>NC_141100.1:37658826-38393826 GCF_041138505.1 Cibotium barometz
AGTTTGGAGCCATCCCAAAAGTCAATTATATTCTTGACTTAATCTAGTAGTGTGCCATGCCCTAGCCAATTTTCCTTGTTTGTGCCATAGGTGCTTAAGAGCTCATGACAAAAGCTTCTACTATTTACTAGGAGTTTTAGTTGTTGGGCATATGGGAATATAATCAAAGGCCATTATGTCTTTCCTTGCAGTACCACACACCTTACACTTCTCTTCACAACAAGTTGAACAATCGTGATTAAGTTTCTTCATAGAAGCCTCATTTTCACAAAGGTAAATAACTTGTTTCCATAATAATTATCCTCATCACTAGGACAAAGTAGCTTAGGGTTGATGTTTTCTCTCTTCAGAGCCTATGGAAATTTTATAGTGATGTGCATCAGGCATTCCAAGGCCCTTGAACATAGAATTCAATTAATCTCAACAAGCTAGAACTTGAATCCCATTAAGGTCACCATCCCATGTTGGTGGCAACTAGACTAATAGCTTACTAAGGCTTTTTTTTAAAGGTTTCCATTTTGCCCCAAAAATCCTGCCAAGGATGTCCCATGCCTCATGTGCACTCTTGGCTTTAGTGATGTGATGTATGTATCTGTCACTCAAACCTAGGGCTATAATTGCAAATACCTTTTCATTCTTTGTGAGCCAGAGAGTTTCATTACCCCCCTTGGTTGTTGGATTCTTATCTTTCCCATTGGCTATGTTGTTCCAGAGTCCCTTCTTCATTAGTACAAACTTCACCTTGGTTTGCCAAGTGTGAAAGCCTTTACCAACTTATTAGTGTGACCATTAGAATCCATTGAGCAAGGTCTTAATTATTGGACTACAGCTCAAGGGAAATTTCTAATGCTTTACAAAACCTTGATTTGATTATTGTAAAATAAAAGGATTAAGCAATGATTAGCTTTAGGGCCTTCAACAGTAGTGTGTGTATTGCAGTTCTATCATAATAAACACATAATTAAGCTTTTCAATCAATGCTTATTAACCTTCAAATTACCAAAATGACTTGTAAAGAGTGTCCAAGCCTGAAATCAACAACTCTATTAGTGATGTTTATTTAAAATTTTTAGCATACAGATCGATTGGCCATGCCAAAAAACACTCCAGATTGAATGAATTCCTCCAATTTGATGTAAGCACTTGTAGATCTACAAATCAAGGGGGAAAAATGACGACTAGACGATTGTTATGCTTGAGTGATGTGCATAGTAGTCTAGAAGGTATCCCAAGTGGAGGTTTGAGCAATGGTTAGCTATGGAGAGAGACCTCTACTTCTAGTAGAGTCTATTGAGAGATTAGTAAAATGAGCTAAAAAAAACAAGATTAGGGTAATGAAATGATTAGTGAGATGACCAAGGAAGCTAATGCAAGCATTATGGGCATGAATCTAATCTTTGATACCAAATGTTGACATCATAGAGGATCATAGGCATCAAGGTAAGCCATTGATATGCATAATTAAAGAATATAAGATCTTAAGCATAAGGGTTAGGTAAAACACGTGATTAGCAAGATGATTAACAGCGTGATGGAGAGGAGAATGATTTGTGTAGATCTTGCATTAGAGAGCCTCTTTAAAAAGGCAAGTACAAAGATTGATTACAATAATCTAATCAAGATTAGGTGTTAATGAGATCCAAGTCTTGTCCTAGATTCTCTCCCTGAATATAGCCTAGCCCCACTATTCTCTCCCATGATTCTAGCATTCCTAGATGCAAGGTGGGTTGATTGGCATCTTGTCATTGGCCACTTGTACAAGTAGAGATTCCTTAGTAACCTCAAAGATATCTAATGTTAGATAATAACCTTAGACCATATAACCGTTACACACATAAAGATTAGGGATATTTGGTGTATAATCCCAACATGTGTGTGTGGCCACGTCTGAGAGAGAGAGAGAGAGAGAGAGAGAGAGAGAGAGAGAGAGAGAGAGAGAGAGAGAGAGAGAGAGAGATTAAAGAGAGAGAATATAGGCAAGATGGTAGAGAGGAAGTTGTGTTGTACATGTGTATGTGTGTCTATGAGAGAGACACACACACACAAAAAGTCAAGACAATGTGTGAGAAAGAGAATAAGAGAGAGAGAGAGAGAGAGAGAGAGAGAGAGAGAGAGAGAGAGAGAGAGAGAGAGAGAGAGAGAGAGAGGTATTAAGAAGGTATACCTAGGTAGAGATAGAGAGAGGGGGGTAGACATAGTGTGTGTATGTGTGTGAGGAAGGGTGAGAGAGTGAGGGTTGAGGAGGAAGAGAGACATGGAGGTATAGCTAGGTAAAGATATAGAGAGGGGAGATAAAGAGTGTGTATAATTATAGAGAGAGAAAGAGAGAGAGAGAGAGAGAGAGAGAGAGAGAGGAGAGGAGAGGCATGATGGTAGAGAGAGTGAGAGGAAGTTATGGTGTACATATGTATGTGTGTCTATGAGAGAGAAACACACACAAAAAGTTAAGACAATGTGTGAGAAAAGAGAAAAAGAGATTGAGAGAGAGGAAGAAGGTATTACAAAGGTATACCTAGGTAGAGATAGAGGGGGAATAGACATAGTGTGTGTATGTGTGTGAGGAAGGGGGGATGAGCAGCACAAAGTGGGTTTTTTTTTACAGCCACTCTATCTCTATACCCATGTCTTATCTTTCTTCTCCCCTCCTCCCTCCTCCCTCCTCCCTACTCCCGGCCCAAGCCAAACCCACCTCCTCCCCCCCACCCCCCAACAGTCTCCCCCCTTCCCCCCTCATGCTCTCTCCCCCTCCTACTACCCACTACAACCAACATGCTCTCCCTCTACACACTCTCTCCCTCTCCCTCTTTTTCTCTTCCTCCTTAAACGCACACCCTCATGCTCTCTCCCCCTCCAACCCACTGCAACAACACACTCTCCCTCTACACATTCTATCTCCCTTCTTCTCTTTCTCTTCCTCCTTCAACATGCATCCTCATGCTCTCTCCACCTTTATTTTTTCCTCTTCCTCTCTCTCTCATTGTTGCCACCGTATGCTCTCCCCCTATCTAGCCCTCTTCCCCTCTCTCTCTCTCTCTCTCTCTCTCTCTCTCTCTCTCTCTCTCTCTCTCTCTCTCTCTCTCTCTCCATGCCCTCTCTCTCCCTCTCCCTCTTTCTCTCTTTACACACTCTTTCTCTCCCCCTCTCGTTCTAATCATCCTTCAACATGCACCCCCATGCTCTCTCCACCTCTGTCTATCCCTCTCCCTCCCTCCCTCTCTCTCTTTCTCCCTCTACACACTCTATCTCTCTCCTCTCTTTCTCTTCCTCCTTCGAAACATGCACCCTCATGCTCTCTCCACCTCTGTCTATCCCTCTCCCCCTCATTGCCATCGTACGCTCTCTCCCCTGTCCCCCCCTCTCTCTCTCTCTCTCTCTCTCTCTCTCTCTCTCTCTCTCTCTCTCTCTCTCTCTCTCTCTCTCTCTCTCTCCATGCCCTCCCTCCCTCTCTCTATTTCTCATTCTCTCACTCTCCTTCTACACACACTCTCTCCCCCTCTCCCTCTACTCACACACATATCTCTCTACCTATGTCTCTATTTCTCTTCGTTCTTCAACACGCACCCTCATGCTGTCTCCACATTTTTCTATTCCTCTCCCTCTCCCTCTCTCTCTCTCATCCCTCACCCTCTCTCCCTCCCTCTCCCTCTCCTTCTCCTTCTCCATATTTATGTATGGAGAGAGAGAGAGAGAGAGAGAGAGAGAGAGAGAGAGAGGGGGAAAAAGGATCAGTCCCGCCAACTCTCTTCCCCTCTTTCTTATCCCCCCTCTTTCACTCCCTCCCTCTTCCTTATGCTTAGTCTCTCTCTCTCTCTCTCTCTCTTCCTTATGGTGGTGGTTAGTCTCTCTATCTCTCCCTTTCTCTCTACATCTCATTCTATCTCTTTTGACCTCTCTATATGCAAATTCCCTTATTCATTTCTCTAAGGAGAGGAGAGATATTGAAGGAAAAAAAACAAACGATACCATACCTACTCAAATAAATTCAGGTACATAGTGAATAATGTTTTCCAAGGAAAATACATTCTTTAGTTAAGAAAAACTCCATACAAATGAGAATTCTCTAACTAACCAAAAAGAGAAAATCCACACATTTACATATTCTATTTGCCAACGATTACTCTCATTTATTCAATTTACGAGAAACACTACATGGTCTACTTCTAGCACTACTAAACTAGGTGTCCTTCTCTTTCACTACCTTCCCAAGCTCCTCTATTTATCTATCTCCCTCTCTATATGCATATTCAAATTCACAACTTTAAGGGAGAGGAGAGATATTGAAGGAAAAAAATGAATGATACCATACTCGCTCAAAAAAAATCATGTACACAATGAATTTTTCCTTAGTAAAGAAAAAATCCATACAAATGAGAGTTCTCTAACCAAAAAGAGAAAATTTATAAGGAGAGGACTGAAATTGAAGGGAAAAAAAACAAACGATAGCATACTTGCTCAAAGAAATTCATGTACACAATGAAGTTCACCAAGGAAAATACATTCCATTCATGAAAAAAAGTCTATACAAATGAGATTTCTCTAACTAACCAAAAAGAGCAAATCCACACATATATATATTCTAGTTGCTATAATTATTCTCCTTTATTCAATTAACGGGCAACACTACATGGTCTGCTTGCACCACTACTAAACCAGGTGTCCTTCTCTTTCATTAACTTCCCAAGCTCCTCTCGAAGAATGGTTTCTTCGTTGTCGGTGATGTACTCAAATGCCTGCCAAATCCCTATTGCATTACTTAATTTTAAATTCCATTGATATACATGTCCATCTTCATTGAGTTTTTTCTATAGCGTTTGCGCTTCTAGACCCTGTTGCATGCGCTTAAATATTTCATGTTTAGGCTCTTCTCTTGCTCTAACTTGCACCAATGTCCAGTATCTTCCCTTGTAATCAGTCCCCTTTTCAAAATAATAAAAGATCTTGTTTCTACCTATTTTGGTCTAGAGAGAGAAAATATTCTAGAGAGAGGTAACTCAATTTTTAGATATCTTCGGATGGAAAATATCATTTATTATTAAAATAAATTCCCCCAAAACAGAAGTTTAAAAAGAATTTCCTAAGGTGCATTAGAAATAAATTATAATCTGCTAAAAAGACCTTAGGGTCCAGATTTTCTGAAAATTTTAGATTAAGGTTCTGAGGGGCCAATCAGATTAATCCAAATGTAGGAAGGAGATAAATTGAAGAAATAAAGAACCCCCCCCCAAAAAAGAGAGTAAATACTCACATAAGATGAAGAGTGGACTAAGGACCAAAGGAAATACTAAAAAAATAAATTTTCGACACCTCAGAGTCGGGATTCCCCCTCATGAAGGAGGCGCCTATTTCACATGTGTGGAGGAGTTTTAAACTCTCAAATAATGTGATATTTCATCTCTCCTCTCTCTTAATTCAAGTCTAGTTCCAAAAAGTAAGCTGAACTGACCCAAAAATGGTCAAAAATTGACCAAACTGATCTCGAAAATTCTAGAATCAGTTTGCTTGGTTAGAGGCTCACTTTTTCCTATAAATAGAAGCCTCCCCCTTTGTAAAAGCTTAATAGTGTTTATGCACTGTTACTTTACTCCTCCCCCCAGAGCCGAAAACATTGAATTCACTTGATAATTCACTTGTTTTTGACTAATTCCTCTACAAAGAATTGGTGGCCACTCTTGATCCAAACAAGAGTAGAAACCTCAATCCCTCAAGCCAAAGGAAAGCTCACAAAACTCCATGTAAGTTAATAATTCTACTTTTTTAAATTCTAATCTATGGTTTTTTGAATTCTTTACTTTTTAATGTGAATATAGATGTTAAGCCTTGATGAAAAGGCTTCCCCCTTCTCTTCATTAAGAATTTCATCCTTTCTTTATCCTAAAATGTGAAACAAATAAATTAAGTTAAACTTTTGCTATTGATTACTGTTTAGAAGTGAAATTTGATTAGATTGCTTTATTTCATCTTGGGATAAATTTTAAAGTAAATTTAGAATGTAAAAATTGAGAAATGATCAACCATACAAAGGAGGTTATGGCGAAATTTTCTTAAATTTTGTGGAAATAAGTTTTATCTTTATGCTATTCAAAAAGAATAATCCCCACCATTTGTGCATTCTAAAAGAAATTCTTTTTATTTTAAAAGTGTTATTCTTATTTTATGCATAAATAGATGCATAAAAGGATTTTCTTTTATATAAAAGTGTTATTTTCATTAGATTCAATTTCTATGCATAGAAAGATGCATATTGGATATTTTTTTAATTATAAAATTATTATTTTTATTAGATTCAATTTCTATGCATAGAAAGATGCATATTGGATATTTTTTTAATATAAAAGTGTTATTTTTATTAGATTCAATTTTTATGCATAGAAAGATGCATATTGGATATTTTTTAATTATAAAAGTGTTATTTTCATTAGATTCAATTTCTATGCATAGAAAGATTCATATTGGATATGTTTTTATTATAAAAGTGTTATTTTCATTAGATTTAATTTCTATGCATGGAAAGATGCATAAAAGAATTTTTTTAATTATAAAAGTGTTACTTTAATTAGATTTAAATTCTATGCATGGAAAGATGCACAAAAGATTTTTTTTTAATTTTAAAAGTGTTATTTCTATTAAATTGATTTTATGCATAAATAGATGCATAAAAAGATTTTTTTAAATATAAAAGTGTTATTTCCATTGAAGTTGAATTTTATGCATAAATAGATGCATAATGAATTTTTATATCAAAATTAGAGTTTTCTTTAACTCTATGTTTAATTTCTATGAGTATTTGATAAACAAGTAAGTAAATACTCTAAGAGAGAAATTTCTATCATTTTATATTCACTCGGATTGTAATGAGAAAATTTAGAAAATTATCGAAGTTAGAATTTCAAATAAATGATTAATTTATTCCTCACCAGAATTCGTGATTAGTTTAGAAATCAGTTAAGTGAATATTCAATTAATGAAATTCAGTAAGATAGTAATTGAAATATCACTCCCCTTTTTAGAAAGATAGTTCAGGAAGAACCTTATCAGACTCGAAACCTGAATCAGTTAAGTGAATATTCAATTAATGAAATTCAGTAAGATAGTAATTGAAATATCACTCCCCTTTTTAGAAAGATAGTTCAGGAAGAACCTTATCAGACTCGAAACCTGAATCAGACTATGACAAAGACCAAACTCTTTCGTCAGTTTTAAGAAAAGAAGATGTGACCAGTTCAGAAAAATTCACTCAAATCTCCCACCAAATCCGAAACTAAGTTGAGACCCTTTGAATTGATCTGAGGATCAAGGTTACAGAATTCGAGGAATTTTGTTTTGGAATTCAGACCTACGATCAAGAAGTTTTGGGGACGTGGATTTAAGATATACTCATTGTATTCAAAAGAAAATCAAAACTGAAAACTTGCATAGAAACCCTGTTTTCTTAAAGGATTGTCTTATGCCTGAATGCTGGAGGGAGCATTTGGAAGTTCGGTTGCAACAGCTGGCAGGGAGTGTTCAAAGGACAGCTCACGCGGCAAAGCCTTCCCAGGTCTTGACCAGCCTTGGTATGGTTAAAATGGTGCGCTTCTAGTACGATGGATGAGGGCCGACGAAGCGGTCCCTGAGTGAAGTGTGAGGACACCTAAGGAGGATCCTGGAGGGTTCTGACCAGGCGATACACAGGCTCGCGATGCCGAGGACACCCATGCGTATTGTATGATGGACCAATGTTTATTGTAATCTGTTACTGAATCTCATTGTTGCTGACCAGCTGGTCTCAATGGAGAGTCCAGAGTGATACTGTTTTTGTTGAGAAACAAGGATTGGATGGAAATTTTGAGTTATGACATCTATAACCAATAATTGTCTGTCAATGGATTGTTTTATAAGTTAAAGTTTAAGGAGGAGTGTGTGCGTATCTATATTTCTAAAGCAAAAGTTATGACATCTGTAACCAATAATCGTCTGTCAATGGATTGTTTTATAAGTTAAAGTTTAAGGAGGAGTGTGTGCATATCTGTATTCTAAAGCAAAAGTTAAGAAAGGCATTCCATTATGGGTGGGTGAGTACTTGTCTGGTTCTACCAATTCCAGTGGTTGGGCGGTGGCTAACCCATGGGCCGGATGGGGTTAGGCTGGAATCAGTAGAGTTTTAATAATAGAATTGATTAATAGGAATATGCTTAGAACTCGAGTAGTTAAATAAAAGCCTGAAGACTTCTCAAATGAATAGATCAACGGCTGTGCCTGATTCAATTAAGAAAAAAGCGTTGATTTTTTCAAGTTAAGTCTTTAATAGTTTCCTTCTATCTGGTTTAATCAGATGAAGGTTAGTTTAATCTCTTGACCCCGTTAGAAAATTCGTTAAGAAATTCAAAAAGGTGGAATCCTCCCCGTTTTTCGGGCAAGGGAAATTTTTTCGATTTTGGTTTCGGAATGACCACCAAATTAGTCTCATGCCCGGACATTGGAGGGCGAGGCCCCGAGCGGGAAACCCTACCTCCTCGCGCAAGAGAAAGCTACTTTCGCTCTGTTACCAACCGAGAATTCCAATGCGTAGAGGGGGCAGTGGGATCTCACAGAGAAAGAGGGTTTAGGGTTGAGAGATATAGAAGGAACTTGGAAGAGCTTCTTGAGGGAATATGTGTTTAACTAGAGGAATTATGGCACATCTAATGAGAGAGAGGGGGGCCTTCATATAGTTTTACAATTGTCTGATTATAACCTCTGCATGCCACTTCCAATAGGGACCTCTCCTTTTTTTTGCATGCAAAAAGTACTTATTAAAGGAATACCACTCCTTTTTTAAAAAATTTGGCCATGCAAGGGTTACCTTTCATTTTTTAGGTGCATGCAAAAATGAACACTACTCCTTTCTTGGTGCGCATAAAGTGTCTCTCGTTATTCACAAAAGAAAAAGTGAATTTTCTTTTCAATATTAGATTGATCAAAGCTCATTACCGCCACACTGTTCACTCATTATTCGAAAAAAAATAAATGAATTCACTTTATTTTTTTAATTTATTAGATGTTCTTTGTTGCCACTCTGTTCACTCGTTATTCAACAAAGTAAAATTGAATTCCATTCTATTCAATAATTGAATAAAAGTTAACTCTATCACCAAACAGTTCACAAGGTTGTTTGAAAGAAACACAATCTCCAATCGTAACATCATAAAAAACTTGTATTTTCCTCCTTGAAAAAGATGGTTGCAAGACACGGATTTCACGAAATGAAGAACTTTTACGACACAATTCATAAATAGAATTACAAAAAAACCATTCGAAGGCATGTGATCAGGCCATTTTCAAGGAGAGATACACATAAATGATGAGCCTGAATGGGAAACCATAGGCCACTTGGATGTGTGTAACCAGCCTAGTGACAAACAAGATGAGAGAAGATATCAAACATTTTGTGATCCATATCATCAACGGCTTCTTGGTTTGTAATGTGTTCCCACAATCTATTTGATGCAAAAATAAAAAAGTGATCCTCCGAAGTAAGCATCTTCTCATGCAGAGATGGTTATGCTGACAAGACAGGCTTCTTCAAGATATAGCTGGCCCAGCCTGTGAGAGAGAAATACAGATCTTTATTGAAATCTGGCCACCACCATGAGCTACCTCACAACTCTAGCTTTTGGAGGTAGCGCTGGTCCACTAGCTTCCAGCAAGCTTCCAACAACATGCTCGTCATTACCAACAGCAGTCAAGGATAAAAGGTGAACTCAGTCTCTCCCTATCAAAGGTTGTATTCCCAACTCATTGAATAGTTTAAAAAAAGTGACCGATGTGCTCCCTCTTGTCAATGGCTGAATGCCTTCAATATCTTAGCTGGGATTGAGAGGCTATCCTCGAGAAAAGATCAAGTTCTAATCAGACCAACAACCTATGAGTGCCTGCAGTTCCTTCACCTTTGCTTTCTTTAGAGATGAAAACTCTCATGTAGATCATCTGAACTCTTGTGAGGCAGAGGGGTACGCGGAAGGCCCAGAAGGAAGAAAGGACTATGAGATTCTCGAGGTTTAGAAGTTGGAGATAATAGAAGGAAGAGGGGGGGAGAAAGGACTACGAGATTCTTGAGGTTTAGAAGATGGAGATAATCAAATGACACGTTCACAATTCAAGGCATTTCTTCTATAAGGTTTAGAAGATGCAAATAATCAAATGACACGTTCACAATTCAAGGCATGCCTTCTAATATTGGGTGCCATGCTATTATAGAGTGAGGTTGCCCACCACAAGTGGACCTGTTCTTGGGTTAAGTGAAAATAAAGTCCCAACATGGAATGACATAGCAGGTGAGTCTTGATGTCCAACACTTTTAAGTTAGCGTTCCCTCTCCCTCATCATTCCTTTAGGTCTTTTTTATGCATTTCTTATTGCCATGTTTGCGATGTAGATAGGGACGAGCAACATATCTTTAACCTAGCTAGTATTGCTCTTAACAATAATGGCACCTTGGTTGTCATGGGGAACAATGATGCAAGCTGCAAATTTGGTGGCAAAGGCACAAGTACATGGCTACATAATGGTCAGTCTCTAGAATGTTCGGTGAAGGACTGAAGTAGGGTGAGTGTATGGAACTTTGGTGAGCTCAACTCTTGCAAATTTTTGGTGTGCTTTGAGCGTTTGTATTTTATTGGTTTCCTATTTATTGACACTTTGTGATCTACTTTAACAGTCTATACTCTTATTTGTGCAATCTTCACACAAGCGTAGTGGTGGCAAGTATTCATCCTCCACCACCCATGATTGATTTTATTGTCGATAATAGTGTCCAAGCTAATTGGGTGAGGTCAATAGTAGATGGATACCCTTGGTGAGGTATGAATTAGCATGTTGTACTTATTTTATGTTTGAATTGAAGGATCTTGCTGTAATATGGCTATTAGAATTGATTTGTTGTTAACCCATTCCTAGGGTTAACAAGAGCTACTGCCATTATCTTATATCAAAGAGTCAAGGTAGATATACCAAAAGGTCATACATTCAAGATATGAAGCAATGGTGTCTAAATCTACAACTTGGACATGCGTCCATATAATGGTCTGACGGAATACTTATGGGCGATTTCCGCTTCAAGAGATGGTGGTAGTAAGCTAGGATGAAGTCCCAAAAGTGATGTACTTCATGGATATATTATGAGAGTAGTCATTGTAATAGCATTTAAAGGCCTCTTATGAGTCTAAAGTGCCCGGCCGACCACAATTTAAGTGAGTATGAACACCTATGGCCATGTATATAAGTGAATATCTCTAATAATACAAAGAACTCTCCCATTGTGCAATAGAGTCTTGCTCTTGCAAATCTCTCTCTAATCCCGTGAGCAACGTGGCGGTGTGACAATGCTCATAGGAGGCACGATGGAATTGCTTCTCAAGGAGTTGTAGAGCTTGGAGACCTTAGGGGTTATTAGCTCGGCCATTGGAAAGATCCTCACGATAGTTACGGTTCACCATGTAATCTTCGTGTTGGATGTGTTCTGTAAGGGGGGTTTAGGTGAACTATAACATTTTTGGTACCATTGTCGTGAATCATCCCTTGGCTTTTTCCATCGTTTTTCTCTAATTTACACATTACCCATTGCCCATTATCTTGATTAGTGGTTTCCCATGAAAAAGATGTGGTTTTGATGTAGATTTGTGTGTGATTTTATGAGAAATAGCTCTCTTTTTTGTTTTATAATAAAGAATGCTTTTTGCTTAATTTTTAGCTTATATCTTTGTTTTTGTTGTTGTTAATTTGGTTTTTAATGTTCCTATAGCTTACACATAGGGTGTATTAGGCTTGGTTTGCTTCCATTGCATTAAAAAATACAATAGAATGCAATTCTAAGTGAGTTTTAGCTCTCTTTAGAGTTAAACATAGAGTTAAAATAATTAATTTTTGTTTGATTTGTGTGTTTTTTGTTTGATTTGTATGCATTAGAGTGTTACAGTAATAGGAGTAGCTTAATCCTTAATTTTTTTTCCAAAAACTCTTGAAATCGACTAATCTTTCTTAATTGACTAGTTTTTGTCATTAAGGGTGATTAATCCAGTTCAAGAGGCAAAAATATTAGAAAATGTATTTTTCGGGATCAAAATTGATCATATAAGAGGTTGAAATTAATGTTTTTGAGTGTTTTAAGAGCATATAGATGCATCAAAATACCTAATTACATCAATTAGAGGAATTTCTCTCTCTTTTGCTTAATTTTGCATAAATAGAAGAGATTAAAATTAAGAGTAATTAATCTCTAATTATGGATTAATTTATACATAAGATGATGCACATAGCTTAGAAATTTCATGCTCCATCCAGTGATGTGCTCAATGGGGTGAATTAATTAGTGATTAGTGGTTAATTAGAGTCCTTGATTAGTCCAAAAGGGAAAAAGATTAGCAAAAGGATCGACCTTTGATTAATTCTTAAGTACCTTTTTTCATAACATTAAGGGTAATGAGCATGGAATAAAAAGATGCCAATGAGTTATCAATTTGTCTATTTTGGGGGTCATTTATGAAGGGTGTAAGGGGGTGTCATAAAAGTGTTAACTTTTTTATTCCCACTTACCTTTTTGGGAAAATGCCCATATTTTTCCAATTCAAAAAATATTCCCTCCACACTAGGAATATCGAATTTCCCACTAGACTCCAATTTTTTTTCCATGAAACTCCATTTCATGGCGTGAAAAAGACCCCCATCGCAAATTTTTTTTTGTGAAACTCCATTTCATGACGTGAAACACACCTATTTTTCGGTGTAAAACAGACCCCTGTGGCAAAAAAATCCGTGAAACTCCATTTCACGATGTGAAACAGACCCCCCCGCAGGCCCAAAAAAAGGTCCATGAAGTCCATTTCACGACGTGAAACGTGACTTGTTGGTTCACGTCGTGAAACAGGCTCATGCTTGAAAAAAATTACTTAAATTTAATTAAGTCTGTGAAGTGTGTTTCACACCTTAATTAAGCCTGTGAAGTGCATTTCAAACTAGCTGGTTCATGTCGTGAAACAAGCTCACTCGCAAAAAGAAAAAAAAACGCGAGATCCATCTCAAGTCCTCTATTTCACAGACACGAAATAGGTTTGTGGGAAAAAAAAAGTGTCTGGAAAACAGCCTTGTTTGGAGGCTCATATCTCCTAGACCATGAGTCCGATGAACATGTTCCAATACTCATCACAGAAAGTCGGCATCGAGCTCTTTGAAATTGCTCTTGAGCATCCACGGAAAAAATCCATCATTTTGGCATCCGACCAGCAGCCTCAAAATTTGACCCGAAAATCGAGGAAAAAAAGGGCCTTAAAGCACTAGAAATCGCCCAAAATAGCCCAAAAAAGATTGCGTATCATACTCGGACTACTTTTTGAGTGTCTAAATGAAAAAATCAAAGAGACAAAGTTGTAGTACTCCAAAAATACTACAACTCTGTCATATAGAGTTTTTTCAAATTCTTTTTGGAACACATTTAAAAATGGGTTGCGAAACAGGGAAAATATTTTTGATTTTTTTTCATCTTAAGACAGTGATGGAAAATAGGTTTTGAGACCTCCTCGTCCATCTAGGATGCTACTGGCATGCACTAGTGCTACTGGCATGCTTTTTAAAAAAAAAATATCTCTAAGAGGTTCACGTATGCTTAGCGCCAAGCAAATCGAGGCAAACAGACACTCGTTTGACCCAGAGAAGGGTGCACCAGGCCTCCGAGCTATAAGAAAACCTCAAAAGCAAAAAAAAAAAGTGTGCTTCCTCATTCAGGAGCAACTGGCAAAACGATAGAGGGATTACATGGGCCCACACCTCGACTCAACCCAATGGCTGAAATCTTTGAGCCATTGAGATCCATGCCCTAAATGCAACTCCTAATACCATTTGCCATGCTGACAATAAGCATGTCATTGCGATTTACATCCCCTGTCACATCAATTCGTCCGGGATTTGGTCCCTTGCCTAGCACTACCACAAGACCTAAACCTTTAGAAGTGCTAGATACCAACCCTTTGTAACCTTTAGAAGTGCTAGATACCAACCCTTTGTAACCCCTAGATACCCACACCTTGGACATATTGACTAATCTAGGAAGGGGGGTTGCCCAAGGACTAAATGAAGTCCTAACCACAAGAGCACCCACACATGGCCTCAGTGACTCATCCAACAACATGATCGTATAGATTTTCAAAATCATGGACAAGTATGATGGAACGACTGATCCTATTCAATTCATGTAAATGTTTGAACAAAGATGTGAAGCCTTTAGAAATGCAAACTGCCCTACCAAGGTACATGTGTTGAACCTTTGCTTACTAGGAAAGGCTATTCGATGGTTCATCACATTGATGCCAACAATTAAAATGAGTTTCAAGACCTTGAGAACATCCTTTATCCATGGCTTTTTAAGACAAGGTGATTGGTGGAGTGCAACAAGAGAACTTTATTCAATTAAGCAAAACCAAAACGAAACCATTAGAGATTTTATTCTTCGGAGATAAAAATCTTGGACTCACAATGTGATCCATGGGAGAAACTAAATGCTGCTCAATTGAAAAGATGTTTCTTGATGGGCATAAAGTAAAACAGCTTACACAACTTGATCGTTGTATCCAATCTGGAAACATTTGATCAATGTTGTAAAGAAGCAATACCTTTAGATGACAATATGATGGGGGATGATCACGATACAAGATGTTTCTCATCTAAACCAAGTGAAGCAATGGTTAAAGAAAAATTGATCTCAGAATTGTCATTTGAAAGCTTTGAACTGACATCTCTCCAAGAGAGGATGAGCTCCCTTAAAATGAAACATCGTTAATGCCTCTTAAAGTGATGGGCAAAATGCCTTGTGTTCATTGCCATTGCTACGTCCATCCCAATCCCCAATGTGCGTACAATAGGCCTATCTTTTTGTACTGCATATATTGTAAAACCTTTGGTCATGACACACCCCAATGTCCTAATTCACCTACAATTAACTCAAAATCCCCATCTCCCATGCCTCAAACAGAAACAGTCCAAAGGGTAGAAATTGCTTAGGAAGTACTTAAGCAAACACTTCGGTGTTTCTATTGTTGTGGACCACACAAAGTGGTAGACTGCACAGTTTGGAATACTTCCATGCCTACCATCACTAAAACTTTACAACCCATATGTGAACGATGTGGCATCGATCGCATATTCCAAGATTTCCCTATCCGGGTTGCTTCAATGCAACCTATCTCGTAGAATACAACTCTTAACATCTTGAGTGTGCAAAATGGGAAATTGTCCATGGTACCCTTAAATGTACTTACACGCTTGCAAGCCAAGGCACAAGAAACAGTAAAAAAGAATGCAAAAGAACATACTTTGAAATGAGTAGAGGAGCATGTTTTAAAAAAGACACCAAAAGAGGAGGCAAAACCTTCCAAACCCAAGGCCAATAAAGTGTTGAAACCAAGGTTGAAATAAAGGACAAGGGGAAGGAGCTTGTGGAGGGCCTACCCAGAAAAGAGCCAAAGGCTACACATGATGCAATTACATCAACCTCAAAGGCTACCACTCAAACCACAAAACCCACGAGTAAGATAGAGAATAAAAAAGCAAAAAAGAATATTCTCATTGCATGGGCAAACATAATGAAACCCTGACGATCCAAGGAAAGTCAGAAGATGAAACTAGTTCTAGTACGTCACTTAATGATAATGAAATAACTTTTGATTCGTCACTCAGTACACCTCATAGGCCAATCAAGAAACTAGAACCCGCCCAACCACCCCAAACTCAAAATCATGATCACATGACAGGCAGAACACAAAAAGCAAGCTCAGGAGAGCATGCTTAGCATTGTTGAGTGTCATATAGGCTTTGTTGAAATGTGCAATGTAAAATGGATGGGTTATTTGGTTGAGTGTGTGAATGCACCCTAGAGGTGCAAGATATTGTGGCAAGATAAGAATGCCACATGTAATATTGTATGGTCTGTGAGTGTTGACCAAAAGAGTGGAAAAGGGAGTGCCACTTGGATGATGACATGTAAAGTGGGATAAAGCTAGAAGGCCTATATCATTGTATGGTTCAATTGAGATATGCAATAGAATTGAGCCTTGAGTGTGCAATCTCTCTCTCTCTCTCTCTCTCTCTCTCTCTTATGGAGTTCTTAGTGTGGTATAACCCACCTTAATGATGTTTCTTAATCTATGTCTATCACCATGATCAATCCCATTTTAGGATTGTTTAACATGGTATCAGAGCTTGGGTGGGATCTTGGTCACTGATTATTTATGTATACATGTCTTGGTTATGTGCTCATTTGATTAAGCATTATTTTTAGTTTATTTTATGAAAAAAAATTATGCACTCATATTTATTATTTATATTTGTATCTGTGAGGATTTGAAAGAGATTTTCATTAGAAAATGGAGACTAGAAGCTGCCAATTGAAGATTGCATCAAGGGAGATGCAATGGAAGATTACATCAAGGGAGATGCAATGGAGCCACCATCATCAAGGAGAAGCTGCCAAGAAAAGATTTGTAAAGGTATTTTGGATTTTGCCTCATTAATTTTTTGGTTTGAGTATGGAAGAATGCTCAATGTAAAGAAGGGTTGCTGATTTATGGGATGAGTGAATTCCATGGCTCTTACATGTTGGCAAAGAGCATGTGTGGAGGTGAAAGGCTTGTCCAAGCAAGGGACAAGCATTGTGGGGGCAAGAAAAGGAGCCCATGAATGTGCACATCAAATGGAGGGATGTGCTGGTTTTCTCATGAAAGATGAGCAATGTTCGGTGGAAGCAAGAGGAAGCTTTCACAAGGTATATCACCTATGGTTTCCTGATGCGAGAAATCTATGTTGAAACACCCTTGGAAATGGATGCACGCAAAGAAGGGCATGTATATTGGAGCTCAATGGTGAGCTCAAGTGTCCATGTTGATAGCTATGGAGATACCTCTACTTGGAGGTTTAAGGAGGCAAATATCAAAAGCATGCATGTTGAGGGCTAAATATTGAGCCATAGTAGCCATATTGATAGCTGTACAAACCTCATAAAGGGGGTTTGATTCCTGAGGTAAGAAGTTGGAAACACATAAGTTGTGAAAGAGGAGATGGGTGCATGTCAGGAAGAAGAACATGAAAGTTTTTGAGCTCATGAAGGTCATGTTAGTGGTTATGATCACTTATGTAAAATGTTTGTTAAGATTGAAGCACTAAATGCTACAAGGTTATTTGTTGATAGGAATTCTCACAAAGAGCTAAGAATGTGTGGGTGCCTTCGATTAAGGATGGCATTTTTTTGGTGTACACAAAAGGAAGCAAACAGTCAACAAATATTTCACTTCCAGTAGTGGAAAGCTCAGAATGTAGCTAGAGAAGGCAAACCCATGATGGGAAAATGAGCAGAGAAGGTGGATACATCATAAAGGCGCTAGCGGTAGCAAGGCATCAAAGAGATACGAAGAGCATGAAGCTTTGGGATTGTGAGCAAGAATAGGAGTTGAAGCTTGGGTAGTATGCTCGAGTAGAGGCAGAGAAGATAAGAGCCAGGCTTGAAAGCTCTGGCTATATTCAGCTGCTCGAGCAACATGGAAGGAAGAGAAAGCAGTGAGAAACTGTAGTAGGTAGACGTCCAACAGTGCAGGCTCCTGCTAACCCTTCTAGCTCATCATCGGTGGTGGCCACCCCCTTTGCCTTTGTGTCATCCTCATCTTCGTTCTACAAGTTTCCTACCTCGGATTCATCTCCCTCTGCTTTGTCTTTCATAGGTGTCATGGCCAACGCCTTTGTCAGTAAGCCAGAGGTCTCTCTCAGCTCAAGCATGTCTCCAATAAGAGTTGTGTGAGCTACATGCTGGTGTGATAGCCATGCAACAACTAAGAGATGAGGAGAGTTTTGTAGAAGTGGGTGGATAAAGGCCACCCACCACAGCCCGTGATGATGAAGAGAGTGCACTGAAGTGAAACGAGATAAGGTTTGGCACTGGCGACTAGAAAATTCTTTAAATCCTTAATCTATAAATTCATGTGTGGTGTAAAGAAGCCCAAACTAAGCCCTTATTCATATGCTATTTATGAAAATACTTGTGGTGGTCCATCGGTGAAAAGATTCTCAAGTGAGAGGCATCTTGCTATTTTTGGAGGTCATCAAGAACAATAATCTTTGTTCATTTGGCAGTTGTATATTTTTCTCTCTCTCCTTAGCCCTGAAAAATCAAGTGGATATCGGCTTTGAGAAATCCATGGATTTTGACCACATTGGACCGGTTCTCTACCCTTGCGTTGGCATAAAATGTTTGTATTTTTTTTTCTCATTTAGATTTTATGAGGGTCCCTTGCCCGAGCCCATGGGTGCTCAAAACAGTTTGTAATGTGGTGTGCGTTGAGTTGTGCACGCATGGGTGTCACACTTTATGGGTTGGTTCCCACCTGAATATTTATGTTCAAATTGAACTCAGTGGTTCCGCTGCTGTGAGCAAGTGGGCTCAAAAAGGACTTCATGTCTAGGATGGTAGACACATGCACACACACTTGTTGAACACTCCAATTTGCATTGAGGGGGAATGTTGAGATTAACAATGCCAAAATTGATGGGGTGAGAGATGAGTTGGTCAAATTTATTGGAGAGATTTTATGCACACACCCACGTTTACATTGAGGAGGGGTGTTGAAATGTGTAATGTAAAATGAATGGGTTATTTGGTTGAGTGTGTGAATGCACCCTAGAGGTGCAAGATATTGTGGCAAGATAAGAATGCCACATGTAATATTGTATGGTCTGTGAGTGTTGAAATGTGCAATGTAAAATGAATGGGTTATTTGGTTGAGTGTGTGAATGCACCCTAGAGGTGCAAGATATTGTGGCAAGATAAGAATGCCACATGTAATATTGTATGGTCTGTGAGTGTTGACCAAAAGAGAGTGCCACTTGGACAATGACATGTAAAGTGGGATAAGGCTAGAAGGCCTATATCATTGTATGATTCAATTGAGATATGCAATAGAATTGAGCCTTGAGTGTGCACTCTCTCTCTCTCTCTCTCTCTCTCTCTCTCTCTCTCCTTATGGATTTCTTAGTGTGGTATAACCCACCTTAATTATGTTGCTTAATCTACGTCTATCACCATGATTAATTCCATTTTAGGATTGTTTAATAGGATCACCGGTTGTGATTGAACCTCATAACGTCAAACATAAAAAAGCAACCAGAATACAACAACATGAGGAGTATCGCATCCCCTTTTAAGAGGAATAGAAATGAACCCATCAAGCCAAGAAGGGTCATCAGAGGACACTAATGATGCGGTTGAGAAAACGCACATGAGGAATTCGATAAATCCCTTACAAAATTAAAGTAGTCTCTCAAATCCTCATTTGGAGGAGTGCTATTCTCTCGTGGTTGTAAAGCTAGCATAGCGTCGGCACTTGCACCTTTAAAGGCTAAACATGAGTTATACCAAGATATCAAGAGCTACATAGAACAGGACTGTGAGGATTCATAAGTTTCCAAATAGACCTCAGTTAAAGTTGTTAAAGGACCAAGCGTATCATTGTACACATTGGGGTACTCTTAAAAAAGCTGAAAGCCAAGAAGAGGATGAAAGTGAATGGGATTATGAAACCGAAATGGGAACTGAAGAAGCTGAAACAAAAATTGAAACATCCATGGTTCCTCTTAAACACTCTATCATGATATGGTTAGATTTCCATATGGGTGCAAACGCGTATTGATTAGCCCTCGAGCTAGTCATAACATCATGACAATAGACACTTGGGTGTCAGTGGGTCAACCTAAAATCATCCCTATAGACAATGGTCTTGCAAGAGATGCTAATGGACAAAACATTGAAGTTTCATGTTGCTTTAACTATGCTTCTCAAACAATCGGTGGAAATGTGGAATTTAAATTGTCATCCTTGGTGGAACTTGGGTATGTGACTCGTGGTACATCAGCGCTTACTTCTCAACCCTACATCAGGCATACATCAGCGCTTGCATCAGGCTTACTTCAGGATTATCATCTACGTTTTTGGGACAGCAGCCTTCTCTGCTCGTTCAGAGTCTCATATAGAGCTCCTGTACTGGACTTCATCTTTTATATACATATCACCATTGCATGCTGTGTGATTTGCTCTGATCTTTCATATATTTGGTCTTATGGTCTCTTTTGCCCTCTTAGGGCTTCTCTTAATCTTTCTTTTTTTGCCTCAAGAGCTCTGCCCCTTTCTCAGTGGAGCCTTCACCCCAAGCGATCATGATTCATTCTTTCAAGGACGAAACCTCTTGGGTGAGGATGGTTTGTAACAAAGTTAAAAAAAGGGCTTAATTCAATTTTGGCCCAAGGCCAAGGGATCAAGGGCATGTAAAAGGGGCCAAGGGTTGGGACTAGTTTTGGGAATGCCCATGTGTTAAGGAATAACATACTACCTTACAGAAGAGAAAAGAGAAGAGAAAGATGCATGCAAGGGTCGAATCCAGTGAATGGCACTTAGCCAACCCTGTGAGGGTTAACTCTTTAATGTGAAGCTGTTAGGGGCTCACTCCACACTCTCCTTGTATCACTCAAGGAGAGATCCAATACTAGGTAGTGAGCAAGAGGGAAGAAGCGTTGGAGAGCTCAACCTCTACCTCATGCCAATCGTATGCAAATGGAACATGGAAGATAGCAATGAGAAGGTAGAAGAGAAGAGAAGGGAGAGCACTACCATTCCAACTCACATACACTAACAATCAAAGCAAGCAAGCAATCACACAAGCAAGCAACCAACCAAAAGCTCAAATGAGAGAGAGAGAGAGAGAGAGAGAGAGAGAGAGAGAGAGAGAGAGAGAGAGAGAGAACAATCTCAATTAAGACAAATGGGATTGTCCCTTTTCATATTTCATAAAATGTCTTATATACATGAGCTCATATTTACAATGTCCGGCTGCCCAATTACAAGTGGGGGCCCAAAACTAATCTTCCTAATTTTATTAGCTCTATGTACATCAAATCCTCTCATGACCGACGTTACACATGTTGTAAGCTCGGTCATCCCATGTCGCATTTACAATTAGTGCATTGCACGGTTACAAAAAGATGAGTTACAAAAGGGTGTAGTAGCCACATAAAGGCCATGTTAATAGGAGTGTTTAACATGCCCCCCTCCCTAAAGCAGATCCATCCTCAGAATTGGCCAGATCTATCAATAATAGATGGAGTAGGTTCAGACAAAATTCCAATGGGATGTAGGAGAGTAGGAGGGGCTCGATGGAAGACCCAGTAGCTGGTCCAAAAAGTGGTCTCCATCATGTCTTCAAAAGTTTGGAGCCACCAAGCAGGCATCCACATGATGTGCTCATAATATCCGCAGAGATGCTTGAGTGTAGGCCCTTTGTTGATGTCAAATAACGAGGCCTTGGTCGCCTTTGTGGTAGTGATCCCAATTTAGGAATGACTCTAGCAGTGTGATAATAAGGTTGAAGAACTGGATGGTGGCATTTACTGTTGGGTGGTCGCGGGAACCTGGTCATAGCGAGACGGATAAATTTGTTGAAGCACATGACCATATGCTCTTCGTTGGTGCAAGGATGATACATGGATGGGGGCTCAAACCACGAGAAGTTGAGCTGGATCTTTGGGTTCTTCAACTATTCCATGTGAAACGTACTCGAGGCCCACTGACGGCGCGAATGGAGAGATAGTCAGGTGTGGTCCTTTAGTGCACATGGTGCATGACGGTATGTCTCCCATATGAAGGGTTTAGGAATGGCCGGGACTCGCCCATGAGATCAAATGTGATGGGGAGAGCAGTGGCAGGTGGCCGGTGGTAGCTGCCACCATGGTTCGGGGTGGATGGTCACTACTTGTGCTTCGCGTCGAGATATGGGGCCAAGGAAGTGGACATCGAGGCAGTATGTGACATGGGTAAGTGGTTGCTCCTAGAGTTATCGACCAAGCAGGATGGCTATTGCCTTCTCAAGCTCTGTGCAATCTAGGGGATTGCGCCAATTCACGGGGTTGAGGGGAGGGTCGACTTCCTTGAGCTCAAATGGGGGTGGCGGCAAGATGTCCCCTTCTTCAAGTGATTGGGTGGAGGGTTGTTGAGCCAGTGATGATAGGGGTGAGGGGTTGATGATGATGAGGGTCGTGTGGCAAGAGCAATGGTGGTGGTTTGGTGGATTTGAAGGCTACATCCCGGAATGCGGTGTGCATTCCTAAGTGAAGGGATAATAAAGGGGGTGAGGGGGTGTGGGTGTTGGGGGTGGAGTCAGAAAATGAAGGAGGGGAGGTGAAGAAGAGTGTGCGTGAAAAAGAGGGAGGATCAATGTGCCTGAGGGGGGGTGGTGAGGGTGGGGGTTGGTGATGAGGAGGTGCGGATGATGAATGGATGGTGGAGGTGGGGTGAAGAAGCTCCTTGGGGTGGAGGTGGCAAGCTGCTCTACCCACCATCATTATCATCGTCGTTGTCGTCTAGGGTAGGGCTAGCTTTAGCATAGCAGCTTGAGGACCATTAGCATAGAAAAAATGAACAACCGCAGTAGCCTTAGCTTCAGTGTACTCCTAGCAGGGAAAGGCTACATGTGCATCATCAAACTGGCAAATGCCAATGGTGGCTGCCATACCTTCAATCTGCAGGAAGCATCTGTGGTACAGAATGAGAAATCCACTTGCAGAGTATGGTGGTAGAGGATCATGTAGAAGAGATAGGTAAGCATCAGTGAACCACATGCCATCCAATGGTGTGAAAGTACTCCAGCGCCCTTTGGGAAATCTCAGAGGGGTACGGGTAAGGGAAGACACCATCAGGAATATCTAATTCCAGTAGGTTGGCAGGTTGGGTGGTGTCGGAGGGAAAGCCATAGTGGAGAAGGAGGCTCCAACCTGTCAAGAGGGCTTGGAGAGGGTGCATGGGGAGCTCAAAAAGTCATGTGGGTGTTGGAATGAAAGGAGGCTTGAGAAAAAAAAGTGTGGGATAAGGGTGAGAGTGTCTATAGGGAGTTTAGTGAGGGCATAGGCATATTGTTGGAGCAGGAGAACGGCTCGTCTCGACGTAGAGGTTATGTTGCAAGAGGTTGAGCCGGATGCTACAGAACTAAAGGTCGACCGGTATGGGGTTTGTGGGGGAAAAGGCAAAATGGGGAGCTCGGTTGCCCTGTCCATTAAGGCGTCCACTTTCGCTCTGATGTGCTAGACGTGGGAGCCGAAGGAGTGGATGGAGGCTGGGCTACCCGAGCCTCAGCATCTCCGAGCTGCTCTTGCAATGTGCGGATGGTAGCCTCAGTGAGTGCTTGATGCTTTGCAAAGTCTAACTATGTGTAGGTAAGAGCATCCTCCGTAGCCTGTGCCCGAGTCTGTGCATCCTGATGTAGACCTTCAATGAGCTCGTGATGTGCTCTTTCAACCGTTGCATGGGCTTGGGTGACTTGTTACTAGAGCTCGGTGATGCATGTAATGGCAATGCCCAACTGCTCTGTTTGCTGATCAAACTTCTTATGTAGCTCCAAAAACTAAAGGTTCGTCTGGTATAAGTCCTTAGACACAGCGTGCTCCTAGGACTTGGCTAACAGCATCTCACGTTGGTACATTTGTGCCACCTCTTGCTGTTTGTAAATGTAGTCAGTCATCTGGGTGATGAGCTCACGTGCCATATGCGAGAATCCAAGGGCAAAATTTGGAACATCATCGTGGGCTGCATGTATACTCTCGGCATAAGCCTCTATGCCCAACGGAGAGTATTGACTGTATTTTGTGTATCATTGTGCGAGAAGAAGGGTCGCTACATAGGATGGCATCTCGTTGAAGCATTCTGGAGGCAGTGTCTCGAAAAGGCTCTTGTTGAAAAAATCATGTTTCTTCTTCTCTTCCTCTTCCTCTGCAGCCTTCTTACTACCTTCGCAGTTCTCTGTAAAGGCTCTTCTTGTGCTGGGGGTGGTGGAGCCTGTTATGTGACTGCTGGTGCATGGTGTGGCCTCTTTGCTGGTGGGGGGTTAGGAGAAGTGAATGGAGAGGGTAGTAAGGTAACCTCAGTATCTAGGCCACTCAACTGGATTGCACATGGTAATTCATCCCATCTCCGACTGCCTAGTAAAGGACCCTAGTCAATAATGTTGCAGCCACCAACCTTCCTTGGGGGTTTGAGCAAACAGTGTGCAGCTCCCTGAAAAGGTAATCCGACCAATTCACTATCTGGCCTTGGTGGACACGAGCCAAAGTAGACATACTACAATGGATCGGTATGTCCACCTGGTGGTAAGTAGAAATTGTAAGACCGATGCAGGCATAACCAGGTCAGCTTGTGCTATATTCTCCCATTCAACTCTGTCCTTGTTGGGGTTGCTCCCGTACATACCTCTGGTGAGATTTATTGCATTGTTGAGGCGTACATATGGCTGATCCATACGGGGAAGTGACAAAGTGTCCGTTATTAGCTCCACGTTAAGCTACACCTTGTGCCTCTAGCCCTCATTGTCTATCACTTCAGCAATGTGGTGATTAGCGTCGTCGGTTTCTGTGAAGTAGAGAGCAGTGTAGAGGTCAGGCCCCCAGGGCTCCAAGGTTAGCAACCTGCCCAAACCTAGCTGCTCCAGCTTCAGCACCACCCGCGGGGTCCTCACAGCAAATAGCTCCACTGTAAGGTTCCTCCTTAGCCCTAAAAGATGTATAAGTTCACCTCTCAATCCCTTGTAATCATCCCCTATTTCAGAATGCAAGAAAATAATATTTTCCTTTGTTTTTGGCCTAGAGAGAGATAATTCAATTTTGAGATATTTTTGGATACAAGCTTGGGAAGCTTTTTAATCAATGGTTTTTTCTTGAAATCAAGCTTTTTAATGATTCATAATGTTTAAATGATTTAATGCTAATCTTTATGCTTAATAATGTTTTTAAATGTAAATCTCTCCTTTTGAAAGATTAATCATCTTTATGGTTAGATCCTTGTTAGAAGGATGGATCGTAATGATAATCTCATTATCTTAATAAAAAATTATAGGCTTGATAAGCTAGAGAAGAAGATTAAATATTTTTATGATTTTAATCTAGTTAAAAATGATGATTAATTCATTTAAGCTTGTTTATGATTAAGAAAAATCATATTAATTCATTTTAAGATTGAAAGAGAGTTATGCTAATATTTTTGTAAGTATTTTCATATAGTAATGATGAATGGATACTTTAAGAATAATTAAAAGGTTTAAATATAATTATGCTATGTATGCATAATAAAATTTTAGTTTAAAAGAGGAGTTCCTATCACATTTCATAACTATGGGTATTTATTTAAAAGTGGAATTTTGAGAATTCTCAAAAAATGTGGCAAAACTATGGTAAATTTTTTTTTAAAAATAAATTTAATTTTATGCATAAATTTTTTAATACAAAAAGAGGAATTCCCATCATATTCTAGGCATAAAAAATTTTATGCTAAAAGAATGATTTTTGTTACATTTTGAAAAATACTTTTATAGTATTTATGCATATTTATTTAAATAGAGAAAAGAGGAATTCCCTTCATATTCTAGGCATAGATATTTTTATGCCAAAGAATGTTTTTTGTCATATTTATGAAAAATACTTTTATAGCATTTATGCATAATTGTTTAAATAGAGAAAAGATGAATTTTTGTTATATTTATTTTTTCATGCAAAAAAAAGATCCAAAAGAGGAATTTCCACGATATTCTAGATACAAATAATTTAAATATTAAAAGAGGAATTCTTGGCATATTTCAAAACATGGGTATTTTTATTTATTTAAAAGAGGAATTTTCATCCTTGTTTAATTAGAAAATGCATAAGATAAATTCGGTGTTAAAAGAGAAGGTTTCACCATAATTTCATGTAGAAAATTATGGTATACTAATGTTGAGGATCAAAATGGAGAAAAGAATATTTTAAGATATTTCTATGTAAATAAATCAATAAAATGATGTATGCATATTCACAAATGGTTTATTGGAAAAAGAGTTATCTTTATAAAATTCCATTATTCTCGAATAGAACTATTTATAACTCTATTGTGGCCAGGAAAGATTAAATTTTCATAATTTTGGAATTTACCCTTACGATTGGAAATCCCAGTAAATTTATCAAATAAATAGAAGAAAAATCCTTAGGAATCAAAGCTAGGATTAAATCTGAATGATTTATGGTTAGACCACGACCACGACCACGTGAGAATGTAGAGCCAGTAAGATGCTTACCTATCTCTCGAATCAGAAGTTAAGCAAAACCTTGTGACCATTTTCATTTCTTCAGTACGAAGAATGGATTACCGGTGATTTAGAGAAGTTTTCCTTACACCGGAATCATCGAGAAATAAGTCAAAAATTCATTGTAATTGATGGGTGGGTTACCAAGATACTAGAATTGTGATTTTCATTAAGAAAGTCTGGATATTGAGAAAAACTCTGTTTTTCTAAAGAACTGTCTTACGCCAGAATGCTGGAGGAAGCATTTGGCTTATGGTTTAATCTAAGGAGAATTACGTTGTAACAGCTGGCGCGGAGTCATCGAAGGACGTGTCTCGTTGTTGCGGCAAAGGCTGCCAAGGTCCTTGATATGGTTAAAATGGTGCACTTCCGGTACGATGGGCGAGGGCCGACGAAGCGATCCTTGAGTGAAGTGGTAGGACACCTAAGGAGGATCCCAGAGGGTTTTGAGACCAGGCGATGCATAGGCTTGCAGCTGCTATGACACCCATGCATATGTCGAGGAAGATATTGATGGAGTCGAAAGAAATTATCTAAGTGAACTGGAACTTGAAATTGGATCTCGTTGGTTGACTAGCTGGTCTTCAACAGAGAGTCCGGATGACATTTTGATTGTAAAACATTGGACTAGAATTTTGAGGATTATGATGGAAATTCTATGGTTTCATTCCAACTTTGTTTTAAAGACAACTGAATATGCATCATTAAATTTTTAATTTTCTTCTCTCTATTAATTTTACAGAGAGCAAAATTTGCTTTAAAAACATAAATTACTTGAAAACAACTAGAGAAAAGGTAAGATTTATACTAGGATATGAGAAAGGAGATGAATTAACCAATTACTTGAAAACAACTAGAGAGAAGGTACAATTACCCAATGCCCTTACCTTGCCCTTAACATTCAAGCAATTTTCAATTTTCTCTGTTTTGTCTTCATGTTTGCATTTTTAGCTTAATCATTTAATTAATTTTAATTTGTTAGCTTAAATTATGCATCATAGGCATTAATAAGTAGCTAGACACTAGCTCTAGCTCCTTTAAAAAAAACACAAAAAATCCTAGGAAGATACCTGAATCAGTAGGAGAAGTAAGAAAATCCTAGGCGAAACAACATTCTACCAAGCTACTCTGAGAAGCGCACATCCGTTCGCTTCTCAGGCCACGGTTGTGGCAAATCTGCCATGTCCGTTCCTTCCCTCTCCAACCCAAATCTAGTAAGATTTGCTGCCTAGAACTGGCAGAGGTATTAAAAATAGATTAAATGCATTTAATTGGGCATAAAATGCATTCAATCTATAGGGCCCATTCTGACTGTGCCACAGTTGTTCTTAAAGTGAAACATCCATTTGTAAACTTGCCACGTCTGTTCCTTCCCCCTTGAGAAATGAACGCCCATTCCTGTGAACATTTGCAACCACGAACGTGTCACTCCTCTGATCCTTGATCTTGCTATTCCCTCTTGTCCTCTTGAGCGAACGTCTGTTCCTCCTCTTTTGGAAGTGAACGCCCGTGCCTTCATTGCCATGCCCATTCCATTTTACACTTAACCTTGAATGCCCGTTCCTTCCCATCGCAAGTGAACGTCCGTTCCACTTAGTTTTCAAAGCGAACGTCCATGGTTAACTTGCCATGTCCGTTCCATTTTGGACCAAAGTTCAAAAACTCGTTCTCTTCTAATATGAAGTAAACGCCCATTCCACACAGCATTAAATTTTGAACGCCTGTTCTCTTCCGATTTGAAGTGAACGCCCATTCCATCCTCCAACTCTAAAGCGAACATTCGTTCCTTCTCTCCCTAAGAAGTGAATGCCCGTTCCCGTATCATTCTAAAAGCATACATCTGTTTGCTCACAAGTGTACGATCGTTTCTTTTGTTATATATATATATATATTCTTGGAGGGTTCTGCACAACACTTCCATATTTCCATGCACCTACACTTGGGTAGGTTGGTGTGAAATAACTCTCTCTTCAACGAAGTAAGCATCAGGGAATACACGCTCCTATAGAACTTATAGGCTTGAGGGATTTCCTGGGCCAGAAAGGTATGTCTTCCCTAGATGACTCGATGCAACCGGAATCTTATTCTAGGAATTGATTGTGGAAAGTAGAGAATTAATTCAATCATAAAAACCATTGCTTGTAAGCTTCAACTAAATCAAAGCAATTGAAAAATTAAACACTTAAACAAAAATACTTAGCTCCAAAAAGACCATATTGGGTGCCCCTCTTGTGCGTGGCCTCTCCCCACACAAGAGTATTTCTTTATTAGCTTTCCTTTTCACCAAAATTAGGCCATAGCCCCCAAAATACAAGATGTGCTTTTTAGAGAGCACGGCACTCTTCTTTAACAAAAATAGAGTGTCAAATTGGGACTAGGGTAAAGCCATAGGCTTTAATAAATTCCACAAAAATAAATGTATCTTTCCTAAAGTTCAAAATGGAAAAATCATTTAATAAGGTTACAAGCTACTATGCTTGTCAAAAATGAAATGTGATGATCCAAGACATTTCTTCCAAAGTAAACTCTTCAATTCCCATAGTCTTCATCACCTGAAAATATAAGCCCAATTAATTATTAAATTAATCCCATAAATATTAAACAGGCACAAATCATCACCAACTCATGACTACCAGGCGTAAGTACCCCAGGAATCACCCTGCCATACAAACCTAACTGAAATAATCATAGGTGGCCTCAAACATACGTCATATACCGCACGTATTAATATTTATAGTGGTGTCACCCACGATATTAACCTAGCCGGCATGACGCAAGAGTAATCTAGGCGTCCCCAAATTACTCAAGAGAGGATAAATAATATTTTTATAGAGGACTTAAAATATATTCTCATGACATCCCTCTTGCTTGAGTTTGCAATTGTCCTCAATTGCGGATTTGCTGGGTTTGAAAAGAATGAAGAATTTCAGGGTAAACTCGGAAAAATTTCTCAGGCATCCATTTAGCATCTTCTTGTGGATGATTCTTAAAAGTCAAAAGATACTTGAAGTATTGATTACCTGTCCTTGTTGTTGTTATCTCTTGGTCAATGATTGCATCAGAAACTAATACTTCTTCCTCTCCTTCAATAAGAGGTGGTTCCTCATATGTTAGGTGAGTAGGGAGTGTTCCTCGAAAAGGTTTCAAGAGATGGATATGAAAAGAATTGTGGATATTCCAATTAGATGGAAGCTCTAGTCTATAGGCCACATCATTAATCTTTTGAAGGATTTTAAATGGCCCATAATATCTATAGGCAATGCTCTTCCATAGATGATCTCAAATGGTGCTCGACCAGTAGCAGTATGAGGAGTATTATTATAAGCAAATTGGAGTAGGTGTATGTACTTATCCCATGCACTAGGTTGCTGGGAAACATAGGCTCTAAGCATATCTAAGATAGTGCTATTTGTAACTTCGGTTTGTCCATTCGATTCCGGATGGAATGCCGTGGAAAAATCTAACTTAGTGCCCAAGTTGAGAAAAGAGCAACCCAAAAGTGACTACAAAATTTAGAATCTCTATCAGAAACTATCACTTTGGGTAGACCATGATGAACAAAAATTTGCTTAACAAATATGTTCGCGGCTTGCTGAGAAGTTAGTGTCTTTTTACATGGAATGAAATAGGCTTGCTTACTAAATCTGCCCACTATTGTCCAAATCATGTCATGGTGACTGGAAGTAGTAGGGAAGCCACTAATGAAATCCATAGACACTTGTTCCCATGGTCTATCAGGAATAGGTAGAGGCATAAGCAATCCTAAAGCTTTGCCTTTGTAGCTTTTGATTGTTTGGCAAATGTTACATTCAGCTACAAACTTAGCTACATCATTCTTCAAATGGGGCCAATAGAATTCTCGAGAAACTACTTGAAGTGTTGCGAAAACTTCTCTATGTCCCACAAATGGTGGTTGGTGCATCTCTTCCAAGACAAGCTGTCTGTAAGGCTGAGTAACACATAATCTTTTCTCAAAGAAAAGATAGCCATCATTATGAGAATAACTTCCTTGAGGTGTCCAATTGTTTTCACGCAATTTGATCCATATTTGAGAAAAATCTGGATCAACTTCATAAGTTTCTTTCATGAGGATAAATGGTTCACTTTCAATTATAGAAATGTTGTTGATATTTGGTCTTCGACTCAAAGCATCGGCAACAACATTTTCTTTTCCAGGTTGATATTGAATCATAGGTTGGAAACTTTGAATGAAAGTTGCCCATTTGATGTGCCTATCTGAAATAAGAGGTTGCGTAAGCAAATGCCTAATTCTTTGTTGGTCTGTCTTGATAAGAAATTCAGAGCCCATTAGGTAATGCTTCCAGATTTTCAAAGCATGCACTACTGCTGCTAATTCCTTGTCATAAGTGCTATAATTTTGCTCTGCAGGCTTAAGCTTTCTACTTTGATATGCAATAGGATGGTTGTCTTGCATAAGAACAGCTCCAAATCCTTTGCCACTAGCATCAGTCACTACTATAAAGAATGGTCTTTGAAAATCAGGTAGTGTAAGAACTGGTGCTTGTGTTAAAGCATTCTTGAGTGTTGCAAAAGATTTATCTTGCTTTTCAGTCCAATTGAAATTTGTAGCTTTCTTAAGGAGTTCAGTCAAAGGATTGGCAATACAAGCAAAATTCTTGACGAACTTCCTATAATAACTACATAAGCCAAGAAAAGATCTAAGATCATGTATGTTTCTAGGCGTAGGCCAAGAAGCAATACACTCAATTTTCTTAGGATATACACGAATCCCTTCGGCCGACACTATATGACCTAAGTATTCAATCTCCTCTTGAAAGAAAGAACTCTTTTCAGGATTGACATACAATTCATTTTCCCTCAAAAGATTGAACACTTGTTCCAAGTGTTGTTTATGCTCTTGTCGATCCTTGCTGAAAACAAGAATGTCATCAAAGAACACTATAACAAAACTTTGAAACTTAAGGAATATTCGATTCATCATACGGCTAAAAGTAGCTGGAGCATTGGTCAAACCAAATGGCATAACCAAAAACTCATAATGACCAGTTTGGGTTCTAAAAGCTGTCTTGAAAATGTCAGATTGAGTCATACGGACTTGATGATACCCAGACTTTAGGTCAATCTTGCTAAAGACCTTTGATCCTCTAAGCTTATCAAGAAGATCATCTACCCTAGGAATAGGATATCTGTTCTTGACAGTAATCTTATTCAATGCACGATAGTCTACACACATTCGGTAAGTTCCGTTCTTCTTCTTAATAAGAAGTACTGGAGCTCCAAAAGGTGAACTACTAGGTCGAATAAGGCCTCTCTCTAGCAAGTCTTCTATTTGGCTTTGGATTTCTCTTTGCTCTAAATTGTTGACTCTATAGGGAGCTTTACAAGGCGGGGAATTTCCAGGCAATAAGTCAATACTATGATCCTCTAGCCTAGACTTAGGTAATCCTGGAGGCAGATCTTCCATGAAACAATCACTAAATTTGGAGATAAGAGAATCAAACTTTGGTCTTTTGGATGTGTCCAACTCAGCATCAAGCTGGTTAACCCATACCATATAAGTCTTGTCTCTTTTTCTTAGAGCTCTCTTTGCTTGAGTGTGACTCAACAAAGGACTCATTTCTCCTTTGACTTGACACTGGAGGATAATATTTTCATTGTCCTTCCTTAGAGAAATACTATGAGTGTCATAGTCTATAATAGGATTGTATTTGTGTCTCCAAGGCATACCCAAAATTATATCTACCCCTTGTAAAGGTGCAACTAAGAAATCCCTCTTTTCTGTTAAAGGTTTGATGCATAAATCCAAATCTTTCACTACTTGCATGCAATTATACTTTGTTCCAGTAAATGCTGCTTTGACTTTATAGTGCGTAGGTGAAGAATGAAGATTTAATGCTCTAAGTACCTTTTCAGAAATGAAATCATGTGTACTACCATCATCATGCAAAATAAGAACTTCATGTCCATTTATCGTTCCTTTTATTTTAAGCAAAGAATGAACATGAGGTTTACCTTCTTGTTCTGAGTAATCTGGATTGGAATTACCCTCTTGCTCGAATGATTCTTCTTCATTGTCGTCTTCTTCAATCATGTTGACTCGAGCTGCTGCTGCTGCTGCTGGTGTTGAATTCTTGGTACGCTCCGGACAATTCGGTGCTATGTGACCTTCTTTGTGGCACTTGAAACATTTGATAGAAGATGTCTTCGGTTTGCCACCATTGACTTTCTTATTGGTACTCAGGTTGCCTTTAGCCTCGTCCTTGCCTTTGTCATAACCTGGTTTATACATCTTCTTTGAAGCATAAAAAGATTTAGTAAATGGTTTAGAAGAAGTACCCTCATGTGCTTTAATCTCTTTAGGGAAACCATTTTTACGTTCTGAATTAGTTGCCAAAGATATTGCAGAAGATAGTGAATGAGGTCGAAACATATTCACATCGGCCCTAATGGTAGATCTAAGGCCCGATATGAACTTCCTTTTTTGATCCTTCTCACTAACTCTATCCACAACCTGCACCTGTAATAAAGTATTCCAGAACTTTTCTACATACTGTGACATAGTTTCCTTTTCCAATTGATGCAAAGTGTCCCATTGGTGCCTAACTTTGGACTTGAATTGTGAGGGTAAAAAGTGCTTTTTAACGAGCCGTTGAAATCTTTTCTAAGAATCTGGCTTATCACGACCTTGCTTAATTACACTCCACCATAAAGCTGCATTGTCTACCATATGATTGACTGCACATTTAATCTTATCTTTCTCTGAAAATTTTTCTCCAGAAAAATAGTCATCTAGTTGACTAAGCCAAGCTAAAATGACCCTAGCATCCTTCTTTCCATCATAATTTTGAAAAGTGAAAGCTTTCCGACTAATCTTGGATTCTTTTTGTGACCTTTGTGCTTGCAATGTAGCATTTACAGCCCTTTGAATAGTGTCATCTTCGTCATCAAAAGATAGCGAAGAGTCACGCTTGCGTCTATGATTCGAGAGCTGTCTCTCCAATTCAATACGCTTCTCTCTTTCTTCTACAATTTGATGTTGTAAAGAAAGGAGTTGCTCTTGAATTGATGGCGAGATAGGCAAATCTGCCATAGTGCTTGTGCAAATGATGTAGATAAATAAAATTTTACTTTATTTGATGTAAATAAATAAAGCAAAAATGAGTACTTATCTTATTTTTCTCCCGCAATTCGATCTTGGTTGAAGCTGAACAAGACGTTGTTCAATGGCTGAATTAAATTCTCGTCGCCTCAAACAAATCCCGAACGATTCCGCGTGATTCAAGAGTCTTGGGCTAGTCGAATTGTTGATGAAATAATTTTTCTGCACTTTGAAACCTGCTGAAACAGTCCTGTAAACCTTGCCCAAACTCTGTAATATTTTTTTGAAATTTTCAGAATTTTTCAAAAGTGATTTCGGAATTTTTTGGCCTTTTCTAGGCAATTTTAAAGCTTTTTAAAACCTGTAAATCACTTTTCTGTACCCAGAAATTTTCAGAATTGGAAACCTTTGAATTTCTCCTCAAATTTGGAAATTGGAAAAAGTAGAGGTTGAAAAAGGAGTGATGTGACTTGCATAGGGATTGGGAAAAGTAAACTTGATTAGAAAGTGGATTAAGAAAAAATTAGATTATGGAGTAATTAGCTTTGAGCTAATCTTTTTTTTTCTTCTCCACTCCACGCTTTTGTGCCGGCAGGCTGCCGCCGTGCGCCTCTTGCTCCAAAAGCTTATTGAGAATTCTGTAATAGCTTTTGCATGGATTTATCTGCTCCATCCATTATGGGTTTGCTCAACCTTGAAGCTTTCTGATTTCTGAGAGTTACCCGAGAGGTTTTTGGCTATGAGGATTTCATCCATACGGTCAGATTTTGATTTCACAGAGTATTTGGAAAAATCGCTTTTTGATAGAGAGGGATGGTTTTGCAGGGTGGTGAGTGGGTTTGAGAGTAGATCTAGTTTTGAATCTTTGACCTTTGGGTAAAGACCTGCAAAACACCCTTCTGTCCACTGGATAAATTCCTGCACTTTCTTGATTTTTGAGAAGTTGAAGCCCTTTCCTACCTTCTCCACAAATCTCCTAGCCCAAGCTCTGATACCACTGCAGCCGGAATCTTATTCTAGGAATTGATTGTGGAAAGTAGAGAATTAATTCAATCATAAAAACCATTGCTTGTAAGCTTCAACTAAATCAAATCAATTGAAAAATTAAAACACTTAAACAAAAATACTTAGCTCCAAAAAGACCATATTGGGTGCAATCTTCCCCCCTCTTGTGCGTGGCCTCTTCCCACACAAGAGTATTTCTTTATTAGCTTTCCTTTTCACCAAAATTAGGCCATAGCCCCCAAAATACAAGATGTGCTTTTTAGAGAGCACGGCACTCTTCTTTAACAAAAATAGAGTGTCAAATTGGGACTAGGGTAAAGCCATAGGCTTTAATAAATTCCACAAAAATAAATGTATCTTTCCTAAAGTTCAAAATGGAAAAATCATTTAATAAGGTTACAAGCTACTATGCTTGTCAAAAATGAAATGTGATGATCCAAGACATTTCTTCCAAAGTAAACTCTTCAATTCCCATAGTCTTCATCACCTGAAAATATAAGCCCAATTAATTATTAAATTAATCCCACAAATATTAAACAGGTACAAATCATCACCAACTCATGACTACCAGGCGTAAGTACCCCAGGAATCACCCTGCCATACAAACCTAACTGAAATAATCATAGGTGGCCTCAAACATACGTCATATACCGCACGTATTAATATTTATAGTGGTGTCACCCACGATATTAACCTAGCCGGCATGACGCAAGAGTAATCTAGGCGTCCCCAAATTACTCAAGAGGGGATAAATAATATTTTTATAGAGGACTTAAAATATATTCTCATGACACTCGAAAACCCATTGGTTGAAATATGTGGGTGATGTGGAAGCGCATGAGAATTTCAATGAAATGTGGCAACAAAAGTTTGAAAATAGCTCTCTTTTGGTCCACACTACCATCCCATAGCCAGCAAAACCCACCGAACCTAAACCAGTCTTGATGAAATGTAGGTATGGGGGGATTTTGGGGGTTTATTATAATTTATATTAAAATTTTTAAGGTCACTTTTTGGGTGAGTTGCTAATGTGGGGGTCTCATAGCTGGCCAATTGCCTCGCCGGCGGGCATGGATATGTGCCACATCATATTGCACACGGTTTATGACATGGCAGTATGTGCCATGTCATATTATCGAGGTTCGACAATATGACATGGCACATAGTGCCATGTCATAACCCGTGTGCAATACGATGGCGATGGGCGTTGAACACACGCGAATGCGGACCTATGATGGTGAGGGCGCTGACACACACACATGCGAGGGCGCTAAAGTTCCTAGACCCTACGATGGCGAGGGCACTAACACACGCGAATGTGGCAGTTTCTGACGTGGCTGGCATGTTTCGTGGGCGACGTCGTTGACGTGGCGAGGGCATTGACGTGGAAATCACAGTTGGCAAGCATGCAATATTATGCGTGCGTGTTTATGTGGGCACTGACATGGCATCTGAGTGCCATGTCATATTATCGAAGTTCGACAATATGATGTGGCACCCAGATGCCATATCAGTGCGCCCTTAATGGTTATAAGTGGCAGCGGTCCCTTCCCATTTTTCCAGCGTGCTTTCTATGCTTCATCCTCTCAAATCGGCTCCCTCTCAAGCTTCTTCTCGCGTTTGTGTTTCCAGTGTGTAAGTGGCGATCCGACGTGTTCGCGTTCGTTTCGAGGGTGCTCGTTTTCGTTGTTCATGTTCGTTTTCAACGTTCGTTCAATTGCTTGATTCAAGCTAGCGTATGTCTCGTCTTTGTTCAATATCTCCTCTTTCCTATAATTTATGGATGAAAACCATGCATGAAATCTTTAGGGTGGATTTTATAGTAGCAACTCATATATATATGTATGTATGTGTACATACATACATACATACATACATACATACATACATACATATATATATATATATATACATACATACATACATACATACATACATACATACATACATACATACATACATACATACATATATATATATATATATATATATATATATATATATATATATATAGAAGGGGTTCGAAAAGGAAAACATACTGAATGAAAGGTCTATACCAACGAGATTCGAGTTCCGATGGCAAAATAATAAATTTTGATTCTTTGAGGAATATAAAAGAAAGGAGTCTTAATTATTTAATTTAGGGGGTTGGAAAATTTTTTCAATAACTCAATAAATGGAAATTATCTATATAGAAAAAGGGATTATCCAAGATTTTTTAGACTGAATAGAAATCTATTGATACTGAGAATTCATATCGAATTCCCACGCTAGGGGTAGCTAAATAATATATAATATTAAGGATTATATTCATTTGATTCTTCAGTATCGTGGTGGTAAGCTCTGTGAATGGGGAGCGCGAACGCACGCTGCCTCTCTCTATGCCTACTAAGGGTTTTCATTAATTGGGCAAATGATCTTCCCTCGACCCACCCATTGCACAGAAGGGAAAGGAAAGGATTAATGTTTGTAGTCTTAATTATTGGTGTAATAAGCAAGGGGTGTACCCGATGATGATAATGTGGGTGTATACCATGCCCTTTATACTATTTGTCTAGCAACTAATGGTCTTTATGTACTAGTGGAAGGCTAACACATATGATCAAGGGGGACTAATGAATGAAATATCAAAATCTACAGATAGTCTTCAATGGGCATGTGAAGTAATTATAAGAATATGGTGATACAATTTGTCTTCTTTCAATTGAGAATGCTATATTATTCATAATGTTTTGTGAAAGCTAGCTAGATTCAAAACACCAATTTGTGGACTTGAGTATAAAAATTAATAGGATGTTAGAATAAGAATATGTTAGGTTTAAAATGCCAATTGACTTCCATTGTGAAGCATTTCATTAACAAAGAGGCATGATGGCACAATGGACTATGTTTTGTGAAGCTTTTGAAGGTATGTGGGGGTAGAAGGGAAAGTGGACACCTCACCTGATTCACTCTATAAACATGGCTTCCACAAAGGATAAACATAACAATTTTATTCTATGCTCCGATATGCCTTGATTGATTTTTTAGGAGGAATCATTTTGTGTGTGTGTGTGTGTGTGTGTATAGAGAAGCTTGTATCATGGAGAAGGGTGTAATCAGGCTTTAAATTTGGCACCTAAGTCTAGGTGCCATAGAAAATCTAGTGGCACTTTTGCCATCAACCATGGGTGTCAAAATGTCACCTTTGGCTAAAATTTTGAGTGCCCCTTTTAATAACAAACCACTTTACTTTGAGTAATGAAAACATATTAGTTTTGTAAGTGCATTAAGCTTTCACAATTCAAAAGACGTCTTCTCAACACACAAAATACATTATAGCAAGAGAATTTTAAAGGCATCATAAATTATTGAAGGCTTTCAAGTTATTCCAATCAAAAGCATCATAATTCAATCATTCTTCTTGCTTTCACAAGCTCCCAAGCTTCATAAACTGCTGCCCAATCAATGCTATCAATTCCATGACCAAGAAGTGAGAGCCTCATTAAAGCCTCAAGCGTCTTGACATTGAGTAGCTGACATCAATCGTTTTTTATTATTGTTTCGAAAATCCTCTTTCGCACGACACTGATGATGTAGGGATTACAAGAACAGCTTGCCATAGTTTCATCATGTTTGGAAATGTGTTATGCCAATCCAGATTTGATGAAAATACTCGCCAAGCATCCTTCATCTGCATGCCTTCACATCCCCAATAGAGAGTGTCTGAAAAAGCAAGAAGCTCATCCCTACAACCTTGCTTGTTGATGATGGGATGGTCATTGAAATTGTCCAACAATCTATTTAACCATCCTGTAATCCTGCTCCAGCTTGTGTATAATATTTGGCCTTTCCATATTTATTATGTATTGTGTACTATATTATATATATTTACTATATTATATATATTATATAGGATATATACCCCTGGTCACTTAGACCCCTAAGGCTAGGTGCCATTGGGCACTTCCCTTGTTTTTTCAAAGTGCCACGTTGGCACTTTTACCAAAAAATGGAGGTGCCATTTCGCACTTGAAATTGTGAAAGGCCCCGTATGGGTGCCAAATTTAAAGCCTGGGTGTAATGCTGGAAAGGTGCAATGCTAGATAGAGAAAAAAAAGAGGAGGGTATGTTGGTACTCGTGTGCGAGCGTCGTAAATAAGGGAGACGCATTAAGTTGCTTAACGCAGGGCAAAGACAGGCAGTTATAAATCGTAATCGTGAGGAGCGAATAGATTAGTCTCTTTAAAGGCTACATGTAAGACTGAATGAATGCGTAGAAAAAGTAGGGATGAGCTAATTGATGGAATAGTCTCTTTGAGACGAATGCGATGCATACAGATTCCAGAATGCGATGGCAATTGTCTACTACTGAAACACACTAGTAATATAACTGTAGCCGAGCTTTCGGTGGGTCCACATAGGCACTCGTACAGTCGGTGAGTTCACCTCCTGTGTGGTGGAGGTTGTCTTCGTCCTGCTCCTCTTGTTGTTGTTGGTGGACGTTGTTGTCGCCTGCATTAAAATGCATGGTGGCCATGAACACTGAGTCTGTGGTTGCATTTTCATGGGCGGTGCCCAAGAGAGGGGACCGTGCAAGCGCCAGCTGACGCCAGCTTCTTTTGCATATGCATCTCCAGCACACGCCTGTGCGAGTTGGAGTGGAGGGCCTCCCGGAAGGTGGGGCTGGCGGCCGGGCGGTACTCCGGCAGCAGCCGCCCCGATTTGTAGCGCACGCCACATGCATTGCACAGCGTTTTGGGCCCCATTGGACCCACCCTCCACTGCGGTGTAGTCTGAGACCCACAATGCAAGCACTTTCTCATTGATATCTGCTGCGATCTATCATTGTCATCACCGCAAGTCTTGTGATTAGTGGCTTCTGCGCCTAGTGATGGTAATTGAACTGAAGCTTTAATCGTGGTTGGTAACCTGCAGGTTTGATGATTATTGTTGGCTAGTGTGCTGCTTTTTGACATTGTGTCTGCAGCACTGGGCTTCATGATCTTCTTCTTCTTCTTCTTCACGCTAGGATGCGCAGCTCCCAGCGCCATATTTCCTTGCTGCCCATCATCTTCTGGCTCATCATCACCATAGTCATAGACAAATGCGTGGCGGTCATAATATGAGGTAGAGTTACCTGTTTGGATTAAGGGGCAGCTAGGCGCTGTACCAGTATCTGGCTCGACATATTTACTAGCCAGAACGCGTGTGTTCCAGAGGCACGCTTCTGTTCGTTTCCTCTTGCTCCGAACTCTCCCTGGCACATGACTCGGAGTGGCCGCGCCGCCGCCCTTATTGACAATATACTTGGACCTCGCCGCCTCCTCCTCCTCCTCCTCCTCCTCCATGATGTTATTCCTGCCATTGCCAGCTTTCGCATAAGCACTGCTTTCAAGCACTGAAATCGGACTCCCACTTTGAAAGTGACTTTTCCTCTCATCATGATTATAAGCGTAGAAATCCTCCTTAATCTTGCTCGCTTCTCTGACGTGAATGTCAAGGCTATCATTGCGTGAGCCCATCAACAAGTCGGTGGGGGCTATGTCGGCTAAGCTTGAGAAGGACTCGTTCACAAAGCTCTGAGAAAGCCATCCTAATTCCGTAAAGTCGTCCCACTGTAATGAAGCACCGAAGAAAAAGAAAAAAAACTCAGTTGATTTTGGGAGTACATCGCAATCATATCAAACTATATTGGTGGAAAATTAGGCCTTATTATTATAGTTGGAAGAAAACCACGTCTTCACCTTATAGCTGTGAATTTATAACATTCATATCCATATTTATAAACCAAGTTAAACTACTCACCGGCACACAGAGACCTTCAGACACATTCGAGTCAAGACTAGTCTGCATTACGGGTAGCTGCTCCTTTTGCAACGGCTGAGAGACATCCCTCCCACCTGATCCGAGCTCAATATGTGAGTTTGTCGTAACACTTGAAGAGCAAGCTAATTGGCAGCTAATTTGATCTACTGAACCTCCATTAATGCTTTCATTGGAAAAATCAATGAGATCATCCAGAGTTGAGAAATCCTCTGCGTCGGTGCTTGCATATTGCAGGTAATTGGGTGGCATGGTGGTGTCAATTCAGAGTACGACAAGAAACAGCCGCTGGCTTCTGCACACAAAATTCACATACACACACGAAAATCCCATTTCGTTAGCTTTGACATGAAGAGAATTTAGATAAATACAGGCAAACAGCTAAATTAAACATGCAACTTCCATAAGTGATGTAACCCAGCTTACATGTACAGCTAGAATTGCAATTTTGTGAGTCCGAACCAAAATTATACAAGCATTAATATACTGGAGAGTTGAACAATTAAGCCTAATAAAATCCTCGCAGATACAACGCTTTCTGATTATAGCATGTCTACTGGGAGGTCATGTTGATAAACTAATGCAAGAAGGAGCTGAGAGATGCAGGCCTAGTTAGCTTTATACAATCATTGCTTTAAGTGCGATAGCTTACCTCTTAACGAGTGGAGGTAAGTTGGTAACGAGAGAGAGAGAGAGATTATGGCAAAGCGCTCTGGATATAAAGACAACATTTATACAGTTAGTAAGAACCACCCCCCTCTCTCTCTCTCTCTCTCTCTCTCACACACACACACACGCACACGCACGCACGGGATGCATTGAGTGAGAAGATTGACTGTAGCACTTGAATGCATGCGACAAAGCTGGCAATTCCAAGCCGAAAAGCAGGACGGAGCGAAAGGTGAAAGCACGACAAATGGAGATGGGGGAGTCTGCAGAGCGTACTTGCATGAGTGTGAGCTGGGCGAAGAAAGGTTCGAACTTCGAACACAGGAGGAGGAGGAGGAGGTTTGTGAAAACTCAAAACACTACACCTTAGTGCTGCAAGCTGGCATTACGTTTCAAATCGCAAGCAAAATCGTGAACCGCTTGCTAGGAAAGAAAATGATCGGAGCGTGTGCGCATTTGTAAAGCCCAGCTGGTTACTAACTTTAATGGATTATTTTTCCGCTCGCACGTACGCGTGACACACGCGCAAGGGTTCCCTCTCCTCACCCCTGCCGACATGGCATACACGTTGCCACGTCGGCTGATGGGTGTGTACTTGCTCGAAACCTGCAGCCGAGTGCTCCGCATGTCGCCCACTGCAATTTCGGGCAACCCATGATCACCATGCAGCAGCACATGCCATTCAGAATACCCCCATTACTTTAGTACCCCTATTGCCTATCTGGGTACGCTCGCTCGCTCGTATGTCTGCCACATTTTACCATGCAACAAAAGGCCAGTAGAAATTGCCCATTACAGGCAATGGCTAGGCTTGATTTTTGATGGGCACCCTTGCCCTTCAAAACTGACTAGTTTGGTGAAGTATTATTAGTTTCTTTTAAATTCTAGTGTAACTTTTGAGGGGCATTTTAAAAATTTTCAAGTATTTATGGCCAAAATGCTCCAAAATAGGCGTGACACCCACCATCAAAAAGCAACTATGGGCCAGTCAAAATTTGCTCCCACAAAGGTCGATATAAATCATGCTATAATTTTGGTGAAATATTATTGGCTCAATTCTCAATTGTGCCAAGAGGGCATGCTAGTACACCAAAGATTCTTGATATTCCCCTCGACTGTTTAAGTGGAGGAATGACCCTAAACCCTAAACCCTAAAATAAATTTGGTAAAATATTATTGGCTCAATTCTCAATTGTGCCAAGAGGGCATACTAGTACACCAAAGATTCTTGATATTCCTCTCGATTTGTTTAAGTGGAGGAATGGAACACCAAAGACGCACTGTGACCATTGCTCATCCAGTCCGACTCTTGGGAGGTCATTGTGCTGAGGAATGGTGATGTCGAAGAAGAGGGTAAGGTGATTGATGAAGGACCGGAAGCCAACAAGAACCAAACAAGTTCTTGCGATCGATGAAGGACCGGAACGGTGATGTCGAAGAAGAGGGTAAGACGATCGATGAACGGCCAGAAACCAACAAGAACCAAACAAGTTCTGGCGAGAACCCGTACCACCATAGAATGAAGGCATCAAAAGATGCAGGTAGTTGGACAGCTTACCTGCGGGTGTTGGGAGGCGGCTAAGCTACTGGGCGTCCATTTGGGAATGAACAAGGTTGGATGTGGCTGAGTTGGTGAAGCTCATAGTTGGGGCAAGGTGATTTGCATCACAGGAGACAAGGAAACCCAGTAGAAAAACAAGCTCTAAAGAAACAAGAGAGTTGAAGCTAGAGCTGAGCTTACCAAATATAATTAATTCTCCCCTCTTTTGAATGTAGCAGCCCGAGTGTTGGTGGAGTCGGGTTGGCTGTATGATTTAGTGTCCCCCTTAGGACCAAAAGAACCAAACAAAAATGATTTGACATGCAGACATAAAGAGTAGCAATGGTTGAAGGAAGCCCAAAGTACTTGATAATTTGACAGATTTTGTTTGGGTTAAATTATCAAGAACAAAGGAAACACATGAAGTAAGAACCATCTACAAAGTGACAAGGGGTAGCAGTGGGCTTGATTCCCTTCATGAAAAGATGCTGAGGTAGCATGAAAAGTTACAAGTACTGCAAGGATTGCAAGTTTGATGCAAAAAAAGCAAGATGGCAATTCTCTGTGGAACCATCATGAGTGAGAGTACACATAAGTGCTGAAGGTGCAACATAACAAGCATGACCCTCTGAATAGGTTATTGTGAGGTACGATGAGGCCAAATGGCATAGTTATTGGGATATTTAGCTCAATGTGTAGTAACAACACCCAAGCTGTGACCATAGGGAAGTTGAGTATAAATGATTACTCGATGAATATAACCTCCATTGGAGTTCAAGAGAACTTTGATAATTTTCCGGAACTAGTTGCTCTCCTCATACGTGAGGAGATGAATATTAAGGGAGGCTCATTATCTAGAAATGCACATGAACATGCCTTCTGAGTCAAATATAGGTAGAGGTAGAGGCAGGTCCTTAGCTAGTCCTTATTTAGACAACGAGGCAATGGGGGGCGGTCGATTTAGAAATCAAAACCAGTAGTGGTAATAATGACAAGAAAATAAATCTCATATAGGTAGAGGGGGGGGAGAGGCTACTCTAGAGGTAGGGGGGCAGAGTTGGCAAAGAAATCAGAGTGCAAATAGCATGGAGTGTTATTACTGTGGTAAATCAATGCACATTGCAAAGGATTGCTATAAAAAGTTGAATGGTAAGTTGTAGCCAGGCAACTATGCATGGAGTGTTATTACTGTGGCAAATCAATAAACATTGCAAAGGACTACTATAAAAAGTTGAATGGTAAGTTGTAGTAGCAAGGCAACTATGCATCATCAAGTAAACAGGGTGACGTACTCTTATCTTTATGATATACTAGATTGAGAGAAGAAGAAGGTATAAAAAATATAACCATCCATCTATCTCTTCTTGCTCTCTCTTGTGTGTGTTTGCTTGCAAGGAACTCAAGCTCTCCCTCTTCTTGAATTCTCTTTAATAGGATGCCTAGAAGAATGCCAATGATGGAGGCGAGGCGGGATGATCCACCAAGGGGTTGCTCTATAGGAGAGTTGGGATTTCGATGTAGGCATAGGGGTGTGTGTGGCAATATAGAAGCCCATAATGCATGGAAAACCATCATGGGGGTGATGTTGAAGGGCCAAGTGGGCATTCCATGCACACACATTGGGCCATTAATAAATGGTAGTTAGAGGTCCACCTCTGGGGCATGATGTATAGATAGCCTGGTTAGACTGATGATGCACAGAAACAATGTGCTCTCTATTGTCATTAGTAGGAACGCTACGGTTGAGCCAGTAGAGGAGAGCAGAGGGAAGTTGGCTGAGGAACCTCCAATGGGCCGCACAACGATTGTAGAGAAGACCACAAGGATGTTGTTACCATCTATGGGGTAGGGGAGATCAAGCAGACTACTCGATGGTGTTTACAAAGGGTGCCATTGAGGTGGCATCTATAGAAGAGACTACAAGGGCATCAATGTAGAGGATCCCACAAGGAGTCACCTCTAATGCAAGAGGCATGGCTGGACATTAAGAGGGGCCCCCTCAGAGGGGCGGTTGAGGCAAAGGAGACCATAGGCAGCTGTTAAGAGGCTTGCAGTGAGGGTTGTACTGTCACAACCCAATGGGTGCATAGAGAAGCAATGGTTAAAGAGGATCCCGCTAGTAGTAGAGGGCATAGATGTTGGGGACAGGTAGGGTTGTGGATGCCATGTGGGTGCATAGAGAAGCAATGGTTAAAGAGGATCCCGCTAGTAGTAGAGGGCATAGATGTTGGGGACAGGTAGGGTTGTGGATGCCATGTGGGGCCTCCCCTCAATGGAGATGAATCTCATAGTGTCCATCTCAAAGGCCTAGTCTTTCTTTTGTATGGATTATTTTGTAAAGTTGCCCTACATTATTCACACTAAGAGATGCAAAATAGGTCTAAACTCTATATTGGGGGTTTTTGAATACATTTTTTTCATATGAATACTTTACACACCAAGCTACTGCAAATTTAATACACTAATAGCTACTAAATAGCTATGAAAAGTGTATGTGTGACATGTTTTTTCCATATGAATACTTTACATGCACCACTACTACCAGTATAATTGTAAATTGAATACACTAGTAGCTATATTAAATAGGACACCTCTTGTAAATGTAAACACTGTAAATGGACCTTATTTAAAAATGGTCTTCTATGCATGCACGTGATATCATACATTTCTTTCAGTAAAACCCTTGGGCTCACATGCATGTAGACTCTAGGTGGCTTCATTTTCAATGTGAACCCCATAGTACATGCTTATGGAAGGTTGTAAAAAATATTTGTACACATACAAAAAGTATACATACTTGTAAAATGAATAATTAAAGCCCCTACTATAGGTCAAATAAGCTAATTAAGCTTCTAAAAATGTATACCATGTAATTAATGCAAAGTCATGTTTCCCCTCTCCTAATATTAGGGCTATGATTAGGGCTCTCCACTTGTACTATTGCTAGGCCCTTTGTCACATGGCTCCATTATTTTGTAAATAGGCCAAGCCGTTGCCCACCCTAGGTGCCTCTACACTTGTGAAGGCATGACTTCAACTTCTCTTGCAAGTGAAGAAGGCCATGCTATATGGCTTTGAGCCATTGTCATTATTGCCTCTCTTGCATGCCACTCATGCCACTACCCACCTAGGTTAACCTATTATGACCTTCTTATCACTATACCTAATCATGACCATTCATCACCTAGCAATTATTCAAGAAAATAGTATAGGTTGAACCCTATATGAAATCTTGTACCAAAAATAAAATGATTTTATGCAACATGATATAGAAAAGCAACATATTTTGGCATTTCTTTATTAGCATGGAAGTTACATTTTGGTCATTAGGCAAAATTTAGACTAAAAAAGAGGCCCTCTAAGAAATGCCATGTCAGCTTTTTAAAAAAAAAAAAAAGAGCTGATAGTTAAATTTTTACAAATCAAATCAAAGATTGTAGATTGTGAATCTACTCTTTCCAATGATATATAGCATGATGGGTAATTTTGCATATTCAAGAAGTTTCCAAATTAGTGATGATGTGGCATCATGTGACTAACATGATGGGGAATTTTGCATATTCAAGAAGTTTCCAAATTGGTGATAACATGGCATCTAACATACCATGTTATCACCAATTTAGGAATGTTATACCACATCATCACCAATTTGGAAACTTCTTGAATATGCAAAGTTGTCCATCATGGGTTAGATGCCACATCATCACCAATTTGGGAGCTTCTTGAATATGCAAAATTCCCCGTCATGATATATATCATTGGAAAGATCTCGAAGAGTAGATTCTCAATCAACAATCTTTGACAAATTTTTGATTTGCAAAAAATTAACTATCAACTTGTTTTTTTTGGGAAAGAGCTGACATGACATTTCTTAGAGGGCCCCTTTTTGAGTCCAAATTTTGCCTAATGATGGCTTTAAGAAGGTGTGAGCCACCTCTAGGCTAAGTTAAACCCACATTACTACAAGACAGTGGACTAATTCCATGGGTAATGCCCATGGTTTTGACTTGGAATCTCAAAATCCTCAAAATGGCCTTTTTGCAAACCGTTTTATGAGCCCATCAAAAGCACCCTAGGTGCCTGTAAACTTGTGACTGTAAACATTCAACGTGGCCACTCTTTTAAGTCATCAATACAATGCTATGAGGTTTTGAACTAAAGCCATAATTGCCTCTCTTGCATGCCACTCATGCCACTGTACACCTAGGTCCTAGTATGACCCTCTTCTAACTATAACTAATGATCATCACTTGGTTGTCATTAACAAAAATGTATGGGTCGATGAATTCTCTCCCAAAAGCAAATTTTTTTTCTCCAACATGATGTGGAAAAGTTGTGTACTTTGGCTTGTTTTATTAACATGGAAATTACCTTCTCCAATGACATTAAGAAGGTTTTGGAGCAAAGTGAGCCACCTCTAGGCCAAGTCAAACCCACCATAGTACAAGGGAGAGTGAACCCTTGAACCATAATTAATGCCCATGGCTTGAACTTCAAAATTACAAGTCTCCCAAACCCCAAAAGCCTTGGAATCGCCTTCTTGCAAACCCTCCCATGAGCAATTAAGTACCTCAAGTGCTTCTAAACTTGTGATTGTGCTAAGCCTTTGTGTGGCCACTCTTTCAAATCATAAATGCCATGCCACTAGAGTTTGAGCTGATGCCATTACTGCTTCTCTTTTGTATGCCTTTACACTTGTAATTGCAAGCCTTCATGGCCACTCTTTCAAGTCATCAATACCACGTCACTCGGCTTTGAGCCAGTGCCAGTATTACCTCTCTTGCATGCCACTCTTGCCATTACCCACATAGGTAATAGTGTGACCCTTTTCTCGCTATAACTAATGATTCTCCATCACATGAGGGCACAATTTAACACTTTTAGACACTAGGAGTAGGTTTTTTGGACTCGCATCTCTCTCTCTCTCTCTCAAAACAAACTTGCAATTGCACTCCAATAGCTTCTGTAGCATTTGCTACTTGCTATTTTTACTAAAGAGATGGGGGGAGGATGTGCCCCATTTACTAGTAAAGATTATATTTATGTATTTAGATGTACATGTGTCCTATCTTTGTATTTTTATATGTCCTAGCTTTATATGTATGTACATAAGATATATATGCGTCATACATACATGATATACATGCATACATAAGGATGGTGGACGTACACTCTTCCTCACCCGACACACACGGGCACTTACACTAGTTGAGCAGTCATTGCGTGGGTCGACTATGGAGGCATCCATTGGTACGAAAAAGCTTCTTTCCTACTAGTAAGGTCATGTGGGAGGGTTCCTTGCAAACCCTCTGCTGTCGTCATCCACGCTTTTGCAGAAGGAGAACGAGCTCATGCTACCATGTCATGTAGGGTTAATTAGCTTTTCCAATGCGTTGAAATCTTTACAAAACTATTCCTTGTAGTTAGTACAAGACTTCTGGTGTAATCTAGCTCTTACTTCAAAGCTCTAACTAATTAGGGTTTCCAGCACGTCAATTCGAACATGCAAAGTCAATATGAGGCGGAAGCCTGCTGAGCCTAATCATCATCATGTGTGGAAGTTGGAAGCTTTTGACTCATGTGACTTCTGACCGCTCCTCCTCTTCTCTGGCCACATGCAGGAGCTGGTGCCTCGATTTCCTACGTCCATGCACCTGCTGCGCTCACATCCTGCCGAGCTTAGCTCTCGGGGCCGTTAGCCGCTTCCTCCTGCGTTTTAGTCAAATCCAAACAGCCCACTTTTCTGGCGCATTCTACACTTCATTGCAATTTTTTTAAAAAATATTAGTCTTCTGCTGCATCAAAGTAAGCGGAGATAGTATTTTTGTACAGTCCACACAAACCCGATCGTGTTTTTATTTGTGCGTGCCTGCACCTTCCATAGATACGAGCTTGTAGTCTGCACAAAGAGCACCAAAAGGTCTTGGGTGGCGTGGAAGTTGCAGAAATATTTTGAGTGACGAGATTTTGTAATCGTCATCTCTCCTTTTGAAAAGTGGAGGATCAAAAGCAAGTTATTGTCAAATTTGCCCCAACATTTCACAGCAGTAACTACATCTCTAAAGTTTCAAATCAAAATGAATAACCTTTACCTTGCTTCGAGTCCATACCATCTCCAATGAAAAATAGACAAGTGGACGAGATAATACGCAAGCCAACAAGGGATATCCAAGTTACAAAGAGTGTTTGGTTTCCTAGAAAGAAATCTCAAGTTCAAACCCCCTCCTAGAAGCATTGTGTCTAGGCATCTTGTAAATGATATAGGTACGTACATTTGCCACGGTCGTACCAACCTAAAGCCACGAGCGTACACTTGTAAGCGTACGACTGTACCAAAAAAAAGATTAAAAAAAGTTTTTCTTTTTGCAACGGCCGTTCCATACTAAAACCACGGGCGTACGACTACCAAACCGAAAAAAAACTTTTTAAAAAATGTAATTAATTTTTTTTTTGACACGGCTGTTCCATACTAAAGCCACAAGCGTACGCTTATAAGTGTACGACCGTATCAAACCCAAAAAAAATACATATATATATATATATACACACACACACACACACACACATGAGTGCGATAGCGAGAAAACTTCCGTCCCCAAAGGCAGCGAGTATGCCTGTGGTGGCGGTCGTCCCCATGGTTCGTTCCCGAGGTCCCTTATATATATATATATATATATATATATATATATATATATATATAATTTTTTTTCCATAGCCATTCCACACTTGCCACCACAGCCATTCCATACAAGCGTACGCCTGTACCAAACTCAAAAAAATCATTTTTTCAAAAAAAATTACCACGCCCGTTCCACACTTGCCACCACGACCGTTCCATACTAAAGCCATGGGCGTTCGCTTGTAAGCGTACGGCCGTATACCAAACTCGAAAAAAATACAATTAAATTTATTTATTTTTTTATCACGACCGTTCCACACTTACCATGGCCGTTCCATACTAAAGCCATGGGTGTACACTTATAAGCATACAGCCGTACCAAATCTGAAAGAAAAAAAGTTAAAAATAAAAAAAAATTTAAAATTTCCAAATGTTTAGAGGTGCTTTTGGTCTACCTCCCCGACTCACTAAGGTCATTTTTACATGCAACACAAAAGACCACTTTTAACCTTAAGGGTGCATTCACGTGCAAGGCAAAAGTAAGCTAGAACTCCTATTCGGGCCCACGAGCGCATTGTTGAAGCTTTTTTAAGCTTCCCCACACACCATGGAGACCTTTCGATCATGGTTGCATGCCCCCAATGCCTCCATTTCTTTCAGCGGCACCCCATCCCCAATTGCACACTCACATGTAGTCACCAACGCGCACACATGCTTGGCCGGGAGGGCAAAACAATCTTTGAAGAGTCCTCATCTAGTGGGGGCCCTCCATACATGCACCCCGACGTGGATAGACGCCCCGAGCAAACTCACGTACCCTACTCACGTACCCTCTTCTCTATATCCACCACGGATTTATTCCCACTCCCCATTCCATTCCCTTGCACCACAACTTGACATTCCACGCTTAGCGCACAAGCTCTAGGAAGGGGAGTGTCACAACATTTCCATCCACAAACATCACATGCAAAACCTATGTGGGTGAAAATTTTTAAACTTTTGCCAAAATTCCACGGAGTTGGAGACCCCGTATTCCACATCGAGGTCTTTAACCAAATATATCAGGCGTTTGAAATTTTTGATGATGCAACCAAAGTCCATCTCCTTGGACTCAGCCTTGAAGGCAAGGCCATGCAATGGTTCCAATCTTTGGACCCTCGGCACAAAATCACTTTCAAAGCGGTGAGAGAGGCCTTCATTCTCGGATTTGCACCCTATAGGCCCTAATGGAGCCCCATCATCCAACTATTTCAATTGGAACAAAAACCCGAGGAAACATTACACGACTATATCACTCACATCAAGTACCTTGATTCACATTGCAAAGAGAGGGAAAATTTGAGAGATAAGCAATTAATGGACCGTTTCCTCTTGGGCTTGCACAATCCAAGGCTTCACCACCACCTGTTGGTCAAGGACCCCTCCACCTTTGATCAGGTCTACAAATGGGTGATCTTTCTCGATGATAACATGCGAGAAATACCAATGCAACCACAACGTCATGGCTATGGAATTGACCATTACTATAAGGGTGCCCTTTGCAACAATCAGGTTCTCATTCCACAATCGAAGGTATGCCATTCCTCAACGTGTTGAGCGTTCAGCATGGGAAGATATCCACTGTCCCATTGAATGTCGTCACACGGCTGTAGGCCAAGTTTAAGAAGGCACCAAAAGAAACAACTCTCTAAGCATATTGGCCAGAGACTATCGGGTTAGCATCCGCACGGGCTCAACACAAAGACCACATCATCCTCCTCCGGGAGTGATGATCGTGCTGAACTACCACTCCCCCATGCAGTCCATCAAAAACTCACCAAACGGGAAAAATGGCTGGCCACATATCCCAATGCCATCCTTGAGAAGCAATGTCTCCAGGAGGCCCAAGAATTGGTATAGCAATACCAGGCTCACCTTGAACCGCCACCCATTTTTGTAACCTTTGACCCAGTACCTGAGTGTGTGCCATCCCCCATTGAACCTCAACCTCTGCACCAGGTCGGGCAGGAGCCCCTGCAAACACTCACCAACATGATGTTGACAAACGATGATTTTGCCCCTCATGGGCCTCCTCATCCTCCAATGCCTATTCCACAAACCGCCAAGCCCAAATCCCACATTCACATCGAACAACTCGATGCGAAAAGTCACACAGAGTTTGACAGAGTTTGACAGAACGAGGTACGCACACCAAATTTACTGAGATATTTTATCCTCCTACGACCACTAAATCTCGACCTCCACCCCTGTCAAATTAGGACCAAATTGAACTTCTATATACTATTATTGGTCCACCCTATGATCAAGGCCCCACCCCTCCAGAAGCTCCTACTCATTACGCAACTTGGCCGGCCTTTCTACCTTCCTTTCCTCCCAAATCCAAATGCCCATTGGAACCTTGTTAAAAGGTAGTCCAAATTTATGGAATGACCTTCGGGATTGGATGAAACACAAACTACAGGCTTCTGTGGAGGAGGAAGCTCCCTCAAATTCCTCGGACGAATCTGAGCCCCATCATCCAGACTTACTCCATCACCACCACCCACAACCCAAAGGCGCACCAACAATTTGCATCAATGCGCTGCTGGGACAATACTTTGAAGGTGATGACATAAACGTAGCATTGCCCGTTTCCTATAATGGACATGTGGTCAAAGGCATCCTAGATGGAGGTGCTGGTGTAAGCATCCTCACACAAACATGTTGGGAGAACCGGGGCCATGGATTGATCCCACCACATTGGTGATCAAGCTTGCAGATAGGAATCTGAAAAACCCTTGGGCCTAGTTCATGACCTCAAGGTCAAAGTCTGTGACATGACATTCTACCTCACATTTGTAGTCATGAATTTTCATAATGCCGCCCGCCTATGTTGCCATCTTGGGTCGACCCTTCATGTGACAAACCTGACTGATCCACGACTGGGACATGCATCATGTCTACCTCTGCAAAGGGTCTCAAATGCTTAAGGTCAATTTATATAACTGGTACTCACATCCCATGGACAAATCTCCCTTTTCCAAAGACTCTATGACCACCACTAGGAGCAATCATCTCTTGGCTCGGCTGGGGAGGTATATTCCCGGCAAGGGATAATCCGATGTTTCTGTTGTGTATTTCTGTTTTATTGCAAGTAAATAAAAATGTCTGCCCGTCCCAATGTGTCCCCACCCACTAGTCCGGTAGGTTTTCAGGACTTCTCTCTTCGGTCGCGGGCCTTACCCCGATCGAGTCGGCTGGCCGTAGACGCCAGGCCGTCTCCCGTAAGGAGGGGTGCTCTCCGGGCACGTCTCGTGACCCCCAGGCGCCTTCCACGTCTCATGACCCTGCCCTTGACCTTGGCATGCCCGTATAGAGGACGCCGACCTGGTTGACCCCGCTCCGGTCGATGAGCTGGATTATATGGACACTGACGTCGCCGAGGGGCACGATTACCTCTTGGCAGACCACGACTTTGACCAGTACCTTACTGACCCTGCCGACATCCTCACGGAGACGGAGCGCTCTAGTGCGATGTTTAGATATGTTAACACGCAATTGATGAACTTACAGAGGGTCCAGGATGACGTTGTCACGATGCTACAGGGCATCTCCACACGCCTAGATGTGTTGTCCACTATTTCGACATCTTCTCCTCTTCCTCGTGATAGACGCCCGCTTGTGACACGCATCAGCGCAGCCTCACCCGTGGTCCCGAAAGGACAGGCCGCAGTGCCTGCGTAGAGGCAACCTCGGCGTTACTTAAAGATTTTAAGTTACCTAGTTTTGGCGGCGAGGAATGACAACGTAACAAGGATTCTGTTAATATGTTCTTAGCGAAATGGTCGAACATTCATGAGCTGCGTAAGCAGCCTAGTCATGTGTAGCCCGTAGAGGCTAGTTTCTTATTGTCTGGCAAGGCATACAAGTGGTAGATAAGTCTTACCACTCGCCCTACCACTTGGGCAGCTTTCGAAACAATGTTTCAAAAGGAGTTTTTGCTAGGCAATGAAGAAGAGAGAAGTTGGGATACGTGGGACAAGTGTTTGATAGAACACAAGACCCTCACTCAGTACATCTCTGACTACAGAGAGCTCATACTCAAGTTGAAGGGAATCGATGCATTCCAAACATTGAGGGGCTTCAAACGAGGCCTAACAAATGATTATCTTGAGTATGTAGAGCCCTTGCAGCCTAAGGACCTCTCTCGGGCCATCAAGTATGCGCAAATCTATGATGACATCAAGCGCCGTGGTGCGCGAGATGGGGCAGGGAGATTAGTGGATAAAGAAAAAAAAAGGGGGTCGGGGTTTAAAAGAAAGGGTTTTCGTAGTGAAAAAACAGGGGAGAGGACGGAGGGGAGTCAGGGGGTCGTTGGTCTAAAAAACCAAGATTCTTCAAGAAAAAACGAAGTTTTGAAACCCACAAAAGGAGCAGTACTTGCAAGCACAAAAGGAAAATCGTTGCTTCAACTGCAATGAAGTGGGGCACAACAAGGCTGATTGCCCAAAGTTAAAAGCAAGCACTAGTGGCAAGGCGCCTAAGAGCGATGGTCGGTGAGTCATTGTGACGAGCGTCATGCTTGTTCAGTGACACCAGCTATGTGGCAGCCTAGTGTTGGTCCGCATGACATGGTGCGCATGTATGGCACCATAGGTGGCCGTAGAGTCACTGTCTTTATAGACGATGGGGCTAGCCATAACTTTTTGAACTATTCATTGGTCAAGAAGTTGAAATTAAAAGAGACCGCAAGTGATCATGAGTATACCGTTGGTTTGGCCAATGGTTATGATAAAAAGGTATGGAATACCGTGGTCTTGGGAGTCCCTTTGATCATGCAGGACTATGAGGCCGTGTTCTTATTTTGCATGATGATGGTAGTACACATGATTTCATTTCTGAAAAGGCACTTAGAGCATTAAATCTTCATTCTTCACCTATGCACTATAAAGTCAAAGCAGCATTTACTGGAACAAAGTATAATTGCATGCAAGAGGTGAAAGGTTTGGATTTATGCATCAAGCCTTTAACAAAAAAGAGGGATTTCTTAGTTGCACCTTTACAAGGGGTAGATATAATTTTGGGTATGCCTTGGAGACACAAATACAATCCTATTATAGACTATGACACGCATAGCATTTCTCTAAGGAAGGACAATGAAAATATTATCCTCCAGTGTCAAGTCAAAGGAGAAATGAGTCCTTTATTGAGTCACACTCAAGCAAAGAGAGCTCTAAGAAAAAGAGACAAGACTTATATGGTATGGGTTAACCAGCTTGATGCTGAGTCTGACACATCCAAAAGTCCAAAGTTTGATCTTTTTATCTCCAAATTTAGTGACTGTTTCATGGAAGATCTGCCTCCAAGATTACCTAAGTCTAGGCCTGAGGATCATAGTATTGATTTATTGCCTGGAATTTCTCCGCCTTGTAAAGCTCCCTATAGAGTCAACAATTTAGAGCAAAGAGAAATCCAAAGCCAAATAGAAGACTTGCTAGAGAGAGGCCTTATTCGACCTAGTAGTTCACCTTTTGGAGCTCCAGTACTTCTTGTTAAGAAGAAGAACGGAACTTACCGAATGTGTGTAGACTATCGTGCATTGAATAAGATTGCTGTCAAGAACAGATATCCTATTCCTAGGGTAGATGATCTTCTTGATAAGCTTAGAGGATCAAAGGTCTTTAGCAAGATTGACCTAAAGTCTGGGTATCATCAAGTTCGTATGAGTCCTCAATTTGACATTTTCAAGACAGCTTTTAAAACCCAAACTGGTCATTATGAGTTTTTGGTTATGCCATTTGGTTTGACCAATGCTCCAGCTACTTTCAACCGTATGATGAATCGCATATTCCTTAAGTTTCAAAGTTTTGTTATAGTATTCTTTGATGACATTCTGGTTTTCAGCAAGGATCGACAAGAGCATGAACAACACTTGGAACAAGTATTCAATCTTTTGAGAGGAAATGAATTGTATGTCAATCCTGAAAAGAGTTCTTTCTTTCAAGAGGAGATTGAATACTTAGGTCATATAGTGTCGGCTGAAGGGATTCGTGTAGATCCTAAGAAAATTGAGTGTATTGCTTCTTGGCCTATGTCTAGAAACATATATGATCTTAGATCTTTTCTTGGCTTATGTAGTTATTATAGGAAGTTCGTCAAGAATTTTGCTTGTATTGCTCATCCTTTGACTGAACTCCTTAAGAAAGCTACAAATTTCAATTGGACTGAAAAGCAAGATAAATCTTTTGCAACACTCAAGAAAGCTTTAACACAAGCACCAGTTCTAACACTACCTGATTTTCAGAGACCATTCTTTATAGTAGTGACTGATGCTAGTGGCAAAGGATTTGGAGCTGTTCTTATGCAAGACAACCATCCTATTACTTATCAAAGTAGAAAGCTTAAGCCTGCAGAGCAAAATTATAGCACTTATGACAAGGAATTAGCAGCACTAGTGCATGCTTTGAAAATCTGGAAGCATTACCTAATGGGCTCTGAATTTCTTATCAAGACAGACCAACAAAGCATTAGGCATTTGCTTACGCAACCTCTTATTTCAGATAGGCACATCAAATGGGCATCTTTCATTCAAAGTTTCCAACCTATGATTCAATACCAACCTGGAAAAGAAAATGTTGTTGCCGATGCTTTGAGTCGAATACCAAATATCAACAACATTTCCATTATTGAAAGTGAACCATTTGTACTTATGAAAGAAACTTACGAAGTTGATCCAGATTTTTCTGAAATATGGATCAAATTGCGTGAAAACAATTGGACACCTCAAGGAAGTTATTCTCATAATGATGGCTATCTTTTCTTTGAGAAAAGATTGTGTGTTACTCAACCTTATAGACAACTTGTCTTGGAAGAGATGCACCAACCACCATTTGTGGGACAGAGGAGTTTCCGCAACATTTCAAGTAGTTTCTCGAGAATTCTATTGGCCTCATTTGAAGAATGATGTAGCTAAATTTGTAGCTGAATGTAACATTTGCCAAACAATTAAAAGCTACAAAGGCAAAGCTTTAGGATTGCTTATGCCTCTACCTATTCCTGATAGACCATGGGAACAAGTGTCTATGGATTTCATTTCTGGCTTTCCTACTACTTCCAGTCACCATGACATGATTTGGACAATAGTGGACAGATTTAGTAAGCAAGCCTATTTCATTCCATGTAAAAAGACACTAACTTCTCAGCAAGCCGCGAACATATTTGTTAAGCAAATTTTTGTTCATCATGGACTACCCAAAGTGATAGTTTCTGATAGAGATTCTAAATTTTGTAGTCACTTTTGGGTTGCTCTTTTCTCAAACTTAGGCACTAAGTTAGATTTTTCCACGGCTTTCCATCCGGAATCGAATGGACAAACCGAAGTTACAAATAGCACTATCTTAGATATGCTTAGAGCCTATGTTTCCCAGCAACCTAGTGCATGGGATAAGTACATACACCTACTCCAATTCGCTTATAATAATACTCCTCATACTGCTACTGGTCGAGCACCATTTGAGATTATCTATGGAAGAGCATTGCCTATTCCGGCTACTAGACTCTCTCATAGGATTGAAGCTGCCAACCAATACGTTAGAGACTTTGATCGCATTCTATCTGAAGTGCGTGATTGTATTGCAAGAGCTCAAGAGAAGTATACATCTCAAGCAAATAGGAAGCGCAAAGATTTTTCATTTCAAGAAGGTGAATATGTACTTTTGAGAATTGAAAAACGTCGATTAAAGAGTGTGGAAAAATTCCCTGTAGTGAAGCTAGCGCCTAGATATTATGGGCCATTTAAAATCCTTCAAAAGATTAATGATGTGGCCTATAGACTAGAGCTTCCATCTAATTGGAATATCCACAATTCTTTTCATATCCATCTCTTGAAACCTTTTCGAGGAACACTTCCTACTCATCCAACATATGAGGAACCACCTCTTATTGAAGGAGAGGAAGAAGTCTTAGTTCCTGATGCTATCATTGACCAAGAGATAACAACAACAAGAACAGGTAATCAATACTTCAAGTATCTTTTAACTTTTAAGAATCATCCACAAGAAGATGCTAAATGGATGCCTGAGAAATTTTCCCGAGTTTACCCTGAAATTCTTCATTCTTTTCAAACCCAGCAAATCCGCAATTGAGGACAATTGCAAACTCAAGCAAGAGGGATGTCATGAGAATATATTTTAAGTCCTCTAGAAAAATATTATTTATCTCCTCTTGAGTAATTTGGGGACGCCTAGATTACTCTTGCGTCATGCCGGCTAGGTTAATATCGTGGGTGACACCACTATAAATATTAATACGTGCGATATATGACGTATGTTTGAGGCCACCTATGATTATTTCAGTTAGGTTTGTATGGCAGGGTGATTCTTAGGGTACTTACGCCTGGTAGTCATGAGTTGGTGATGATTTGTGCCTGTTTAATATTTGTGGGATTAATTTAATAATTAATTGGGCTTATATTTTCAGGTGATGAAGACTATGGGAATTGAAGAGTTTACTTTGGAAGAAATGTCTTGGTTCATCACATTTCATTTTTGGCAAGCATAGTAGCTTGCAACCTTATCAAATGATTTTTCCATTTTGAACTTTAGGAAAGATACATTTATTTATGTGGAATTTATTAAAGCCTATGGCTTTACCCTAGTCCCTATATTTGACACTCTATTTTTGTTAAAGAAGAGTGTCGTGCTCTCTAAAAAGCACATCTTGTATATTTTGGGGGCTATGGCCTAATTTTGGTGGAAAAGAAAGCTAATAAAGAAATACTCATGTGTGGGGAGAGGCCACGCACAAGAGGGGGGAAGATTGCACCCAATATAGTCTATGAGCTAAGTATTTTTAATTTTGTTTAAGTGTTTAAATTTCAATTGATTTGATTTAGTTGAAGCTTACAAGCAATGGTTTTTATGATTGAATTAATTCTCTACTCTTCCACAATCAATTCCTAGAATAAGATTCCGGTTGCACTCTACAACGGCTTCCCCTCATTGTCGAGCATCTCGCTTGTGTGTAAGTTGGCATCATAGGTTTTAATAAAATACACATAGTTATAAAGATCTAGCCCCCATGGCTCCATTATCGACAGGCCTTCGAGCCCCAGTTGCTCAAGGTGGGTTGTTACAACTGCACAGTCGCACCAATGGCCCTATGGCCTTCTGAAATAAATGAGCTGGTGATCTACTTTATGGTTGGGCTTCATTAGGGAGTATGGCCGCTTACTTGCTTCATTAGCGGCTCTCCCAAATGTGAAAGTTCTCGAAGCGTCCGCCCGTCTCGGGCGCTTCTTCCTGAGGGTAGGGTGGTGGAGGACCTCCATGGATGAATCCGAGGTGTCAGTCATGGGTGATTCAGGATGGAAGAAGGGAAAGCTTTGAGGAAAAAATCTACAAGAGTTTGGCTACACTGAAAGCTAAAAGTGAGGAAATGAGGGGGTGGGCTCATATATATAGTTTTCCGCAGGGACACGACCGTGGCAACTTGAATGGTACGGGCGTGGCAACTTGAATCAAACGGGCATGGCACAATTGGGTTTGATGATGGAATGGACGTGGCACTTCATTTAGGGGTTGGTATACGACCGTGATGACAACTTGAATGGCGAATGGGACGGCCGTGGCAATTTGATTGGATGTTGGTACGGCGGGTGGGATATTTGGAATGGTCATGGAAAATTTGAAATTCTGAATGGTTTGACCGTGGCAAAGGGGGAGGTACATGGTACAGTTGTGGAAAATATGGTATGGCCCCGTGGAACTTTCTCTCTTTTTTTTGGGAACCCTGAGTTAGGTTTTGTACCCTTGGGCTATGCTGCCAGCACCCCATTGTGGGTTTGGTACTGAGACTACGTGCCCAATTTACCAAATTGAGGAGTCGGTTCCAATTAGTCGATGGCGAGGTGGGGACGTCTGATTCCTGGGGGGATGTAGAGGCTAATGACAAGGGAGTACCTAAAATTGGAGAGGTTGATGGTTGCTTTGGAGTACTCCGAGGCAGCCTAAAAATAATAGGCGGAGGAGTTGTCGATGTCAAGGGTATATCATTAGTAAGGTCTATCGGCGCGCAGAATGGGGGTTAGAGTGTTGTTGTGAAGCTTTTGCATCCCTTTTTCTTGGGCAGTCATGGTGGCGAAGCCACCTTGGGTTTCCATTGAAAGGTGGGTGATTGTGGCCGCAGTGACACGAGGTGGGAGTAGGTGGCATGGTAATTTGGGGATCCAAAGTGGCAATTTCCCTCATAAAAATGTTGGGCTTGTTAGTAGAGGTTTTGGAATCCACCTGGAGGTTGGTTTTGGGCACGACTAAGGGTGTGATTGAGGATAGGTGGACCATGGAGAGAATTCGGGATGGCATTTGTCCTATACCCTGTGGGCTTGTGGTTGGCAAATTGGTTGCCTACAGGGGACGAGGAGCTCAAGGTGCCGGTGTGTACGAGGATGAGAGTTGGATCGTCGGGTGATCCACAAGGTAGATGTGCCCTCATAATAGCCTTGCATGGTTAGGAGATTCAATGAGGTGGCCCTACATGTTTAGATAGAGGAACTAGAGGTGCTCATTGAAGAATACAAAGAACAGTAGAGACAAGATGGTGAGGACATCAAAGCACTGAAGAAAGATGTAGAAGCATCCACACCCGCAAGAAGGGTGACTAGGGGCAAAGGTGGAAAGATGGGCTTAAATGAGCTGAACATCATATTGGCAGTAGCAAATGTAGACATTAGGAAGAAGGCCAAGCAGAGGCCATGAAGAAAGCCCATGCTAAGGAAATAAAGTCCAAAGAAGAGATGGTTCATGACTTCCAAAATTGGGCTAAAAGAGAAAAGAAAAGAGGGTGCAGGAAGATATGCAACAGAAGCTGCAGGAGGAACTAGGCCGCTAGAAGATTCTAAGTGTCTAGAAGGAAACCACTCGCAAATGTAGGCAAAACTTGGTGCAATTGACACAATAGGCAGATACCATCATGAGGCCTCCCAACTGGGATGACATCACCAAATTCATGAACCAGTTGGAAGTGCCTAAGGTGACAGGACAAGGCCAAAGCAGTTCCTAACTAGCAGTAGCAAGACAAGGCCAAAGCCCTTCCCCCAGATACAGAGCCATGCGAGGTAGTAGTGGGCTCTTATGACTCACAGATCTAGGTGAGGAGGCAATGTCTCATGATGCAAAGAGCAATGTTGCTAGTGCCCCTCACCAATGGAGTCATCTAGTATACCAAGAGAAGGGGGTGCCAAGATCAAAACCATCCGGAAGGGGGCGCCAAGATCAAAACCATCCGGAAGACCACCCTGTGGGTGGAAGTGGAGCTAAGGAGAAGAGGGCCAAGAGAACTAGATCATACTGTTTTTGAAGACGATGCTATCGCTCTGGAACAGACAGAGTCCCATGCCTTTGCAACCTGTATGGCAATAGAAGCTATGAAAAGGGTCAAAGAAAAGTATCCAGAGGCACGACCCATCAACGTGTAGTTTAGATGAGTAGATGAAAGGACAGAGCTCAGGCATGCCCAGGTAAGCAGTAGGAAAAGAGCTTATGAACCCAAGTATGGCCAAGGCCGACCAATAAAGTTTTTTTTCAAGGGGCATTACCTCCAAAGGATTAACCAGAAGAAGGAGAATGGAATAGGCCATAATAGTATGGACAATATGTTTTGGAGTCGAAAACAACCCGGATCGAGAAATTTTTTTAAAGAATTCTTAGAGCAACAGCAGCAATTGTGGGATTTGCTACTAACACAGCATCCACCATGACCGCTAGTAGGTGTGTTGGTTGGCCCAGCAACCAGCCCGTTTGGCTACCACCTAGGTCACTATCCAGAATTGTCCCTTTGTGAAACAAACTAGGGGTTAGCCTTTCTTGCTGTGTAACAACTTTGTAACGGCTTCTTGCAAATGGGTAGTACCCGAATGGATGAGGATTATTCCCACGAGAGTGAATAGAGAGATAGACTACTGAATGGATAGTGGAGCTTAGGAGTGGATGAACTGAGTAATTGCTATTGTATTTTACTATTGAGAGTCCAAGATAATACTAAAGAATGTCTCATGGGTTGGTCTCTACCTTGTCTCTATTCTGCACTACATAGTCCTTTCCATTATGTGTCTATTCTGTGTTAGTTGTATTCCTACCTAGACGTCACTCCTATCCAAAATCATGGAGGTCCTATAAATTAACCTTCTTGTTGCAATCATGACTGACTACCTTATCTCTATTCTGCACTACATAGTCCTTTCCATTATGTATCTATTCTGCACTACATAGTCCTTTCCATTATGTCTCTATTCTGCACTACATAGTCCTTTCCATTATGTGTCTATTTTGTGTTAGTTGTATTCCTACCTAGACGTCACTCCTATCCAAAATCATGGAGGTCCTAGAAATTAACCTTCTTGCAATCATGAGACTGACTCCCTTAGCTTTGGCAAACCGAAAGCTCAACGCACCAATGTTTACTTATCGTATTAAGTACAGTTGTTTGTAGTAGTCGTCTCATCACTTTTCAGGAGCTGACAAGGTGGTCCGAAACCACGTAAGTGTTGGGTCTTGATCGAACACCAACAAGTGCCTATATAAAGGAACCTCATGTAACATTATTTATAAGTGTAATCAAGTTGAAGAAATTTCCCTTGTGCTCTATCTCTTGTGTGTGTATGTGTGTGTTCATCTAGTCAAATATTTCTCTCTCTCCCATTGTATGTGCATTTTCTAACATGGTATCAGAGCTTTGTCTTTGAGTTGTCTTGGAGTGTGTTGCTGAAGAATTGACTCCTATTCATCGCGTGTTGCTCTACAAGCAAGCATGTGGAGGTGTGCGTATGCAAGCAAACATGCGGAGGTGTGCGTATGCAGCCTTACTATAATCACACGAGCTCTTTCTTGGTTTGGTGCTATTGGCACCTTGTTGGAGTTGGGTTTTTACTCCCCCATAGCATAGTTGACTATGTGCACATAGCCATAGGGAGCCCTGGTGAATTTGTGTGCTAATTTTCTTTATTATATAGGGTTGAAAACACAAAGGAATATGTTGTTTTCCATCTTGTGGAGTGACGATCTGTTGAAAACATTGCTCCTCATTGTGTAGAGGTGAAAATACAAAATGCAAAATGCAAGTGTGTGATGCAACTCTTCATCAAGCCCAAGTTACCACCCAAGAGGACTTTTTTAGTTTAAATACAGAGGATACAACCACAAATACAAAGGAAGAGGTAGGGAGTGAAAATGAGTAGCCAAGCAAGAGAAAAGTATAGCATGAAGCCACATGAGCAAAGGGAATTATCGCACATTGATGTACAAGCGCAAGGGTGTATCTCCTCATATAAAAGGGAGCCATTTCAAGCAATGAAAGGGTGTACCTCCTCATATGAAAGGGAGCCATTTCAAGCAATGAACATATCACTTGCGCATATCTCAAGTTTCTCTATGTATCCAAGCTAATCTATCTTAGAGTCTAATTAACTTGAGTGTGCAATTTAATTAGCACACACTCATCATCATGAGTTTACTTAGGTATCACACACCTTAAATTAGTCATGTTAATTGTGTTATCATTAGAGTAGGATTAGCATCTCATTAGGATGTTGAATGTCATTAAGAGAGCTTGATACATGTTTCTCAACATGGTATCAGAGCCTAGGTCTAGCTCTCCTAGCTTAGCTTACTTGTAGTTTTCTAGCAAGTGATTATCTTGTGTGATTAGAGAGTGATTATCTTGTGTGATTAGTGTTAAAAGAGAGGCAGCCATTCAAAAAGAGATTAGTGTTAAAAAAGAGTGATAGATTGGGTGAGTGGCTTAGCAAGGCAGCCATTTTAAGGATCTATTTTTAGTGTCTAGAAGCACACAACACTAGTCAAGGAGAGAAACAGAAGCTACCCTTATACTATGGCAATTGTGCAGAATAGTGCATCTTCCTTCACTTCTGTCAGTAGAGGTGGCTCCATCATCAAGATCATAAGCAACAACACAGCAATGAACTTAGCATAGAAAAAGAAGAAGTAAAGGTGCGAAAGCATCGTGGGAGAGTAGTAGCTGTGCAATGTATTGAAGCACAAAAGCAGTGTGGTGAACTCCTATAAGCAGACATAGGCGAGCTCTAGCACATCCACACAAGGTGGCATGACTAATAAGAGAGGAGTAGCGCACAACCACATGTGGGCCATAATATTAGCATTGTGGACCTTCTACACGCAGCACTACATAGTGTAAAGCAATAGATTGCACAGAGGGGAGAGAATGGCTATCACATACAAGGGAGAGAATGGTTGCCATGTACAATAGTAAAATGCCAACAGCAAACTATAAAGGAGTAGGTGCCATCACCAAACAAGCAAGCCATCACTAGCACAAAGTGATGAGGTCTACTTAAAATAATAATAATCTCCTTATCATCCTAAGAGGTTGTTCACATGGCTCATACGAGAGCTTGTTCAATGGATAGTAGTGCATTATCTCTATGGGATGCACGACATGAGCACTATCACCATCAACATGCATGCCAGTACAAGCATCACCAATGCAATCTTCATTGATAAAAATTCAAAAATTTGTAACCCTTGTAAAAGTAGCCAAAATGAGCATGCTATTGTATGTGTGTGAGGAAAAGAATAGAATAATCTTTGTAAAAACACCGCAACCAAATGAGTATGCGAGTGTGCATGTGCATAAACAAAGCATAAGCAGCAAAGACATCAAGAAAAAGACAACACCAAGTGACAGACACCCCAAGTAACCACGACAATGACATCATCAAGAAGAAGAAGAAAAGAGTGGAGTTAAGGTCAAAGTAACCAAGAAGGCTACCACATCTACATCAAGAACTTCATCAAGCAAGAGCAAGAAGATATCAAGCAAGCAACATCACTATAAGCAACAAAGGAGCTACCAACCACTACCCTAACCTAAATCATATGTTGTAAAAGCCTCCAAATAAGTAGGCAAATTGATATATTTTGAGAACACTTGACCTCTAGAGAGTAGACAAAGTAGCACCCTAGGGGAATGAAAATCAACCCAGTCATCTCTAAAATAACCTTTGAGCTAAAGAGTAACCAAGCCAAAAGAACCTCTGAGTTACCTAGCCAAGTTAGAAATGAGGGGGGGTGATGATATATTGTAAACCTCGCATCTGACCACCTTCTTGTAATAGCTTAAGAAAATGGCACCAAGGGGGGGGTATTGAGAAATGTGGCGCCATTGAGCACAAGGAGGAGGTAGGGAGTGAGAATGAGTAGCCAGCAAGAGAAAAGTCTAGCATGAAGCCACATAAGCAAAGGGAATTATCCCACATTGATGTACAAGCCCAAGGGTGTACCTCCTCATATAAAAGGGGGCCATTTCAAGCAATGAACATATCACTTGCACTTATCTCAAGTTTATTTATGTGTCCAAGTTAATCTATCTTAGAGTCTAATTAACTTGAGTGCAATTTAATTAGCACACACTCATCATCATGAGTTCACTTAGGTATCAGCCACCTTAGATTAATTAACTTTAATTAGCACACACTCATCATCATGAGTTCACTTAGGTATCAACCACCTTAGATTAGTCATGTTAATTGTGTTATCATAAGAGGAAGATTAGTATCTTATTAGTAAGTTGATTATCATTAGGAGAGCTGAATCCATGTTTCTCAACATGAAACGCACCCAAAAGGCTCCGAAATGTGCAAAATCTATGTTTACTTAGTCAACCACGCACTATAGGGTATAACTTCTCATCAATATAAGATAATCAAAAGAGCAACTAAGAAGATAACAAGGGGGTGAGAGCCAAGAGAACCTACCCTAATACCAATTTTCGTAGTAAAAATCAAGGTACCAACACACACACATAGATGCAATAATCAAGGAGAGATAGATGGAAGCACAACACTCAAAGTAGATGATGAGAATGACTGAAGTAACATGATAAGGTCACCTACAAACACTCATAAGATTGTGTACATAATTCTTGGGGGGAAAAAAGTGGATGATGAGAATGAATGAAGTAACATGATAAGGTCACCTATAAACACTCATAAGAGTGTACATATTTCATGATAAGGTCACCTACACACTCATAAGAGAGTACAGAATTCTTGGGGGAAAAACCTTATAATAATGAGGGAAAACATGCCCCGGTTCATTATTAGCTCACACATCTTTACCATATAAATTGCTATAACATTGGACTAAATAGTCAACCATGGCCCAAACAAATTCTAGATTGGCTGTATCTAGAAAAGAAATGAAATTTCCATTAAAAATCACTAGGGCCATAGGTGTTTCAAGGGTATTTTCAAGCTAATTTTATTTGTTGGGCATGGATCTTATAAGGAAAGATTCCCTTAGCAATAATTACAGTGGTGGTTTGGATGTGACCTTGCCCTCCCACAACTATGGTGCATTAAAAGCCTACTTCTTTTTAGGGAATCATTTTCATTTTCATTTTTTCTTTTTCTTTTTCTTTTTTTGTCTCCTCACTATCCTCATTTTGTTATTATTATTGCTTTGAGCTAGCCACTAGTGTCATGCTCGATCCTCTCACCAACTATCTTCAATGAGTTGCCACCTTGGTTTTACCCATGGTGGGCTCTAACTTCTTTAAGATGTCTCCAAACTTACAAATAAAAAATGAAGCTCATGTCACCTTCTTTTTACTTTTAGTTACTAGAATTAATACAATGTGTTGGGTCATATGGTCGGTTATTTATTGTGTTTCTTCGTTGCTTTATGGAGTATCGATAAGCTCTCTCTAGTATAAGCACTAGTAAAAGCAATGGTATTTACACCTATATAGCATCCGTACAAGTATATTGACACTTATAATATTGGCTTTGGGAAAATTTTCAAAAATAGACTATCACGTGAAACTTTTAGGAGTCTTTTTTCTTTTTGAAACTTGTTTTGATCTTGTCTTAATCTTACATAAATAAAAGGTAAGATCTCCTTCTGCTTTCTCTTCCTCCTCTCTATTCTAGTTTATCTCATTCTTCTTTCTCCTTCTTGCTAATTTAATTTTAATATCTAATTTTTTTTAAAGAAGTGTTCTTGTTGTAGGGATCTTTAACACTATTTGAGGGTTTGGTAAGCTAGCAATTTTTCATTTACTTTATATTTTTATTAATAGTCAAATATACAATTATAATTTTAAGTCTTTCCTTCTTTCTCTTACTTTTTTATAATAAGAAAGAAGAAGAAACTTCATGTATTCTTCTTCTTTTTCTTATTTATTTGTAAGAAGAATAAGAAGTAGAAGAAAAGAGTAAGTTCGAACCTTGCCCCTGTTGAAATGTCCAGCTCGTATACAGGATAGCACATGGATGCTGACAGAGTGACAGTATGGTAGATACATATCGTGTGGTGTGTTTATGACCGCGTCGAGCTGGTCATGTGTGGTGTGGACATTACATTAGGTTTACTTTGTAGTGTGGACATAACACTATGTTGTGTTCTCCTTTGTGTGTGTGAGAGAGATGGTGACTATGGCTTCTCTCCTTCTTTATGATTGATGGATATGGATTAGGGTTTGCTTCTCTTGTGTGTGTTCCCTCCTGCTTCTGTTTTTTATCATGGTATCAGAGCCAAGAGCTCATTAGCTGTGTTGTGAGAGTGAGTGAGAGAAGAGGGAAGAAGAAGAAAAAGCTGTGAAGGAAGCCATTGGAGCTTGGAGCAGAGGAGAAGCTGTGGAGCACACATCGGCATCAGATCTGAGAGCTAAGGACCATTGGTGAGTGTAGCAAGACCCCCTCTGCGGATTGCAAGTATCAAAGAGCAGGTTCAGTGAAGATTGAAGTGCATAAAGCAAGCAGAAAATTTCTGGTTTTTCTCTAAGCTTTCATGGAAAGCTTGAAGTGAATGTACTCTTGGCAAATGTATACACAAAGGCACGTGTATTTGAACTAGCACATGTATTAGCAAAGTGGGCACAAGCAACATATAGAATCTTGAAGCAGATTGATGCATACAGATTTGAGGAAAATCAAGTGGAAGTGAACTTATGCAAAAGTTTCTGGTTTTTCACAAAAACAGTGGACATACCCCCCGTGGAGGATCGATTGCAGGAGCTAGAGGAAGAATTGAGCCAAACCCTTCAAGCACAAGGTAGATTAGGTCATTGCTAAGCATCCTATCAACTCAATTGTGATTTGCCCTTCCTCTACAGCCCTCAGGAGCAGGCGGCGCTTTCTGGAGCAGAATTAAAGACAGTTTGAATAGAATTCATGCCATTCACTCATTACTAGTCCATTTGATGCCATTCAAAGCTTGGGGAGTTTAGCAAAGACATTGCTAAGGCCTTGTGATGCTTGGTTGCATCTCATTTGATGTACTTGGAGCTCATTGAAGTGATTTATCAGAGGTGTGCAGGTTTGCAGAAAGTCTGTCCAGAAACAGAGCAGTTTTAATCAAGGTATTAATCCTTGTCTATATCAAATTGGCCTAATTCCTTTGGTACAAGTAGAGTCCTATGAGTTGCTAAACTTTTGATTCAAAAATTTTTGGATTTGGATAAGATTTGAAGGAGATAGATCAAATTTAGTGAGAGGTGGTACCTGACAGATGCAGAAAAAAGCAAACCAGGGAGCTACAAAAATTGGTGGTTCTCATTCACCTTGAAGAATTTGATCAAACCCTTCTAGGATATGTTGGAGCAATGTGTTGGGAAGCCAATGCAAGTTGAATCATTGAATTTGGACAAGATTTGAAGGATTTAGAGCATAATCTTGACTGGTTACTGGCGAGAAATTACTGGCGAGAAAAAAACCAGAATTTTTTTTGTGAAGGAGTATCATTTGGTTTCAACTTTGATCGAGTGTACATTGTTGGTGAATCATTGTGGGATGTTAATGCACACAATTTGCAAGCATTTGATGTGATTTGGAGAGATTTGAAGCTTTACAGGTCCGGCATACAACTTGTCAAAAGGGTACATCTACTATATTTTTGCAACAATGGGAGATGGTCCGATACAGATTGTTGGAGAGAAGCTTGATCGCACTAACTTTCAAGTGTGGAAGTTTCGAATGAAGAGTTTTTTGAAAGGCAAAGGTTTATGGAGTCTCGTCTCAGAGGAAGACCCGGAGCCATACCTACCTCCTCAACCAAATAATGCTCAGTTACTGGCTCACAAGCAATGGGTAGAGCGGTCTTCGAAGGTGTTGCATTATTTTTCCATATGTGTAACAGATGCCTTGCTTATTCACATCCAAGATGCAGATACACCGAAAGAAGCATGGGGTATCTTGTGCCGAATGTATGAGACAGACACTGGTGCTAGGAAGATACAACTAAAGCAACAGATTCACAGTGTAACACGAAGGAATCGGAGTATACATGAGTATGTTCAGGAAATCAAGAGTTATGCAGATTCCTTGTCATCAATCCATGCCCCAATGGATGATGATGATTTGGTTGCTCTCACATTGCGTGGTTTAGGCAAAGAATACAAATCTTTTGACACTTCCATCTCAGTAAGGTTGGGAGGAATGCCAGACTTTAATGAGCTTGTGTCATTGCTCATTGTGGAAGAATTGAAGCTTGGCCTTGGTGGTCTGAGTGTTACAGGTGGTGCATCCTCGTCAAGCAACGATGAGCATGCAAGGAATCAGGCTTTTTACTCATCTAGAGGCTTTCGAGGCAGGGGGAGATTTACCCCTCGAGGCCGTGGAGGACGTGGTTGGAATGACAGGTCTACTCAACCACAATCAAATCAGAATTTTCAGAATTCACAGTCATCATTTGGATCACGTGGAGGTCGTGGATTTCAATCCCATAGGGGGAGATTTGGAACAGGTGCTCGTGGTAGAGGACGATGACAAGGTCCTCAACAAAATTTGAATGGGATTGAATGTCACTATTGTGGCAAACTTGGACATATGGCAAAAGATTGTTACAAAAAGCAGAATGATATGAGGAATGGAAGACCACAACATGGAAATTATGCATCTACTAGCAACAATGATGGGAGTTCAAATCATCTTTTTGCAATGAAGCATGTTATGGGGACAATGGATTCTCAGAATGCAGGAGATGAGTCATGGTATATGGATTCAGGTGCCTCAAACCACATGACATGTCATGGTGAGTGGTTTGAGAAGATGCAACCATTGGATACAAATGGTTATGTGGTCACAGGAGATGATACTCAGCATCTTATAACACATGTTGGCAGTGTGCCTTTGAGGATGCATGATGGAAATGTGAAGAATATGTCAGAAGTGTTATATGTACCATCCATCACAAAGAATTTGGCATCAGTAGGCCAAATGGTTGAGCAGGGATTACAAGTAAGATTCAATGAGAATGGCTGTTTTGTGGAAGACTTTAAGCATGGCTGTAGATTGATTGCCAAGGGCAAGAAGGAAGGAAGGTTGTTCAAATTGGATGCAGGCATACCAGAATTGAGCTCAGCCATGTTTTCAAAGAGCAATGGGATTGTGCAGGACATTGACATGTGGCACAAGAGGATTGGACATGTCAATATACAGAGATTAAAGAACATGCAAACAAGAGGCATTGTCAGTGGATTGCCTCGATTCAAATATGATGGACATATGCATGTGTGTGAAGCCTGTCAGTTTGGAAAGCAAGCAAGGTTGAGGTTTCCTAGAGAAGGAAACATGAGTAATAGACCACTTGAGATAGTGCACAGTGATGTATGGGGCCCAGCACAAAATCCATCTATCAAACAAAGGAAGTCTATACTATGTGACATTTATAGATGACTTCAGCAGGATGACATGGATATATTTTTTGAAAGAGAAGAGTGAAGTGCTGGAAAAGTTCATGGATTTCAAAGCCCTTGTAGAAAAGCAATATGGATGTTGGATTAAATGTTTGAGAACAGATGGAGGTGGTGAATACACCTCAAAAGCTTTTGAGCATTTCTTGCGAAAGCATGGGATAAGAAGACAGTTGACATGCAGGTATACACCTCAGCAGAATGGTGTAGCTGAGAGAAAGAATCGAGTCATATGTGAAGTGGCAAGGGCAATGCTCAATGAAAAGAGCATGCCAGATTACTATTGGGCAGAAGCATGTGCTACTGCAGTGTATATCCTGAACAAAACACCTACAGCAGCCATTCATGGAAGCACGCCAGAGATGCGGCTTACAGGTTACAGGCCAGACATTGGACATCTCAAAGTCTTTGGATGCGTAGCTTATGTCCATGTGCCTGATGAAAGAAGACGGAAGTTGGATCCTAAGGCAGAGAAATGTGTATTTGTTGGATATGCACAGGATTGAAAGGCCTACAAATGTTATAACCCTCAAACTAGACAAGTAGTCATCTCACGTGATGTGGTGTTTGATGAGCTTGCTAGTTGGTACAAAGCAAGAGATGAGGGAGTCATTGACACACTTGAGGCTAATGTGCCTGTGAACTTGCCATCACAAGCAAGTTCTAGTTCTACTACTATGTCTGGGCCAGCAGGCAGGATCTGAGAGTAGCAGTGTACGTCCATGGTCAGGACGTTTGAGGCATGAGAGCGTGAGCACTGGTGGGAGTAGTGCTATGGATAAAGGCAAGAAGAAAGTCGAAGGAATTGGGATCACAGGTTATGAGTCATCTAGTTCTGAGAGCTTGGATGAGGAGCTCGGCATACCTGTTTTACGCACACCTGGTGCTAGGCAGGACAGATATGTGCCACCACATGCTCATGTTACAGGTGTACAGAGTGACCCGCATGCATTGCGGAGATCCCAGAGAGTCAGATATCCAGTGGAAAGATTGACATATAGAGATTTTGCGATGCACTATGCATACATGACATCTATGGTAAAGCATGTGGAACCTACATGCTATACAGAGGCTATTGGAGAGCATGTATGGGAGAAAGCCATGGATGAAGAGATGGATGCTTTGGACAAAAATGATATATGGGAATTGGCTGAGTTACCTCAAGGAAAGAATGCGATTGGTTGCAAATGGGTGTATAAGGTAAAGTGCAAGTCATGGCAGCCTAGAGAGACATAAGGCAAGGCTAGTCGCTAAAGGATATGCACAAACTTATGGTCTTGATTATGATGAAACTTTCAGCCCAGTGGCTAAGATGGCTACAGTGAGGTCTATCATTGCACTAGCAGCACAAAAAGGTTGGGCTTTACATCAAATGGATGTAAAAAATGCTTTCTTGAATGGTGAACTACAAGAAGAGGTGTACATGGAACAGCCAGAAGGATATGTACATCCAAAATATCCGACTTTATCAGCCCCCGCACGTAAAGTTGTCAACAATAAAAAAGTAAACAAAGCTTATCATATAATAGTCCATGCTTAAGAATGGGAAACATATTCTTCTTATTACTACATTATTTTTTAAAATAAAGAAATATATAGATACATATCAAAGAAAAGAGAAAGGTTTTACATATCATCAAATGATGCCATATATATTATGACTTAGCCATATACAGTGACTCAAAAGACTTTATGTCCAACCATATACAAACACATCCTTTGATTTCACTGTCTTGATTTCATTGACATAGTAGAATTGGTCTTGCTCCACCTCAAAATGCGTTAGAGATTCCTCTTCCTTCATCACCCTAGCATTATTCAAAAAAAGGGTTTTCACCCCTCTAAGATTCTAACTAAAAAGTTATTTTTGTTTGCACAGTCTCCTTAAATCTTTCAAGCACACCTCTTCTCCAACATGAGTTTGCTTGACACTCATTATTAGGTAGGAATCTACTTCTCTTCTCCCTTATTTAATCCATATGGCACCCTTGTGTGTACATTGATATTTTGTAGTCTTTTTGAAATCTATATTTCTAAAGCTCACAATGTATAGAGCTCGAATGCACTTATGAATTGCACACATGAGATATGAATTATGTAAAAACTCTTATGCAAAATTATTAAGAGTCTAAGCATGCATAAGAGCTCTTATTCATTACACATATGTGTGTGCTCCTAGCACTTATGCTTATGCATAGAAGCCTACACTTAAGATCTCTTATCCATAAGCTCCCTATGCATAGAAGCCTACATATAAGAGCTCTTATGCATAGAAGACTATAAATAAGAGCTCTTATGAATTATGGATAGGAGCGCTTATGAATTATGGATAAGAGCTCTTATCCATAAGCTCTTATAGATAAGAGCTATTATCCAAACTCTTATGCAAAATGCTTAAGAGTTTATGCATGCATAAGAGCTCTTATGCATTGCACATATGTGTGTGCTCCTAGCTCTTATGCTTGTGCATAGAAGCCTACACATAAGAGCTCTTATCCATAAGCTCCCTATGCATAGAAGCCTACATATAAGAGCGCTTATGCATAGAAGACTATACATAAGAGATTTATCCACCATAAGCTCTTATGAATTATGGATAGGAGCTCTTATGAATTATGGATAGGAGCTATTATCTATGAGTTCTTATGAATATACATAATGCTCTTATCTCTTTTGCATAAGAGCTTATGCATAATGTATAAAAGCTTACGTGTGATGCATAAAAGCTTTTATGGATCATGCTTTAAGATCTTATGCATAAGAGCTAAGAGAGTATGTATAACCTCTTATACATTATGCATAATGCTTTAAGATCTTATGCATAAGAGCTAAGAGAGTATGTATAACCTCTTATTCATTATGCATATGTGAAATGCTTTTATCACTTATGCATAAGAGCTTATGCGTAATGCATAAGATCCCATGTATAAGAGATTTTATGCTAATGCATAAGAGCCTATGTATAAGAGCTCTTATGCATTATGCATATGTGTATGTGTAATGCCCTTAGTTCTTAGGCATAAGATCCCATGCCTAATAGCTCATGTGTAATGCATAAGAGCTTATATGTAATACGTAAGTGCTTATGCATAATGTATAAACACTTATGTATTTTCATCCTTGTGATTTTTTGCATGGCAAAAGAGCTTATACAAAAGAACTTTCAAGCAACCTCTTATCCAACACACAAGTTTACTTGGCACAAGTAGACAATAGCTGTCATGGTATTTGATCATCTTCTCTGACAATCCATCACCACAAATGTAGGGTGGAAGATTAGCTCAAAGGTCTTAATCTTCACATCCCAAAGGACACCCAATGGTTTAGCTGTGTTCTTTAATAAGCAAGCTTGACCATGAGGCTTGTGCCTACGAGTGGCCCTCCCCAGGCCTCCCAACAATCCTTGGTGATTATGCTAACACCAGCACCACTATCCAAGATTACAAAGATCGTCCTAACACGATGTTTATTTCGTCACTTTTGAAGTAGTGCCCCAACTTGTTCATGGGAACTTTTGCCTATCCTTTTCTCTTGGGTATGGCGGGAGATCACTTGCAATGACAGCTCATCCTCCTCCTCTTCAAGTTTAAGTTCAGCTATGTGGGCTCTTAAATTCCCAATCATCTAGATGGATAGGTCTCTCTTGATAATTTCCTTGTATAAGGGAACTTATTGAAGGTTGTGAGGCTTGCTATGTCCCTCATGCCATATTCACACTTACTTAGATCGTACTCACTCAAAGGTGGGCTTGGATCCACGGATGAGCCAACTCAATAAAAAAATATTTAACAATAAATATTATTACAAAGTTAAATAATGAATAGTTTGCTTACACATATTGTAGACGAATATGACATTGCAGAAACAATGCAAAAAATAGAAAGTAGACTCAAAGCTCTCCTTCTTGATTAGTTTCCACACATTCAAGCATGATTACAATGAGCGCTTGTTGACAGGTATATAGTTATTAGATTTAAGAATCAGAATGACACTTGTGACTATTGGAATCCTATTCCTAAGCTACCCCTAAGCTAAGGTATAAAGTTATTATGGTGTGTTATTTCCTAAGCTAACACCTAGCATACCCGCCGGTGGGTAGCCCACCTCGTAGAAAAAAGTCAAACCCACACTTGATGACTAGGATTATTGGGATAAGTTAAAATAAATCTAGATGCTGTAATTTCTTGATCATATAGAATATTTTGAAAATCTAATCCACATCTATTTGATCTTTATCTAAAATCTATATATATAATATGAACTAAAGAATGAACGTGCCTATAAGAATGAAATATAGAATGTAAATAATTAAAAAAATTTGTTTGTTGTTTTGTATATTCTGAATCAAGATTATCTATACTCTATTCAACATCTTCTAGATAGTTACTCTGACCTTATGTAACAACACCTCTTCTTCTTGATTGACTGGGAGCCGAAGGAGATCCTCTATTGACTGTGGAAGGTCATGGATTTGGAACTCATTTTGGATGTTGACGATCTTCCAGAGCACCCGGAGATAGTTGCTGAGCGAGAGGCTGAACTTGCTTTTACTAAAGTGAGCCACTACATGTTGCACAACATGCTAGTTTGTTGGTTGAGGTAATTGTCTGGATCTTAAATTTTCCACTACATCTAATATGTAGGTGGAACATTGTTCTAGCTCCCGCTCCCAATACATGAACTGAGTTTTTCAATTCTATAACCTATGTCTCCAAAAGCTTCTCCTTACTCTACATGAGTTCTTCATATTCAATATGATGATTATGGAGCCTTTGAATATCTTTTCATCTTGATCCCATCTTTCTAATAGCATCTCTTAATATTCTAGAAGAAGTAATTCTTTCTTTCAGTTTTGTAATTCTTATTGAATCAAGAATTCGTTGATCCTTAAGCTCATCATTTTTCTTTTCAAGTTATTGATTGGCCAACTTGCAAGCTTTAGCTTCATTCTTGATTGGCCAACTTACAGGGCTTTAGCTTCATTCTTGAACTGTTCTTGAATTCATTGATCCTTAAGCTCAGCATTTTTCTTTTCTTGATTGGCCAACTTGCAGAGCTTTAGCTTCATTCTTGAACTATTCTGAATTGTTATGGAAGGCACGAGCTTGTTATTTAAAAATTATATATTCTCTTTGAAGTTTTTGAAAACTTTCATTTAGCTTGACTATTACTTGTTTACCTCTATCTGAACTCTAGCCTGAAACTTGGCATGTTGTTGCTATTTTTCGGATCTAGCTTCTTCGGATGTACTTGCTGCCGATGTTCCTCCTGCATATCCCCCCGTCTCCGGATCCTCATGCTACGGATTAATCATCAAGATTTTTGTGCTGGAGGGAATCTGGATGGCACACATGATCAATGATGTATTGATATTCTTTAAGATAACTAGCATATAAATTGTTAATCAGATCTCTAATTCTAACTTCATAGTTATCTACATCATGTGCTGACATTTTATATACATCTATATCTTCATTTATATCTAAAAATTTAAGCGTACTCTATAAAATTTGAAGATTAGCTATGTTATCTTGGGCTTCTTTTTCATGTTACTCCAGAGACAAAATTTATGCTGCATTAATATTTTTTGATGTTTAAGTTTTTCATTTGTATATTTTCTTTGAAAATCTAAAATCTCCTCCTACATTTGTTCTTTGACTTAATTAGCCTCATGTATTTTAGAATGAAGATTTTTTGTAGTTTTCTGTAAATGTGTTTGCTCAGCTTTCATTTGTTTAGCTTCCAAAATATGTAGTTTTTAATTGACTGTAGAAAGTGTTGCTAGCTCAGTTTTTATCTTCAGTAGCTCAGTTTTTATAAAACTCAATTCTTTTTACAAAGCATCCTTCTGAGCTGTTAAGCTTGTAAGTGCCTCTGAAGTTTTTGTGCACTGACATCTAGTCTTTAATAAGTTTGTGTCCACCTCTTCCGAAAAGGTAATTACTCCAGATGGGCTTACACCATCCCGAGTCCTTCGTTGGTGGACTTCCTCCAAAGCACCAAAAACCTACTACCTTTCCTTTTGGATTTCTACATTTACAACAGTTCAAGTAGCCTCATCCGAAGTCTGTCTATCATGAGATTTCTTTCTTTTCTTTTTTGTTCTCCCTGGAGTAGCTCTAGTGCCCTTGCTATTGCTATCAATGGACTTGGCACACTAGTTGGGATTCCATTTTGTAAAAATTGAAATAAAGGCCAATCTGTGTTTTTATTGAGGGCCTATGCTCTTCAACTCTGCTTGTAACTGGTGAAAAAGAATATGCGCCCACGCACCAACAAGCTTTGATGTATATAAATATAATCTCATGGCCTTCTTTGACATATATGTCAATTTAGGAGTAAGAATAATCATCTCTATAAAAAATCTACAATGCAGCATGTTACAAGCATCCTTTTAATTGGCTAGTTTATACTCATTACATGCTCCCTGGGAACCAAAATAAAACTCCATATCAGCATCATCTGATGCTGCAGGAATATCAAAAACTTCCTCTCATGGGGCAGTTGAAAAACTTGAGCCACATAATCAGAAGTCAATAATTGGGTGTCTTGTGACACTGTTCTTCTGATCACACCATTCTTTTTCACCTCTTGTAGCTTCTCCAGCAAATCACTGAATGATTGAAGATTCCATGGAAGAGAAGTAAACTGCAGCAGCCCCACTTTCTCGAGCCAGAGATGGTTGTGAATAATATTCACATCAAGAATAGAAGTGAGTTTCTCAAATTCCACCATGTTTGCAAAAGGAAGCCAAAGGCAACAAGAGCAATGGTTCAGACAGCGAGAGCAGGATGAAAATGAACTTTGCAAATTAAAAAGTGATTGTGAAAAATGTGAATTTTGATAATAGAAATGTCGGGTTTGGCATATAACATTCAAAAGGCAGAAAATGAAACACACAATTTCATGATGACGAAAATCACCGTGCACACAACATGATGCGACAAGGTGCCTAAGAGAAATGAAGCGGAGGCTGCCCCACGATGTGATAATAATGATAACCCAATGGGGCCATGCAAACTAGCCAATGCATGATCATTACATGGACACATGTTATATGAGTGTGTGAAAAAAATAGTGCACACTAGCACAGGTACTGGTTCTAGTAGCCTTCCAAAATAAGGCTTCAATATGAATCATTTATAGGCTTTGGCAATTCCACACTAGCACAAGTACTGGTTCTAGTAGCCTTCCAAAATAAGGCTTCAATATGAATCATTTATAGGCTTTGGCAATTCCACACTATCTAATGATAGTAATTCAAATGTTTTGGTGCTGAGCTTTGCAAATATCTAGTATGGGCTTGTCCATCTTAACTTTAGTTTACCCAGATGTGGACCCATTCTAGAATTAAATAATAAGACTGGATCTCCTACATCAAAAATTTTAAATTTAGCATTTCTATCCACAAAAAGCTTCTGGCATTTCTGGATAACATCAGCATTCCAATTACTCTAGAGTCTTTTTTCTCCTAATGCCAGCACCAACTACTCTAGCTGACGTGCGAGACGAATTCTTCGGGTGATAATCTATGAGTTACTTCCACTTTGACATTGGGAATTATAAATTCCATTTGTACTACCACTTCCAAACCATAAACCAATGAGAAGGCAGTACTTTCACTTGCCACTTTATATGCTAATCTGAATGCCAAGAGTGCTAAATATAGCTTTTGATCCAATCTATTCTATTCTCATTCACTATCTTCTTCAAGATTCTCTACAATACATGATTGGTGGATTCAACCTGACCATTGGCTTGCAGATAATAAATTGTGGACTTTTTATGGATAATCATATGATATTAAGGCAGACTTCGGATGACTTGGTTTTAGAAATGTCCCACCCCGATCACTAACCAATTCTATTGTGGGAAGCCAAACCTCGTCATAATAATTTCATATAAGAATTTGGCTATGGATACAACTATATTATCTTTAAGAGCCTTGGCTTCCACCCATTTAGTGCACTAATCCTCCCTGGCTACTAATATATACTTATTGTCGGTTCTCTGAGTTGGTGGTTGGAAAGGACCCACAAAATCCAATCCCCACTTTTGAAATGGTTCCAAAGGCAACACCGGATTGTGTGACATTCTATATGCTACATTCGATTGTCCTAATCTCATAGAAATCTCTGCTAGAGGAAACACTGGATTGTATGGCATTCTATATGCTGCTTCGGTTGTCCTAATCTCTGGCAACAGAAATCACAAGCTTTAGCAAGCTGCACGCATCTTTGAGAGCTGTCGACCACCATAATCTAGCTTGGAATATCTTTCACCTTGTGATTTCTCTGGAAAAATTCCCTCCACTAATTCCTTGATGGGCTTCTTTGATCACTGCTATCTTCTCATGATCTGAGATACACCGCCTCAAGATTTGATCAATTGCCATCTTGTACAATTGTCCAGCTACCACTGTAAATGTTTTGCTACTACAAAGTGCCAACCTCTTCCGATGATCTCAGCTCATGCCTTTTGGAAATGATCCATTCATCAAGAATAACAACATTTCGTCATACCTGTATATGGTAGGATATCTAGAATAATTTTGCATCCAAAACTGATATGGAGCACCATCCACCACTGGCTCTCTAGATTCTATCTGAGATAGAAAATCAATAACTAAATGCTCATTGCTAGGTCTATGTTGGATGGTGAACTCAAACTCTTGCAGCAGTAACATCCATCTTGTCAATTTCCTTGTAAGATTAGGCTTGCTCACCAGATAAATTAAGGCATGGTGATCAACATGAAAAACAAATTGATTACCCAAAAGATAATGCCTAAACTTGTTCACAAAATACACCATTCCCAGAGCTTGTGTGTTTCACGAATCTAAATTTCTAGGGAGATAGAAATCAAATAAATTGCAAGAATTGATTTAAATTTAAACAATTCATCAAACATCACATGACCATGATCAAAATATGCAAAAACAAATGAAAATACTTAGCTCACAAAGATTCAGCTCCAAGATTGGGTGCAATCATCCCCCCCCTCATCTGTGTATGGCCCATTTTTCCCCACACGAGTATTTACGAGATACTTTATTCCAATTTAGGCCATAGCCTCCAAAAATACAAAAAGGGTGCTTTTGTTGCACGACACTCTCTTATCTTCAAAAATAGAGTGCCCATAAATTGAGGCTTGGGTTTAAAGCATATCACGCTTTACCAAATATTAAAGATAAAGTCTATGCTTGATAAACTATGGCTTTTACAAAATAAATCAAAATGTGCACAAGCTAGCACATGTATATACAAAGCTTGTTTACAAAATGGTGTGCCAAGTAATAAATTTGTACAACTTCTCTTCAATCCTCGAAATCCTCTTCACCTATAAAATAAACAACAATAAATTGGTGAAATAAATATTCCTCCATAAGCATACAAACCATCATCACACACATGTTTGCCAAGCGTAAGTAACCCGAGAATCACCCCTACATACAAACCAATTGAAACAAACATTGGAGACCCCAAGCATACATCAATATCCACCAAACGTATTAATATTTATAATGGTATCACCCATGATATTAACATAATTTGGCATGTCGTTTAAGATAATCCAAGCATCCTCGAATCATCTAAGATGGTAGAATAATATTTTTAAGAGGGCTTAAAATATATTCCCGTAACATTCCCTCTTGCTTGAGTTTGCAATTGCCCTCAATTGCCAATATGTTGAAAAGAACGGAGGATCTCAGGGAAAGCACGAAAATATTTCTCAGGCACCCATCTTGCATCTTCACGAGGATGATTTTTGAAAGTTATTAAATATTTGATGAGGGCCTAGTGGGAAAAGGCTTGGAACTATAAAAGCCAATTTCTCTTGTTTGTAACTCATTCTCCCATTTGTGTAATAGAAGTGGAGTGTTCTCTCTCTCCCTCTCTCTTGAAACTCTAATCTAGCATGTGTGGTGTGCTTAGGGTTAGGGTTTGGAAGTGATTAGTGCTAATCACTTGTTCCCTCTTGCTTTCCTCTCTCTCTCTCTCTCTCTCTCTCTCTCTCTCTCTCTCTCTCTCTCTCTCTCTCTCTCTCTCTCTCTCTCTATAAGGCTAACCATGATCCTCTTTTGCATCAGAGCTTGCATCACCCGTTGGATTAGAGCAACTTCCTCGGTGTGACAACAAGTGCGGGAGGACGACGGTGTGACGAGCGACTATGGTGGAGCTCTTGAGCCATGCTCGAGCTCAACGGATAGGCAACTTCCCACCACGACACGGTTAGGGTAGGGTGTCCTTAACAATTGCAAGAATTGATGTTAGCATATAAGGATGTGTTTTCTTGGAGTTACACAAATATAAAGGGTATTGACCCTAGCTTTTATGAGCATAAGATTAATCTTAAAGAAGATGCAATTCCCATTCGCCACAGCAGCAAAGGTACGGAATAAATTATGCCCACTAAGTGAAAGTGGAAATTGACAAATGGTTGAAAGTAGGTTTTATTTATTCAATTAACGGAGCCAATTGGGTGTCTCCAATTATTTTATAGTTCCAAAAAAGAATAGAGTGTATGGATTACTGAAAACTAAATGCTGCCACCACAGTCACATAGCACACACTCATCATCATGAGTTCACTTAGGTATCAACCACCTTAGATTAGTCATGTTAATTGTGTTATCATTAGAGGAAGATTAGCATCTTATTAGTAAGTTGATTGTCATTAGGAGAGCTGAATCCATGTTTCTCAACATGAAACGCACCCAAAAGGCTCCGAAATGTGCAAAATCTATGTTTACTTAGTCAACCATGCACTATAGGGTATAACTTCTCATCAATATAAGATAATCAAAAGAGCAACTAAGAAGATAACAAGGGGGTGAGAGCCAAGAGAACCTACCCTAATACCAATTTTCGTAGTAAAAATCAAGGTACCAACACACACACATAGATGCAATAATCAAGGAGAGATAGATGGAAGCACAACACTCAAAGTAGATGATGAGAATGACTGAAGTAACATGATAAGGTCACCTACAAACACTCATAAGATTGTGTACATAATTCTTGGGGGGAAAAAAGTGGATGATGAGAATGAATGAAGTAACATGATAAGGTCACCTATAAACACTCATAAGAGTGTACATATTTCATGATAAGGTCACCTACACACTCATAAGAGAGTACAGAATTCTTGGGGGAAAAACCTTATAATAATGAGGGAAAACATGCCCCGGTTCATTATTAGCTCACACATCTTTACCATATAAATTGCTATAACATTGGACTAAATAGTCAACCATGGCCCAAACAAATTCTAGATTGGCTGTATCTAGAAAAGAAATGAAATTTCCATTAAAAATCACTAGGGCCATAGGTGTTTCAAGGGTATTTTCAAGCTAATTTTATTTGTTGGGCATGGATCTTATTAGGAAAGATTCCCTTAGCAATAATTACAGTGGTGGTTTGGATGTGACCTTGCCCTCCCACAACTATGGTGCATTAAAAGCCTACTTCTTTTTAGGGAATCATTTTCATTTTCATTTTTTCTTTTTCTTTTTCTTTTTTTGTCTCCTCACTATCCTCATTTTGTTATTATTATTGCTTTGAGCTAGCCACTAGTGTCATGCTCGATCCTCTCACCAACTATCTTCAATGAGTTGCCACCGTGGTTTTACCCTTGGTGGGCTCTAACTTCTTTAAGATGTCTCCAAACTTACAAATAAAAAATGAAGCTCATGTCACCTTCTTTTTACTTTTAGTTACTAGAATTAATACAATGTGTTGGGTCATATGGTCGGTTATTTATTGTGTTTCTTCGTTGCTTTATGGAGTATCGATAAGCTCTCTCTAGTATAAGCACTAGTAAAAGCAATGGTATTTACACCTATATAGCATCCGTACAAGTATATTGACACTTATAATATTGGCTTTGGGAAAATTTTCAAAAATAGACTATCACGTGAAACTTTTAGGAGTTTTTTTTCTTTTGGACATAGATGATTTTGAAACTTGTTTTGATCTTGTCTTAATCTTACATAAATAAAAGGTAAGATCTCCTTCTACTTTCTCTTCCTCCTCTCTATTCTAGTTTATCTCATTCTTCTTTCTCCTTCTTGCTAATTTAATTTTAATATCTGTATTCTAATAAACCATAAATTTTTTTAAAGAAGTGTTCTTGTTGTAGGGATCTTTAACACTATTTGAGGGTTTGGTAAGCTAGCAATTTTTCATTTACTTTATATTTTTATTAATAGTCAAATATACAATTATAATTTTAAGTCTTTCCTTCTTTCTCTTACTTTTTTATAATAAGAAAGAAGAAGAAACTTCATGTATTCTTCTTCTTTTTCTTATTTATTTGTAAGAAGAATAAGAAGTAGAAGAAAAGAGTAAGTTCGAACCTTGCCCCCGCACGTAAAGTTGTCAACAATAAAAAAGTAAACAAAGCTTATCATATAATAGTCCATGCTTAAGAATGGGAAACATATTCTTCTTAGTACTACATTATTTTTTAAAATAAAGAAATATATAGATACATATCAAAGAAAAGAGAAAGGTTTTACATATCATCAAATGATGCCATATATATTATGACTTAGCCATATACAGTGACTCAAAAGACTTTATGTCCAACCATATACAAACACATCCTTTGATTTCACTGTCTTGATTTCATTGACATAGTAGAATTGGTCTTGCTCCACTTTAAAATGCTTTAGATATTCCTCTTCCTTCATCACCCTAGCATTACTCAAAAAAAGGTTTTTCACCCCTCTAAGATTCTAACTAAAAAGTTATTTTTGTTTGCACAGTCTCCTTAAATCTTTCAAGCACACCTCTTCTCCAACATGAGTTTGCTTGACACTCATTATTAGGTAGGAATCTACTTCTCTTCTCCCTTATTTAATCCATATGGCACCCTCGTGTGTACATTGATATTTTGTAGTCTTTTTGAAATCTATATTTCTAAAGCTCACAATGTATAGAGCTCGAATGCGCTTATGAATTGCACACATGAGATATGAATTATGTAAAAACTCTTATGCAAAATTATTAACAGTCTAAGCATGCATAAGAGCTCTTATTCATTACACATATGTGTGTGCTCCTAGCACTTATGCTTATGTGTGTGCTCCTAGCACTTATGCTTATGCATAGAAGCCTACACTTAAGATCTCTTATCCATAAGCTCCCTATGCATAGAAGCCTACATATAAGAGCTCTTATGCATAGAAGACTATAAATAAGAGCTCTTATGAATTATGGATAGGAGAGCTTATGAATTATGGATAAGAGCTCTTATCCATAAGCTCTTATATTATCCAAACTCTTATGCAAAATGCTTAAGAGTTTATGCATGCATAAGAGCTCTTATGCATTGCACATATGTGTGTGCTCCTAGCTCTTATGCTTGTGCATAGAAGCCTACACATAAGAGCTCTTATCCATAAGCTCCCTATACATAGAAGCCTACATATAAGAGCCGCTTATGCATAGAAGACTATACATAAGAGATTTATCCACCATAAGCTCTTATGAATTATGGATAGGAGCTCTTATGAATTATGGATAAGAGCTCTTATCCATAAGCTCTTATAGATAAGAGCTATTATCTATGAGTTCTTATGAATATACATAATGCTCTTATCTCTTTTGCATAAGAGCTTATGCATAATGTATAAAAGCTTACGTGTGATGCATAAAAGCTTTTATGGATCATGCTTTAAGATCTTATGCATAAGAGCTAAGAGAGTATGTATAACCTCTTATACATTATGCATAATGCTTTAAGATCTTATGCATAAGAGCTAAGAGAGTATGTATAACCTCTTATTCATTATGCATATGTGAAATGCTCTTATCACTTATGCATAAGAACTTATGCGTAATGCATAAGATCCCATGTATAAGAGATTTTATGCTAATGCATAAGAGCGTATGTATAAGAGCTCTTATGCATAAGAGCCTATGTATAAGAGCTCTTATGCATTATGCATATGTGTATGTGTAATGCCCTTAGTTCTTAGGCATAAGATCCCATGCCTAATAGCTCATGTGTAATGCATAAGAGCTTATATGTAATACGTAAGTGCTTATGCATAATGTATAAACACTTATGTATTTTCATCCTTGTGATTTTTTGCATGGCAAAAGAGCTTATACAAAAGAACTTTCAAGCAACCTCTTATCCAACACACAAGTTTACTTGGCACAAGTAGACAATAGCTGTCATGGTATTTGATCATCTTCTCTGACAATCCATCACCACAAATGTAGGGTGGAAGATTAGCTCAAAGGTCTTAATCTTCACATCCCAAAGGACACCCAATGGTTTAGCTGTGTTCTTTAATAAGCAAGCTTGACCATGAGGCTTGTGCCTACGAGTGGCCCTCCCCAGGCCTCCCAACAATCCTTGGTGATTATGCTAACACCAGCACCACTATCCAAGATTACAAAGATCGTCCTAACACGATGTTTATTTCGTCACTTTTGAAGTAGTGCCCCAACTTGTTCATGGGAACTTTTGCCTATCCTTTTCTCTTGGGTATGGCGGGAGATCACTTGCAATGACAGCTCATCCTCCTCCTCTTCAAGTTTAAGTTCAGCTATGTGGGCTCTTAAATTCCCAATCATCTAGATGGATAGGTCTCTCTTGATAATTTCCTTGTATAAGGGAACTTATTGAAGGTTGTGAGGCTTGCTATGTCCCTCATGCCATATTCACACTTACTTAGATCGTACTCACTCAAAGGTGGGCTTGGATCCACGGATGAGCCAACTCAATAAAAAAATATTTAACAATAAATATTATTACAAAGTTAAATAATGAATAGTTTGCTTACACATATTGTAGACGAATATGACATTGCAGAAACAATGCAAAAAATAGAAAGTAGACTCAAAGCTCTCCTTCTTGATTAGTTTCCACACATTCAAGCATGATTACAATGAGCGCTTGTTGACAGGTATATAGTTATTGGATTTAAGAATCAGAATGACACTTGTGACTATTGGAATCCTATTCCTAAGCTACCCCTAAGCTAAGGTATAAAGTTATTATGGCGTGTTATTTCCTAAGCTAACACCTAGCATACCTGCCGGTGGGTAGCCCACCCCGTAGAAAAAAGTCAAACCCACACTTGATGACTAGGATTATTGGGATAAGTTAAAATAAATCTAGATGCTGTAATTTCTTGATCATATAGAATATTTTGAAAATCTAATCCACATCTATTTGATCTTTATCTAAAATCTATATATATAATATGAACTAAAGAATGAACGTGCCTATAAGAATGAAATATAGAATGTAAATAATTAAAAAAATTTGTTTGTTGTTTTGTATATTATGAATCAAGATTATCTATACTCTATTCAACATCTTCTAGATAGTTACTCTGTTCTTATGTAACAACACCTCTTCTTCTTGATTGACTGGGAGCTGAAGGAGATCCTCTATTGACTGTGGAAGGTCATGGATTTGGAACTCATTTTGGATGTTGACGATCTTCCAGAGCACCCGGAGACAGTTGTTGAGCGAGAGGCTGAACTTGCTTTTACTGAAGTGAGCCACTACATGTTGCACAACATGCTAGTTTGTTGGTTGAGGTAATTGTCTGGATCTTAAATTTTCCACTACATCTAATATGCAGGTGGAACATTGTTCTAGCTCCCGCTCCCAATACATGAACTGAGTTTTTCAATTCTATAACCTATGTCTCCAAAAGCTTCTCCTTACTCTACATGAGTTCTTCATATTCAATATCATGATTATGGAGCCTTTGAATATCTTTTCATCTTGATCCCATCTTTCTAATAGCATCTCTTAATATTCTAGAAGAAGTAATTCTTTCTTTCAGCTTTGTAATTCTTATTGAATCAAGAATTCGTTGATCCTTAAGCTCATCATTTTTCTTTTCAAGTTATTGATTGGCCAACTTGCAGAGCTTTAGCTGCATTCTTGATTGGCCAACTTACAGGGCTTTAGCTTCATTCTTGAACTGTTCTTGAATTCATTAATCCTTAAGCTCAGCATTTTTCTTTTCTTGATTGGCCAACTTGCAGAGCTTTAGCTTCATTCTTGAACTATTCTGAATTGTTATGGAAGGCACGAGCTTGTTATTTAAAAATTATATATTCTCTTTGAAGTTTTTGAAAACTTTCATTTAGCTTGACTATTACTTGTTTACCTCTATCTGAACTCTAGCCTGAAACTTGGCATGTTGTTGCTATTTTTCGGATCTAGCTTCTTCGGATGTACTTGCTCCCGATGTTCCTCCTGCATATCCCCCCCGTCTCCGGATCCTCATGCTATGGATTAATCATCAAGATTTTTGTGCTGAAGGGAATCTGGATGGCACACATGATCAATGATGTATTGATATTCTTTAAGATAACTAGCATATAAATTGTTAATCAGATCTCTGATTCTAACTTCATAGTTATCTACATCATGTGCTGACATTTTATATACATCTATATCTTCATTTGTATCTAAAAATTTAAGCGTACTCTATAAAATTTGAAGATTAGCTATGTTATCTTGGGCTTCTTTTTCATGTTACTCCAGACACAAAATTTATGCTGCATTAATATTTTTTGATGTTTAAGTTTTTCATTTGTATATTTTCTTTGAAAATCTAAAATCTCCTCCTGCATTTGTTCTTTGACTTAATTAGCCTCATGTATTTTAGAATGAAGATTTTTTGTAGTTTTCTGTAAATGTGTTTGCTCAGCTTTCATTTGTTTAGCTTCCAAAATATGTAGTTTCTAATTGACTGTAGAAAGTGTTGCTAGCTCAGTTTTTATCTTCAGTAGCTCAGTTTTTATAAAACTCAATTCTTTTTACAAAGCATCCTTCTGAGCTGTTAAGCTTGTAAGTGCCTCTGAAGTTTTTGTGCACTGACATCTAGTCTTTAATAAGTTTGTGTCCACCTCTTCCAAAAAGGTAATTACTCCGGATGGGCTTACACCATCCCGAGTCCTTCGTTGGTGGACTTCCTCCAAAGCACCAGAAACCTACTAGCTTTCCTTCTGGATTTCTACATTTACAACAGTTCAAGTAGCCTCATCCGAAGTCAGTCTGTCATGAGCTTTCTTTCTTTTCTTTTCTGTTCTCCCTGGAGTAGCTCTAGTGCCCTTGCTATTGCTGTCAATGGACTTGGCACACTAGCTGGGATTCCATTTTGTAAAAATTGAAATAAAGGCCAATCTGTGTTTTTATTGAGGGCCTATGCTCTTTAACTCTGCTTGTAACTGGTGAAAAAGAATATGCGCCCACGCACCAACAAGCTTTGATGTATATAAATATAATCTCATGGCCTTCTTTGACATATATGTCAATTTAGGAGTAAGAATAATCATCTCTATAAAAAATCTACAATGCAGCATGTTACAAGCATCCTTTTAATTGGCTAGTTTATACTCATTACATGCTCCCTGGGAACCAAAATAAAACTCCATATCAGCATCATCTGATGCTGCAGGAATATCAAAAACTTCCTCTCGTGGGGCAGTTGAAAAACTTGAGCCACATAATCAGAAGTCAATAATTGGGTGTCTTGTGACACTGTTCTTCTGATCACACCATTCTTTTTCACCTCTTGTAGCTTCTCCAGCAAATCACTGAATGATTGAAGATTCCATGGAAGAGAAGTAAACTGCAGCAGCCCCACTTTCTCGAGCCAGAGATGGTTGTGAATAATATTCACATCAAGAATAGTAGTGAGCTTCTCAAATTCCACCATGTTTGCAAAAGGAAGTCAAAGGCAACAAGAGCGATGGTTCAGACAGCGAGAGCAAGATGAAAATGAACTTTGCAAATTAAAAAGTGATTGTGAAAAATGTGAATTTTGATAATAGAAATGTCGGGTTTGGCATATAACATTCAAAAGGCAGAAAATGAAACACACAATTTCATGATGACGAAAATCACTGTGCACACAACATGATGCGACAAGGTGCCTAAGAGAAATGAAGCGGAGGCTGCCCCACGATGTGATAATAATGATAACCCAATGGGGCCATGCAAACTAGCCAATGCATGATCATTACATGGACACATGTTATATGATCATTACATGGACACATGTTATATGAGTGTGTGAAAAAAATAGTGCACACTAGCACTGGTACTGGTTCTAGTAGCCTTCCAAAATAAGGCTTCAATATGAATCATTTATAGGCTTTGGCAATTCCACACTAGCACAAGTACTGGTTCTAGTAGCCTTCCAAAATAAGGCTTCAATATGAATCATTTATAGGCTTTGGCAATTCCACACTATCTAATGATAGTAATTCAAATGTTTTGGTGCCGAGCTTTGCAAATATCTAGTATGGGCTTGTCCATCTTAACTTTAGTTTACCCAGATGTGGACCCATTCTAGAATTAAATAATAAGACTGGATCTCCTACATCAAAAATTTTAAATTTAGCATTTCTATCCACAAAAAGCTTCTGGCATTTCTGGATAACATCAGCATTCCAATTACTCTAGAGTCTTTTTTCTCCTAATGCTAGCACGAACTACTCTAGCTGACGTGCGAGACGAATTCTTCAGGTGATAATCTATGAGTTACTTCCACTTTGACACTGGGAATTATAAATTCCATTTGTACTACCACTTCCAAACCATAAACCAATGAGAAGGCAGTACTTTCACTTGCCACTTTATATGCTAATCTGAATGCCAAGAGTGCTAAATATAGCTTTTGATCCAATCTGTTCTATTCTCATTCACTATCTTCTTCAAGATTCTCTACAATACATGATTGGTGGATTCAACCTGACCATTGGCTTGCAGATAATAAATTGTGGACTTTTTATGGATAATCATATGATATTAAGGCAGACTTCAGATGACTTGGTTTTAGAAATGTCCCACCCCGATCACTAACCAGTTCTATTGTGGGAAGCCAAACCTCGTCATAATAATTTCATATAAGAATTTGGCTATGGATACAACTATATTATCTTTAAGAGCCTTGGCTTCCACCCATTTAGTGCACTAATCCTCCCTGGCTACTAATATATACTTATTGTCGGTTCTCTGAGTTGGTGGTTGGAAAGGACCCACAAAATCCAATCCCTACTTTTGAAATGGTTCCAGAGGCAACACCGGATTGTGTGACATTCTATATGCTACATTCGATTGTCCTAATCTCACAGAAATCTCTGCTAGAGGAAACACTGGATTGTATGGCATTCTATATGCTGCTTCGGTTGTCCTAATCTCTGGCAATAGAAATCACAAGCTTTAGCAAGCTGCACGCATCTTGAGAGCTGTCGACCACCATAATCCAGCTTGGAATATCTTTCACCTTGTGATTTCTCTGGAAAAATTCCCTCCACTAATTCCTTGATGGGCTTCTTTGATCACTGCTATCTTCTCATGATCTGAGATACACCGCCTCAAGATTTGATCAATTGCCATCTTGTCCAATTGTCCAGCTACCGCTGTAAATGTTTTGCTACTACAAAGTGCCAACCTCTTCCGATGATCTCAGCTCATGCCTTTTGGAAATGATCCATTCATCAAGAATAACAACATTTCGTCATACCATGTATATGGTAGGATATCTAGAATAATTTTGCATCCAAAACTGATATGGAGCACCATCCACCACTGGCTCTCTAGATTCTATCTGAGATAGAAAATCAATAACTAAATGCTCATTGCTAGGTCTATGTTGGATGGTGAACTCAAACTCTTGCAGCAGTAACATCCATCTTGTCAATTTCCTTGTAAGATTAGGCTTGCTCACCATATAAATTAAGGCATGGTGATCAACATGAAAAACAAATTGATTACCCAAAAGATAATGCCTAAACTTGTTCACAAAATACACCATTCCCAGAGCTTCTGTGTTTCACGAATCTAAATTTCTAGGGAGATAGAAATCAAATAAATTGCAAGAATTGATTTAAATTTAAACAATTCATCAAACATCACATGACCATGATCAAAATATGCAAAAACAAATGAAAATACTTAGCTCACAAAGATTCAGCTCCAAGATTGGGTGCAATCATCCCCCCCTCATCTGTGTATGGCCCATTTTTTCCCACACGAGTATTTACGAGATACTTTATTCCAATTTAGGCCATAAATACAAAAAGGGTGCTTTTCTTGCACGACACTCTCTTATTTTCAAAAATAGAGTGCCCATAAATTGAGGCTTGGGTTTAAAGCATATCATGCTTTACCAAATATTAAAGATAAAGCCTATGCTTGATAAACTATGGCTTTTACAAAATAAATCAAAATGTGCACAAGCTAGCACATGTATATACAAAGCTTGTTTACAAAAATGGTGTGCCAAGTAATAAATTTGTACAACTTCTCTTCAATCCTCGAAATCCTCTTCACCTATAAAATAAACAACAATAAATTGGTGAAATAAATATTCCTCCATAAGCATACAAACCATCATCACACACATGTTTGCCAAGCGTAAGTAACCCGAGAATCACCCCTACATACAAACCAATTGAAACAAACATTGGAGACCCCAAGCATACGTCAATATCCACCAAACGTATTAATATTTATAATGGTATCACCCATGATATTAACATAATTTGGCATGACGTAAAGATAATCCAAGCGTCCTCAAATCATCTAAGATGGTAGAATAATATTTTTAAGAGGGCTTAAAATATATTCTAGTAACATTCCCTCTTGCTTGAGTTTGCAATTGCCCTCAATTGCCAATATGTTGAAAAGAATGGAGGATCTCAGGGAAAGCACGAAAATATTTCTCAGGCACCCATCTTGCATCTTCACGACCGAGGATGATTTTTGAAAGTTATTAAATATTTGATGAGGGAAATGCCTAAAAGATGCTCCCAAGTATTGAGCTTCAAAGGACAGACAAGAGGATCTTGGTTAGTTGGCCAAACCATAGAGAAAATCCTTGTAACTATGTTTTGGGTGCCCCGGGTCACTTACTCCCGGGCAGGGGCCTAGTGGGAAAAGGCTTGGAACTATAAAAGCCAATTTCTCTTGTTTGTAACTCATTCTCCCATTTGTGTAATAGAAGTGGAGTGTTCTCTCTCTCCCTCTCTCTTGAAACTCTAATCTAGCATGTGTGGTGTGCTTAGGGTTAGGGTTTGGAAGTGATTAGTGCTAATCACTTGTTCCCTCTTGCTTTCCTCTCTCTCTCTCTCTCTCTCTCTCTCTCTCTCTCTCTCTCTCTCTCTCTCTCTCTCTCGATTAGGCTAACCATGATCCTCTTTTGCATCACTTGTTGGATTAGAGAGAGCTTGCATCACCCGTTGGATAAGAGCAACTTCCTCGGTGTGACAACAAGTGCGGGAGGATGACGGTGTGACGAGCGGCTATGGTGGAGCTCTTGAGCCATGCTCGAGCTCAACGGATAGGCAACTTCCCACCACGACACGGTTAGGATAGGGTTTCCTTAACAATTGCAAGAATTGATGTCAGCATATAAGGATGTGTTTTCTTGGAGTTACACAAATATAAAGGGTATTGACCCTAGCTTTTATGAGCATAAGATTAATCTTAAAGAAGATGCAATTCCCATTCGCCCACAGCAGCAAAGGTACGGAATAAATTATGCCCACTAAGTGAAAGTGGAAATTGACAAATGGTTGAAAGTAGGTTTTATTTATTCAATTAACGGAGCCAATTGGGTGTCTCCAATTATTTTATAGTTCCAAAAAATAATAGAGTGTGTGGATTACCGAAAACTAAATGCTGCCCCACCATAGTCACAGATCCTTTCCCACTTCTATTCAAAAACTCACACTGCTGGATGCAGTTGGTGGCCTTGATATATATTCATTCTTGGATGGAACCAGAAGATAAAGAAAATATGGCATTTATCACAAAATGGGGGGTGTTAGCCTCCAACGTAATGACTTTTGGGCTGAAAAATGCACCGGTCACATTTCAGAGGATGGTCTAGGAAATCTTTCATAAGTACCTCACAACATTTATGAGGGCCTTTATGGATGATTTCAATGTTTTTGGAAGGTACTCACAACATCTGCAACACTTTACATTGTGTCTATAGAGGTGCACTGAAACCAGATTAAGTCTAAATCCAGCAAAGTGTTCTTTTATTGTATAAGTAGTGTTGTTTTACAGTTTAAGTAGTGTTCTTTTTTGCAGTATAAGTAATGTAGCATTGCTTGGCCACATTGTTTTAGAAGATGGGCTAGAAGTGGATCCTGGGAGGTGATTGTGTTTATTAGATTGCAAGCTCCACACAACACTAAAGAATTAAGAAGATTCTTGGGACAGATCAAAGGGCATACAAGGTTTCTTAGATATCTGGCACATGTTGCATATCCACTATATCTGCTCACAAAGAAGAATGCTCTCTACATCTAGAATGAGAAGTGTGAACAAGCATTCCGGCACCTAAAGATGATGTTATCCACAGTGCCAATTGTGCAACATTCGGATTGGGAGCAACAGTTTCATGTTTTTGTGGATGCACCAGACGTTGCCACCATCAGCAGTGCTTTAATACAACAAACCAAGGCTAGATGGTTTCATCAAGTCGAAAGAAATTACACCACAATAGAGAGAGAATGTTATGGGAATATATTTTAAGCCCTCTTAAAAATATTATTCTACTCTCTTAGATAATTCGGAGACACTTGGATTATCTTTGCGTGATGCCAAAGTATGTTAATATCATGGGTGATACCATTATAAATATTAATACGTTTGGTGGATATTGACATATGCTTGGGGTCTCCAATGTTTGTTTCAGTTGGTTTGTATTATGTAGGGGTGATTCTCGGGTTACTTACGCCTGGCAAACATGTGTGTGATGATGCTTTGAATGCTTATGGAATATTTATTTCACCAATTTATTGTTGATTATTTTATAGGTGAAGAGGATTCCGATGATTGAAGAGAAGTAGCACAAATTTATTACTTAGCACACCATTTTTGTAAACAACTTTGTATATACATGTGCTAGCTTCTGCACATTTTGATTTATTTTGAAAAAGCCATAGTTTATCAAGCATAGACTTGATCTTTAATATTTGGTAAAGCATGATATGCTTTAAACCCAAGCCTCAATTTATGGGCACTCTATTTTTGAAGATAAGAGAGTGTCATGCAAGAAAAGCACCCTTTTTGCATTTTTGGAGGCTATGGCCTAAATTGGAATAAAGTATCTCGTAAATACTCATGTGTGGGGAAAAATGGGCCATACACACATGAGGGGTCGATGATTGCACCCAATCTTGGAGCCGAATCTTTGTGAGCTAAGTATTTTCATTTGTTTTTGAATATTTTGATCATGGTCATGTGATGTTTAATGAATTGTTTGAATTTAAACCAATTCTTCCAATTTATTTGATTTCTATCTCCCTAGAAATTTAGATCTGTGAGTGAGAGTGGTATCAAAGCTAGACCTAGGGAGAAGGGGATAAAATTGAGTGGTAAAAACCTAAATTCAAAGGTTTTTGAAGGATTTTTTCTATTTAACCAAAGGGCAAAAACCAAAGGTCAAGAGGAGGGTGGTAAACCACTCTTCCAGTGATGAAAGATCCCTGTCCCCTCCACGCAATGAATTCTGGGGTGCTAGCAGCAGAAGTAGCACTTCTTGCGCAGGGCAGAACCTCTTACTCGGGGCCTCACCCACAGATATCCAGACAAGAGACTAATCCCTCAATTCTTCCAAAACTGAACCCAGAAAATCTTCGCTCACCCAGCAGACATAGGCGATTCCTTCGTGATATTTTTATTCTAACGTAGTGCATGCATTTGGTGCACGAGGTGTGAATGTGTGTGCATGCATATGGTGTACACGAGTGCATATGGAGGGTGTAAGTGTGTAGATATGGGGGGTGGTACATGTGCGGGTGTAGTTGCAGGTACTATATATCCACATGCATGAGGTGCATGTGGATATACGTGTATAATTATGCAAAGGTGTGTTCACTTACGTGTGTGTATGTGCATGTGCATAGTGCAAATAAGTGTGCACATGTGCATGTGTCGGTGGGTGCATGTGTGCATGTGTGAGAGCAAATATCACAGGAGTGAGATTTTTCAGAATATTTTATCATGGGAGGTGAATCCAATTAATTATGTGTGATACATGGTTCATATGTGAAGCATGGTAGTGAACGATTTTCATTTGTTAGAATTTTTTTTGTGAGTGATTCCAAAGTAATTGTGATCTAACATTATGGACTATATTGAGTATAGATCATGAGTTCTAAATAACCAAGGTGGACATTGGACGAGATTATCTAGCCGAGCACATGTGTGCTAAATATTTGATTTTGTATGATTTGGCCCATTGTACATATGTTGGGCAATGTTTAATTTTAATGAGATGCTTTAAAAGCATTGGACTAAGGTTCAATTTTGTAAAAGCCCAATTTTGAAAAAGCTATGCTATTTATGGCTCCAAGGGCTAAATTTATGAAGCCACACACTTAGGGCACCCAATCTTGTCTTGATGGTGATGTTATTCCCTTTCTCTTGTCTTATGCTATACTATGCTCTTTGATTTTAATTTAATTCAAATCTTTGTTATAAATTTTGATGTATTTCATGAGTTTTTAATTATTTCTTCAAGAAGTACAAAAGGGTCCAGTGAGGGGAGCTCTTTGATTTTAATTTAATTCAAGTCTTTGTTATAAATTTTGATGTATTTTATGAGTTTTTAATTATTTTTTCAAGAAGAACAAAAGGGTCGTGTGTGACAAGAGCTTTGGTTTGATGTGACAAGAGCTTTGGTTTAATTTAATCTTCTTGAAGCTGGTCAAAGACTTGTGGGCAAAGAGGTGAAAGAGACAAAGAAGAAGATGATTTTGGTTTTAAAAATAATAATTTAATTTGAAAAAGAATACTTTTATGTTTCAAACTCTCGTGGACAAAGAGGTGAAAGAGACAAAGAAGAAGATGATTTTGGTTTTAAAAATAATAATTTAATTTGAAGAAGAATACTTTTATGTTTCTCTTTATGTATGGTTGAAAAAAGGCTTTTATGTATGGTTGAAAAAAGGCTTGTTTTTAACCATTCACCAATCTTTTTGCTAAAGGGTAAAGCAAGGTGAAAACCCATTAATGATTTGAAAAACCATAAAACCACCTTTCTCAACTCTAATCCTCTTCATAATCCATCCATAGTGATTGAATCACAATGGAAGGAGCATAGAGGGCCATAGCAAGATTGCTAAGCCAGTGGAGATGTTGGATTTCTATAATGGATGGGTATGAGAACCTCTGGAGTCAATTATTTTTATGATTGCTTTTCTTCTATCTCACAGTAAGCAATTGAAGAAATAAATCGGTTAAATTCCCTTCTCTCTATTCCTTTCCATTGGACGATGGCCAAAAAGAAGCGACTGATTTTCTCATCTGTCTACGGCGACGGCAGCTCTAATTTTGCAGAATTTTTCTCCTCCCCACAGCCGCGCTGCGTGGGTTTTCAAAGAAGAGAAGCGTTTTTTTTAACTTTTCCTTAATTAAAGCTTAATTATATGAATATATATATATATATATATATATATATATATTTATATATATATATTTATATTTATATATATATATATATATTTATATATATATATCTTCTCTCTGTGTGCGAATTGAAAGCATGGCGGACATAGGCTTGTTTTAAGCTTTTAATAGGTTAAAGCTTTAAGAAACTTTAGTTATTATTTTTTTTTTTAAAGGACCCAGCGCTATTGGGTTGCCATGGAGAAGGGTTGAAATAAGTTTAATAATAATATAAGCTTAGTACATTTATATATATATATATATATATATACTTAGCTATTATCATTTAAAAGCTTACAAATAAAAGCCTGAAAAAGCTTAGCTAATAAAAGCTTATTAGTAAGCTTTATAATATAAAGCCTATAAAAGTCTTATTAAAGCTCTTCCTCTTTTCTTAAAAGCCCACGGCCTCCCTTCATCTTGAAGAAACCACGATTGCCAGATCGGTTTAAAACTCCCAAACCTATGTTTGCTCCTCAAAATTGACGGTCAGCGTTGAGTGTTGGTCATGCAGAAGCTTTAAAGCTTCAAAAGCCTTTAAATATATATATATATATATATATATTCAAAGGTTTTAGGCCTTTATACTTAAGATTTTAAAAGGTTTACATTCAAGCTTTCAGAGCCTTTTTTTTACAAAAGTTCAAAAGAAATCTTATCCTAAGGCTTTCAAATGTTTTTATTTCCTATCTTTTATCTAACATAAATTTCCCATTCTTATATTATTATTATTATTATTTCTTTCACAAAATGTCAAAGTTACTCCAAGGCCTTCCTTCAAGGCTTAGAAGAGACCTTAAATTCTTTGTTCCAGTCTAATTATTTTTGTGATGCAGAGATTACATGTCAGAAATGTGTGAGTTTGATTGTGAGTGAATTTAATCAACTCTTTTGAATTAATTCTTGATGAGGGTGACCCTAGTTGGTTGTGAGTGAATCCAACCAGCTGTGACACGTGTGAAACGTATGGTATACTTTATGAATACGTGCGACGCGTGTGAAAACATTGTGTGAGTGAATTTAATCAACTCTTTTGAATTAATTCTGGATGAGGGTGACCCTAGTTGGTTGTGAGTGAATCCAACCAGCTGTGACACGTGTGAAACGTATGGTATACTTTATGAATACGTGTGACGCGTGTGACAACATTGTGTGAGTGAATTTAATCAACTCTTTTGAATTAATTCTTGATGAGGGTGACCCTAGTTGGTTGTGAGTGAATCCAACCAGCTATGACACGTGTGAAACGTATGGTATACTTTATGAATACGTGTGATGCGTGTGAAAACATTGTGTGAGTGCATCTAATGTAGGAGTTTGATTGTGAGTGAATCCAATCAACTCTAAGGCACGTGTGACATGTGCAAAGATTATGGAAATTTGATCGTGAGTGAATCCGATCAATTTTAAGACACGTGTGATGTGCGTGAGGACATTAGGAGTGAATCTAATGTGGGAAAGATTAATGTGTTTGATCACTCGTGTGTGCTGATAGTTACAACTGAGGACATTAGGAGTGAATCTAATGTGGGAAACATTAATGTGTTTGATCACTCGTGTTGTGTGCTGATAGTTACAACTGAGGACGATTGTTTTCTCAAATGGGAGGACTATCACAGGAGTGAGATTTTTCAGAATATTTTACCATGGGAGTGAATCCAATTAATTATGTGTGATGCATGGTTCATGTGTGAAGCATGGTAGTAGTGAATGATTTTCATTTGTTAGAATTATTTTTGTTAGTGATTCCAAAGTAATTATGATCTAACATTGTGGACTATATTGAGTATAGATCAAGAGTTCAAAACAACCAAGGTGGACATTGGACGAGATTATCTAGCTGAGCACATGTGTGCTAAATATTTGATTTAGTATGATTTTGCCCATTGTACATATGTTGGGCAATGTTTAATTTTGATGGGATGATTTAAAAGCATTGGACTAAGGTTCAATTTTGTAAAAGCCCAATTTTGGAAAAGCTATGCTATTTATGGCTCCAAGGGCTAAATTTATGAATATGATTTAAATACTACGTTTGGGAGTGGAGCCACACACGTCGGGGGGGGAGATTACACCCAATCTTGTCTTGATGGTGATGTTATTCCCTTTCTCTTGTCTTATGCTATACTATGCTCTTTGATTTTAATTTAATTCAAGTCTTTGTTATAAATTTTGAAGTATTTTATTTCTTCAAGAAGTACAAAAGGGTCCCGTGACAGCAAATGAATATGTACACATGTGGTATACATGTGTGTGAATGTGTGTGAATGTGTGTGAATGTGCGAATGTGTAAATGTGTGTGAACACATGCAAATATGTAAGAGTGGGTACACATGGAAATATATGTGCATGCGTGAATGTGTTAGAGTGGGTGCACATACATTTGTGTGTGCACATGTATGAATGGGAATGTGTGGGGTGCACACGCATATGCGAATGTGGGTGCACGTGCAAGTGCAAGTGCAAGTGAATGGGTGCACGTGCAAGTGCAAGTGAATGTGTATGTGCATGTAAATATGTGTTCACGACGTGTTTTTAGTTGTTTTTGGCATTTCTTATTATGTTTTTAGGTTTTTATATTTTTTATCATTCTCAATAAAGGTAGAGTATAAATGTACACTTAAGCAGGGGCTGGGGGAGCTACATTACATATGTACCCATGGGCTTTACTATGCATGCACTCTAGCAGGTAGTAAGGGCAATGCTTTTGTCGTGGATGGGCAAGCAATCCCCACCCTTTCCTATTGAGCATGCACACGGTAAGCCATAAACCCTAAGCCCATGGGTACCTATGTAATGTACCCCCCTGCATGGTCTTCTTTGCTAGTGCGCTTGTGTAAACTTTGGCATTTTCTAGCTAGCAAGTTGATATTGTGGTGTGGTGCAGGGGCGTGTCATAGGATCATGGATCCCTTTAAGTTTATGGAGCACCTGTATGAGTCACAAAATGGAATAGTTGGTACACCCTCGGTGGCTCATCAAAAATTGAAACTATTTGGCAATTATGCAAGGGCTTGGTGGCATGTCCAAGTTTGTTCTACTTGCTTCATTCAAAATTCTAGCATGCACGTCGGGGTGCTACCACTACTCTCCATTCCTACTTAGACTTGGGGGTAGCGTTGAAAGGAGGGATTTAGGTCTCTACACCCACTTGGGGGTAGCATTGAAAGGAGGGATTTAGGTCTCTACACCCACTTGGGGGTAGCGTTGAAAGGAGGGATTTAGGTCTCTACACCCACTTGGATTTGTCGTTCACAAGTGCATTTGTGGGAGCTCGGGGCATGGGTCTCTTGTATCTGGGCACCCAAACGTGGGGGTTCCCTTTGTAGAATCCTTGTGCTTCTAGCAATTTTATTGGGATCCAACAGAGCATTGTGAATTCTGAGGTGGTACTACTGGGTATTGAGGCCATCGCTTGGATATTTTTGGCTTTAGGGGTTATGTTGATGATGGGGTTCTTGGGACCCGAACAGACAAGTTTCCTTTGTAGAATCCTTGGGCTTCTAGATGCTTCATAGGGATCCAACTTGGCTCGAGGTTTGGGTAGAGCTCTGTTACATGGGGCTCTTGCGTGGAAGATCTCTACTCATGGTTAGGACTTGGGCTAAATGGTGGCTGCCACCATGTTAAAACCCTAAGATCTCTCTAGATAATTGTTATGCAAAAACATGCATAAATCAGGCATAAACTCAACCACCCCCGAGCCCAAGGGATACACGCATGAATCATAAATGAAATACATCATACATCTACCTTGATGTCCTATACCATCAAGAGGTATAACTCCAATCCAATAGCATGTAGCTATAGTGTGAAATGGAAGTGAGTAGATATGATCCTCTACACACAAGAGAGCATAACATAGCCTTGGCCTCACAAGCCCAAGCCTCCAAGCCCCCCTTGAGTGTGCCCCATGCCCCTATTATATAGGAGGGCCCTCAAGTGGCTCTTGACTCTCCATTTCCCATGTGTGACCCTTGGATGCCTGACCCTAACCTTAACCCTTAAGGTTAGTCCTAACCCATGCTCCACTAGAGCTTGTTCCCATGCTCCCATGCTCACAAGCCTAATGTGGGTTAGCCTCCTAGTATATGCACACATAATGTGCATATAACATACTTCCCCTCTCTCAAAACATTGGACTCTTGCAATGAAAAGAAGAAGAACTGCACTGAACAATCTCAACCGACTCCCAAGTCAAATCCTCTATTTCCCTATCTTTCCCTAAATTCAAGTACCTTATCAGATTCTTGTGGAACATAGGATAATTCTTCGACTTCAAAGAGTTCTTGAGGAGTAGCTGTGTTATCCTCACCTCCCAGTTTCCCTTTCAATCTATTGATATAAAAGACTGGATGAACTCTAACATGTGGAGGTAGTTTATAGTTCATACGCAACCGTACCAATCCGATATATAACTCGAAATTGACCATAATATCTAGGAGATAAATTCGAGCATTTTCCTTTTGACAAAGTCTAAAAATCTTTAGGAACTTTTAAATAAACCAACGCTCTTAGTTCAAAAGTCCGAGATGAGCGTCCTCTATCAGTATAAAGTCGTACTCTATCCTGAGCACTCCTGATAGAATCCTGAGCTTCGGTCAGCATTTCCTGCATATCTCGCAAGAAATTCCTCGATGCATCAGGCTCGATGTCCTTAAGACCGACATTAATAGGTGCCCTGGGTTAATACCCATACATAAGCATGAATGGACTAAAACCAATAGCCGTATGTTTAAAACTGTTATAGGCAAATTTCATTATCATTGGAAGATATTTTTTCCAATTTGATGATTTTCTAGAGACATATGTACGAAGCATATACTCTACAATCTGATTCATACGCTCTGTTTGCCCATCAGACTACGGATGATCAGAGCAATTCACATTCAAAGTAGCTTCCTCGTTGTAAACCATTCGGAATAAAGTAGGAAAACATGGCATTATAACAACAGAAACTAGGGATTCATCGGCGCCCCGACATACCCACATCTGCATATGGAATAATCGACATCCAGAGTTACCCATATCAACATAGAGAGTCATCAGCGTCTCAATGAGTCACATATGTCCATCCATAAACAATCAGGTTGACTATATAAATCACCTTAAGTACGGAACTAGAGAAAGAAATGCCAACAAAGGAAAAATCCAAATTTCCTTAATCCAAACACAACAAGATAAACTCGTTGAACTCTAAAGAAAGAGATTTCAACAAGTGAAAATGCCGACGAGATTACACTCATCAATACATGTAGGCTATAAATAAAAGAAGTTTATCCAGAGAATGCCCACACTATAACTTATAGTGAATTTAGAAAATGAGATTGTCTTTGAATGTTGAGGTCAACATGCTAAGTGATGTAAGCAAAGCAACAATCTTGAGCCCAAATTATTCCATAAGATAATATATGTGAGGGATCACTAGCGTCCCATACCACCATGATACCACCCATACATATCTTAATAATTTGAAACTCCCTAGTATGTCGTCTAGGAAATATAAATAAAATCCTGTATAAAAGAAATAAAATGGCCTTATCCCAGACTTTCACATACTAAAACCTATCTCTATATTCCTGAGACTACATCAAGAAATAACTTTCTGAGTACATCATTAGAAAATAATTTTGAATTATTGGCACCTTTCTAACGATAACTACCCAAAACACAATAAAGTTAGGATAGAAAAATAACTCACCTAGATATATAAGCAACTAGGTATCCAAGTTGGAATATGTACAAAAGTACAAAGAACATAGTCCAAAATTACGTGCAAAAAACAAAGGCAAATGCTACCTTCAAAGCACATGAAATTATCCAAAAGATCAACATATCCTTATAAAACCATGGATAAAAGCATAAAAACTCCTCGAATCCATAAAAACCATAGTTGATCTCATAAAAATCAATGCATACCATCTAATGGTCATTAATCATGCCAAAAGAAGCATTAAAATTGGTGGCCAACTCATCAACCTAGAGTATATGAACGTGTTATTGTTCAAGCAAAAACTCCAAAGTAAGCAAGTGAAACACATGTGTGTAACACTCAATAAAAAAACCCCTAGACATAAGTGGTCTAGGCAAAACCTGACGAGTCCATATAAAACTTGGAAAACATCCAATAAAATCTACCAAAACAAACCGATCAACTAACCCATGATAGAATTTGTCTTAGGCTTAAGAAATTAAGCACAAACCACACTTAAACAAGTGCAAAATAAATTATCATGGAAAAGTGTCAAAGGTGAAACACACTTTGAACGGAGATTCTAGCCATCATTAAAGAAATTAAGGAACATGTCCAAAAAGAATGGCTAAACAAAGGCTAAAAATCATGAAAACATCGTTTAGAATTAAGCCAAATAAAAATAACTACTAATACGAGGTACAATCGTATTAATAATAAGTGAATAACCCGTAACTATCTAATGTCAGCACGAGAAAACGTACTTCAACATTAAATAACCCTCAAAAGCATTAAATTCTCGTCGAGAAAAAGAATTATCATGATTTTTTTCTAATTTTTCATAATTTTCTAGGGCCTTAAAATATAATAATTTTGAATTCCACCAAACCTATCTTATGGCATTTCAAACCTGTATTTTTCCAAAAAAAATTAGTAATTAATTTTGCCAAAATACCATTGATATTTTATAAATACCAAATTTTAAGATTTTTAAAAATAATTTCTAGAATATTTCTTATTTTTACTGAGAATCCCATCGTTCACGAAATTTCCAATTCCGCCCGATAATTCTCAAATCCAATAAAAATTTATAATTTTAATGGATTTTCTAATTTTCTAAGTCAAAAAATATATTTTTAAAAGAATTTGAATGGTCACAAGCGCTCGAATGGACACACCACATGCCAAACACCAACTCCACATTTTCCTGAAATTTAAAATAACCTTTGTCTAATTTTCCATTAATTTTCAAGAATTTTTTAAAATTTTTAATTAACCTCGAATGTATTTAGAATACGAACGGTCAAAAAATTTCAGAATTCCAATGGTTTTCCTGGAATACGGAAAGCCAAAAGTTTCAGAAAATGAAAAGACAAAAAAAATCGGAATGTGAAAGGTCAAAAGTTTTTTCGGAATACGGAAGGTCAAAAGTTTTTCCGGAAGTCGGAAAGCCAAAAGGTTTCCCGAGAATGCGGAAAGCCAAGAGTTTTCAAAAAAATAAATTCCAAAAATTTTCACAAATTTTTTTTTCTCGAAATTCAGATTTTCCTCTCTTTTTTGGGCTTTTTTCGAAGCTTTTTTGAAATGCCCTTTTTTTGTGTTGCCATATATATAGGCAGTGATGTGTGTGAACACACTTAGGACCGCCGGGGCACTTTTTCCCTCTTTAGGAGGTTTTTTCCCCCGGCTTGTATATACGCCCATCATTCTAGGACTAACTTATCTTTGTACATTGACACAATCTAATACTTTGTGTTGTGTGCATTCTTGCTCCTTCTTCTCCAAGCTTTGTGTGCTTTTCCTACAACCCTAATTTCAACAATTGGTATCAGAGCAGGCATCGGCTCCCAGGGCTACGCCGCCAGCACCCTCCGACTCATGTTCTCCGATTGAGGTGAGCTTTCACGAGCGCTTCCAGGTCCCTATACTCTGCAAACAGGCCCGTAGGACTTTGCGTTCTCAGAAATCGCATCTGGGGTCGTTTCGGGCTCCGTTTTTGCATTTCAAGTTCTGCACAGGTGTTTTCGTCATTTTTTGCAGAAATTTCGACAGTGCAATTTTCTACAAAACAAGCATACGTACTCTATTATGGACCGTGCTACATAGCACGAGTTGTTTTCTGTTCAGTCTTTGCTTCATTACAGGTAGCTTTTGCATCAGTTTCAGTCAGTGGCCATAGCTGATAACAACAATGATGTATTTCGCATGTTATCTGCTGATGACAAATTGGATGGAGACAGCAACTACCCACTTTGGGCATACATAATGCAGCATGTTTTGGTTGTAAAAGGAGTGTGGAACATTGTGCAGGGTATGGATGTACGTCCAAGTTCTGTGAATGTAGGATCTGTTGAGGATGTTGCAGGTTCTAGTAGCTCTACTGTTGCTGCTGTTTTACCCACTGCTGAACAAGCTCGTTGGGATGGTAAAGATGCGCAGGCTCATGCCTTGATTGCACTTTTCGTCAAACGTAACATCACCCCACATATTCGTTCAGCTAAAACAGCAAAACAGGCTTGGGATATTCTAGCTGGTTTGTATGCAAGTCGTAACGAGGCAAAAATCGCTTACCTGCGTAAAGAGCTAGAATTGAAGATTATGCAAGAAGATGATGACATGAATGTTTTTCTTGCTGAGATTAAAGATCTCAAAGAACAGTTGATTTCTGCAGGTGAGATTATTCTTGATCATTCTCTTGTGCAGACTGTTCTTGATGCTTTACTTGAGACATATCAGACTTTTGCTTCCACGTGGAGACTTCTTAATGAGGACAGACCTGATGCTATCAAGTATGATACTTTAGTCAACAAACTCTTGCAAAAGAAGCGCAGTCCAGGCAAAACAGGGCCAGGCAGCGTGCAGTTAATCAAGCATTTATTGCTCCCAGCAGTAGAGAAGAAGTGGTAAGGCAGCCCCTTCCACTGTTTCTTCTCCTATTAGTAGGTCTGCAACTTCTTCTCCTTCCATAGGTAGCAACAATAAGTCTGAGAAGGATCTTGATAAAGGCAAGAAAAAGACCAGGTGCAACTATTGTAAGGCAAATGATCATGTCATTAAGAATTGCCCTAAGCTAAAGGCTAAAGAGGCAAAGAAGAAAGAATCAAATGCAGCCACAATAGCGGATGCTTCTACAAATGCAGATTTTGCAAATGTTGTGCAGGATACAGAATGGGCGTTTAGCGTGTATTGCCAGTATGACCCATCTGTACATGATGCATGTTTGGCAGTTTCTGTTGACTCTAATGTATGGTATTTTGACAGTGGTGCTACAAAGCACATTACCTCGCATCGTGATATGTTCACTTGTCTTGAGGCTGTCTCTAATGGGAATACTGTCACATGTGCCAATAATGCTTCTTACCCAGTGAAGGGCGTTGGTAAAATTATGCTTACTGCTGCCAATGGCAGCGCTTTCACACTTTCAGATGCTTTGTATGTGCCAGGGATAAAGAAGAATCTATTGTCTGTCTCTGCGTTTGCTAAACTTGGATTTGTAGTCAAATTTGTGGATGACAGATGTACTGTTCATGATTTGACTTCTGGTGATACAATTATTACATCTGGCACCTTGTTTCGTGGGCTGTATAGGCTCAATTCTTATGACAAGTGTGTGGAAGATTCAGCAAATGCAGTTTCTGAGATGAAAAGACAGTTTCAGATGCAAAACTATGGCATGCTCGTTTTGGTCATTTGAACTTTGCTAGTTTGCTGCGTTTGCAGAAATTTGATATGGTTGCTTCATTGCCCCCTCTTGAGGCACCATTGAAACATGTTTGTGAAGGCTGTATTTTGGGCAAAATGCAGCGTTCTGCGTTTCCAAAGGATGGTTCTGTGCGGGCCACTCGCAAATTGCAACTTGTACATAGTGATGTATGTGGGCCTATGCAAACTCCGTCATTTGGTAAACACTTGTACTTCGTGACTTTCATTGATGATTACTCGAGGCATGCATGGGTATATCCACTGAAGGCAAAGTCCAAAGTGTTTTTGTGCTTCAAACAGTTTTTTCTTATGGTTGAAAATGTATCCAATTGTACTGTGGGCACCCTCCGTTCTGATCGAGGGGGGGAGTACTTGTCTGATTTTCCCTTCATTAAGACCTTATGTGTTGTTGTGCACATTTTGTGTGTATGCCATGCTTATGATTTTTGTGTATGTCATTCTCATGCCACGTAGATGGAGAGAAGCATGCATTCCTTCAGATTTGTGAGATCATTGTAGACGACAATGGCTCTATAACCATTATAGCTCATGCCAAGTACTTTGGCTTCTCCTTAGACACCCTAGTGAATGTATGATGTACAACACAGATTGGAACACCTTTGAACAAGAGGTAAGCAACACTAACCATAGAGGTTGCCATTGAGCATCACTTTTTGCTATAGAAAATCATCTCATACTCTTGTGCAGATACATACCCTCGTCGTTGTTGTTACCTTCACGAGTATAATTAGACAAAACCATACACAACCTTTCTCACGTAATTATATCATTGATTCTTGCAACATGATAAACTTGGGAAGACGCCCAGATGGGACAATATGGCGATGTATGGAGTTAACATTTTTGTGATCCAAAGGATAGCCTGTTGAAGCGTCATGTAAAGGGGCAAGTGATAGTAGAGCTTTATGTTGGATGTGGAGATTGTGCTATGGTAGCACAAAAATTAGGCATGAACATTGTTTGTATTGATCCCGAAGAGGATGTAGTGGAGGGTGTCTTTATGAAGATTTCATTGGTGCAGTAAACATATTTATTTGTGAATATTCAATGATTGGGTTTAGTAATTGTTTATGATTGTGTCATGATCTTATTTTCATATTAAAAAAGAGAGAAAGAGGCCAAGAGCAACACATGTTGGGGTTTTACAATAAGACATCATTCCCCTTTGCAAAACGATGTTTATGTAGTACAACGTGTTGTACAAACCAATAAAGAATCAACATTTTCTATATTGTGTGGATGAATAAGGTAGTGAAGCGTTTGAAGACTTGAGGATTTGTATGAAAAACATGAGTTAAGTATGTTGTGTTGAGAAATAAGAAGGAAATATATATATATATATATATATATATATATATATATATATATATATATATATATATATATATAGAGAGAGAGAGAGAGAGAGAGAGAGAGAGAGAGAGAGAGAGAGAGAGAGAGAGGGAGGATAGAGAGAACGAGTAAAGAAAAGGACAAAAAGAGTGAGAGAGAGAGAGAGAGAGAGATGGAGAGAGAGAAAGAGAAGAGTAGAGAGAGAGAGTGGGAGGATAGAGAGAGTGAGAAAAGAGAAGGACAGAAAGGGTGAGAGAGAGAGAGAGAGAGAGAGAGAGAGAGAGAGAGAGCAAAGAGAAGGGTAGAGAGAGAAACAGGGGGAGGATAGAGAGAGCTACAAAAGAGAGAGAAGGATAGAGAGAGTGAGCAAAGAAAAGGATAGAGAGAGAGAGAGAGAAAGAGAGAGAGAGAGAGAGAGAGAGAGAGAGAGAGAGCCAAGAGAAGAATAAAGAGAGAGGGGGGAGGATAGAGAGAGAGAGAGAGAGAGAGAGAGAGAGAGAGAGAGTAAAGAGAAGGAGAGAGAGAGAGAGAGAGAGAGAGAGAGAAGGATATATAGAGAGTGAGTAAAGAGATGGATAGAGAGAGAGAGAGAGAGAGAGAGAGATAGAGAGAGGAGGATATAGAGAGTGAGAGAGGGAAGGAGGATAAGAGGTAAGAGACGGAGAGAGAGAGAGAGAAGAAAGGAGGGAGGGATGAGGATGGGAGAGTGAAAGGGAGAGAGAAGGGGAAAATTGTAAGATCCCTGACCCCATTACGCAACGAATTCGGGGGTGCTAGCAGCAGAAGTAGCACTTCTTACGCGGGGTAGGATCCCACACTCGGGGCCTCGCCCACGATTATCCAGACAAGAGACTAATCCATCGGTTCATCCAAAACGAACTCGAAAAAACTTCCCTTGCTCGAAAAGCACGGGCGATTCCTCCAGGATAACTTTTCTCTAACGTAGTCAAAAGCCTTAACTAACTGAACTGATCTGATCGAACCCGTAAGTCCCATAGTCAGATCAAGGGACAGATTGCACTTAGATCAAAGAGACCAACGCTTTTTTCCTCATTGAGAGGCACAGCTGTTGATTCTTTTCCATTAAACAATTTTTATCCGGGATTTACTTCATCTATCGTACCAACAAAAATTTAGTCTCATTTTAGGAATCCATCAGTCCAGCCTACAGTCCCATGGCCAACCGCCCAACCACTGTAGTGATGGGATCCAATTAAGAATTTGGTTAGGTTTTGTCCTGGGTACTAGGGAAAAGAGTTCCTAGGCCCCCTAGCCGGATATTCATGCAAACATAAAACTAGTCACACCACTTACACACCCAATATGAAATTGCCTTTTTCTCACCATCATCTATCTTTAAAAACAATCATTTAATGAAACCATTGTGTCACTGATCATAATCGTCAAAATCTCCGGTTGAATCCTTATTTCCAATCATTCCTTCATCGGTGTACCTATGGCATCATTGGCAACCAGAACGCTCATCACCTGTCCACTAGTTCCTAGCTCATAGTTAATCGGCAATATATTCACATATCAAAATGGAATCTCCGTTGAAGATCAGCAAGATCAACCAACGGATCCATATAAAAGAGCCATGGACTCATCCGTTGAGGACCAACAAGGTCAATCAACGAGATCCATGCTCGAATTCAGAAAACAACTCTTACTCCTTATTCCAATATCTTCCCCGACGTACGTGTGGGTATCTTCGATGACCCAGAGCCCGAGCACCATATGGTCAACACCCTCTAAGATCCTTTGCAGGTCACCTAGCGCTTCACTCATAGGCCGCTTCCTTGGTCCCTCATCCACCGTACCAGAAGCTCACCATTTAAATTGAACCGAGGCTTCGACTGACCTTGCTACGCAAAACGTCCTCCGTTGACTCTCCATCAGCTGTTGCAACTTTATCAGCTAGGTCTCCATGACCTCTTTCACAAGACAGTCAAAATGCTTCCCCAGCATTCTTGACATAAAACAGTCATTTAAAAATAGGTCATAAAAAATACAATTTCTATAACGAACTCTCATCTTTCCACATTAATCCACATTCATTTCATATAAATTTCCATTCTCATCCAATCACATCATTTTTCATCTCATCACTTCTTTCCTCAAATATCCTCATCATATCTCATCCACTCGCATTTACCCATATCCACATCACATTCATCACATTCATTCACATCTCATCCATTCAGACCACATCACATTCAATCACATCACATCACATTCATTCACATCTCATCCATTCAGACCACATCACATTCAATCACATCACATCACATTCATTCACATCTCATCACATTCATTCACGACCTCTTTCACAAGACAGTCAAAATGCTTCCCCAGCATTCTTGACATAAAACAGTCATTTAAAAATAGGTCATAAAAAATACAATTTCTATAACGAACTCTCATCTTTCCACATTAATCAACATTACTTAATCCACATTCATTTCATATAAATTTCCATTCTCATCCAATCACATCATTTTTCATCTCATCACTTCTTTCCTCAAATATCCTCATCATATCTCATCCACTCGCATTTACCCATATCCACATCACATTCATCACATTCATTCACATCTCATCACATTCACTCACGTCACATCTCATTCAGACCACATCACATTCATTCACATTCATTCAGACCACATCACATTCACTCACGTCACATCTCATTCAGACCACATCACATTCATTCAGACCACATCACATTCATTCACATCTCATTCAGACCACATCACATTCATTCACATCACATTCATTCACATCTCATTCAGACCACATCACATTCATCACATTCATTCACATCTCATCCATTCAGACCACATCACATTCACTCACATCACATAGCATTCAGACCACATCACATTCACTCACATCACATCTCCTTCAGACCACATCACATTCACTCATGTCACATCTCATTCAGACCACATCACATTCATTCACATATATCCCAATTCACATCCCATCACATCCATTCACATCCCATATCATTCATTCACATCCTGATTCACATCACATCCCATATCATTCATTCACATCCCATCACATCCATTCACATCCCATACCATTCATTCTCATCCGATTCACATGCCATCACATCCATTCACATCCCATACCATTCATTCTCATCCCGATTCACATGCCATCACATTCATTCACATCCCTTATCATTCATTCACATCCCTTATCATTCATTCACATCTCGATTCATAGGCTATCACATTCATTCACATCCCTTATCATTCATTCACATCCTGGCTCACATGCTATCACATTCATTTATATCCCTTATCATTCATTCACATCCCAATTCACAGGCTATCACATTCATTCACATCCCTTATCATTCATTCACATCCTGACTCACACGCCATCACATTCATTCACATCTCATATCATTCTTCCACATACATCCACATCCATACTTATCACATACACATCCACATCTATCCTTTCACCTACATCTACATCCATCCTTTCACATACATACATCCACATCCATTCTTTCACATACATCCACATCCATACCATATCATTCATTTACATCCTGATTCACATGACATCTCATCACTTCTATTCACATCACATCACATCTATCCATCCATTTATTCATATTTATCTGATTCACATCACATCTATCCATCCATTCATTCTTTTATAAAAATCAACTTTAACACTTTTATAAAAATCCTTTTATACATCTATTTATGCATAAATTCAATTTTAAGAAAAATAACACTTTTGAAATAAAAATAAATCCTTTATGCATCTTTCTACGCATAAAATCAAAATTAATGAGAATAACTCTTTTGAAATAAAAATAAATTCCTTTATGCATCTTTCTATGCATAAAATCAAAATTAATGAGAATAACTCTTTTGAAATAAAAATAAATTCCTTTATGCATCTTTCTATGCATAAAATCAAAATTTGATGAAAGTAACGCTTTTATAATAAAAAAATTCTTTTATGCATCTATTTATGCATAAAAATCAATTTTGATGAAAGTAACACTTTTATAATCAAAATATTCTCAATATGCATCTTTCTATGCATAGAATTTAATTCTAATGAAAATAACACTTTTATAATAAAAACATTTCTAATATGCATTTTTCTATGCATGGAATAAAAATAACACTTTTAGAATACACAAGCGGTGGGGATTACTCTTTTTGAATAATAAAAAGATAAAACTTATTTCACCAAATTTAAGAAAATTTTGCCATAACCTCCTTTGTATGGCTAACCATTTTTAAAAATTTTTCACTCTAAAATTTACTAGAAATTATCCAAGATGATTTAAATCATTCTAATCTAATCAATTTCCACTTTATTAAGAGTAAACAATATGAAAAGTTTAATTCCATCAATTTGATTACACATCTAGGATAAATAAAGGTTGAATTCAATAATGAAGAGAAGGGGGAAAGCCTTTCCAGCAAGGCATAACATCCATTTTCATTTTAAAGAAAGCAAAAATCAGAAAACCATAAAATAGAATAAGAAAAAGTAGAATTTCTAACTTACTAGGAGTTTTGTGAGCTTACCTTTGGCTTGATGGTTTGAGGGATCTACTCTTGTTTGCAACAAGAGTGACCACCAATTCTTTTGAAGAGGAAATGGTAAAAAACAATTGAATTATCAATGAATTTACTGTTTTTGGCTCTGGGAAGAAGGAGTAAAGTAACAGTGCATAAAACACTATTAAGCTTTTACAAAGGGGGAGGCTTCTATTTATAGGAAAAAGTGAGCCTCTAACCAAGCAAACTGATTCTAGAATATTCCAAATCAGTTTGGTCACTTTTTAACCATTTTTAGGTCAGTTTAGCTTACTTTTTGGTTCTAGTTGAAATAGGAGAAAGGAGAGATGAAATATCTCATTATTTGAGAGTTTAAAACTCCACCACACATGTGAAATAGGCACCTCCTTCATGAGGGGAATTTCCCCACACTGAGGTGTTAAAAATGCATCATTTCCTCTAAATATCTCTTCTTTTTTAACTAATAACTTTGTCCTTAGTCAACTCTTCATCTTATGTGAGTATTTACTCATTTTTGGGAGGATTTTCTTTATTTATTCAATTTATCTTCTCCCTACATTTGGATTAATCTAATTGGCCCCTCAGAACCTTAATCTAAAATTTTTAAAAAATTTGGACCCTTTAAACAGATTATAATTTATTTCTAATGCACCTTCTGAATTTCTTTTTGAACTTCTATTTCAGGAGAATTTATTTTAATAAGAAGAGATTTTTCCATCCAAAAATATCTAAAAATTGAATAATCTCTCTCTAGAATATTTTCTCTCTCTAAGCCAAAAATAGGTAAAAACAAGATCTGTTAATATTCTGACAAGGGGAATGATTACAGGGGGAGAGATTGGACATCTTGAGGGGCTAGGGGAGGAATCTTACAGAAATATTCTAACAAGGAAAAAGCTAGGGGGAGGATAGAGAGAGCTACCAAAGAGAGCGAAGGATAGAGAGAGTTAGTAAAGAGAAGGATAGAGAGAGTGAGAGAGGGATAGAGAGAGACATAGAGAGAGTGGGAGAGCCAAGAGAAGGATAGAGAGAGAGGGGGGGATAGAGAGAGTGAGTAAAGAGAAGGATAGAGAGAGTGAGGGGGGGAGTGAAAGGGAGGGAGGGAGAGGGAGATGAAGAAGAGTGAGAGAGGGGGAGGGAAGAGGGTAGGAGAAGGAGAGAGAGGGAGGGAGGGAGGGAGAGGAAGGGACGGTGGTAATAGATAGGAATAGAGAAAGGAAGGAGCAAAGTTGGTGGTGTGGGCTGGGTTGGGTGGTGGTGGGTGGAGGTGGTGGTGGAAATAGTTAGAGAGAGATTGTTCAAGTAGAGAGAGAGAAGGTAGTCACCAAGAAAAGCTCCCTCCACCAAGCTCCCTCGGTGACCATCCCGGCTCTTGAAGAGTGGATTCTAAATATGCTAACTCCGACAAATTTGGAGTTTCTTTGTAAAAATTTCATAAAGTGTCCAAGTTTTTAGTTTGAAAAGGGAATATTCTTATGAAAACTCATTAGAGCGCCCTTTGTAAACCCCACAATTTCCCTAATGCCACCATAATAAGTTTATACCTTAGGGGTAGCTTAGGGATAGGATTCCAATAGTCATGTAGTTCTGATTCTCAAAGCCGATAACTATATACTTGTCTCACAAAAAGCACGCTCGTTGTAATCATGCTTGAAAGTATGGAAAATAATTAAGGAGAGACTTGAATATACTTTCTATTTTTTACATTATCTGTGCAATGTCGTATTTGTTTGCAATATGTGTAAGAAAACTGTTTATTGTTTAATTTTGTATGTTTAATTCTGTAATAATGTTTACTGTTAAATCTTCTTTTATTGTGTTGGCTCATTCGTCGCCAACACTTTTGGCAATCCTGCTACAATCAATTCCTTGCCCATGCTCTGGTTTCATTCTCTAAATCATTATGCCTATGCTGCATGGAGTTGGCATGGGTGGATTCTCTACCCTTGCTGGTTAAGTGACAGATCATTCACTATTTGTTAAGTCCTCCTTCCATTCGTCTTTGCTCTCATTTAGACTAAGACAGTGTTTGTTGCTCTGTTTTGCATATTGACATGTTTTCTCTCTATGAAGAGATTCCCTCTAGCCCGCACACCATTATTTTTCTTACCTGCCTATGGCGTTTGGTTGATTGTGTCGAAGTAGCCACATTTTGTGGGTCTTCGTCTCTGGGTCTTTATGAGTGCTTATCATTTTTCAAATTCAAGCCTATCTGAGCACTCCTCGGAGGTTATCCAGTCACATTTCTCGCTCATGCTCAATCCAATGTGAAAAACATTCTTTTGCCGATGAGCGTGGCAAACAATGACTATTATCAGCCACTCACAAATTTTTGGATCATCCGCCGCTAATATGTGAGATCGGGAAGGGCATTATGGTGTTTGTCTGGAGCGTCTTCAATGAGCTGCACTTAATTTTTAAAGGGAGAATGTTGACGACGATGATGTTTGCGGAGGAAGATGATGACACCACTGTCAAGCTCGATGAAGACAGTGTCAGTATCCACTGTCAAGCTCGACGAAGACAGTGTCAGTATCCACTCGGAGGATAGTCGACATAGAGAAGAATTCAATGTTCCACAGTGGTAATCTCTCATGCAGCTCAGAATCTATTGATTACTAGATTACTTCTTGTCGGGGTAGGTGTGGAATTGCCTTCAACACGTCCTACTGTAGCTCCAGCTCCAGCAACTCAAGGAATCTTTTCAAATTTGCTTGGTCTTGTCGACATAGAGAAGAATTCAATGTTCCGTAGTGGTAACCTCTCATGCAGCTCAGAATCTATTGATTACTAGATTACTTCTTGTCGGGGTAGGTGTGGAATTGCCTTCAACACGTCCTACTATAGCTCCAGCTCCAGCAACTCAAGGAATCTTTTCAAATTTGCTTGGTCTTGTCGGCACAACCTTGCCTTCACAGCTTTTCGTCATGGCCCAGCATATGTTTGTTAAATATCCACCAAAACTCCATGGGAAGAAGAAAGAGAATCCGGATACACATGTGGCAAATTTTGAAAACACTTGGTTGGCCAATGGCATGCCACTCATGGTCACTCTATGGTTTAGAAGTGCAACACATCCACTAGAACATTTGATGGATGAGCAACAAATTGGCATGCGTAGTATAGCCCCAACGCATTTCCAACTTATCTGGCCCCAACACATTAGTTGGAAATGCATTGGGATGGATAAGCCCTCTTCAAAAGTCTTGGAGAAATTGCATTGGTTGCAATAGAAGAGTTTGCCAGTGGAAGATTATGCACCAAATTCTGAACTCTGCGAAGTCCAATTGATCTAGCTGATCGGCCAACTAAGGCCCTCATGGAGCCCTGATGGGAGAATGGTTTGTCCAGGGCCTGTAGAAGAAGTTAAAACCTATGGTGGCATCTATGGATCTTATAGTCAGGAGATTTGATGGGTTGGTGAAAGTAGCTCAAAGATCAGAGCGAAGTTTAGGGAAGAGTTCCACTCTAAAGAAGGAGAAAACAAAGTCTCAAGAGGATTCTTCAGAGGATGACCAAGAGAAAGACACTTCGGATGCGGAGTCGGATTTAGAATCCAAGAACAAAAGCTGGAGGAAGAAAAGCTGAAACCCCTAGAGACAGTCAAAGAAAGACTGTAAGATTCCTCCCTAGCCCCTCAAGATGTCCAGTACCTTCCCCTGTAATCAAATCCCTCTTCAGAAATATAAAAGATCTTGTCTCTACCTGTTTTTATCTAGAGAGAGAAAATATTCTAGAGAGAGGTTATTCAGATTTTAGATATTTTTGGATGGAAAAATATCTCTTCTTATTAAAATGAATTCCCCCGAATCAGAAGTTTAAAAAGATTTCAGAAGGTGCATTAGAAATCAATTATAATCTGTTCAAAAGGCCTTATCCTAGGGGTTCAGATTTTTAAAAATTTTTAAATTAAGGTTTTGAGGGGCCAATCAGATTCATCCAAATGTAGGGAGGAGATAAATAGAAGAAAATCCCCCCAAAAATGAGTAAATACTCACATAAGATGAAGAGTGGACTAAGGACCAAAGGAAATACTAAAAAAATGAATTTTTGACACCTCAGAGTGGGGATTTCCCCTCATGAAGGAGGCGCCTATTTCACATGTGTGGTAGAGTTTTAAATTCTCAAATATTGAGATATTTCATCTCTCCTCTCTCTTAATTCAAGTCTAGTTCCAAAAAGTAAGCTAAACTGACCTAAAAATGGTCGAAAATTGACCAAACTAATCTGGAAAATTCTAGAATCAGTTTGCTTGGTTAAAAGCAAACTTTTTCCTATAAATAGAAGCCTCCTCCTTTGTAGAAACTTAATAGTATTTTATGCACTGTTACTCTACTCCTCCCCACCAGAGCCAAAAACTGTGAATTTCTTAATAATTCATTAGTTTTTGACCATTCCCTCTTCTAAAGAATTGGTGGCCACTCTTGTTGCAAACAAGAGTAGATCCCTCGAACCATCAAGCCAAAGGAAAGCTCTCAGAAATTCATGTAAGCTAGAAATCCTACTTTTTCTTTATTCTTTTTTTATGGTTTTCTAATTTTTGTTTTCTTGAAATGTAAAAGACGAAGAAAATTCAATCAAATTACCCACTGAATCTGAAATTAAATCGAGACCTTTGATTTTGATCTGAGGATCAAGATTACAGAATTCGAGGAATTCTGCTTGGGAATCCAGACCTGTGATCTAGAAGTCTTGGGATACGGAATTAAGATATACTCTTTGTATTCAAAAGAAAATCAAAACTAAAAACTTGCATAGAAACCCTGTTTTCTTAAAGGACTGTCTTCGCCAGAATGCTGGAGGGAGCATTTGGTATATGTGTTTTTCTAAGGGAAGTTCGGTTGCAACAGCTACTAGCGACGGGGAGTGTTCAAAGGACGGCTCACGTGGCAAAAACCTGCCCAGGTCTTGAGACGAGCTTGGGTATGGTGAAAAATGGTGTGCTTCTGGTGCGATGGGCGAGGGCCGCGACGACGCGGTCCCTGAGTGAAGTGCCAGGACACCTAAGGAGGATCTTGGAGAGTTCTGACCAGGCGATGCACGGGCTCGCAGTGCTTAGGACACCATGCGTATGTCGTGGAAGATATATATATATATGATGACGAGAAAATTATTGTAATCTATTCTTGGAAGAATTTGCTCTTTTTAGGATTGACATAGAGTTGATTCTCTTGAAGAAGTGAGAATACTTTTTCTAAATGTTGTTCATGTTCTTGGTAATTCTTACTGAAAACTAAGATATCGAAAAACACTACAACAAAGTTTTGGTATTTCAAAAATATAATATTCATCATTCTGTTAAAAGTAGCTGGAGCATTAGTCAAACCAAATGGCATAACTAAAAACTCATAATGGCCAGTTTGGGTCCTAAATGCAGTTTTGTAGATATCTCCTTCGTCCATTCGAATCTCATGATAACCAAACTTTAGGTCAATCTTGCTAAAGACTTGAGCTCCTTTAAGTTTGTCTAGCAAGTCATCTACTCGAGGTATTGGATATCAATTCTTAATAGTAATTTTGTTTAGTGCACGATAATCGATACACAATCAATATGTACCATTCTTCTTTTTAACGAGAAGAACTAGAGCACCAAATGGAAAACTACTGGATCGAATCAATTCCTTATCTAATAGTTCTTCAATTTGCCTTTGAATCTCCTTTTGTTCAAGCATGTTAACTCTATAAGGAGCTTTACATGGCGATGAGCTACTAGGAATTATTTCAATTTTATGGTCTTCTGGGGATGAGGTCTTGGTAAGCCAGGTGGTAAGTCATCTATGAAGCAATTAGAGAATTTAGAGATGAAAGGGTCATGAGACATATTTGATTTGTAGTCATCCTCGAAAATAAGCTAGTTGAAAAAAAATAAAAAATATCTTCTCCTTTTTCCGTACAGCTCTTTTTGCTTAAGTATAAGTTAAAAATGGGCCTAATTCACCTTTATTTTAGCATTGAAGATAAATTTCTTGGTCATCTTTTATTAACTGTGCACATGCTATGGGTGTCATAGTCAATATGGGGGTTATGCTCATGTCTCCATGGCATACCTAAGATGACATCCATACCTTGTAAAGTTGCCACTAGGAATGTTCTCTTTTCTTATAGTGAACCCATTTGTAATTCTAAATCTTTAACCTCCTTGGTGCAGTTATACTTAGTACCTTGAAATGCAGCTTTTACTTTGTAACTAGAGTACGATGCATCTAGGTTAAGTGCTTTCACTGCTTTCTCATAAATAAAATCATGCGAAATACCATCATCATGCAATATAGAAATTGATTTTCCTTTTATTTTCCCTTGAATTTTCAACAAAGCATGAATTGAAAACTTACCTTGATCTGAATAGTCGGGATCAAAGTTACCCTCTTGCTTGAAAGAATCTTTGTCATCTTCTTCAATAATGTTGAGTTGAGCCATTGATGTGGAATTCTTCTTTTTGTCAGGGCAATCTTGCGCGAGGTGTCCTTCCTTACGACAATTGTAGCATCTAAAGATTCAATTCTTTGGTTGTCCATTTGAAGGTGTTATTGTTGTCCTTCCGAATACCTCCTCTAGCCATATCTTTACCCTTTTGCATCCTAGATTTATCAAAAGTACTAACAGGGAAAGAAGATTTAGTAGTTTTTGTAAAAGATTTATCTTGAATCTTGAAATCTCTAGATATAGCTATTTTACATTCTGAATTTAGGGCAAGGTCCAGAGCAGTGCTAAGGTCATGTGGATGAAACATGTTAACGTCAGCCCTAATGGTAGACTTATTTTAAGTCCTGCAATGAATTTTTTGCGTTGCTCTTTTTCCTTTACTTTTTCAATTACTTGAACCTGTAAAAGTATATCCCAAAACTTGTCGATATAAGCTTGGACATTCTCCTTATCAATCTGGCATAGAGTGTCCCATCGTTGATGTGCTTTAGCTTTGTACTGTGTGATGGTAGAAAATGTTTCTTTAAGAGTTTCTGAAACTCTTTCCATGTTGAAGATCGATGTTTACCTTGCTTAATCACGTTCCACTAAAGCCACACTTTCAATTAAATGATTAGAGACACATTTAATTTTATCTTTTTCGGAGAACTTCTCACCAGAGAAATAGTTATCTAGTTGGCTAATCCAAGTAATGAGAACTCGTGCATCCTTCTTGCCATCATAATTTTGGAAAGTGAATGCCTTTCATCTGCTGATTCGTGAATCTTTCTTAGAATTTTGAGCATGCAATGTAGCTTTAACAGTGCATCTAACTTGATCACTTTCCTCCTCATCTGAGTCGGAAGAATTAGAAGCATCGTGTTTGCATTGAAGCACTAAGATTTATTCTTGTACCGTGGGCAGAGTGGGTAAAGCAACCATTACACAACTAAATTAAGACGGAGAGTTTTAGCTTATAAATTAGTCATGAAATGAGAGAGAGGTAGATGGGATAAGGTTTATATATATATATATATATATATAATGAAATGAGAGAGAGGTAGATGGGATAAGGTTTATATATATATATATATATATATATATATATATATAAACCTTATCCCATCTACCTCTCTCTCATTTCATGAAATGAGAGAGAGGTAGATGGGATAAGGTTTATATATATATATATATATATATATATATATATATATATATATATATATATAGATATAGATATAGATATTATTGATTAAAATTTGGGGGTAATGAGAAAAAAGGAGTCTATTTCATGAGGGGAGATCCCTAGACTTGGGTTTACCTCTATTTCTCCCCCTGAACTAATCCTACTTGGCTATGCTCATTTTTAAAAGTGATACTCCCCTAGTGACAGTGAATACTAGCATTGTTTGTGATTAACCAGTCCATCCCAAGGATCCCATCATAAATACCTAATGGTAAGACCCTAAAATGGCCATAAGTTTGTTTACTTCAAGGTTTCCTACAGAGTGGTAAGATACTACTTCCTTCCCACTGATGAGATATTTTGGGTATCCAAAAATGAGTAAATGCTCACACAAGATGAAGAGTTGAAAATGTACAAGGTTTATTAGTAAAAAACTATGAGCAATATTAAAAATATGAGATATTTTGGGTATAATGATTCCATTTTGACACATATGTAAGGAAGGGGAGTTCTTTAAAGGAGGTGCATATTTCACATGCTTGAATGAGTTATAAACTCAAAAATAATGTGATATTTTTATCTCTCCTCTCTCTTGAACCAAACCAAATCAAAATGGAACCAAACCGAATAAAAAAGGAACCAAACTAGGTCCAAATCTAGTCCAAATTCAACCAAACTGAATTTGGAAAATTCTAGAATTTAGTTAGCTTTGGTTAGAGCTTCCCTCTCCTATAAATAGAACATGAGTCCTTTGAAAAAAATAGAATAAAGCTTAACAAAGCTTTTAATCAATGTAAGCTTTGTTAGTAAAAGCTTAACAAAGCTTTCGTGGAGCAGTCAACGCAAAACAGCCACGCTTCCTCCCTGAAACGCGCAACGCCGGTCGACGGTGGTTTTGAGAGAGAGAAAAAAAAGAATTTTCCCTTGGAGATGATAACCGGTCGCCGTAGATAGGGAAGGGAATGGAAGAGGAAAAAAAATCTAATTAACCAAGTCCCTATTTTTTGAAATTTTTTGAGACTGTGTATATTCTTATAAATTGACTCATGGAGATACACACACCATCTATCATAGATTTCTTCCTCTAGTAGTGGTTTAGGAATCCAAAAGCTAAGCCGGTTGCTCTCAATTTTAGATTTCATTCATACAGATGGATCAAAAAAGAGGTTAACAATCTAGCAAAATCGTTTTTCAAATATAGAGTGGTTTCATGGTTTTCTGGATGTAAGATTCCTCCCTCCAGCTTTTGAGGTGTAAAGATGTAAGAACCTCTCCTTTTGTTCTTGTAATTATTCCCCTCTCTGAAATAGAAGAAAGATCTTGTTTTACCCTGTTTTGGCCTAGAGAGAGATAATATCTAGAGAGAGATAATAAAAAATTGAGATATCTTTGGATATAAAAATCCTCCTAGTGTCTAAAATGTATTCCCTTGAAACAGAAGTTCAAAATGAACTTTCCAATGTGCATTAGGAATTAATTGAAAATGGTATAAGGGACCTTAGCCCTAACGATCTACATTTTCAGAAATTTTTGGATTATGGTCCAATTAAGGTTCCAATGGGCCAATTGGATTAATCCAAGTGTTGGGATGAGATAAATCCAAAGAATAAAAGAAATTACCCAAAAATGAGTAAATGTTCACATAAGATGAAGAGTTGACTAAGTACAAGGTTTATTAGTTAAAAATTATGAGATATTACTAAAAAAAAGAGATATTTTGGAATAATGATGCATTTTTGACACCTTGGTAAGGAGAGGGCGACTCTTGAGGTAGGCACCTTTTTCACATGTGTAGAAGGGTTTTTAATTAAAAAATTGTGATATTTTTATCTCTCCTCTCTCCTGGATCAAACCAAATCAAAAAGGGAGCCAAACTGGTCCAAATCTTGTCTAAATTGAGTCAAGCTGAACCTAGAAAATTCTAGAACCCAGTTGGACTTGGTTAGTGGCCTCCCTCACCTATAAATAGACCCTTAGTCTTTTGTAAAAAAATATTGGAGCTATACTATGCCAGTATTATATTAAAATAATCATATTTTCTATTATCTCTTAAATTTTCCTCTCTTGGGAGCTTAGAGCTCTCTCTCTCTCTACAACAACTCTTGGAGTTTCTCTTCTCCTCTTGGTGGACCAATTGATTAGTTGGGGGCTTCACTGCTAATAGAGAATCAAGCCAAACTTGGAGGTAAAATCAATTTTATGGTTTTTTCCAATTTATCTCAATGACTTTCTTCTTCTTAACCCCTCTCAAGCTTGATAAGCTTTCTAAATAATTGTTTTAATTCAGATCAAGCTTTCTCTTAAAGTCTTAATGCTTACTTAAGAAAAAGTTAATCTTTATGCTTAATTTTAATGCTTTCTTTAAGTAAATCTCTCTCTCTAAAAGAATAGCCATCTTTATGGCTAAATCCCTTGAAAAAGGATGCTTCTCAATGACAGTCTCTTAATTCAAAGCTAAACTCTAGGCTTGATAAGCTAGAAAATGGTATTTTTATGATTTTGTGTTTCTCTCTCTCTAAAAGAATAGCCATCTTTATGGCTAAATCCCTTGAAAAAGGATGCTTCTCAATGACAATCTCTTAATTCAAAGCTAAACTCTAGGCTTGATAAGCTAGAGATTAAGAAAATGGTATTTTTATGATTTTGTGTTAACAAAATAATGGTTATTTCTTTTAGATTATTTCTAAGTAGTTAAAAACTACTTTGATTGATTCTAATTGAGAAATAGATTATCCTATCAATTTGGGAAAAGAGAAATAATGGAATTAGCTTAATCTAGTGGGATAAGCATAATTAAGTTTATGATTATGATTAAAATTATGATTTAAATTCATAATTTGATTTTAAGCATAAAAGAGGAACTGCTATCATATTTCCATTACAAGTTTTTATTCTTTAGAAAAATTTGAGAATTATCAGTAATAGCAAACAAAGCTATGGTAAAATTTTCAGAAAATAATACATATCTTATTTTTATGCATAATGCTAAAAGAGGACTTCCTACCATATTCTAGGATTGGACATCCTATGCAAAAAGAATGATTTTCGTTATATTCGTGTGAGAAATATTTTTTTTATAATTATGCATAATTAATTGACTATGAGAAAAGGGTAAATTTTGGTAAAATTATTTTTATACAAAAAGAGGAATTCCCATGGTATTTGAGATCCAAGTAATTAAATGGTAAAAGAGGAATGTGATGAGATGTGGATGAGATGTGAAGTGATGTAAATGGATGCGGATGTGAATGTGATGAGATGTGATGTGATGTAAATGGATGTGGATGTGAATGTGATGATATGTGAATGAGATGTGATGATATGTGAATGGGTGTGATGTGATGTAAATGGATGAGAATGAGATGTGAAGTGATAGATGTTCATGTGAATAAATGGATGGATATGTGGATAGATGTGTGCATGCACACACATTTAACACCTGATTATGCACACATACCTATGCTAGTGCACACGCACACGCACACGTACACGCACACGCACACTTAGTCTACTCCTACCTCACAAGCCCTTACCAACAATGATGAAGGCACCATTCAGACCGTCCACGTGGCTTACTTTGTAGGACATCTCTATGGACGAGGCAAAAGAGACCTTTACCTTTTTCCAAACCATAAGCGTGAAGATAAGGAGGATGACCTCAACGAGTTCTTAGAAAGAACCTAAGGCAGGCACGAACCTTCGAGAGAAGAATCCCCGTAAGTCAATCAAGCCCCCTCATTGGAAAATTTGGGCAACAAAGAAAATCCCCCAGAGCCATGGTCAAAATCCGTCTTGTGTGAACCAACACATGGATTCCTTATTTTCCCATTATGGAAGATTGACCACCCGCATGGCACACCAAAGGAGGCTAGTAATGTTAAGCAATCAAGGTGAGGTGCTCACGAGTCTAGGCATTCACCAGAGTGGGTCGATGGAATACCCATGGGAGGCACTCAAGAGCTAGTCTCTCAGCCAAGCCCTCAAGAAAAGAATAATGAATATGCTAACATCTGTTTAAAGACTAGTTAAATAGGCTAATTTGAAAGGAATAAGAAGAAGAGGGGAAGAGGCCAACAAAAAGGAATGAACCCAATCTAAAAGGAAAAGATTTTGGAATCAATGTGATGAATATGGTTGGTGACCAAGTGCACTCCAATTAATGACAGTGCTTGTTTATCTTTTTCAATCTAATCCTCAGTTGGATTAGTGGGTGCATTCTCCGTAATTAATTTCCATAGCTTTTTGTGCATGAGAAGATACTTCATTTATGTGGCCTAGGTGTGAAACTCAGAGAACTTCTCAACATTTGTGGTAGTGCCTGACACCATTGCAAAGGTCTTACCGGAGTTCGACTCTCGCTAATTGCTTACAAATTGGCAATGTAGTGAACTTGTAAGTGCAAACACACGTAATGATGTGATCTAAATGCATGTGAGTATTTGCAAGTGTCAAATGTCACCCCCACTCATAAGTTACAACATAACTTTTTGCTTTGAACTATTAATTATGCTAATTAAGCCTTAATCCTTAATTAACACTAGATGAATTTGGAGGATCAAATTGAGCATATATAAGGCAAACTTGCGAGGGGTTTTAGCATAGCTATGTTGTCCTTGGTTGAGTGAAATTCCCCAAGCCTAACAATCCCTCCAATGGTAGCTTGAATCGGCATAAACATGCAACTTTCAATAACTAGTTTTTTGGTGATTGTGGCTCAACTAGTGTACGGTTTGAGCTCAGCCTTGAGATGTGGGTAGCTTAAGCTATGGCTAAGCTTGCACTGAGAGGGTTTAGGGAAATTGCAAGCCTACATGGAGAATGGCATGAAAGATAAGCTAACTAGCAGCTTTGTGCCGAATTTAGGTTGTAGGCAACGATTCGCGTGACGATTCCTCTAGGGGCTAGGTTTTGCCTAGGAGTGGATAAGATGCTCCTAAAATTTGAGAGCCAATGGTGGCTTGTGTGATGAGAATTCAACTCGACAAGTTTAAGCCATAAAGGGTATGAGAGGATAAGATTAGGATTAGTGCCTTGATGACTTGATAACAAATGATGCTAGAGAGATACTAATGAGAAGCTCAAGGAGAGAGGGAAGGCTTTGACACCATGATGAAATTCATGATACCCTAATCAATAGCTATGGAAGCTAACCCTAATTACATTGATTAAGTTAATCTAATCCTATAGAGGATAAAGCCTGACTACTACAAACATAATCATGAACTAATTGAACTAATCAAGCTTGTCAGTTAGGTTACACGATGGAAACTTGTACTCATAGAAAGACTTGAGAGCAACTTGTGTTCATTGCTTGAAAATGACCCCTTTTATATAAGAGAGGTACACCTCTTACAAATGTGCTCATGTGGGATAATATCCAAGTGTGATGTGGCTACATGCTCTTGATCTTGGTCTACTCATGCCTTGCCCTTCCCTTGTGCTCAATGGCAACACAAATCTGAACAGCTTTTCTACAACACACTAAAGCTTTCACTGAGTTTCCAAGAGGAGTACAATCACATAGTGAGAAAAACGATTGCTACTAGGGAAGCCAGCTACCAAGACCTCCTCCTCCACATAGAATCCCTCATCATTAAGGCACATGTTGAAATTCATAAAATGTAGACCCTTTCTTGAGACAAAACCCCATCAGAAAGGCGTGACCAAAGGAAGATAGACATGCTTCTCTCATGGGATACTGACACTTTTCCTACCCACCACGAGCCGGTCCTGTGGATACACTTACCCTCATCAACCACAACCTAGCCCTATATTTTCTTCAATTCAATATCTCCACCACCTTAGCCCATATCAACGCTACATAGAACCCACCCTCACCACTTGTTCTTCATCAACCAAGCTATCTCATTCATCAACATTACTCTCCTATACTCCATTGAACCCATCCTCTTGTGTCTAACCTGACCACTTGGTGTCACTTGTTTCTGAATATTATTTCCTTAGCCTCACGGTACCACTCAACCTTAACTTCCCCATCCATGTAACTCACTTCACTCAGCCATGATAGCCATGAAAACCCTTGTTTGTCTAGTAATGAACTCTACTTTCCACCAGCTTTTTAACATGCCCAATAATCAGTAAAACCCACTGGGCATCCTCCTCTGACTATATACACCATCACTTGCCAGAAGAGCTAGACCTTTACGGCATGGTCAATTACTTCCATGGCCATATAGTAGTCACTTTCGAAGACATGCCTAATACTTGGTTTTGGAAGCCATTTGACATCATGCACAATCCAATCAATGGATTTCCTACAAGACCTTTATTACATCTTTCTATGAGACCAAGGGTATCTTTGGTACTAATGTGGGTTAGTCTCACCCCCCACACAGGGCCCAGTCTACTATATGTCCAATCTTTTATGAGCCCACTTTTGGTACAAAACCCTTGTCCAAGGAAACCACACACAAGATATTTAAAAAAAGAGAGTTGAAGAAAGCATAATGAAAAGCATCAAAGAAAGCAATATATTGGAGTTTTCACACTAGAAGAAGCTTCTACACAGGCCTACCTTTTACCTAATGCCCATGCACAGCACCTACATATATACATGAGCTATATATATAGTAGACATATAGGAATTTTTCATTCATGAACTTGCATTGAGCCTTATCCACCAACAGCCGTCTAGGTACATCTCGGGATGGGGGTGTTAGAAGTCATCTCCTGTGTATTTGTATACACCAGGGCCTCTGTTTTGTGGGTGTGCCCGCCCGTATATCATTTTTCCACACTCCCCGTATTTTTTCCCTATTTTTCCCATTTTTTTCTAGTGGCTGGAGGGCTGCCAGTTGATGCCAGGAGCACTCTGAAGCTGGCCGACTGCATCTGTATCAGTCGTGGGCTGCAGGAGTGCTGGCCGACTGCTATATTCAGCAGTCGTGGGATTTTACTCAGTCGTCGTGGGCCCTCTCTAGAGCTGGCTGACTGCCCTCATGGGATTGTATATATTGCCCCTCATCCTCCTCCACTTTCTCATTTCAGTATTTCCGGGATCTTGTGTATAGAGAAGAGTTTACACACATCTCTCTGTGTTTCTTGTGCTGATTATTTTCTGCAGTCTACTTGCTCTTGTCTACCCAAGTTTGGATATCATTTCCGCTGCATATTCTGACATGGTATCAAAGCCCTAGGCTCTAGGAGATCTTGGGCGTTTTTCTGAGCAAGAGCGGGAGCAACAGTCGATGGACTGTTTCGGGCTGAACGGGAAGTGAAGGTGCAAGAGAAAGGCGGGCAGAGGGGCTGGACAGCCACTTGCATATTTTCTAATTTTTAGATTTTTCCCACCCACCCACCCTTTCAGGTTACTCTCCGAGATGGCAGATTTACTCGAGATGGCTGAGAAGCACGTGAAGATTCCGACTCTCCCCACGTTCCCAGTGGATCGGCAGTTGGACGGGTCCAATTACGGCATCTGGAAGGTCATGATGGAGTCAGTTTTGGAGTCATATGATCTTGCTGATTTTATTATCAAAGGGGTGCCAAGGCCGGAAGCTGAGGAAGGGGAGTTATTATCGACGAGGAAGGACCGAGAGGCACAGGCACAAATGTGGGACCGTGTCAACGCCAGGGTCCGGTCGTTTATATTCCTCAATTGCACACCACAGGTGATTAACCATGTGAAGCACATGACGCTGGCGAGAGGCATATGGGAGCACTTGGCTTCTTTGTACAACAGGGTGTCGCCCATGAAGCGGATATCCTTGGAAGTGCAGATGCGGTGGGCTAAGCTCATGCCCCCACCGCCATGGCCCCCCTGTCAGAATATGCAGCGGAAATGATATCCAAACTTGGGTAGACAAGAGCAAGTAGACTGCAGAAAATAATCAGCACAAGAAACACAGAGAGATGTGTGTAAACTCTTCTCTATACACAAGATCCCGGAAATACTGAAATGAGAAAGTGGAGGAGGATTAGGGGCAATATATACAATCCCATGAGGGCAGTCGGCCAGCTCTAGAGAGGGCCCACGACTGAGTAAAATCCCACGACTGCTGAATATAGCAGTCGGCCAGCTCCAGATGCCCCACGCCTAGACAGAACAAGTCGGCCAGCACTCCTACAGCCCACGACTGATACAGATGCAGTCGGCCAGCTTCAGAGTGCTCCTGGCATCAACTGGCAGCCCTCCAGCCACTAGAAAAAAATGGGAAAAATAGGGAAAAAATACGGGGAGTGTGGAAAAATGATATACGGGCGGGCACACCCACAACAGAGGCCATGGTGTATACAAATAGACAGGAGATGACTTCTAACACCCCCTCTCAGCTCCTGGCTGTGTAACCAACCCCAGGGAGCTGGAGTGCCACCTGAGCGTAGCCTGAGGTAGAGACTTCGTGAAGAGGTCCGCTGCATTGTCCTCCGTCGAACAATAAAGTAGCAAGATGTCACCCGCCAAGATCTTCTCACGAACAAAGTGATACTGTATCTCTATATGCTTGGTCCGGGCATGGAAAACCGGGTTCCGAGCAATAGCTATACAACTCTGGTTATCACACTGGTGGATGACTGTGGGCTCCCTCTGTGGAAACCCCATCTCGCCTAGCAACCTCACAAGCAGCACCACAAGCAGCCCGATACTCTACCTCTGTCAAAGAAAGGGCAATAGTTGGCTGCTTCTTGCTGCTCCAAGAAACCGCTCCTGAGCCGAGGGTAAAAGTGTATCCTGAAGTAGACCTCCTCGTGTCTGGATCTCCTCCCCAATCTGAGTCACTCCAACCTTGGAGCTTGACTCCATTCCCTCCTGTGTAAAAGAGTCCCAGATCCTTCGTACTCTGCAGATACCGCAAGATCTGCAATCCTGCGTCCCAATGAGTCTTCAATGGCGTCTGCATAAAAGAGCTCAACAGCCCCACGGAGAAGCTCAAGTCCAATTTGGTGTTCAGCAACCAGATCAATGAACCAACCAACTTCCGGTATTGCGAGGCATCAACTGGCTCACAAGGATCTGTAACGGTTAACTTTGTGTTCGGGTCCATCGGCGAAGTAATAGGCTTACAGTTCTCCATCCCAAAGGCCTCAAGCAACTCATGAACATACCGCTGCTGAGAGATGAAAAACCCCCTCTGGGTTTGCCAGATCTCCAATCCCAAGAAGAAGTGGAGTAAGCCTAAGTTGGTCATCTCAAACTCCTTTGACAAGGCAGCCTTCGTCACTCCAATGTGCTCCACATGACCGCCGGTGAGAATGAGATCATCCACATAAAGGATGATGAGTGTGACCATGCCGCGTTCCCGAAAGAGATACAGGTTCGGATCTGCAACCGATCTCTGGAATCCAGTCCGAATAAAGAAGGAATCAATCTTCTGATTCCAAGCCCTCGGAGCCTGCTTAAGACCATACAAGGCCTTACGTAACCTGTAAACCATCCCTTCCGATCCTGGAACAATAAAGCCTGGAGGCTGCTCAACGTACACCTCCTCCTGCAGGTCACCATTAAGGAACGCCGATTTTACATCCATCTGGTACACGGGCCACCTCTGAGAAGAAGCAAGGGCAAGAACGGTCCGAATCGTGGTCATCCGCGCTGTCGGTGCAAAGGTATCCTCGTAGTCGATGCCTGGCCGCTGAGCATAACCCTTAGCCACGAGCCTGGCTTTGTGTTTGTCCACCGACCCATCAGCCGCGTACTTGGTCTTAAAGACCCATTTGACACCAATGACTGACCGCTTCGACGGCCTCGGTACCAACTCCCAAGTGTTGTTCTTCTCGATGGCGTCAAGTTCCACCTGCATGGCTTCCCTCCAAGTATCCTGTGAAAGGGCTTCCTTTACGGAAGTGGGCTCTTTATCCCGCATGATACGAGACATAAGAGCATAGTTCACCTGAAGAAGCTCCGCCGTGTTGCTTTTATCTTGAACTCGATGTGATCTTCGAGGACCGTCCTCTGTGGTCCACTCGGAGGGTAGCTTCGTGACACCTGACTCCCGAAGGGTGTCTAACAACCACCTAGGTACTCGAACAGATCGTGGAGCCTCCTGTGATCGCGGGGGCTCAACTCCAGCTGCGGGCTCAACCTCCTGTGATGACTGAGGTGGATCAACTGGAGTGGTAGACTGGGAATCATCATCAGAATCCTCTGGATCTCCCCTCGACAATGGATGCTGGAACATGCTCGTCAAAGACCACATCCCGGCTGACAACAATCTCGTTCCTCTCTGGATCATACAACCTGTATCCCTTGGAAAGAGAGTTATACCCCACAAATACCAGCTTGCGGGACTTGGAGTCAAGCTTCCCCCTCTGCTTCTTCGAATATGTACATACGCGTCACTCCCAAAGACACGGAAGTGCGAGACATCGGGTTTCCTGCCAAAATATGCCTCAAATGGAGTCATATGGGGTACAGAAGTCGTCGGAGAGCAGTTAATGGTATGGACAGCTGTTGCCACAGCCTCACCCCAAAGTGGACGAGGAAGATCACGATGCTCCAGCATAGTCCTCGCCATCTCCACCACAGTCCTGTTCTTACGTTCAACAACTCCATTCTCCGAAGGCGATCCGGTATTGGCCAATTCCCTCTTGATGCCATGATCTGCACAAAACCGAAAGAATACAGTCGACGAGAATTCCCCTCCTTTGTCAGCCCTGAGAGTCTTGACCTGAAATCCAGACTCTTTCTCCACCATCACGTGCCAATCCTTGAACCGAGCAAAAGCCTGGTCCTTCTGTGAAAGAAAGTAGACCCACGTGAATCTGGTACAATCATCAACAAGCAGCATGAAGTAGAGAGATCCTCCAAGGATGGTATCTGCTGTGGTCCACACAAGTCAGTGTGAATCAACTCCAAAGGTTTCGAAGCCCGCCTGGAAGCCTGCTTCGGAAAGGATTCCCTGTGCTGCTTACCACGTATGCAAGAACTGCAGCGTCCTTGCCTACTAACTATGAACTTGGTAGTAATGCCCGAGCGTTCTACATTAGCAATTTATTGTGTAATTGGTCAACCCATTTGAGAAAATTAATCCTCTTGTTGTAGTCCAAGTTCTTTCTTGATTTCAAATCTATATTTTTCATATACCATGTTCGCATAGAGTTTTGGATGTGTTGGCATATTTGCATTGGGCAAAACTAGTGTCCAAGGCACACAATTGTTCACAATCGTTGATGACTCCACCAAAACTCTGGATTGTGAAAGGTTTTATGTGGAATAGTGTTCAAAGTGCCTAGGCCGCACAAATGACATACATGTGACAAAATATTTTATTGGACATGGGCCCCCTCATTCCTAGTGAACAACTTTTACGATCGGGTTGACGCTAGAGGTTTTGAGTATACACTAGTATACATTAGTGTGTGAACCTACTAAGGTTGGCTACCCAGTGCGGAAGCGTGTGAATCAAACCTTGAAGAGTGTTTCATGCTATCTATTACATATTAACCATGGACAACCGAGGCACAAGGAGAGGAGAGAAGAAAAGAAATCTTAGATTTCTAAAAAATAAGAGGAAAAATCCCTTCTATTGACCTTTTGTATTCCGATTGACCTTTTATATTCTGGCTTCCATTTTTGCGTTTCGCTTCTTAATATCTTTTACATACCGCAGCAACGCAGGGGTTGAGATGTAGGAAGTGCCAAGGTATAAAGAAAATGGTAAGGAATCTTCTCATTTGTCTCCTTTTGAGCCCCATGGAGCAACAAAGGCCATATTTTCGGGTAACAGTAGTTGCTGGTGTTTTTTGTGCACCTGCTGGCTTTTCGTGCAGATTGCGAGATGCCTCCTGCAAACATGCCGAATTTCGGATTTGCGTTTGACAATCCCCATTTTTCGGATCGCCTGCTTCAGTTCTACGTGTCCCCGTCTTCCCTCTCATCGGATAACGAGGTGCGGAACGCCTTCTCATCTCACTTATTAAAAACTAAATCCTGAGTTTCTTAAGAACCATGTGGCCTCCGTATGCGAGCTTTAAGAATGGCCACGCCGATAGGCAAGTACACTGCAAGAGCCGCATCACATTTTGCCATGGAATGGTGGTGGCGGGCAGACTCGGGGCACACCCGATCACTCTTCCGCATAGTCATCATGTTACAGTGGTACTAGAGCGTCTAGGTCACTCCATGCATCAGTCATCAGCTTTGTGCATGTGCGCTCAGTGGTTCCATTTATAGGTCTTGCATATAGCGTTAGAGTAGGCGTTGTGCCTAACGTCAAGCCTAGGGAAGCCATGTATCCCTTCAGTCTGTTTCCCCGACATGGGCAAGATGATGGAGAGCCTTGAAGACATGAAGGAGAGGCATTGGTGAGAGTTAGAGTTTTGATAGGAGGAGTTTTGGCGAACACAAGAGGAGCTCCAAAAGCAGGTCCATCAAAAGGAGGAAAATATCGTAGCTCGGGATAAATGGATACAAGAAGAACGAGAAGTCAGTGAATGTGAAGAAGAACATTCAAGGGAGCAAGCATACGAAGCATGGAAAAGCCATATCACCAAGATGGCGATTGGAGCAAGTGCATGCACATGTAATTTCCAGAGCAGAGTTGCCTAGGGTTAGGGAGAAACCTTTGATCGAGAGCATTGATCCAAGTTTGGGAGAGCTTCCAAGGTAGGAGGAGTTTGTGGATGATGCTATCACAAATTGGGAGATTCCATCATAATCATTTTGGGGTGAATGAGAACCCAAACCCGAACCACAGTGCTAGCAAGTAGATCTCTCTAAATCCGAAGGGGAGAAGGATGAGGTAAGCTTATTAGTTTGCAAGGAGTTTTAGAACAGTCTCTTCAAGTTTGATAAGGAAGAGGATGAGGCTACATGTGATGTAGAAGATCCTATAAGTGAGCGTAAGAGCTTGGAGATTGAGCTGGTGGATATGGGGTAGAGCCTATAGATGGATCAAAATAGAAGTGGAGAAAAAGTGCATGATTTTCTTGAGTGCTCCAACCCGAACTACAGAGCCAAGAGGTAGATCTCTCTGAATCCCAAGAGGGGGATGATGAGGTAAGCTTATGGAAGGTCTCCTTGCACAATATCAAGGATGATCTCCCACCTCAGCTCCCACCCAGTTGCCCTGAGGATCATCGCATTGAGTTGGTTCCCGAGATAGAACCGCCGCCCCTATCACCTTTCTAAGGCCTTCCACTTATCTCCCATATCCAGGTCCAAAGAGCCATCAGAAAAGGAGCCGAATGTGCTTTGATCTATGTCTATAGCAGCCAGCAGTTAGTTTGCTGTTCAACCAACAACTCCTTTGAAGCAAAGGATGGAAGGTCTCCTCGCACAGTATCGAGATATTATGCCGAAGGATAATCTCCCACCTCAGCTCCCACTCAATCGTCTTGAGGATCATCGCATTGTGTTGGTTCTCGGGATAGAACCGTCCGATAAATTTTCCTATTGCCTTTCTAAGGCATTGGAAGGCAAACTAGAGCAATAGCTTTCCCAGTTACTCCAAGCTGGATTTATCCGGCCCTCATCCTCGCCCTTTGCTACAGCCACTTTATTTGTGCAAAAGAAAGACAAGTCTGCATGACTATGCATGGACTATAGGGGACTCAATAAGCTCACAGTAAATAACATGTTCCCCATGCCTAGAATTGAGTATATCCTTGGGTGACTCCATGATGCTAAGTTCTTTTTGAAGATAGATCTCAAAAGTGGCTATCTATCAATGATCATCAGGTTCGGAACTTTATGGTTGACATTTCAAAAACAGAAGTTATGGTTGTATGCTCTTAGTCTTGGTTTTGCAACCTCTATCTTTGAATGTCCAAGAATGACCCTTGACCCACCTTTATATAGGAAAGTGATAGCAAGTCGGGTTTAGGTCGGCTATGTTGGATTATATATCATCTCCAGAGGGTCTACTGCATCGTTTTCATGCTTGTAGTGGCCATTTATGAGGCCCTACATGTGCATATTTATTTAGGTATTTTCCCCTATTTTTTAATGCTTTTCAACTGGCCGACCAGCTCTCCTGGGGAGTATATAAGGGCTGTCCCCCTTTCCCCCATTTCATCTCATTCTTTGCATCCTGTTGAGGTCATTAGTAGCTGCTTCTGCTTCGTATCATTGTACAACACCTACGGGCTTCCTTCCTGCTCAATTTTCAGCAATAAACATCAGTTTCCAACATTTACAGGTCTTGTACCTGGGTCTACATCTGTGTTTTCTATTTGCTTCACTTTCTTTCATGGTATCAAAGAAAAATGCTGACCTATGAACAGAAGAGAGCTGCGTTTTCTGTTTTGGAGCAGAGGGTTCGATAGTTTGTTGCGTTTTCCACAGATTTCAGCGTGGAAGGTGCTGCGTTTTCTTCTGGGAGCAGAGGCTTCCTCAAGGTATTACACTAACCAACATGACACCTACCTAGCCTAAATGCCACCTCTACACTTCCCATCGACACCTCTCCTATCTTACAGCTCGGAGAGATCTTCCTTCTTCCTCTCCTTTCAGTTTCCCACCCTCCCTCCCTTTCTTCTTGTTGTGCACAACTTGAGAGGAGGACATGGCTTCATGAGGTTTCTTGTTAGGGGCATGGCTTCACGAGGTTTCTCTATTGTTGCTCCTCCTCCTGTTGATTCTCGAGCACCATCACAACATGGATCCCTTGCTCCCGCTCCACAGGTGGTTCCTATTCCCAATCTTTCCTCTCTGAGTTTCTCTCATCCAGGTCTTGCTCCCACCCCTATTCATATACCATCTTGCAATCCTCCCCAAGTCAGTGACTGCATGAAGCTTATAGCAACCAACTATCATACTTGGTCTTTCTACACTCAGTTGTTGCTAGAAGGAGCCAGTGTGTGGATGGCTATCTCCATATGTCACTTGGTGGACCCTGCTTTGAGAGCATATTGGATGCTCGAGCTCGTCTTATCATCATCCATGATTCCATTGCATGACTCCGTCTATACTACCATCAGATGTGGACAAAGATCCAAAGGAGGTATGGGAGAGTTTCGACAGTGAAGATTGCCAAATTGGAGTCAGATCTAGAGAAGCTTACAATCAATGAGCTAGATAACTTGACTGAGAAGATTGGAGAGTTCACCTGTATCAAGCTGCAGCTTGAGGAGTATGGGAGCACCATCAACAATCCCATCCATAAACTACTTGGTAAATTGCCTGCTTCCTTTGATTCTTTCAGGGATAATATTTATTTCCTTGATCCTCTCCCCCTTTTTGTGGAGGTCGTGAGTTATCTCCACGACAAGTGCATGCTTCGCGAAAAAGGCAAGTCGGAGTCTGCTTTTGTTGCCTATGACAAGGCAACAAAAGGGAACTCCAACAACTACATCAACAACAAAAACAACAACAGATTTCCTTGGAAGTATGGATGCGGGTTATGAGCTCTGCAAAGTCGTCGACGATGCGGGAGCATATTAACAAGTTGCAGGCTCTTCAGCAGGAAGTTCTTCAGGCTGGGAAGGAGCTATCGTCAGAGGACATGGCCATAACGTTGCTGTCACACTTGCCCTCTCAGTACTCAGCATTTTACTCGTCTTTGATTACTAGTGGCAGGCTCAGCACCATCACATGGGAGGAGCTTGTGCCCATGGTGCTGGACCAGAAAGAACGATTTACGAGCCCTCCTCAGGGCAGAGGTTCGGAGGCCTTAACTGGCCAACGGTCGAAAGGCCGTAACACGGGCAAAGGGAAGGCTTCAGCAGAGAAGTCTTCTGAGAAGAAGTCTGTTACTGACCGCGAGAAACTAAAGGCAGAGAGAACCTGTAAAGGTGGTGGACACCGATGTTTCATTTTCTTCAGGCAGGGAGGAGATTGGAGGACTCTCCGCAAAGGATACTCGGGAGTGGATTCTAGACTCCAGGCACATGACTCCTTCCCGTTCTGATTTACAGGATCTCTGCAGGTGTTCTGGTCACATTCTTACTGGGGATACGTCCACTATCCCAGTTCACAGTGAGGGCAGGATGGAGATAGTTCCCGATGGAAGAGGGGGGAAGCATTCCTCCCAGGTGTTGTATGTTCTGTCGCTTGGTTTTCATCTGTCGTTAGTGCATCAGGTGTGCCAGACTGGCGTACGGGTGGAGTTTGATGAGCATTTTGTTGCTCTCTGGGACAAAGCAACAGGCCAGGTAGTTTGGGAAGGCGGAGTGGAGAATGGAGTTTACAAGCTTTCAGCACTCTCTCGCCCAGGTCCTCAGGTTTGTGATGAGTGGCAGTCTGGTAATGGCCACTTAAGTGTGGATACGCTGCAGGTGCAGGCTTTCCGAGACCAGATGGTGGATAGCTTGCCAGTTGATGGCAGCAGTTGGCAGGAACTTTCCAGTACTGATGTTGGTGGTTCTTGTGTTCGTTAGTCAGAGGAAACTGAACAGGTAACATATGCTCCGATGTCTCGTAGCATTCGGGACAAAGAAACTCTTGTAGATGAGGATGTTCTTTCCACGGGGACCTTTCGGAAAGCCAGGCAGGTGGCAGTTTATTACTTGCAGAAGGAGGTGGTTTCTTTAGGCTTTGTGGTTCCGGATTCAGAGGGGGTAGTTGACAGGTTTCAGAAGGCCTTGCGTGGTCTTCAGCAGGTTTCCAGGACTTGGTTATGCACCGTAAGGTGTTGATCCTTGTGAGCAGTGTGATGCCTCTTTGACTCAGAAGCAGTGATGAGGCAGTTGAGCTCATGGTTGCCGATGACTCTTTGGGAGACAGGATTGCGCTTCCTGTGGTTTCTGTGGCAGGCGAAGGATCATGGACTCTTGTACACAGGAGGGGGATTGATTGATGGAGTCCAACTCCACGGGTGGAGTGACTCAGTTTGGGGAGGAGATCCGGACACGAGGAGATCTACTTCAGGCCCAGGAGCAGGAAGAGGCAATCATCTTTTGCCTTATCGACGACAGAGGCAGAGTACCGGGCTGCTTGTGATGCTGCTTGTGAGGTGGTGAGGTTGCAGAGGTTGCATTGCAGGATTGGGCTTCCACTGGAGGAACCCATGGTCATCCAGAGGCACTTTGTTCGTGAACAAATCGTTGCTGATGACATCTTGCTAGAGTTCTGTTTGACGGAGGACAGTACAGTGGACCTCTTCACACGAAGTTGCTCTCTTAGGATTTGCTCAGCGGCACCCCAGCTCCCTGTGGTTGGTTTCACAGCCAGGAGCTGAGAGGGGGTGTTAGAAGTCATCTCCTGTCTATATCTATACACCAGGGCCTCTGTTGTGGGTGTGCCCGCCCTTATTAGGTGTTTTCTCATTTTTCCCCACTCTCCGTATTTTTCCCTATTTTTTCAGTGGCATGGGAGGCAGTCTTGCAATGGCAGGAGGACCTTGAACCTGGTGGACTGCATCTGTGGAGTTCTGGAGGTGGCCGACTGATTTGCATGAGTCGTGGACTTCCCTGATGCTGGCCGACCCCCTCTACTGCTTGCCGACTGAGTATTTTCAGTCGTGGGGATTTTATGTGTCCTGTCGGCTGCCTTACAGCAGGCCGACTGCTGATGGGGGGCCATATAAAATGGCCCCCAGCCCCCTTGTCATCATTGTATCATTTCCGGGATTCTTGTGTATATAGAGTAGAGTTACACGCCTCTCTCTCTCTCTCTCTCTCTCTCTCTTGTGCTGTGATTTTTTGCATTGCGTTTTGCTCGTGTTCCCAGATCTGGTCATCATCTCCGCTGCGTATTCTGACAAAAGGAACTAAAAGAAGAGGAAGGAGGATAAATATGTGCATGAGGAGGCCGATGTTGTATCCCATAGCAGTGGAGTGCAGAGAGAGATTGCAAGAAACACAGTTGTAACGTAGGCTCTCACAACCACAATGGGTGGTATATCTTGAAGATAACTGCAATGTTGGCTCTCACAACAACCACAATGGGTGGCTTATCTTGAAGATAAGATAAGAGATAAGGGTTTAAACCCAAAATTTTTAGAGGTGGCTCACAACTTAAGGCATGCAGTTTTCGGGCAGGTTTAGAAACATTTTTTTGGAAAACCTCTCTTCAGTCTTGAAAAAGCAGGCAAACCTCAGCTTGGGAAAAAAATCCGTGGATGCTAATCTTGTGACCATTGTTTCTAGATAGGTGCCTTGCCCTTGCATTATGCATAAAAAGGGTGGAATCTTGACGGGCACAGATGATGAAGAAGATGGAGTGTAGGTGCCGGCAACAGCAACAGCAGCAGCAGCAGCACATATGGTACCTGATAGGGTCAATGAAGTGGTAAAACGCTGATGTGCTGGAGCTGACAGGTGCAGATGATGAAGCAGATGGAGTATAGGCGTCAGCAGCGGCGGCAGCAGCACATATGGTACTTGATAGGCTATTTTCCCATTTTTTCTGTGGCTTGGGAGGCAGCCCAGAGGCGGTTGGAGGACCCAGTAGCTGGCCGACTGCCCAGACATCAGTCGTGGAGTATCTTACTGCTGGCGGACTGGATGTATGCAGTCGTGGACCTCTGTTTTGCTGGCCGACTGATGATGCAGTCGTGGAGTGCCTTTTTCAGTAGGCCGATTGCTCATATGGGGGCATATAAATAGGCCCCAACCCCCATACCATTTGTGTATCATACTCGGGATCTTCTTGTGTATATAGAGCAGAGTTACACGCCTACATCTCTCTCTCTCTTGTGCTGTATTTTTTCTGCATGTGTTTTGCTCTTGTGTTCCCAGATCTGGTCATCATCTCCACTGCGTATTCTGACATGGTATCAGAGCCTAGGCGCTAGATAGTTCTTGGGATTTGTGTGAGCAAGAGGGGGACTGTTGTGTGGTTGATTGGTGGACTGTTTTGGACTGTTCGGGAAGAGGAGAAGCAAGCGGATGGCGGGATGATTTGCTGGTGGACAGCCACTTGCAGGTATTAGTTCTTCTTTGTTCCCACCCACCCACTAATACCTGCAAGTGGCTGGTGGACAGCCACTTGCAGGTATTAGTTCTTCTTTGTTCCCACCCACCCACCCTTTTCAGAATACATCCCCGCAATGGCAGATCTGTTTGAGATGGCCGAGAGGCATGTGAAGATCCCGACACTCCCCACGTTCCCGGTGGACCGTCAGTTGGACGGGAGCAACTACGGCATATGGAAGGTTATGATGGAATCTGTTCTGGAGTCTTACGACCTCGCTGATTTCGTCGTTGTTGGTGTTTCTGAAACTCGCAGCAGGTGCCCGGGGGACTAGGGCCTTTGACATTGTTGATACCATCAATGCATATTAAAACATTTAAACATGGCGACAGCCTTAACACATATCCATCATCACTTTGCATAAAACATAAAGCTGGGCAACACATCCACAAATGCTGAAAATGGAGCTTGCACGTGTGACACCGCATAGAGGCCGGAATGGGCCGACCCCCCCCCCTTGGAGTATTTTATTACCCAAGGAGAATAATATCATGTACAAGCTTTGAGGGCCTTACTTTCCCCATGGGAGATGCCGGATTATTCATATACAAATGCCATAACACAGCCCAACACAAGGCTACCAAGCCGGAACATAGGCTGTAGAAATGCCGAGCCAACAATATAATCCATATACCTCCGTGTGGGTACTGATTCTTCCCCAAAAACCACGGGTCTTCATGCAATAGAGCTGGTACAGCAGGTTCAGCTCTCCATTCAGCCGGAACAATAGGTACAATGGCCAGTACAGTAGGTACAATGGCTGGTACAGCCGGTACAAGGGCTGGTACAGCCGGTACGGGGACTGGTACAGCCGGTACGGTGGCTGGTACAGCCGGTACGGTGGTTGGAACAGCAGGTACACCAAGTACAAATGCTGGTACAACAAGTACAATGGCTAGAAATCATAATAAATGATTGAATACCCTTGCCTTCAGTATTTCTTCGCGATGGAAGCCTCCAAAACAGTCCCCAACAGTCGGTATTCTTCATGGGCAGCCTTCAAGAGAGAGAGAAAGAGAGTAGCCATCATTAGGGCAGCCTTCAACGGTGGTAGAGGCTAGTGTGCAGCAAGAGAGCCTCCATTAATGAGGAGAGAGGGCTCCAATTTATAGATTTGGGCCTCCCATGAGCTAAAATGGCAAGAGAAGGCTACGATGACAAGTGGAGAGCCACACAATAGCTGAAGTGACAAGTGTGAGGCCACTTGTCTCACTTTGATCCCTTTTTCTAACAAGTGTCAGGCCACTTGTCTCACTTTGGTCCACTTTCTTGCCACATGTCCCAATCTAAGAGATGGGTCCTTCCATAATCTTTACTTCTAAAAATATCCCAACTGGTAGACATTCTGTCATAGGCACTTTGCCAACTCTTGGTATGTGCTCAATTCCAGATGTAATGACGTGAACAGAATTTCCATCGGAGTCGGGCCAAAAATAGCAACTCTCCTAAATTTTAGGAGTGTGGTCCTTTTGTATTCTAGGATAATCTCCCATTCCCAAAGCTTGTACTTTCCGAATATTTAAACATCCTGGAGTCCACCAGACCCCTTTCAGACTGGGAAATGTCCAGGCTGGTGACATCCTCCTCAACTTCTTAAAAGTTGTCTGCAACTTTAAGCTTCAAGCCATATATTCAAGATATAATCATGTCCCATCGATTGGGCGAGACGAGACAGTCTCAAAAATCCAATATAACTGAAGAATCCATGTCCCAAAGAAATGGGCGAGACTAAATAAGTCTCCATAATACCAATATCAAAATCATGTCCCAAGATAAATGGGCGAGCAAAAACAGTCCCATAAGTCCAGATATCATAATCCATGTCCCAAGATAAATGGGCGAGACAAATCAGTCCCATAAGTCTAGATATCATAATCCATGTCCCAAGTAAATGGGCGAGACAAAACAGTCCCATAAGTCCAGATATCATAATCCATGTCCCAAGTAAATGGGCGAGACAAAATAAGTCTCTTGCCAACAAGACATCGGTCCACATGACCCTTGGCATAGACATAAGCCCCGTCGTGTCCACTTTACCGTGTTGGTACTCTGACCACACACCTTGGATGAGAGGTGGGCTCAAGTAAGATAAAACAATCACTCGCAAGCATAGATAACCTGGTGTTCCATAAGCATTTCTGCTACACATAGTTTATAGGCATTTCGGCCACCAACTCACACTACCCTCTCAAGTGCCCATGTTCCCTTCCATCTGCTCTCCATTGTTCCACCCACACATGGTAGAAACAATCTTCAAGAGAGCACGTAGGACAAGAGAACACTACACAGGGTATATTGTGCTCGACACTACCCTCTGAAGTGTCCATGTTCCCTTCCATCTGCTCTCTATTGTTTCACCCACACATGGTAGAAACAATCTTCAAGAGAGCACGTAGGACAAGAGAACACTACACAGGGTATGTGAACCATGAGTTTCATAAGTCCAATGCATCCCAAATAAATGGAGCCAAAAAGAATAATCCATCCGAGTAAAAGGGAATCATAAACATAATCCATAAACCTGAGGATGGATCCAAATCCTAGAAAAGAAGTCCAGGAATCCATAGACCTGTATACCATAATCCTTGTATACCATAACTCTTACCACATACGCCGTGCTAACCACACACCTTGGAGTAGAGGTGGACTTTATTCATAAAAGCATCATATCAATGAGATAACCAAAGATTTCTTCTCTATAAACTCGGACAGATTCGTCCATAGAAATTGCTTGTGAAGCCCAATATCTATATAAATCTCGTCCAAGAAAGAAATCTCCATAGATATAATCTATCCCAATCAAGGGAGCCATGAAAAGAATTCGTCTCATTAAAGGGAGCCATAAACAATGTTTCCTTGAAACCATCTCAAGGCAAACAACACCACCTTTCTCCTTGCATGGCTATACAAGGGTTAGTGAACATAAAAAACACTTCATAGTAAATAGCAAAAGCACCAACTTTGCAAACTCAAAGTATACTTAGCTTTTCTTTGCTAGGTTGATCATGAAGCCAAAAGAAATATCTCGTCACCATATCCTTAAGATATCCTGAGATATATCTCCATATAGCTTGCCTGTAAGCTTGATAATATAATCCACAATATCCATATGGAAAGAGTGCTAAACGTGTGCCCATAAAGCCAACTCCACACTTCCAAGATAAATTTTGTGAATTCATAAATCCTTAGATCAACAAGCTGTCTACTGCTCATGCTCTTGCTTCATAAGCTATGAAGCAGCTGGCCATGCTTAACAGCAATGATGGTAAGTGTGGTCCCCACTTGAGATCTTTTCTCTTTTCCTTATTGATAGAAGGAAGCCTCCGCTTCCAAGAAAGCCTATGCTCTGATACCAATGTAACTCGCACGCGGGTGCCCGGGGGACTAGGGCCTTTGACACACTTGTTGATAACATCAATGCATATTAAAACATTTAAACATGGCGACAGCCTTAACACATATCCATCATCACTTTGCATAAAACATAAAGCTGGGCAACACATCCACAAATGCTGAAAATGGAGCTTGCACGTGTGACACCGCATAGAGGCCGGAATGGGCCGACCCCTCCCTTGGAGTATTTTATTACCCAAGGAGAATAATATCATGTACAAGCTTTGAGGGCCTTACTTTCCCCACAGGAGATGCCGGATTATCCATATACAAATGCCATAACACAGCCCAACACAAGGCTACCAAGCCGGAACATAGGCTGTAGAAATGCCGAGCCAACAATATAATCCATATACCTCCGTGTGGGTACTGATTCTTCCCCAAAAACCACGGGTCTTCATGCAATAGAGCTGGTACAGCAGGTTCAGCTCTCCATTCAGCCGGAACAATAGGTACAATGGCTGGTACAGCCGGTACAATGGCTGGTACAGCCAGAACAGTGGCTGGTACAGCCGGTACGGTGGCTGGAACAGCAGGTACACCAAGTACAAATGTTGGTACAACAAGTACAATGGCTAGAAATCATAATAAATGATTGAATACCCTTGCCTTCAGTATTTCTTCGCGATGGAAGCCTCCAAAACAGTCCCCAACAATCGGTATTCTTCATGGGCAGCCTTCAAGAGAGAGAGAAAGAGAGTAGCCATCATTAGGGCAGCCTTCAACGGTGGTAGAGGCTAGTGTGCAGCAAGAGAGCCTCCATTAATGAGGAGAGAGGGCTCCAATTTATAGATTTGGGCCTCCCATGAGCTAAAATGGCAAGAGAAGGCTACGATGACAAGTGGAGAGCCACACAATAGCTGAAGTGACAAGTGTGAGGCCACTTGTCTCACTTTGATCCCTTTTTCTAACAAGTGTCAGGCCACTTGTCTCACTTTGGTCCACTTTCTTGCCACATGTCCCAATCTAAGAGATGTGTCCTTCCATAATCTTTACTTCTAAAAATATCCCAACTGGTAGACATTCTGTCATAGGCACTTTGCCAACTCTTGGTATGTGCTCAATTCCAGATGTAATGACGCGAACAGAATTTCCATCGGAGTCGGGCCAAAAATAGCAACTCTCCTAAATTTTAGGAGTGTGGTCCTTTTGTATTCTAGGATAATCCCCCATTCCCAAAGCTTGTACTTTCCGAATATTTAAACATCCTGGAGTCCACCAGACTCCTTTCAGACTGGGAAATGTCCAGGCTGGTGACAGTTCCACGGCCGGAAGTAGAGGAAGGGGAGTTACCGTCAACCGGAAAGGACCGGGAGGCTCAGACACAGATGTGGGATCGTATCAACGCCAAGGTCCGTTCGTTTATCTTTCTGAACTGCACACCGCAGGTAATCAATCATGTAAAGCATATGACGCTAGCCAGAGGTATATGGCAGCATTTGGCTTCTCTTTACAACAGGATATCGCCCATGAAGAGGATTTCCTTGGAAGTACAGATGCGGGTTATGAGCCCTGCAAAGTCTTCGACGATGCGGGAGCATATTAACAAGCTGCAGGCTCTTCAGCAGGAAGTTTTTCAGGCTGGGAAGGAGATATCATCAGAGGACATGGCCATAACGTTGCTGTCGCACTTGCCCTCTCAGTACTCAGCATTTTACTCGTCTTTGATTACCAGTGGCAGGCTCAGCACCATCACGTGGGAGGAGCTTGTGCCCATGGTCCTGGACCAGGGGGAACGATTCACGAACCCTCCTCAGGGTGGAGGTTCGGAGGCCTTAACTGGCCAACGGTCGAAAGGCCGTAACACGGGCAAAGGGAAGGCTTCGTCGGAGAAGTCTTTTGAGAAGAAGTCCGTTATTGACCACAAGAAACTAAAGGCAGAGAGGACTTGTAATGATTGTGGCAAGAAAGGCCACTATTGGAGGCAGTGTCCCAAGCGGAAGACCGAGAAGGGTGAAGATTCCTCAGCAGCAATCATGAAGACTCCGGCTTTTGTGCACCTGGAGGTGATGGACACCGATGTTTTATTTTCTTCAGGTAGGGACGAGATTGGAGGACTCTCCGCAACGGATACTCGGGAGTGGATTCTCGATAGTGGTGCTTCCAGGCACATGACTCCTTCCCGTTCCGGTTTACAGGATCTATGCAGGCTTTCTGGTCATATTCTTACTGGGGATACGTCCACTATCCCAGTTCACAGTGAGGGCAGGATGGAGATAGTTCCCAATGGCAGAGGGTGAAAGCATTCCTCCCAGGTATTGTATGTTCCGGCACTTGGTTTTCATCTGTTGTCAGTGCATCAGGTTTGCAAGACTGGCGTACGGGTGGAGTTTGATGAGCATTTTGTTGCTCTTCGGGACAAAGCAACAGGCCAAGTGGTTTGGGAAGGTGGAGTGGAGAATGGAGTTTACAAGCTTTCAGCACTCTCTCTCCCAGGTCCTCAGGTTTGTGATGAGTGGCAGTCTGGTAATGGCCACTTAAGTGTGGATACGCTGCAGGTACAGGCTTTCCGAGACCAGATGGTGGATAGCTTACTAGTAAAGGGCAGCAGTTGGTAGGAACTTTCCAGTACTGATGTTGGTGGTTCTTGAGTTCGTGAGTCAGAGGAAACTGAACGGGTCACTTATGCTCTGATGTCTCGTCGTGTTCGGGACAAAGAACCTCCAGTAGATGAGGATGTTCTTTCCACGGGGACCTTTCGGAAAGCCAGGCAGGTGGCAGGTGATTACTTGCAGAAGGAGGTGGTTTCTCTAGGCTTTGTGGTTCCGGATTCAGAGGGGGTGGTTGACATGTTTCAGAAGGCCTTGCGTGGTCTTCAGGAGGTTTCCAGGACTTGTTTATGCACCATAACAGGTGTTGATCCTTGTGAGCAGTGTGATGCCTCTTTGACTCAGAAGCAGGATGGTTCATTGATCTGGTTGATGGACACCAGATTGGACGGGAGCTTCTTGATGAGGCAGTTGAGCTCATGGTTGCGGATGACTCTTTGGGAGGCAGGATTGCGTTTCCTATGGTTCCTGCGGCATGCGAAGGATCATGGACTCTTGTACACAGGATGGGGATAGTTACACGCCTACATCTCTCTCTCTCTCTTGTGCTGTATTTTTTCTGCATGCGTTTTGCTCGTGTGTTCCCAGATCTGGTCATCATCTCCGCTGCGTATTCTGACAGTAACGTGGCGATGGTGATGTGGTAGATAACATCACAAGGTCACCTTACAGGCTTGGAAGGATGTGACTAACTTTTGAAAAGCTTTTTAAATACTAAAAAGAGGAGCTTTTATTATTAAAAAGATGCTTTTTGGACTATAAGTGAGTTGTAAAACGCTTTTCTCAAGTGCTTTTGGGCAAGAACTATAACATGCACGTTCCTAAAAGGTGAATTTGGGCATGTTCCTAGATTCATCTAGGTATATAATTCAGCTGTATTAGCGGACGTGCAGATTTCACATTGTGAAGTTTTCGTCCGAGTTACGGCCAGTTGATATTGTGCTAATTCTTGAAAGAGTGCACAGAGCGGAAGCAGAGTGGCACTAGAATGTGCTGAACAGAGAGTGCAAGAGAGAGAGAGAGATATGGAGCAAACTATGCTGAATATATTGAACCAAAACAGTCCCACGCAAGAGACACTGTTAGTCTCATAAGTGAGGGAGCAAAATATGTACAAGACTGAATGAGAAATGAGAGGCAAGCACCCACTATTTATAGTGGGGAAGTGCTGGCCGACTGGAGCTCATAAACAGGCCGATTGGAGCTGTTGGACATGGCCGACTGAAAAAATGCCAGAATGGTTGGGAAAAATCCCAGAAAATAGTAAAAAGGGGTGGCCAGTCCACAAGCAAGGGCCATACAAAAGGGGACCAAATGGGCACCATAAAAGAGCAGAAACTGGGGATGAAAGTGCTAACACCCCCTCTCAGCACCAGATGCTGAACAAACTCCGAGAATCCGAAGATGAGGAGCCAAGGAAGCCTGAGAAACCGGCTTGGTGAACAAATCTGCAGCATTCTCCGCGGAAGGACAATACTCCAAACGCAAATCTCCAGCAAGAACTCGTTCACGAACATAGTGATACTGAATCTCAATGTGTTTCGTACGAGCATGAAACACAGGGTTCTTGGCGATGGCGATGCAACTCTGATTGTCACACCAAAGAAGAGTAGATCCGGTAGGAGGATAGCCGAGCTCCTCCAATAATCTCCGCAACCATATCGCCTCACATGCAGCATAACAAACTGCACGGTACTCCGCCTCGGTAGAGGAAAGCGCCACAGTAGGCTGCTTTTACTGCTCCAAGAAATGGCTCCAGACCCAAGTGAAAAAACACAACCAGTGGTTGAACGCCGTGTATCTGGATCTCCAGCCCAGTCTGAGTCAGACCATCCAACAAGAGTGCGTCCTTGGCCATAAAAGATGCCAAAATCCAGAGTGCCAGGCAAGTACCAAAGAACTCTGAGAGCACACCGCCAATGCTGCTGACAGGGTTTGGATGAGAAGGAACTCAATAAACTGACTGCGAAGCATATGTCCAATCGGGAGTAGGTCAACGATACCAAACAACCGACGAGAACCCGATACTGTCCCTGATCAGTCCCTGGAGAAGCATCAAGTGAAGAAAGCTTCTCACCAATATCCATAGGTGAAGATACTGGTTTGCACCTAGTCATCTGAAATCTGTCGAGAATCTCCCGAGTGTACTTCTGCTGAGAGAAGAAAATGCCCTTCGAGGTCTGCCAAATCTCAAAGCCAAGAAAATAATGCAAGAGGCCAAGATCTTCATCTCAAACTCTGTCTCCAAAGCATCCATAACAGAACGGATCCGCACAGAATAAGAACCTGTAAAGATGAGGTCATCAACATAGACTACAATAATAACAATCAACCCCCTCTCAAGGAGGATATAAAGGTTCGAATCTGCATGAGAACGGCGCAGGCCGAGCTTCTGAAAGAACTCATCAATCCGGTGGTACCAAGCTCGCGGAGCCTGCTTTAGACCATATAAAGCCTTCTTCAGCCGGTACACATGATCCTGTTTGCTCGGAACAACAAATCCTAGTGGCTGATCAATATAAACCTCTTGTGTAAGCTCTCCATTCAGGAAAGCCGACTGGGCCATCTACGATGTCCTGCAAGTGCAAGAACGGTGCGAATGGTAGTCATCCGGGCCGTCGGAGCGAAGGTCTCATTGAAGTCGACACCAGGGCGCTGAGCATAACCCTTGGCAACCAACCTCGCCTTGTGCTTGTCCAAGCTGCCATCAGCTGGGAACTTTGATTTGAAAATCCAACGCACACCAATCACCTTACGCTGCACAGGCCGAGGCACCAAAATCCAAGTGCCATTCCGTTCGATAGCATCCAGCTCTGTCTGCATAGCATGATGCCAAGACTCATGTGAAAGAGCCTCGTCTATAGAAGTGGGATCAGAAGGACCATTAATGATTGTAGACATAAGAGCATAATTAACAAACATGTTGCCCTCATGAATTTGTTTCCCTGTAACTCTGGAAGAACGCCGAAGAGAACCAGGCGGAGGAGCAGAAGGAAGCTCACGTAACCTAGAGTCACGAACTGTCTGATAATACCAACCAGGTACAGATCTGCTCCAACTTGCCGGAGGAGGAGCAGGGTCATCATCATCTGACTGAGTATCCTCAGCTGGAGGTGTAACAGTAACAGCAGGAGCAGGAGGAGGAGAAGGAGGTGCAGGAAGAAGAAGCTCACCACCCCCTCTGAAGATGTAGGAGTCTCGTCGAACACCACATCACGGCTCACAACAACTTTACCGGCCTGAGGATCATAAAGACGATATGCCTTGGACAAAGTGCTGTATGTCATGACCCTGTGAAATTGGAACAGCACAAGTGTGGGCATGGTGGTCGGTGAGCAAGATAAATATTTCACGATTCATACTTGGGGGCCCGGACAAATGGTAACGTGTGGACATCCCCAAGTGTGAAGGGGGACCAAGGGAATTAATATTTATAATGTTTTAACCTTGGGTGGCCCCTAGGCATAAGTGGCCCCTAGGGATAAGTTTTAATAAACTTAAAAGGGCCTTAGATATTTTTATGGATAATTTTGGGGGAGGAGCTATTCCATTTTTGGAGGTACACGCCTCTTTCCCCTCTCCATCTCTCTCTTGCTTTTTGGAAAAAGAAAGGAGGTCAGCTGGTTGCGTGAAGGAGAGGATGCGCAGGTTGGCTGCGTGGCGACCAAGTAGAGGCTGCTGCACGTCATCTGGCGGAGGGCTGCAGGGCGACCAGGTACAGGCTGCTGCACGTCATCTGGCGTAGGGCTGCAGGGCGACCAGGTACAGGCTCCTGCATGTCATCTGGCGCAGGGCGACTAGGTACAGGCTGCTGTATGTCATCTGGCGGAGGTGGCTACAGGGCGACGAGGTACAGGCTGCTACTGTGTGGGCAGCTGCTGCAGGTGCTGTCCTGTACGGACAGGTGCAGGCGCATCATATAGGCTGCTGCAGGACGAATACTGTGCTGGCAACGCATCAGACAGGCGGCTACAGGTGCTGACTTGTACGGACAGGTACAGGTGGGTACTGACAGCCCTGTCCAAGAGGTACAGACGGGTACAGTGCAGTCCCTTGCAGCTGGTATAGGCGGCAGTGCATCATACAGGCGGCGGCTGCAGGTGCTGACCTGTACGGACAGGTGCAGCGCATCTTACAGGCGGCTGCAGGCGCAGACCTGTACGGACAGGTACAGGCGGGTACTGCAGTCCTGTCCAGCAGGTACAGGCGGGACAGTTCAATCCTGTACAGTTGGTACAGGGGGCGCATCATCAGGGTACAAGCGGCGCATCAAAAGGGACAGCTGCAAGTACAGTTCTGAGGCGGTTGCAAGTACAGACTGGTACGGTCAATCCCTCCGGTGCAGAACTGCGCATAACAGTTGGTAAACTCTGAACATATCTTTCTTTCTTTCTTTCCACTGGCTTATGTCTGCTACAGAGTTGTTTCTTCTGGCCCTTTGTGAGAGGAGGGGTATGGCAGTTTGAAGGGTGGAAACAGAGATTGGACAGTGGATTTGTATTTAGGCCGAGTTTGAAGCCATGAACATGGAACAGCCAGATGCGTGCTCAAGGCTGCCCTGTTGTATTGTCTTGGTTGATTAGAGGGAACCACGGTGTGTTGCTTTTGTGGGACACAGATCTGTATGTGAATCCTCTATGCTAAGAGGTCTTGAGGGCTGCTAGATTGGACATGCAGGTTTACTTTCCGTGACTGGCTTTGTTGTACTCAGTTAAACTTTCCATTGAATTTGAATAAAGAAATACCGAAAGGGGCGCCAAGCTTTGGGGCCAACAGGTGTCATTTTCCTTGTTGTTCTGGAGCATTCTAGCTCCTGTTCATTTGTTATTTGACTGGACTACTTTTGGAAAGGTGACTGCTAGTCTACTGCATTTTGGTTTCTACCAGAGGCGGGTTTTAAGGTTCCGTTGCCGGGACCCATCATCAACTTTCTTAAGGGGGTGAGCTCGTGGTTGTCTCGAGGAAAGTCATTGCTGAAAAATTCAGCAACATGTCAGACACGGAAGATGAATATTTTTATGATGAAGAGGAAGAGCAAGAGGCCTCTCTTGAGAGAAATGAATTCGAGGATATTCTTGCAGGAGAACAGGTTGCAGTAGATGCACAATATGAGGATGTAACACAGCCAGAAGACATGCCTAGTAAAGAGGAAGATGATGCTCAGTTTAAAAATCGTTTGGCAGGTGTAATGGTGCAGCTCACTCAAAGTGAGAAGTTTGCTGAATTTATGAGATCCCGTTCTGAGCCTGAAAAGAAGAAAGTGCATTCTAAGAACCCACCTCAGGGCAATAGTGGTGCCTTCCCACAGGATCCTTCTTTTGGACAGTTTCCGAACATGCAAAACACTTTTGGTGCAAACTCACAGAGTTCCTTTTTCGGACAGCCATCTATTCCACAGCAGTCAATGCATCCAGGCTATTTTGGTGGTGGCTCTGTGTTCCAATCCATGACTGGGGATTATCCTCAGGGAGGCATGGGTATTCCAGGGAATTTTGGAGCTAGTTTTCAGCCTGGTATGCAAGGGAATATTTATGGTGGTATGCAGTCCGGAATGCAAGGAAACATGTTTGGGGACATGCAGCCCGGAATGCAAGGAAACATGTATGGGGGCATGCAGCCCGGTATGCATAGTGGTATGTTTGGAAACATGGCTGGAATGTATGAAATGCCAGGTGTGGGAACTGGCAATGTTGATCCTATGATGGGCATGAATGCCGGGGGTAGCAATCTTGCGAAGCCACTTCCTTACGATAATCTAACGTCTATGGGTAAGGCGAAGGATTATAAGGAAGGGGGAGCTGCAGTGAAATTTGACACGTTCAGTGGGGCTAAAGATAAGCTAAAGGCACTTACCTTTTTACAGCAGTTTGACGCTGCTTTTTTTGGTGGTAATTACACGGAATCCTCTAAGGTGAGAAAAGCTGCGACTTTTCTCAAGGGCAATGCATTGCAGTGGTGGTCCACTCTTCGTTTACAGGGCATAGCACCATCTACTTGGATACAGTTTAAGCAGGTGTTCTCTTCCGTATGGCTCGCATCTACTTTTGAGGTGGATGTAATGACAGCATGGCACAAGTTGGATGCATCAAAGTATGAAAATCTTGAGGATTATAATAGGAAGTTTTGGGAAGCTTTACTCCCAGTTACTTCCTATCGTGTAGTGCCTTTGTCTGAGCAGGTGGAGGAGTATTGTTGTGGGCTGCCCAAGGAAGTGCGTGACTATTGCATAAAGACTGGAGTAACAAATATGTCGCAGATGATAGAGAATGCTATGACAGCAAATGCGTTACTCACTGGGGTCTCATCTGGGTTTAAAGGAAGTAAAAGCTCAAGCAAGAAATCTGAAAAGTCAGGGCATGCTTCGCGTGATGCAAAAGGGTCTACTGAGAAGCGGTATAAGAAGTTACCAATGCCCAAGAGAACTCCTGAGGAGAGACAAGCTTTGATGGATGCTTGGAAATGTTTTTACTGTACAGAGGAGGGACATATGTCTTTTAACTGTCCCAAGCGTAAGTCCCAAAAGGACTCTGACACTAAAGGGGAGCCCAAGTCTAAGAAACCAAAACCTTCTGCAGGGTTAGTTCCTGATCTTGTTGGGGAACAGCCAGGTGGTGAAGAGACTGAGTTATGCAGGGCATGGGGCAAAGTGAGAGATCAAAATGCCTTGATTTTCTTTGACACAGGTGCTAGAGCTAACTTTATTTCACCGGATTTGGCTGGCCGATTGGGGATCCGTGCGGAGGAGATGGGGCCTTTGTATTGGGCTTGTCCTGGGTATGGAGAACCCGTTACTCCTATTATTGGGAAGCTCAGGCTTCATGTGCAGGGTTATGTGGATAGTGAGGAGTTCTTCATTATGCCACTTGATGAATGTGATGTTTTGTTGGGTATGCCATGGTGCCATAGAGTACATGCGGTGGTGGATATATACAACAGGAAGATTACTTTGACTCATAGAGGGAAAGAGCATATTTTGGATGTAAAACTTAAAGGGGAATCTGTTTCTATTGTATCAGCCTTGGCAATTTCATCAATAATGAAAAAGCATCTTTCCGCGTACTTGATTTTTGTTAAGGATGCAAAAGATGATGAGTCTAAATCTACTTTGTCTATGTTAGATATAGACAGGACTGATTTCTTATGTGAGTTCCTAAGATTGTTTTTCTGAGTCATTGCCAGGAGAACTTCCTCCGGAAAGATGATGAGTCTAAATCTACTTTGTCTATGTTAGATACAGACAAGACTGATTTCTTATGTGAGTTCCAAGATTGTTTTTCCGAGTCATTGCCAGGAGAACTTCCTCCGGAAAGGCCAGAAGATCATGCTATTGATCTAATTTCGGGGAGTACTCCACCAAATAGACCGCCGTACTGTGTTAGTGCAGCCCAACAAGATGAAATTATGAGTCAGGTACAGGAGTTGCTGAATAAAGGGTTGATCTAGCCTAGCTCATCACCCTTTTGCTCACTTGTGCTCTTAGTACAAAAGAAAGATGGTTCTTGGCGCATGTGTATAGATTACAAGGCGCTAAACAAGAATACCATGAAGAATCGATTCCCTATTCCGAGGATCGATGACATATTGGACAACTTACAGGGCTCAACAGTCTTTAGTCGGATAGACTTGAAAAGCAGGTATCATCAGATACGCATTAGACCCGAGGATGTACATAAGACAACATTTCGGACCACTTTTGGACTATATGAGTTCTTAGTTATGCCCTTTGGTTTGACAAATGCGCCTGCCACATTTAACAGGATGATGGACAGGATTTTCCGGCCTCATAGAGCGTTTGTGAGCACATTCTTTGATGATATGATTGTGCATTCACACACCGAGGAGGAGCATAGGAAGCATTTGGCCATTGTGTTTGAAGAACTCCAGAAGCATAGGCTGGCCATTAATGGCAAGAAGACTTAGTTCTTCTTGGAAGAGATACACTTCTTGGGGCATATTGTGTCTAAGCATGGAGTCCGTATGGATCCTTCGAAAGTGGAAGCAATTCTTAATTGGCCAGATTTGAGGACCGTGCATGATGTACGCAGCTTTTTGGGATTGTGTTCCTATTACAGGCGGTACATACGGTATTTTGCTGAGATTGCTTCATCCCTTCATGCGGATCATGTATTGGTATTACCGGATCTCCGAAAGGCTTTTGTTGTCCAGTGTGATGCATGTGGAAACAATATTGGGACAGTTCTCATGCAGGAAGGACATGTGATAGCTTTTGAGAGTCGTATATTGCAGAATGCCGAGAAGCATTTGCAGGTTTATGAGAAAGAGATGTTGGCTGTAATTCATGCTCTTTCTACATGTAAACACTATTTGCTTGGGGCTGATTTCACTGTGTAGACAGATCATCAGACCTTGCGTTATTTCCTCACGCAAACTAAACTTTCTGAGAAGCATATGTGATGGGCCAATTTTTTGTCTATGTTCCACTTCCAGATTGTGCATGTGGAAGGCAAAAAAAATATTGTGGCAGATGCTTTGTCACGCAAGCCACAGGTCTCAGCAGTTTCACTTGCTTATCATCATGAGCTTGATGAGATGAAAGAGCAGTATGCCCATGATGAGGATTTTGGAAGGCTCTATGATCAGATGTCTGAGGGTCAGCGGCATGATCATTATACTCTCAGGGATGGTTTTTTGTTGATGCATGGTAGACTGTGTGTTACCAGGCAATTACGAGTCACGACTCAAGGTTATGATTGAAAGTCATGCTCCACTGTATGCCGGTCATAGAGGTATTGACGCCACGGTAAAAGCAGTTGAGACTTTCTTTTATTGGCCGACCTTGAGAAGAGATGTTGATGCTTTTGTTAGGCAATGCATCGTATGTCAGAAGGTGAAGTTTGACCGTCAAAAGACACCAGGGTTACTTCAGCCTTTACCTATTCCAGATAGACCATGGGAGAGCATTGCCATGGATTTTATATTTGATCTTCCACGGACACAAACGGGGAATGATGGCATTTGGACTATCATATGCAGGTTCAGTAAGCAGGCTCATTTCATTCCCGTGCGTAAGACAATCAAAGTTGATCATATGGTGAAGTTGTTCATGGTGAACATCTTCAAGTATCATGGTTGCCTTTGTCTATCATCAGTGACCGTGATCCATGGATGACGAGTTTATTCTGGAGAGGGTTGTTTGACAACATGGGTACAACTCTCAAGTTTTCATCTTCGTTTCATCCACAAACAGATGGTCAATCGGAAGAGGCTAATTCTACAGTGTTAGATCTTCTTAAGTGTTATGTGTCAGAGCACAAGCAACAATGGGAAAAGTATCTTCCTTTGGTGGAGTTTGCTTATAACAACACCGTCCATACCTCGACGGGCAAAGCGCCTTTTGAGATAGAGGAAGGAGGGAAGAAAGTACCACCTATTTTGCACACAAAGGATAAGATCTTTGAGGCTGATCAATATGTGGAAAACATGGATGAAGCTTATCAGAGAGTTAAGTTGGCACTCCAGAAAACTCAGCAAAAGCAAAAGAAAGCAACAGACCGTTACAGACGTGCATTAGAGTTTGCATTGGGTGATTGGGTTCTTTTGCGATTTGAAAAAGCTCGGCTCAAGAAAATGAAGGGTAAAGAGCGCTTATTCCCTAAGTTGAGCATGCGCTATTATGGACCTTTTCAGGTATTGGAAAAGATTGGTGAGGTGGCCTACCGCTTGAAGCTACCAGATCACTGGAGGATTCACAATGCATTTCATGTGAGTCTACTTAGACCTTTCCATGGAGATGTGCCTGAGGATGTATCAGATGAGGCTCAGCCGGAAGTTGAGGAACTTGATGAGATTCTTATTCCAGAGCAGATACTGGCACATAAGGAAAGAAAGGTACGAGGTAAAGTTTCCCGTCGCTATCTTGTGAAGTTCAAGAACTATTCACCAAATGGATGCGAAGTGGATGGAGGAAGGTGACTTAGCAGATTCACCTCAGGTTTTGCAGCTCTATCTCGATGCCTTTGAGTTGGAGCCGACTCTTGTTACGGCTCATTCAGGTTCAGCAAAGAATGAGTCTGGAGCACTGTGCCTGATGCTCAAGAGGGGGGTAGCACCTCCACTCCCTTGATACAGATAGGCTCAGATGACATCTAGAGGTCGCTTGGTGCAGCTTTTGTCTCACCCGAAGGTACTGATGGCTGACAGTACATCTGTTTATGGGACTTCTATGATATATGTGTACTAGTCACATTGGATGTTGTGGTTGTGTATGGTTCACAGTGGTATACAACTTGGACTACTACTACACCATTGGTTTGCAGTGAATGTTGTTACATATGCATGGCTTAGAGAGATTGGGACGCTGATCTTGCCATATTGTATTTTTCACTTTGGATATTTTGCTGTATCACTAGATTGCAATCGAGGACGCTTGCCATGTTTCAAGAGGGAGGTATGTCATGACCCTGTGAAGTTGGAACAGCACAAGTGTGGGCATGGTGGTCGGTGAGCAAGATAAATACATACTGGTACGGTTAATCCCTCTGGTGCAGAACTGCGCATAATAGTTGGTAAACTTTGAACATATCTTTCTTTCTTTCTTTCCACTGGCTTATGTCTGCTACAGAGTTGTTTCTTCTGGCCCTTTGTGAGAGGAGGGGTATGGCAGTTTGAAGGGTGGAAACAGAGATTGGACAGTGGATTTGTATTTAGGCTGAGTTTGAAGCCATGAACATGGAACAGCCAGATGCGTGCTCAAGGCTGCCCTGTTGTATTGTCTTGGTTGATTAGAGGGAACCACGGTGTGTTGCTTTTGTGGGACACAGATCTGTATGTGAATCCTCTATGCTAAGAGGTCTTGAGGGCTGCCAGATTGGACATGCAGGTTTACTTTCCGTGACTGGCTTTGTTGTACTCAGTTAAACTTTCCATTGAATTTGAATAAAGAAATACCGAAAGGGGCGCCAAGCTTTGGGGCCAACAGGTGTCGTTTTCCTTTTTGTTCTGGAGCATTCTAGCTCCTGTTCATTTGTTATTTGACTGGACTACTTTTGGAAAGGTGACTGCTAGTCTACTGCACTTTGGTTTCTACCAGAGGCTGGTTTTACTGTATCCAAGAAAAGTCATGCGTTGAGACTTCGAGTCCAACTTGGAGCGGTGCTCCTTAGGCACATGAACATACGCCGTACGTCCAAATATCCGAAAATGAACAACGGAAGGCTTCTCACCATGGAAAGCCTCATATGGAGTTTTGTTGGGAAGAGCAGCAGCAGGAGACCTATTCTGAATGTAGACAGCAGTGGAAGCCGCCTCAGCCCAGAAACGTCGAGGTAATGAAGAATGCTCAAGCATAGCACGGGCCATCTCCATAATGGTGCTGTTCTTCCTCTTGGCAACTCCATTCTGTGATGGAGTATATGTTGTAGTAAGCTGTCTCCGAATGCCATGTGTCTTGCAATATTGTTGAAACTCCTAGGATGTGAACTCACCCCCTCCATCGGTCCTGAGAGCCTTGACCGAGTGACCGGTCTCTTTTTCCACCTTGGCCATCAACCAACCCATCCTTCGAAGCTTGCTGCAGAAGCTGATAGCTCAAATGGCCAAACCGAGCATGCCAAAGAGCAGAAGAAGCACCAGAAGAAAGCAGAGTGGTCAATTTGTAGAGGCCACTATCTTGGACTCCCTGAGCCAAGATGCTACGAGTCACCTTATCACGAATGGTAATCTCATAACGAGAAAAGATCACCTCCGCACCGTGAGCACCTCCGCACCGTGAGCTGTAAGAGCACTCACTGACAAAAGGTTAAAAGCCAAATCTGGAATATATAGAACTTTAGAGAAGTACCTCTTGTCCTCGTTAGAACGGAAGATGGGGATAGTGCCATGACCATGCACTGGCACAGAAGAAGAATCACCCAGAGTGATCTCGCCTGATCTGGCAGTGAAGTCCTCGAACCAATCTCGATGGAGTGTCATATGAGCAGCAGCACCGCTATCAACAATCCAAGACCGTGACTGAGAAGTCACAAGAGCAAGTATACCCCGAGTACCTGCTAAGAGAAGAATGCCATCATCCTTCTTGGGTTGAGACATCGCCGTTGAGGAAGAGGTCTTTGCTGCTTCATCACGCTTCTTCTTGTGACATTGGGGTGACTTGTGAGTCGTGACCCTTCTTGCCACAATAATGACATTCAATGTCCTTATTCTTTGAAGATTTGTTGTCTTTATCCTTATCGGAATCCTTGGAGTTCTTGTCAGAACCCCCTTTTCCTTTCTTTTGTTGAGTCTTCTCTTTATCTCGTGTTGCCAAAGCTCCATCAGGGCCACCGGAGGTGCCAGTCTGCTCCTCAAAGCGAGACTCAATCTGCATAACGGAGGGGAGAACTTTCCCCAAGTAACTGGAACAGGACGAGGAGAAGAAACCAGAGACTGAAAGTATGCATCAAACCTCCCTGGAAGTTTGGAGAGCAGCCGAATAGCCATATTCTCTGTGGAGATGTCCTTGCCACAAACAGCAAGCTCGTCCCAGAGATCTTTCATCTTCGAGATGAAAGCAGATAAAGATGGAAACGCAGAAACTGATAAGTTCATAAGCATCTGTTGTACGCACATGACAGAGAACAGCATCCTGACAGTTCAACACCAGGAAGGAGAAAACACGTCGATCATTCGACTGCCAAATATCAATCTGTGCCTGAGTCACACCACCGGAAGCAAGGGTGGGAGGGGTGGCATTGGCCGGTGTAACAAGCCAATCCCAGAGATCCACGCCACGCAAGGCTGATTTCACCTTCACCTTCCATAGGGTGTAGTTGGAACCATCCAACTTGGCAGACTCAGCAAACATATGAAGAGAAGTGGGAACAGCCATCACAAAAGCTTGGGCTCAATCTCAAGAAATGCACAAACTTTGAAGAAAAGGTGTTCTCCACAGGTACCAAGAGTGCCACCAAAGCCTACAACACCACAAGCCCCCTCTGCACAGGGAAAGGGCCACTGGAGAGGAAAACGCAGCAGTGAACAAGTGCTGTCCTGTAGAAAACAGGCCGCCTGCAGTCCAATCTCCAAGTGGGCAATGAAATGCTGATCAACAAGAGCCCGATGGCTGAATTGGTGAAAGCCAATCTGAAGGAAAAGCGACCAGCAGGGTGCTGTCCAGAAAATGCAGCAGCAAAAGCTATGAATCTGGAAGAAAATGCAGAGGAGTAGGTGCTGAAAACAGGGCTGAATCTGGGGCAGCAGAAAGGTTGCTAAACCGGGAGCGATGATACCATGAAAGAGTGCACAGAGCGGCAGCAGAGTGGCACTAGAATGTGCTGAACAGAGAGTGCAAGAGAGAGAGAGAGATATGGAGCAAACTATGCTGAATATACTGAACCAAAACAGTCCCAAGCAAGAGACACTGTTAGTCTCATAAGTGAGGGAGCAAAATATGTACAAGAGTGAATGAGAGATGAGAGGCCAGCACCCACTATTTATAGTGGGGAAGTGCTGGCTGACTGGAGCTCATAAACAGGCCGACTGGAGTTGTTGGACATGGCCGACTGGAAAAATGCCAGAATGGCTAGGAAAAATCCCAAAAAAATAGTAAAAAGGGGTGGCCAGCCCACAAGCAAGGGCCATACAAAAGGGGACCAAATGGGCACCATAAAAGAGCAGAAACTGGGGATGAAAGTGCTAACAATTCTTTCTATCTTTAGCAGTGCATTTGCTCTATCAACTACTTATTTGCTGTACAGTTGTACGAATTCTTTCTATTTGCTACTTCCCTTAGTGCTAGGCTTGATTATGGCTGAGTCTGCCCTGCATATTTGGAGGTTTGATAGAAACTTAGTACTACGAAGGGCTTGTGTGAATATATGCTCTTATGTGTGTGTGTGTGAGCATATCTTGATACAGAGTTCTACACCCCCTATTGGGCACTGATGACATTAGCGGGGATGTTGTAGTATCTAGTCCATACTATGCATAATGGAGTTGATAGTTATATAGTCTTGTGGGTTGACTACCATGAGTATATAACAGGCACGTTCCTAAAAGGTGAATTTGGACATGTTCCTGGATTCATCTAGGTATATATAAGAACTATATATTTAGCTATTCTCTCATTCTTGAGACATGTAAAAAGACAAGAGAGCTCACTAGCTCTAAGAACTTGTACTCAAGACGACTCCAAGGAGTCTTATCTAATATAACTCAGAGGAGGGTTGGTCCAAGGCTATTTTGACTCTTAGTGTGGTGTCTTCTCTCTCTACTCTCTCTCTCGTTTATTTTTAGATTTTCTTAAGGTTCTATGTGTGAAATTGTCGTTTTCTTGAAGATAAGCTAAGTACCCATGCCACAGCCCTTACGAAGGCCTGTTTCAATGGTATCAGAGCGAAGGTTCTCTCTCTCTCTCTCTCTCTCTCTCTCTCTCTCTCTCTCTCTCTCTCTCTCTTGCGAGGGATAACTTTCTTTACACGCGGTGCTTTTTGCTCTTTCTTTAAGCAATGGGAAGCACTCACCACCAAGAAGAGGATCAAGCCACCAAAAGTGGAAAGCAAACCCAAGAAGACCTAAGAATCCACATGGTCAAAGAAACCATGATCAATTTGAACACTATTCTCCAAGATCCCGACTTGATGAGAAATTTTTGAGCAACTATCTAAGAAGATCGAGCAAATGAAGAAAGGGAATGAGCAACCAACAAAGGAGGATGGGGTTGAAAATCAAAAGTCTTCATCAAAAAGATCTCCCTCAAAGAGACTTTTATCCGCCAACTTGATATTGCTTTTGGTTCCGAAAACTATTTGGAGTCATCCCAGATTCGCATGGCTAGTTTACATCTTATGAAAACAACCAATGCATGGTGGGGTGCTCACATGGTTCAGGGAACGTCTCCCAAGAATTGGAAAGACTTCAAAAAGTAGTTTTATGATTAGTTTTTACCTAAGAAGTTTGAAGATGATGTGCACCTTGCATGGGAAAGATTGCGGATGGAAACAAGTGAGATAGTTGATCACCACAACAAGAAATTTTGGGATGCATAGCTCAAGGTTACTTCTTTTAAAGATTTCTAAGAAGTCTAAGTTAAGAAGATATCGGGCTGGTTTGCATGACAACGTTCGAGATTTTGTGAATGTATGCTTGAATGATACCATCCAAGATTTGATGCATTCCGCTTCCGTTGCTACCAGGGTCTGCATGGTAGACGAACCAAAGAAAGACAAGTATTGGAGATCAAAAGCCTTCCATACTTGAGGAGTGTGAGAACTCCAAGAATAGGTTTTAGCCTATGAAGCCTAGGGGTACACCAAACTCCTACAAAGGAAAGCACAACATGAAAATGAGCAAATAGAGGTCTACTGCAAAGGGATGGAAATGCTTTAGATGTGGCAAAGAGGGGCACATGTTGGCCCAATGTCTTGATCGTCCTAAGGGACCTAGAGAGCAAGTAAAAAGGAAAAGTCGAAGCCAGTGGTTGGTGGGATTCTTGATGTATTGGGAAACACCTTCAGAACTCGAGGCTAGAGAGTTATACCTCTCTTGGGGTAAAGTGCGGGACAAGAATGCTCTAGTGCTGTTTGACATGGGAGCCCCAAATAATTTCATTTCCATAGAGCTTGCGTAACAGTTGGGTATCAAACCCGATGAGATGGACCGATCTTGCATGCGGAACAAGTGTTTCATGGTGAGGTAGTGACAGTAACGCCTATCATTTGTAAGTTGAGGATTCATGTCTAGGGTTATGTGGACTATGAGGATTTCTATATTTCATCTTTGAAGCACTTGGATGTCATCTTGGAGATACCATGGTTCTATAGGAAGAGTGCTATTATCCAGTTTGCCGAGAGGACTATTTCTTTTAAGCATAAGAATAAGGATATCACTATTGTAGCAAAGAAGAAGGGATATGCCATCCCTATTGTATCCCATGTATCTACAACCAGCCGACCAATGAAGAGTTGGAGGAAGTTCTTCAACCAAAGTAAATTGTCTTTCATAAGGAAAGAAGGGGATCGCATGGCAAAGTTACTAGAAAGTACCTTGTCAAGTTCAAGAATTATTCAGCTATGGATGCCAAGTGGTGGATGACAACTGCTTTGCGGAGTATCTACATGTTTTACAAGCATGTTAGGAAAGCTTTTCAGTTGAGGACAACTGATTAGAAGCCAAGGGGATATCACCGGCCTTTGTATTTTGATATCCAAGGAACCAGGAACAAAGGAGAATGCTCAAGCTTTATATTCCACTATAGGAAATTGAGTATTCTAGAACTCGAGGGTTGTTGTCCAAGTTTTATAAAAAAGGAGCAACTCTAAGATTGAACAACACTAAATCTTTTGTACAAGAGTCATAGGACTAGCCATCTTTGTTAGAATTTATGCATCTTAGTGAATTTGGGGTTGTACCTATTTTAGGGCATTTTATGTATATCTCCTTGATTTAGTAGGTCGTGAGCTGGTCGGCCTGCTTTAGTGCAGTCGGCCAGGTCATACATGCAGTATATAAGGAGTTACCCATTTCTCACTTCATTCATCCATTCCCTTGCACAAGTTCAACATTCTCTTGTTGGCCAATTGCCATTGTAAAGCTTCAAGCTAATATAAAAGGTGATCTTGTCCACAAGCTCTCTCTACTCTCTTTCGTCTTGTTTATGCTTCCGCCTATGCATTCTCCAACATGGTATCATTCGCTTAGGTTCAGGCTGCTCCATCTACTGCAAATGTGCCCGCCATCTCTTTTGTTCCTTGCGTTTTTTGCCCTAGCTCCTCTTGGCTGTAGATCAGTCCCAAACAGTGGCTGCGTTTTCCTAATCTGCTGCGTTTTCTGGTCCAACCAGCTCTCTTCTTGTTGTTGGCCAGTTTCTTGGCTGCGTTTTCTCCTACAGAGGCAAGCCGGCCAGGTTCTTGGCTGCATTTTCTTCTATAGAGGCAAGCGTTGGAGTTTTGGCTGTGTTTTCTGCTCCGGCATTAGTTGTTGGTGAGTTTCTTGCATGTGGAGTTGCCAGGCAAGTGGCTATACATCTCCTTCTTCCTCCACGAGTCCCTACCCTTTCGGTAGGAGGTTCCCGGTGGTTTCTTGGACTGTTTTGTTGCTGTCTAGCCTCCTCCTCTCTCAAGTTTTAGAGGGGGCTGATTGGTTCTAGAGCCTCGCTTTGTTGGAAAGCACTTGAGAGAAGTCTTGGAGAGTTGAGATTTGTGTTCTTTGTTGCTGTGGATATGGCTCCGCCCTCTACGAACAAGGATGACAAGTTGAAAGGACACAACTATGCCCATTGGAAGCTTCAAATGCGGATTTGGTTCATCCACAAGGGTTTGTGGGATATTGTTTAGGGCACTGAGAGGAAGCCCAAGCGTCCTCAAAACTCTAAGAAGTGGAGTCAGGATCAGGAGGATGAATTTGTTACGGAATTACAAGATTGGGAGAATAGTGACTCGAAGACGCATTTTGTGCTTGTGCGGACCATCACAGAGGAGGTCTCACTGGCCGTGCAAACTCTCACCAGTGCTCATCAGGTACGGTCTAAATTGGAGGATCACTTTGCTCGAGATTCGTCACGACGATAAGGGCAGTTACCTTGCAAGGGCAGCTCTATGGTTTGTTATTCCTTAAAGGCAATTCCATGCAGTCGTTCCTTATGAAGGCCAAGACTATCCATGACCAGTTACTGGCTATGGGTGCTGCTTTGTCCTCTGCTCAGTTGGCTGTACTTATTCTCACTAAGCTTCCCCCGGACTATGATGTGATTTCTCGATCTTTGCGGTGCCAGGTCACATCCACTTAGTTGGATTTTGATGATCTTAGCTCCCTACTTTTGGAGGAGGAGTTTGTTCTCGTCTCACAGGGTAAGTTGAAGATGAAAGTCAACAGTTTTGACGAGGCACCACCCTAAAGACGATCTACTAGGTCATCCATCCTCAGTAAAAGATTGTGAGTTTGTGCAAGCCTTTGTATTCTACATAGAAGGGCATGCTACCATCTTTCTTCCGTGATAGAAAGAACGGTTGCGCCCCATGGAGACTTACTAGAGTGAACAAAGCCTTTATTAAGATAATCATGCAATTGCCGAGCAATCTTGTCCTCCTCCTCCTTAATAAACCGATAAGGTTGCCGGGAGATGGGATTACTAACAAAAGCTCAATCGCATGATCAACGCCCGTCTCAGGTGGCAAACCATCTGCACATCACGAAACTCTTTTAAAATATCATATTAACTTTGTTGTTCTTTAGAAACCTCACTGCTTGAGATCAAATTACATTCACAAGCAGATGATCTTAACAAAATTTCAGCATTGAAAAGATCATGCAAACAAAAATATGACTTAGAATTTTGGATCAAAAAGAGCTTCATATATATCCTCGACGGAAGCTTGAGTCAGGTTTCATCTCAAAATCCACGGGGGACATCACCCTGGACTACATACAATTCATCGTCATGAACAAATGAGAGCTTATGAGACTGATAATCCAACATCATCTTGCTCTTATCAAAAAGCCAAGACATTCCCAAGAACACGTCCACCTTGTCAAGGTTCATGATGTGGAAGTCCAAAGCCTCCTGGTAGTCCTGAATTTGGACTTCTAGCCTAGGCACCGTTCGATCCCACACTTCCACGTCCGAACCCTTGGCAAGATTGACCACATAACGATGATCACTTGCCACCATGGGTAGCCAGAGTGTCTGCATGAAACATGAAGAAATAAAATTGTGAGTAGAGCCGTTGTCAAATAGAATCCACACTTGATGGCTGCCTATAGATCTATGAACTCAAAGGAGATCATGCGGACCAAATGCAGACTCACTAATCTGGCACCTTGGCAACTGCTACTATCCAAATGATGAATTTCAACAGAAGAGATCAAACAGTTACCTTAGTTACATAATGTGTACCAAGGTCTTACCTCCCAAAGACTTCTTCTTCGGACAATCCCTATAGTGATGGCCGGGCTGGTTGCACTCGAAGCACAGGTTATCCTTTTGCACCTTTGCCACCAGTTCCTCGGTAAGCGGCGCAGGCCTTCTCTTGCCTCTAGAGTGCTTCTTGGGATTGCACTGTGACAATTGACCCTTCTAGGATGCTGCAACATGCCCTCACTTCTTGTCTTTAGAGGACTTTTGGCTTTTGCGTGAGGTATCACTTGCAAGCTCACCAAACCTTTTGACTACAAGGGTATCATCAAAATTTTTGGCATAATGGTAGATGTCATCCAATGAGTGAATATGTTTCTGGAGAACCCCATTTTGATAATCCGGTGGAAGGCCGTTCAAGTATAGCATGTAAACCAACACGTGGCTTCTCAAGGGCCTTACAACGGTTCAGAAGGTCTTTAAACTTTTGGGAATAGTTGTCTAGGCTCTTCTTTCCGATCTCCAGTTTAGACAATTGATGCAAGTTGTCTATCTTGTTTACAGAGACAAATTGTCCTAAACACATTCTGAAAGTCAGCCCACGTTGCCGGCTTCACTCGGAGGTCCTCCCACTAGACAAACGTTTTATGCTGAAGCATAATTTGAATCGAACTAATACGCTGAGCATTAGTGTACTTGTATAGATAAAAAAAAGCGGTCCACTTCCCAAGCCAACTATCCAAGTAAAGTTCCTCACACCCCTCACTGGAAAAAGGTTCTAGGTTGAAGGAAACCTGCAAAGGAGGAGGATTACTAGCTGCAGCTTGGGGAACCTAAGACGTAGGTCCACCTGTTGTCTCTGTAAATCAAGCACAATGGAGTACAAAGAATCCACAAAAGGAGATGCAGGAGGTTGAGGAGCGGGTGATGGCTGTCCAAATGGCAGAGGAGGCTGCACATAGCCCATATATTGATGACACGGCTGTGAGTATTGGAAAACAACAAAGTAACGATTAGAATCTATACCAGAACTTGCCATAGGAATCGGCTGTCCCAAATATTGAGATGGTACTTGAGGCGTTGAAGCCTTGCCCCAAAACCCCACATGCTATTTTTAGATGGTGAGTCACCCCTGTAGTGTGCCATAAATACAATACAATGGTTTAGAACTTGTAGTTTGTAGGATTGTTTGTAGGTCTATCTAGTGCTAGCTAGGCACTTAAAATATGGTAAAAGCTTAGGTAATTGTGGTCACAATTGGGCAATTGGGGAGTTGTGGAATTGTGACTCATGAGAAATTGGGCAATTGTGAGAAATTGGGCAAATGAGAATTTAGGGAATTGGGAATATTGGGGAATTTGTGAGAAATTGGGGAAGAGAGGAGGAGGTGACTGCAGATCGCGTGCGAGAGAGAGAGAGAGAGAGAGAGAGAGAGAGAGAGAGAGAGAGAGAGGATGTTTGGGTTGCAGGTTGCGTGCGGGGAGAGAGAGAGAGAGAGAGAGAGAGTGAAAGCCCAACATTAAAAAAAAAAAACACTTAGACAAAAAAAGAAAAAAAGACAATTCGTTTTTTTAAGAAACAAAAAAAAATCCCCGTTTTTGGATATGTTTCTGGAGTTTCGGCTGTTTTGGGGTTTCGGAGTTTCTCAGCCCAGAAACGCATTTCTATGTGACTATGCTCCCCTCTCCTCTCAGTCGGCAGCCCACATACAGTTGCGTTGTAAACATGCAGAAGAGTCCCAAAAAGCATGAACACTCGGCAGAACCAAAAGGCGTGCAGGTTAATACTTTCTTCAGACCTCAACCAGCTCTCTGTTTGTTACAGCCAACAGGTCAAACCCTCTTGAGTATAATTAGACCAAGACTATTTCCATATATATGCAATGATTCCATGAACCATCTATGCACATCTAACTACAACGTCTTCCCTGTTCACATCTGACTCCACCCTAAGTGTCCCATACCACCGTGCCTTGGAAGACAAAGTAGTCCATGGATTAGGACCGGAAGATCCATGTAACCACACTAGGTGTGAACGTCCTTGGGCACTGTCTCGTGAACAATATGCATGTCACACTTAATATGTAAAAGCCACATTGCACATAACAACTGAATGATACATTAGTGCACAAGATAATCTGCTTAGAGACAAGCACGGCACAGAACATCACCACCACTGGGGCGGCGAACGGGCCGACCCTCCCCTCAATATTGAAGTATATTATTGGAGTATTTAAATCTGTACAAAGTTCCAAGGTCTCGCCAGCCAGATAATCCAATGCAATGCAAGTATGAAGACAAGTTAACCAAACAGAAGTGTGTCGGAGTAGTTTGCCGATGTTGGACTCGTCGAATGAGTCTAAGTAGCCTACCCACCAGTCTCATACACTTGGAGGGAAGTGAACGCGAAACTGTTATTTGGAGACCACGCACAAATAGGTGCCCTTGTACTAGAGCCTGGCTCCTACCCTTGTAAAGACCATGGCTCAAGCCTCCCTTGTATGAGTACACAAACAAGTATAGGTATGCGAATAGGTACAAGTACACGAACAGGTACTTGTACGTGATGTCAATAGGAGGCACTCAAACAAGTACACTTGGTGCCAGTTCACAACACGTACATTTGGTACTGCAGATGTAGGATGATATTCAGCAGGTACTTGTTGGTACAGTAGGGTTTTCAGCATGTACTTGTAGGTACAATTAGGGTTTCAATTTGTACTTGCAAGTACAGTTTATCCTATACTTGCAAGTACAATTAGGGTTTTAGTTTGTACTTGCAAGTATAGTTAGGGTTTCAACAAGTATAGCAGGTACATAGTCATGTACAATAGGTATAGTAGGCGGCTACAACAGGTACAGAGTGAGGTACAACAGGCACAATAGGTACACAGATAGTCGACTTGTGGATGGGGGTAAAGAAAAAGATGTGCCAGCCTCCAATGTGAGAGAGGGAGAGAAGTAGTCGTGGGAGAGGTTGGTGGAAGGGGGTGGAAAGGTGTCCATTGTTTATAGGACACGTGGCAACCCCTTAATGAAGGTGGGCACCTCTATAAGGAGCCCCCTCATTAAAGAGTCCCACAAATGGGTTTTAATGGGATATGAGGATGCCTAAGGCTTGGACAGGCCATATCTTGGTCCTTGGACCCTGGGCATTGGCCAATAGCTTGTGCCCAAGTTAAAAGAATGTGAACTGCGAAGGTTATAAACTCCTAGAGAAATAAACAAAGGTTTAAATGAATACTTACCACCTGTTCACATGCCATAAACCATGTCAGAATATAGGGCATTTGCATGGTTCACGGGTGGGCGTCCCCTACCTGTGAACCGGACATGTCATCGCAGGCAGTCACACGAAAACACAAGTCACGTGAAAACAGTTTCAAGTAGGCAGAGATGCGTGCATATGCATTATGCAATGGATATATCTCCCGTTCCTGGAACCTATAAATAGCAAGTCTTTCAGAATACAAAACTAGGATACAGAAGATAGGTGTTTTAAGATGGCCAAAGAGCCTATATAAAGCATTGTACGTGGTGGAAGTATTATCATAATACAATCATTCTTGTGCTATGCAACAACTCTCTCTCTCTCTCTCTCTCTCTCTCTCTCTCTATATATATATATATATATATATATATATATATATATATATATATATATATAATATACTCTCTCTCTCTCTCTCTCTCTATATATATATATATATATATATATCAAGCATTTTGTCTGGCAGGGAATTATCAAGTCTTTAAACAATGAGCAAAATATGGACAGACTACAGTTACATGTCAGCTCAGTAATACTAGCTGCACACTCGGATTATTTTATGAGGCTGTTTTGTAATGGAATGAGCGAGTCCAGATCTGAGGTTGCTGTCGTACAGGTGACTGAAGAAGGTAGCGATCTCTCTCTTGAATGAAATGCTAATGAAACATGGTTCCACCCTTGCATGGTATCTGTTTTGAAGGAGGTTTTTCATGTCTACTGTGTTCTCACCTTCCATTGAAAAGATTAAATACAATTCTATGACACTAAAGCATGTTGGAATGGGCTCTTTGTGCAGAGAGACTTGGGTTGCAGAGTCTTATTGAGTATATGTATACAGGGCACTTAAGAGAACCATCCAATGCGGAGACTGCAGTCATGCTTCTTTGCTTGGCAGATAGGTTTGCAATCTCTTCATGCATGGAACCTCTCATGGATGCCTTCAAACGGTTCCCCAATACCCTCCATGATTGCCTTTTGGTATTGGGCCTTCCAGAGACACTGAAATCCAATAAAAGTGTGCAACCAGTGGTAGATCATTGCCGCAGTTATCTCTCCCAGCAGTTTCCGGATGTGTCTGCTAGGAAATCTGAGTTTCTTTCGCTTAACCTTGAAGGTGTGAAAGTGGTCCTTGACAGTGAGTCACTAAATGTGCAGTATGAGGAGGAGGTTTTCTGGTATCTTCTGGACTGGCTTGAAACCAACTACCATGATTTGGAAAGTCGAATTTGTGCTGCAGAAGAGATCGCAGAGGTAGTCAGGTTTCCTTGGTTAACTGGAGATTTTCTGGAAGATGTTGTTGCTTGCAGTCCGCTCATGCAGAGCCAGGCTTGTCAGGCTTTGATTATAGAGGCAGTCAAGTTCAAGAGTTTCACACATGCTCGTCAGCAGGAGATGATTTGGAAAAAGAATTCCCATAACCGTTTCCGACCCCGCAACAATCTGATCCTCGAGAACTTCTGGGGTAACTCAAAAACATACGTTTTACAGCAGATGGACAAGAGCTGCCAAGTCTACTTTGAATTTCCTCTAGAGTTAGTCATTTGTAAGGGTGACAACTTCCGGTCACGCACCTTCTCTCTAGGTCCTAACAAATACACCTTTTACATTGATGCTAAACCAGGATCTGTAAAAGCTTCATATATTTCCCAGCTCACATGCTGTATAAGTCTTATGTTTTCACCTAACCCCTTGTGGAAAGCTTCGGATGAGAGCTCTTGCCATACATGGCTTGAATACACAATTGCCATGAAAAGGGACTACTCTCAGAACTATGATACCAGGGCCACTGGTCACTGTGATTTGCAAGTCGCTGAGGGTGCTTGCGCGCAATTTAATGATTTCTTCTCTGGCTGGTTCATTGAGAGGGGTTTCAGTTACCCAAGATGGAACCTCACAATCAATGGTCCAGTTTTCTTTAGGCTTGATCTCCATTTGAAGGAGAGACCGAGCTCAGAGTCAAGCTCTTTTTAACAATCTTCTTTATAATCTTGTACAATATGTTGTTAAGGGCATGTACACTTTGTTAAGAGAATAAGACATTATCTTGACTGTGCGAGGATTGACAGTGGTGACATAACCCTAAAACTATAGGGTCCATGCATGTATTATTTTGATTTCAATTTGTAATATTGTCGTACTGTTTCGCTGCGTGCTTTGCAACCTATTTGATGTGATAGCTACCAAAAGAGATACTTGGAATCTTGGAGGGGCTCAATGAGGAATGGCAAAACAACCACTCGAGGTGTGTTATCATTAGTTCTACCTTGGATTTTTAAATATTTTCTGTGACCTGGTCACTACCATAGTACTAATGACTGGCTATTTTGGTTTTGGTTCATAATAGAGACCATCCTGGCATTAGTTGCAGGTGCCTTGCCTGGATCAAGTGGATTCTGGATCTCCCTCTGGTACACGAGGTACAAAGACACTCTAGTCTCCGATGGCCTAGCTATTTGCAGCAGTAATGTTCTGTTCGGTCCTTTTTTTTAATGTAATTTCACTTCCTCTTCTGGGTTCCCACTGTCTTCTATAACCTTCATTTTTGTTTGAAACCTCTTGTGATAACTACTTTCCAGTGCTGAACATGCGTAACATGCACGGAATGTGTATTGGCATCCTGTTGGGTGTTGGACTCACACACTCACACACACAAACCTGCACATTAGGGTTAGGTGCAGGGTAGAGAAGCTCACACACAGAAATGAGAGAGAGAGAGAGAGAGCCAAAAGTGTGGTATCCACAAAATGCAAGTCAACCCTTACATGTGTGCCACATCCATATAATATAGAAGTACAAAATATTATATGTTAGAGTGTCCTTTCACACTTGATGTCCAAGGGGAAAAACCACATGGGAAAAAGTGCCCTTGGTTAAGCCCTGTTCACACATAGCACTACCATAAGTCAGCATATGCCTACAAATCCCCCCTGTAGTGGAAGTGTGAACCTGTACAAGGTAGCAGATCACTCTCTGTATGAGAGTAAGCCCAAAGCTTTGCGAAAAGCTTCAAACTTTTCTCGAGGTAAAGCCTTTGTGAATAGATCTGCAACATTATCCTGTGTAGGGCAATAAGATAAACCGATCTCCCCTGCATGTAGCCTCTCTCTGACATAGTGATAATGAATCTCTATGTGCTTGGTACGTGCATGAAATATTGGATTTCGTGCCACGGCCATAGCACTCTGGCTATCAGTGAGAATGGTGGTGGGTGTCTGCTGACACTCACGAAGATCAGCCAATAGTCTCCTCAACCATACACAATCTACTGTAGCTGTAAAGACTGCCCTGTACTCAGCCTCACAAGTAGATGTAGCAACAGTGGGTTGCTTTTTACCTAACCAAGATATGCATGAATTGCCAAGAAAAAAACAATTCCCACTAGTGGATTGCTTGGTATCATAATCACCAGTCCAATCTGAATCACTGTATGCATAAAGCTGCAAGTTGCCCCCCCTGGGATAGAACAAACCAAGATCTAGGGTACCCTTAAGATAACGAAAGATGCGTTTGACTGCTTGCCAATGCTTTGTGCCTGGACTATGCATGAATTTGCTCAACAAAGACATCCCAAAAGATATGTTTGGCCTCGTGTTACACAAGTAAATGAGGCATCCTACTGCCTGGCTGTAAATGCCGGCCTCAAAAGGCTCTCCAATATCATGCATAGTAAGCCGTACACCTGGTTCTACCGGAGTAGAAATGGGCTTACATTCATCCATGTGAAACCTTTTTAGCAAACTTTTTATGTACTTAGTTTGCTGCATAACAATGCCATCATCAGTATGCATAAACTGTATGCCGAGATAGTAGTATAAAGGCCCCAAATCTGACATATCAAATTCAGCTTTCAAATCAGAAATTTGTGCTTTGCTTGTACTTGTAATGAGCATGTCATCTACATACAAGATGACTGTGAGAATATCGGCATCGGTTTTCTTCACATACAATGTGCTTTCAGCTGGACTATTCTCATAACCTTGGCTGGTTAGATGAGCATGTATCTTATCATACCAAGCTCTTGGAGCTTGCTTTAACCCATACAATGCTTTGTGCGACCTGCATACTTTATGTTCCTCACCACGAACTACAAAACCAATGGGCAGATTTACATGTACTTCCTCCTGTAAATCCCCATTTAAGAATGCAGTTTTGATATCCAATTGATGCACTTTCCATCCTTTATGGACAGCCAATGCAATCACTGATCTTATTGTGGTCATTCTCGAAGTAGGAGCAAAAGTCTCTTCATAATCTATTCCCTTTTTCTGGGAGTAGCCTTTAGCCACAAGTCTTGCTTTGTACCTGTCAATAGTACCATCAGACTTTCTTTTGACTTTGTACACCCACTTTGTTCCAATTACATGCTTGCCTTTAGGCAATTCCACAAGATCCCATGTATTGTTCTTCATGATAGAAGAAATTTCAGCTTGCATAGCTTGCAACCGATGCTCATTCTCATGTGCTTCTTCATAAGAAGAAGGCTCTTCTGAATCAAAGAGACCACCCATTGCGAATGCAGACTCCCCACGATGTACATTCAAAGCATGGCTGGAACTAGCCCTTGTTCTACCTGTGAGTGGAGCTGCAAGTTTGCTTTCTTGTTGCAAAGTTTTCAGCAACCATCTTGGCACTGACTTGGCTGTGTCTATGGCTGTTTGCTCTTCCCTGACAAGATCTTCCACTTCTTCCATAGAAGGGGGCTGAATGGCTGGCTGTTCCACATGTTCTACATGTGGATTTTCTTGTGTAGGGGCTGGCTGATCTGAATCCCCCCTAATTGCAATGGGTAAAAGTCCATCAAACATGTCCTGTATACCTGTATCATTGCTTTTATACAAGCTGTACATGGGCTGTTCTGAATTTTCAGCAAATACCACATCTCTACTCACAAAAATCCTTCGTGTAGTTGGATTATAAAGACGGTATCCTTTGCTTTCATTGTTGTAGCCCACAAAAATGCATTTAATTGCTTTGTTATCTAGCTTTGTTTGGAGTTGTTGTGGCACATGCGCATATGCCAAACACCCAAATGTATGCATATAATCCACTGTTGGCTTTCGGCTATACCAAGCCTCAAATGGTGTTATGGTTTCAAAGCTTTTGTTGGACACCTGTTGGACACCTGTTCAACACATGAGTTGCACATATTATAGCTTCCATCCAAAATTTGTGAGGCAATTTTTGTGCTTTCACCATGCATCTTGCCATTTCCATGAGAGATCTTTTTTTCCTTTCAACTACACCATTCTGCTGCGGTGTATAAGGCACAGTACATTGGTGTTTGATGCCCTTTTGAAGCATATAATCTTTGAATGCATTTGACATGTATTCTCCACCTCTATCTGAGCGGAGTGTTTTGACTTTACATGCACATATATTTTCAGCCATTGCTACAAAGTGTCGAAAGCATGTAAACACATCTGCTTTCGCTTTCAAAGGGTAAGCCCAAGCAAACCTGGAGTAGTCATCAATGAATGTGACGAAGTAAAGATGCCCCCCTATGGATGGTGTCCGCATTGGACCACATAAATCACTATGTATGAGCTGTAATTTACTTTCAGCTCTAACAGCTCCATCTTTGGGGAATGGTTTCCATTGCATCTTTCCCAAAATACACCCCTCACATACATGTCTTGGTGGAGACTCAAGAGGCGGCATATTATCAACCATATGATGCTTATGCAAAAGCATCAAACTCTGAAAATTTACATGCCCAAAACGAGCATGCCATAGCTCTGCATCATGCATAGCAGGAGTGTGGGCAGCCACTGTATTTGCATCATAAGTGCGCTTGTCATAGCTGTCCAGCTTATACAAGCCTTTGTATCGTGTTCCAGAAGTGACTATTTCATAACCCTTTGATGGGTCTTTTACCAAACACTTCCCATCTTCAAATTCAACCTTTAAACCTTGGTCGTTTATGGCTGAGACGGAGAGCAGATTTTTCTTTATCCCTGGAACATACAATACATTTTTCATACATATATTGGCACCATTGGCTGCAATAAGTATGACATTACCAATTCCCTTTACTGGATATGTGGTATGATCTGCACATGATACAGTGCGGCCTTTTGAAGCATAAACCAAGTGCTGAAATACATCTTTGCATGAAGTGATGTGGCTCGAAGCACCACTATCAAAATACCATGATGCATTCTGTCTGTCAGATGCAATGCAAGACATATCAGTGTCTGAAGCTAGTGCATGTGACCAAAAAGGTGTACTCTTCCTGGATTACATTAGCTGATTGCTGTGCTTTGTCATCAGAAGAGTCTGCTACTGCATTGCCTGCTTCTTTCCGTTTCTCTTTTGCAATCCGCTTCCTACATTCACTGATGTAGTGTCTAGGCTTATGGTAGTAGTGACATTTGCCCTTCTTTTTGGGCTTGTTTGCATCCCCTTTGTCAAACTTTTCACCACTAGAAGAGGGATGTCCATGACCAGCCTTGCTAGACTGTTGTCCCCCATGCCTAAAGCTCTTTGCTTTACCCTTATCCTTGGCTGTAAATGCCTTTTCTCCACCACGGTTGCTCGATAAGTTTGCTCTTGTTTGCTCTTCCTGCAAGAGTAAACCCACGAGCTCTTCAAAAGTGACGGGATCCATACAAAGGAGGTTATGGCAAAATTTTCTTAAATTTTGTGGAAATAAGTTTTATCTTTATATCTGTTTGGGATAACCTCATCAATGTTGAGCAATTGTTCTTGCAAATCTTTCACTTTGGTGAGAGGATCTGCCATAGAGTCACCCTCATCCATAGAAAGAAGATCCAATTGCCTCTTCAAGTAGGCAACTCTTGCCTCGTTGCGTACCTGATACATTGCTTCCAATGTGTCCCATGCAAGCTTCGATGTCTTGCATGAACGAATGTGCGGAATTATAGTTCTTTTCACTGAAAGGGCTATCAATGACATGGCCTGTGCATCTTTAGAGTCCCATCTCTTCTGCTCTTGTATGGGAGCAGGATCTACATCAGGAGCTCTTTGAGCACCTCCCCTTTGAGGTGTGGCTGGCTGTATGGTAAGTGGGCGTGTGTCATCACCACACACGATGCCCCAAAGCCCTTTGGCTACCAGCAAATTACGGATCATGAAACTTCAGAGGGAGTAGTTAGATCCATCCAGCTTGTCCTCCTGGGTGAGCACACCAAATACATCTGTAGCATTCTGTGCCATGTCAACAAAGATAACTGCAAGCAAACCAAGCACCAATGTGCACTGCCAGGCAACCAAATGTCTTGTGCAAATGTATGCCTGCAAACCAAAGCAAGTGTAAACTTGCACCAAATTGTCCAATTACACACAATGTGTATACATACGCGACAAATAGCAGCTGTAATGCCCAATTACATGCTCCAATCAGAAAATCCCCAAATTTCATGCACTCCAATTGCTTCAATGTGCATCTAATTGGCCAATTTCCACAAAAGCCCCAAATTCTGCAAATGTAAGAGGTTCAATTTGCCAATTTTGACCTCAATTTTGAAAACCCCCAAATTGCAGGCAAAGCAAAATGCCCAATTTTTTTTCAATTTTTCCAGAAATTGAGAAATCCCCCAAATTGCACCTGCAATTTTCCTTTCAATCTGACTTGCACAGCAGTGTCTGCAAAATCTGCATATGACCTGCACTAGAATGGCTGCAAATTTTGTATTTGTATTTGACCAAAAATTTGTAGAGTGAAATACCTTCAGGCAAGAGCAGCAGGCTTGGAGCAGACAGTCGAATAGAGTTGACGGTGGGAGCCGGTGGAGCTGTGCAGAGCTGCAGGTGTCGAGGAGGGCAGAGCTGCAGACGGTTGCATGCACAGCAAGGCGGAGGCGTGGAGAGGACGGATGCGGGCTCTGGGCGGTGGCGGACCAGCTGGCATGGGCCTGACCGCCCCAAGTTCCTGGGACCGTTCAGTGGCGACACCCCGTCCTACCTCACGGGCGAGTATCCGGGCGACTACGGGTGGGACACAGCAGGCCTCTCTGCAGACCCAGAGACCTTCGCAGGCAACCGAGAGCTGGAGGTGATCCACGCGCGCTGGGCGTTGCTGGGCACGCTGGTGTCGGGCGAGCCAGAGGCGGGCGCTGGAGTCGGAGTCGTTGGTGTCGGACCAGCCAGAGGCGAGCATTGGGCGCCGGAGCCGGAAGCTACAGGCAAGTCGGAACCTGGGCACGAGGCGCAGCGGGAGCGAACGGACGGCCAGAACGGAACTTCGAAGGTGGGTGCAGGAGAGCGGAGAGGCGACGCCAGACGTGGTGGGTTGGAACGGCGAGCGAGCGAGCCGGTGTTGGGCGACGGCGGCGGCTGTGACGGAGCAGGGGCGCGCCGGACGGCAAGTCGGGCAACGACGGAACTGAGCGTCGCCGGCTACAGAGGCGGACCCTGCCGCCCGCGAGGCTGGGCGGAGGTGGTGGGCTCCCCACTAGCGCGGCCCATCTCTGGAGGCCGGGCGGTGGAGTAGCGACGGAACACAACGGACGAACGGCGACGGAAAAACACAGCGTCGACAGAAAAACGCAGGCTGACGGAACGTCAGTTTTCGATGGAATTTCGCAGGATTTTTACCAGCTGCAAATTTCCAGGGCCAGTTCCTAGCTCCTGGCTTTTGATACCAAATGTTGGGTGTTGGACTCACACACTCACACACAAACCTGCACATTAGGGTTAGGTGCAGGGTAGAGAAGCTCACACACAGAAATGAGAGAGAGAGAGAGAGAGAGCCAAAAGTGTGGTATCCACAAAATGCAAGTCAACCCTTGCATGTGTGCCACATCCATATAATATAGAAGTACAAAATATTATATGTTAGAGTGTCCTTTCACACTTGATGTCCAAGGGGAAAAACCACATGGGAAAAAGTGCCCTTGGTTAAGCCCTGTTCACACATAGCACTACCATAAGTGAGCATATGCCTACACATCCATGCTCCTTTTGCATCGTGTATAGATTTTTTTAATTAAGTGAAATATTTAAGATCTCTTGCGGCAACCCTGTTACATTCATATCACGGTGTGATTTTCACTTTCATGTGGAAATGGTCCTCAGTCAAGAGATCTTGATTTTTTACTGGCTGAGCACATTATGGTAGTTAGGATGTCCATTCCATGATGGAGGCTTTGAGGAGGCTTGTATCTTGTTTTTGGGAGGAGAATTGGGGGAAGGGTTCCCTGTCTGGCTGGCCAGTGTGAGGGAGGTTACATCATTTTTTTTTTTTGGGGGGGGGGGGGGTGGTTTGCCAAGTGATGACACCGTCTCCTTGAGTGAGGAAATATTATGGGCTACAAGAGCTAAGACTCCTAGGGAGCCAAAGGAGGTGGGGTGGCCAGCCAGCCAAAGGAAGGTTGTGATTTTCCTGTGATGAAAACTGTTGCAAAGCCTCTTCCACAAGTCGAAGAGGAAGAGGCATGACCAGCCAAAGTGATCTTCCTTGGACATAAAAAACTCCGGGTTAAAATTCTCCAGTCTCCAATGTAGCAATTTTAGACTCGCACAAACTTCTTTCAATGGGCCACTCTTGTGAAACCTTTGGTGGAGCATTTCAATATATTGAAAGGTGTCCACACGTATCTGACACTATCACCAGAAAACTAAATCATTTGCCTAACATTGATGGGTGCATTAATCTTGCCAAAAAAGGAAGTTGCTGGAATTTCAGCTTTGTTTGTCTTCCCCTTTACATCAATTAACATGTTGCATTTTACCCCTTCATCCTTTAAAGATCCTTATACCTTATTTGGCTTGTTGCATTAGTCCCACAAATGGACCACATAGCCTTGTGAACATCATGCTCTATGTAACCTACATTGCCCACAACTCTCTTCAATTGTGACATAGAATGTCTCCTCTTCACTGGCTAGTTCAGGGAACTTTTTTCCATGTGGTTTTCCCCTTGGATATCCAATGTGAAAGGACATGAATCATTCTCATGTGTAGGCACTTTAGAGATTGATTTCTCTTCCTTTCGAGTTTCTTCATTTCACCAAAGCATTCTTTCTTTTTTGTTGCATCCATTTCCTTAGCGATCTCATTAGCTAAGTCAATGTACCTAGAGAACCTACACTCGCATTGAAAGACCCCCTCTTGTTCAATTTTGTAAACAGTGTTTGCTTTTACACGAGAGGAAAAAAAGAGAATAAATGCAAGGGTATTAGCTAGTTTGCACCATTAGCCATTCCAAGGTTGAACGACCCTTTCTTGTGGAGAAGATAGGGTCCTCAACCAAGCCTCCATTGGTGTCACTCTAGTGAAGCTATGCAGATGGGTAGTGAGCAAAGGGGGAAAGAGTTGTGGAAAGCTCATTCTCAACCCTAGTGTCTATGTGCATGTAATGAGCATGTGAGAGATGGAGATGGAGAAGAAAAGGGGAAGGGGGATAGACAAGCAAGCTATCACACCATACATACATTGCAATGGACAAGCGTGCAAGCATCAATAAGAATAGGCAAGCAAGCAACTAATCCAAGAGCTCAAGAAGACTCGAACTCAATTGTGATTAATGGGATTGTCCCTTTTCTCATTCTCATGTGTAGACACTTTAGAGATTGATTTCTCTTCCTTTTGAGTTTCTTCATTTCACCAACGCATTCTTACCTTTGTGTTGCATCCATTTCCTTAGCTCTCTCATTAGTTAAGTCAATGTACCTAGGGAACCTACACTCACATTGGAAAACCCTCTCGTAGTTAATTTTGTAAACAATGTTCACCAAATCAAGAATACTTGTGTTTTACATGAGAGGAAATGAGAATAAAAGCAAAGGTCTTAACTAGTTTGCACCATTAGCCTTTCTTGTGGAGAAGATAGGGTCTTCAACCTTGCCTCCATTGGTGTCACCCCAATGAAGCTATGCGAATGGGTAATGAGCAAAGCGGGAAAGACCTATGGAAAGCTCAATCTTAACTCCAATGCGTGCATGTAATGAGTATGTGAGAGATGGAGGTGGAGAAGAAAAGGGGAAGGGGAAGGGGGATATACAGGCAAGGAATCACACCATATATACACTGCAATGGACAAGCATGCAAGCATCAACAAGAATAGAGCAAGCAAGCATGCAAGCTACTAATCCAAGAGCTCAAGAAGACTCGAGCTCAATTGTGATTAATGGGATTGTCCCTTTTCTCATCATTGAAAATGTCATATATATGGCCTCATATTTGCAAGTGCGCGACTGTCCAAGGTAAGTACGGAGGCCCGAAAGCTAGGTAAGCTTATACCTAGGCCATGTATATACAAATTTTATCTTAGGTAGCAATACACATGACGTAGGCTTGGCTAGATCCCATAATCCTTTGTCATTATGCCATGCTGTAGTTACAAATGGTGGAAGAAAGTGGTGACTACATCAGGAGTAATGTTAACCAAATGTGGTTGACAAGAAACAAGATGTATACCTCAGTGGTCAATTAATATCATTAGTATATGATAAATTTAAATAAAGTCTTAGCAACATCATTGCTTTGGGTTTGGGGAGTGTTTGCCTTGAATGAGTGAAATGTAGGATAAGGAAAAGAGGGAGGGATACATTGTTGAGGCTTCCAAAGAATTGGTCGTGTTAGACAATTAGTAGCATGGTTAGAAGGTTACTTTAAATTGCGGGCTCAGCTTATGCTAACTACAAGAAAGCTTCATCATTAAGACAACTTGACAAGGGACAAGGTCTTTTCACTTTACAAAGAGGATATGTTAACAACATATGAGCAATTTGCAAGCTAGTCTTACTTTTATAATGCTTTGGAATATATACATTCCTAGAAAAAGAAGAATGGATGTGCAATGTTTGTGTTAATTTAAAGAGTAGAAGAGAGAATGCAAAGGATCCCTTGTGTATAACAGTTGTGTGTATCCCTAGGTCTTCTTTACGTATTCCAATATCCTAACTAGACAATTACTATTATTCACTTGGTCATTTCATCTTGGTAAGGTGCCTTACCAAAGGTACTATATCTTCAACTTGACAACATAGCAAGGGAGAGCAAAAATCAAACCGTTCTAGGATACTTGAATATGGTGGTGTATCTAGGGATATCTAGCAAAGTGAATGTGAACTTTCTTCTTGTGGGACACATTCATGATCGTATCGATCAAAAGTTAAGTACATTTATAAAGGAGCTTTCTTGTCATGAGTCTTGTCTTTGCCTACAATGATGTCTCTTGTTGAGTAGGCTCACACACCAAGGCTGTTCGTAATGCACCTCAAAGAAAAATTTAGCTTAAGTTATATGCAGATGTACTTTATCTATATGGTAAGTAATTGTCAACGTATGATAAGTGGCTACCAACAATTTTTGTACTTGAATTGAATATGAAAGCTCCTAAGATAAAATCACTTCAATATTTGAAGGAGGCTAAAGATGCTACAAACATATGTAGAAAAAGGATGGTGTGGACAAAGCAAAGCAATATGCAAGACTACGAGTGAGAGATGGTGGGAAGAGTTCTTTGATGATCATGATCAAATTCTTGGTAGAATTTGTGAATATAATTTGAATGTTTGAGCCCATTTGTGGGGTTTCTTATAAACACAATTTGAATGTTTGATGACCACGATCAAATTCATGCTAGAATTTACAAAGACAATTTAAATCTTTTGAACCCATTTGTGTGGTTTCTTGTGAGTGAGCATACCTTGCAATCAAACAAAAATTTCAAAGGAGATCAATAATATCCATCATGCTAACTCTAGAGAGACGTATCTAGGGTTAAGAACATTGAAAATAGCTTCAAAAAATATGGAATGGAAATTTTCAAGACATCAGGGAGGGTACTCTAATGGCTACTGCAGCAAAAAAGGATGAAGTTGGACAATCCTTTTGGATTAAAAAAGCTATAAAGATCATAAAAGAAGATGATGGAAACACAATATTACTTGTCACTATTCATTATAGAGAAAAATATGAAAATTCCTTTATCAAAAAATATAGCTTAAAAATGCAAAGTCTTACTCAAGGAAGAGGCTAAAAAAGAAATGACAAGAAAATCCATAGCACTAGTGTCCTTAAACTTGATGAGGTAGATATGCTTGTTTGTGACTTTAGTCTTACAAATTAAGGATATATGATGAAGTCAACCATTGCTATTTTGAAAGACAAAATTCTTGGATTGGAGGAAAAGGTAAGAGCTATAGCATGAACTAGGGTACTAGTTAGAACACACTCTTGACTGGACAATAGCTTCTATAGAACCCATGGGAGGAGAACTCAAGGAGTACTTAAACTATAACTAATAGACCATAATGTGGCAAGCCATGGAGTTCCACACCTACCTAATTTGCATTTATAGGCATTTTACCCTATGCAATTGGCTTATACGCCTCCACCTCCTTATACTATAGATATGATAAGGATGTCACAAGCAACAGGAAGAAGTAGCCATACAAATGGTCAGATCAGATACTAATCAAGCTAAACTCTCATATTTGAAAGCTTTTAAGTAAATTTGATGGGTTTGGAGATCCAATCCTACTTCTTGAGATATTAAAACATGTTTGTGGAAGTTTGATGAATATTTAATGCCGAGATAATTTCTTGTTGGTCTTAATTACCAAGTTTGCACAATCCCTCACTCAATCACAGGTTTCATACCTTTGATGAGTGCTACAAACAAGCCATCAGATTGAATGAAAACATAGTAGGGAGAGAATCAAAGAAACGTACATTTAGCACCCCATCTAAAACACCATTAACCTTTAAGGCTACAAAACCCAAAGAAAGAGGGAACACCAACCTAGGATATGATAGTAGAAGAGTTAAGTACATCCCTACTAAATCAATTGAGCCATCAGATTGAATTACAATCCCTTATCAGTCATAGGTTTCATACCTTTGATGAGTGTTACAAACAAGCCATCATATTGAATGAAAACATAGTGTGGAGAAAATAAAACAAACCTACATTTAGCACACCATCTAAAACACCATTAGCCTTAAAGGCTACAAAACCCAAAAAAAGAAGGAACACCAACCTAGGATATCATAGTAGAAGAGTTAAGTACATCTCTACTAAATCAATTGAGCCAACAATGGTGTGAGGGCCAATCGAGGGAGGAACGCCAAGAAAATCCTCATTTGTTCCCCCGATGTGATATGGTTTGTTGTAGTGTGAGTCAATAAAATCACAGTAGCATGGAATGCCCTCATTTGATGTAAAGATCTCTCGTTTACTGGTGCATGCATATGGAAAACCATGAGACTTCAAACACAATGCTAGAACTAATGGAACATGCACATCGTCAATTATGAACAATGTCAAGTCCCACCTCTACAAAACATGTTAACAAACTCCTAGAGTAACAACCCGATATGGAAACCGTATTTTCCATAATAATGACTCCACTTAAAGAGGTATAATAAGTGTTCTCAAAGACCCCTTACCACCTCTTATCTTACTACCACAACACCCAACATCTAGACTCGCTCCTACTATGAATCAAGTGCAACTGAATAAATCGCAAGAAGTAGGAACCTCAAAATTGAAATATCTAGAGTTGAAGTATCTTTAGTTTTGGATATACAAAGTGAACAAGGGGCCATAGATAGTCCACTCAGATGTGTTGCTAATCAACCAAGAAGACCAACATTTGGATATACTAGAGGTGGTAGTGGAGAATACAAAAAGAGAATCCGATGGATCCTTTAAGCATTCACATCCCTTCTTACCAAAAAATATAGAAAATAACCTAGAAAGATGTTTGTTTGAAGGAATCCACACAAATTCCTTACACGGATGTAGAACATAGTTCATTGCCAAGTGGCATTAATACAACGGATTTACGTCCCTTCTATATCAAAATATGTACAAATGCTCTACTTTAATGTAATGCAAACTCATGGAGGGATTTGAAGGATTAAATGGAAGGAAACTTACACACAATTGTGGAGGAAATTGTGGAGCCACCATTAACAACAAAGATAAGTTATGAAACCCCCTCTAGTGATTTAAAAAATGGAAGCTGCCTAAGGTAGCCATTGGGATATGATTATGAGAGTGATGAAAACCAATGTAGTGTTACCCACGGTACATTAGGGCTAAGAAGTCTTTACTACTTTAGATGGCAGTGTTGGGGTTATAATTATTACTACACATTGTTGGGAGGTTAAGGGAAAGTCACCCAAGGGTGAAACAAATTTAGTTGTGAAACTAGCTAATGGTACCATAACAAGACCTCTTGGAATCTTGCAAGAGCTTAAGATTAGAAATTTTACAATCAGTTTTTGACCTCTTGTGTCAAGCATTATCATTTCATATACTGATCTTCTCAAATTCTCTCATCCAAATCTCTAGGATTTTTTACGGCAAAAGAACTTGAGCATTCACACTTTGGTAACGACTTGCACTACTCCCCCTTCTCTAAGGTTTATTGTGGTGGTGGAATAACTTAAGCATTCACTTGATAAAACGACATCCACTACTAACCCCCTAATTGTGTTTTACCATAGTTAGTTGATTGAGCTTCATTTATGAGACACAAATCTGAATAACCCCTTTAGCATAGTCCAAAAGGCCCATGTATTTTGTGGGAGAAGATGCAATCCTCTCACCAGCATGTTCCTCTGCTCTTAGAGCTTCCATGGATTCTCGACTACTTGTAGTATCTTCTCTATTCGATATCAATGCTCTATGCTCATATTGTATTTTTCCAAGCATCGGCTTGCTCATGTTTACATGACCCCCATTATGAGCAGTAGCCATGGTTCAACATAGCACAGACACCCCAACATCCTCATATTCACATGGAAGGGGCCTAGGAAGTCAAATGGTTTAGAGATGGCTTGGATTAGATTTGGCACACTGCCAAATAGGCTACATGCTACATGGGACCATTATCTCACAATGGTCCACACATGTAGTAGGTAGACTTTACTCTTGGACACCCTATCCTGACATTGGGAGGCCCGAATGGGGCCCAAGATGAGCATGGATGGCCGTGGGAGGTGGGGAAACTACGTCGCGGACACTAGAACATTTTTATAAGAGCCGAGTTTATAACGCAAACGATGACATCGGCTATGATCACAAACCTATGCAGTCATGTCGTGGTACCCCGCATATACAAGCCTTCAAAGACACATAGCCAACTTCTCCACAAAGTTCATCACTCATCACTATGAGTTTACTCCCTACCTTTTACTAGCATACAACCTCCATCTTAGTAGCAGTTCAAGATCAGCAATCGAAGCTCCTTTCATAGAAGCACACAGGTGTGGGGCTTTTGCCATCTATTATATTAGTTCTATAATAGTATTCTTCTCAATCTCCAATATTGTGCAATGTGAGTTTTCAAGTTTTGTGCTGTGAAAGATCCTACTTCTTATGAGTGTTCTCTTGGATACACTGCACATTGTATCCTCTTACATCTCAAGTTGAACACATTTAATTTACTAGCCAAGTTACCAAACACTAAGCTTAACTAATAAGAGGATCATGGAGAGGTTGTTAACGACTCTCCCTAATCTTAAGTGCAAGTAAACTGCTTTTTCACTCTAGACTAATTTTCATATCATTGATAATCTAGTGGCTTTCACGTCGTGAGAATGCACAATGTTCTCAAGGGTGAGAAAAAATATCCACTAAATTTCTCCGTGTGGTGAGAAGGCACAACGTTCTCATGGGTGAGAAAATGGACCCACTAAATTTTCTTATCCACTTATTTATGATTTTGCAAGTAAACTGCTTTGAAAGTTTAGGATTATGATCTAAACTATGGGTATATTGGCTTCTACATTCCTGAAAGCAAGCTTGGGATTTTCACATGGAAATGACTATCACGATTGTGAAAATACAAGGTTTTCATGATGTGAAGATCATTGAAGGCTTTTAAATGCTTAAAACTTTACTTAATTTGAAGCACTTTAGCTTTTCATGGTTGTGACAATTTCAAAAAAACGATTCTGAGGATAATCTCCTTGTGGATAACATTATTTGGATAAGTTTCCAATTTTAGAAATGAAATAACAAAATTTTAAAGGAAATCATGGGATTTTCAAAGGATTCCATATACGTGACAATCACGTATGTTGAACCCCATGAAAATGATTTTGAGGAGATAATGTTATTTGGACAAGGTTACAATTTTAGAAGGAAATCCCAAAAATCTTAAAGGAAATCATGGGATTTTCACAACCATGAAAATGAAGGTTTTGATTCTCATGCATGCAAATCCAGACTATAACAAAAATGAATTTTTGAAGTGTTTTTCCATGTCCAAAAGATCCATTAGGTCTTTTTTGCAAAATAAGCAAGAGGGATCCAAAGGAACAAGTACCCAATTATTTAATTGAAGTATGTGTTGCTTGTGCTGCATTGGTTATTGAGGCTGATGTTCGTGATCAATTCTACACATGTCGTTAATGACATGTCATTATACTCCATTGGGCATGTGGAAATCTATGGCTAGCATTTAATACTTTGGTTAAAAATGTGAAATAAGTTATGGATTCCAATTGAATGTTGGTTGTTGAGTGGCAAGGATGCATTGATGCATTGATTGGTTAGAGCGGTTACTAGAAGTGTCACCTTGACCATGATTGCAATGTATATCTATTGCAAACATCAACTTTTGTCTCAATTGGTTAAAGGTATCAATGGCTTTAAAGGAAGACATTGAAGACACTAACTTTAAAGGAAGCCACTCTTCACTAAGGGTGATGTATACAACATTGTAAGTGGTGATGTTGTTGAAAATGAGGATATGAAGGTGTAGGGCTTAACAAAAAAGAGAATTTATGTCCTCTTGGAAGTGATTTTTAGACTAATTCTCTAGCTTTTTTCCCTCCCCAACACTTTTACTTTCTTTGTTATTCGGCTTTTTAACTTGAGGAATATAGACAAAGGTCCTTCCTGCTCTCAAAATAAATGATTAAGAAAAGGTCATAATTCAATGCATTTTATGCTACCTACATATATATGTGGTCCATTGAAATGGGATGCATGCATTTTATGTTGCTTACAGATATATGTGGTCCGTTGAAATGGGATGCATGCATTTTATATTGGTTACAGATATAGGTGGTCCATTAAAATGGGATGCATGCATTTTATATTGGTTACAAATATAGGTGGTCCATTAAAATGGGATGTATGCATACCATTGGAATTGACTTCAAAATTGTATGTGATCCAGTGGAAGGCATACTCTCCGAACCATTAGAAGATGTCACGTACCATTTAGTTTGTATTGATGGTGTTGTCTGCGTGGTATTGGACAAAAAACTGCATGCTTTGACAAGTAGAAAATGCCACATACCATTTTGTATGGATCATCTGAATTGTATGACGTATAGTTGTAATTGTCTTGCATACCATTATGACTTGTCCATTGAACTATCTAGATGACTGAAGCATATGTGTACCATTGATACATTTGCACGTACCATTGGAAAAGTATGGCATAACAATGACACTTGTACGCGTACCATACAAAGATAATTTTATTATATTTTAGGACCAATTGGGCTTTTGACTTGTTTATCGTATATTTTTTATTTGTACTGGACCACTAGCTACTTGTACACGATACGGTATCGTGTGCATCATCGTAATTGTATGTAATAACATTGTAACAATAGGTGTATAATTTGATTGAGAAAATTTTGTAGTCTCCTTATCTTGTTGATATTCATACTAGGTGTGGAATCCAACTTTTTTACATTCATTCATTGATTTTCTCCTTGAGTCCCAGCTCCATTGAAGAAATCCATAAGGCCTCCATATTGTGTTGCTTAGATAAGTATGCTTAGATAAGTAAAAGAGATTTTCCAAGCCACTTGCATATTGTGTTGCTTAGATAAGAGCCTCCATATGGTGCAACTTAGATAAATAAAAGGGCTTGTCCAAGCCACTTGCATTGCATATGTTGCTAATGTACCTGTTGACTCTTGGGATGTTATGGGCGAGCTTTAGATGGTGAAGTTATGGTGGAGGTTGAAGTGTTGCCCTCATGTGAGAAGAGCTCTTGTGGTGATGCATCCTCCTTAGGCTGCCACACTGATAGAGTTGATGAAGTAGATTTTGGTAGGGTTGGTGATGAGTTGACTTTGGAGCTTTTTGCTTTGGAACCCACATGATATGTTGCCATCATAGAAGCCTTGTGGTGGTGTATCCTCCTCACGCTCTCACACTGATAGAGTTGACAAAGTAGATTTTTTGGCAAGGTAGATGATGGGTTGGCTTTGAGGCATTTTTCTTTGAAACCCACATGATAGAGTTACCGTCATGTAAGCATTAGGCTTCCAAGAAATTTTTGAGGCCTTTTGCTTTGGAACCCATGATAGAGTTACATGGGTTCTTCTTTGTGGTGGCTACTGCTTCTTGGCATTGTTTGGCCTCTTCTTTGTTTTGGTTTATTGAGTGCAAGGTTGTGGGGATAGTTTTGGAAGCCAAAGTTGGGTGATGCTCTCTTGAAAATTTTGTGCATGTAGCAAAATTTTAAGAACCCAATGACGTTGACTTGTCTGAGCTTGAGGTTTCCTGATCATTGGTTTGTGTAGCCTTTATGAGACTACACTAGGAGTTCATTAATGATGAGGGCATGTAGAATTCTTAGGTAGCCATATGATAGTGCTTCTATATAGGAAGAAGAACCTACAGGTCCCCATCGGGAATGTGATAGTGCTTCTCTAGGAAGAAGAATCTATAAGCTAACCTCTTAAAATTCTTCATCAAAACCAAAGGCCTCAACATTGACATCTGGAAAGCTCTCAAAATGCAAATTAACATCAAGTAATGAAACCAAGGATAAGGTCGATAAGATAAACCAATTCCGATTGTCTTGTTTTAATCGCTCAAGTTTTGATCCTTCTCTTTCAGCTTGTGAGGTTTCGGTTCGCTTGGTTCTGATCATGCACATCCAATTGCGATTATCGAAGCACTTACACTAGATGTGGCGTGAAGATAAATTGAAGATCTTCACATCGACACATCTATCTTTCTATGCTTCCGAGGATGGAAGTAGATTTAGGCAGGCACTAGGGGGTTGAACCTACCATAACCATAAACCTTGTATATATGGGTAGAGGAAGGAATAGGGCACCCACTTTTAAGTTGGGTGTGATTAGGTAAAGCCCTCTTGTATATATACAATTTTTGATAATGTCAATGGGAGAATTCTCTCATCTCTCTAGTGCAAAGCTTTCTTCTTCTTTGAGCTCTTTCGTCCTTGCTTTCTTGATTATAATGTGCATGCTTGTGTGTGTTGATGGTGTGTATGGAGTGTGCATGCTTGCTTACGTGAGTGAGAGAGTGATTGAGAAGAGGGTGGTTCAAGCTTTCTAGCTTAACTATTACCTTTAGGAAGGATTGTTTAGTTGAGTAGTGAGTAGAGAGAGGGCTTAAACAAGAGGGATTGATATATCTCTTGGCCTCTTTAGCCTCTCTACAGAGACTTTCATGATCCATGATTGTTTAGTGGAGTAGTGAGTAGAGAGAGGGCTTAAACAAGAGGGATTGACACATCTCTTGGCCTCTTTAGCCTCTCTAGAGAGACTTCCATGATCCAAGGCAAGCACTCTAACCCACTAGTAATATAATTCCTTGTTAAAGAACAAGCAGGTTCCTTTCCAAAGGGGCTTCCATGATCCAAGGCAAGTGGTCTGCTACTAGTAATATAATTCCTTCCTAGAGAGCAAGCAGGTTCTTGACATGAATAGGTATTTCTGAGTTAGTTATTGGTGTGAACACCCTCTATTTGGTTTTGGTCAAAAGGTAAGGCTTGATGGCTTATTAAAACATGTACCAAAATACATGTTCATGTAAAGAACCTTCTTGCTAGAGAGCAAGAAGGTTCTTGACATAAAGAGGTATTTTGGGAGTTAGTTGGTGTGAACACCCTCTATTTAGTTTTGGTCAAAAGATGATGATTATTATATAAGGATGTACTTGGGTGGTACTAATAACATTGATCATCATTTGAGTTCTTGGTTGTTTGTTATCACATCTCTGTCTCTCTCTCCCTCTTACTCTCTCTATCCCTCTATTTCTATGCAGAAGCAATCTCTCTCTCTCACACACACGTCAAGCTCTAACACCTACACCCCTTTCTTTCAACGTTCTCATACGCTCTTTTTCCATACTTGTGGGACTTTCTTTCCTTACATAGCTCCAAATTGGGAAATCACCTGAATGGTAAAAGAGCAAGACATCAAAAAACTAGGGTGGCCATGGGCACAACCCAAGTTTACTAACCTTTTTGTGGCCAAGATAATGATTCCAGTCTCGGTTTCAAGGAGCACCTAACGACCAATTGGGTTGGGACTTTATGGTTATTTTCTTTACTCTAGGATAGGTCTCCAATCCATGCATGTAAATCTCATTGTTGAAGTGTCCAATATTACAGACAATGGTAGGGTTATACATCTTCTTCATGTCTCACCATGATCATGTTCTTGCTGGTAGTAGTGACAAAGATGATGGCAGTCACGTTAATATCTTCGAGATTCAAGATAGGACGTCCCTCCATTAAGGCTTACAAAGTACGTACATATGGGATCAATCTTCGTCTCATAACTAGCCATTCCCCTACAACTTTCAGAGAAGGAGCATGTTGAGCATCGGTCCTGGCAAAGCGACGCCAAATATATTCAAGTCAAGAGTTTACATTAGCCTTGTTGAAGCATGTCTCATTGGGTCTTGCCTCTTCGAGCCACAAATACGACTTCCCATTATGGGTGCACTAGCTTGTCCGTCGCGTCCTCACTCTGTTGTACACCAAAATTATCCTCGCCAAAGGGGTGAAGGGAGACCTCTCGATGCCTAGATGGAGGCAAGAAAGATGGTCCTTTGTGATGGATCTCTCTCACAATATAGGCAGGGAAAGAAGAAGCTAATGGAAGAAGGAAACCTACAATAGCACCTATTTAAGCAAGCATCCATCAAGCAAGTAAGAATCCAATAGCATGTAAGCAAGCAAGAAGAGGGAAGAAGGAGAGCTCACAAGAAATCTATTACATAAAACTATTTGTAAGGGAATGATTTTATATTGCTTATTATTAAAAATTACTTATATACTAGTGACCAATAATACTAGGCCAGCCAAAATTAAAAATGGCATGACCTCTGTTACTACTCTTAACCAACTATGTACACTATGTCCGTAGACTTTCCCTATTTGACATTACGCACATGGTAAGGTTGCTTTATATGTTCTAGTGCTGGCTTACAAAGTTAAGTACCCATTCACGTGGGTATGGAAATGCACCAGAGTCATCTCAAAATTTCTTAGGAATTGACGCAAGAATGCTATGTAAAAAATTGAAGGAGAGTCATCTAGGATTCCTACTACATTAGTCCCTCTCATCATAGATGCCATTCTCACAAAACCTAACCATTAACTTGGAAAAAAACTATCCTCTTGTAGGGTAGGGAACAAAATCCTAAGGTTTGAAGGTTGGGGCTGTAATCCAATCCATTATGCATAAGTCCAGGCATAATCTATTCTCTTAAGTCCCTAGTGATAACCTGAGAGTTGACCTGAGAGTTTTACTCTCAGATGGTCTTGTCCACATTTTGTGTCCATATTGTTGATCTAGAGAGTTGTTGTTATATATCCGTAACGCCACTACGGGCATTACCACGAGAGGGGACGGCCTCTGGCTCACCACCCAGCCATAGAGGAAGAATGAGGATTGCTCCTCATCCCCCAGGCTATATAGTGTGTGGCCTGCCGTCCACACTAGCCTAGCCTTTCATAACTCCGCACGGGCGTCCTCTCCCACTGAACCCCGAACATGGCCATCCGGTCTGCCGTCGGTCAGGCATTACAGCCTATGTGACATTACCCCCCTTAAGAAGAGTTTTCGTCCTCGAAAACAAACTGGGGAAACCTTTTGGAAATTGCACTACGGCGTTCCCAGGTTGCCACCTCCTCATCCCTATCTGTCCATTTAATAAGTACCTCCTGGTACACTTTATGTCGGGTTTGTCTATCACGATACTGTAGAATCTTTTCAGGTTCATGTGGTATCTTTGGTGGCTTTATCAAGTCCACCAAAATCTCTGGAGAAACTACATTCTCTAACCCGTGAACTGATTTCTTCAGTTTACTGACATGGAAGACAGGATGGACTTGAGAACTCTCCGGTAACTCAAGTTTATATGCTACGTCCCCAATCTTCTTAAGGATTTTAAAAGGACCACAATATCTCGGAGAAAGTTTATTACACTTTCCCGTTTTCATGGTTTCTGACTGCGCAGGAACCTTGAGGAATACAAAGTCACCTTCTGCAAAGGTCACCTTTATCCGCATAAGTTTTAGCGCGATCCTGAGCGCTACAAATGCTCTCACGTGCAGCTCTGAGCATATCATTCATATCTTTAAGGAAATCCTTGACAGATTGAATCTTCTCCTTTTCTAGGCCTACAGCCATCGGAGATCTCGGCTGGAATCCATACATTAACATGAATGGTGTAAATCCAGTCGCTGAGTGTTTGGAGCTGTTATATGCAAACTCCAGTAAGGGCAAGTACTCTTCCCAATTAGATTGCTTCTTACTAACATAAGAATGCAACATATCCTCTAGAATTTGGTTAACTCTTTCAGTTTGACCATCAAACTTCGGATGATCTGCCGTACTTATGCTCAGAGTAGTATCCAACTTTTTGAAGACTTCCCTCCAAAAATGACTGTTGAACTTTCTATCTCTATCCGACACTATATCTGCGGGTAGGCCATATAGCTTGTAGAGATGTTCAATAAAGAGTTTTGCCAACTCTGGCATTTTTACAGTTTTCTTCGTGGCGATAAACTTTGCCATTTTAGTTAACCTGTCCACTACCACCCACACTGAGTCATTCCCTCGACTCGTCTTGGGTAAACCGGTAATGAAATCCATGGAAATGCTTTCCCATTTCCCTTGAGGAATCTCCAGCGGATGGAGTAGTCCTCCAACCTTAAGACGTTCATGTTTATTGACCTGGCACTTACTGCATTTCAGCACATAAGTCTGGACGTCCTTAAACAAACTAGGCCAATAAAACTGTCTTTTTACTAGTGCATAGGTCTTCTGAATCCCAGGATGACCCGCACTTGGACTATCATGACTTTCTTTAAGAATTTGGGCCCGAAAGTCACCAATAGTTGGTACACATATTCTACCCTTGGAGTAATTAGCATATTTCTCCCCCCGACGAAGTTTATCACTCCCCTTTGAAGCCGTGGCAGTCAAAGGTGATGAAGGGCCTACGTCAGAACTCTCCGGCTCCAAACTATATCCAGAAGACATGGCTAGTCTCTCCGGACTAACTCTCGCTTCCCTTCCCGTTGCACCTTCGGCCAGTCTCTCCGGACTAGCAATACGTGCCAACAAGGGAGGTGGTCGCGTCTGTGAAGAAGTGCGTACGCGTACAGCGCGCCAGACCTCTGTAAAAGATGGATCGTGCTCACATAAACCATTTAGGGACTCCAAGAAATCATTCTTGAAGACTGTGAAACTAAGTTCATTAATCTGTGGCATGCGACTAAGTGCATCTGCCACCACGTTATACTTACCTTTCTGGTAACGTATCTGAAGGTCAAACTCCTGTAGAATCTCCACCCACCGAGCTTTTCTACCCTTCAGTTCATTTTGACTTGAAAGCCATTTCAGACTTTCATGGTCCGTTAGGACCTCAAAAGTAGCACCATATAAATAGTGTCTCCACTTTTTCAGTGCATGAACTATCGCTAGTAACTCTCGCTCGTAAGCCGAGTAGTTACGCTGCGCATGATCTAACTTTTTACTCTCAAATGCAATTGGGTGTCCCCTTTGCATTAGTACGGCCCCAATGGCCTCATTACTAGCGTCTATTTCCAAAACAAACGGCTCATTTGGATCCACAATAGTCAAAACAGGTGCAGCTGCTACGGTCACCTTGAGCTTATCAAAGCTCTTCTGTTGGGCATCCCCCCAACTAATGTTTTTAGTTTTTGACCGTAACTGGTCAGTCAACGGGACTGCGATCTTCGCGTAGTCCTTCACATACTGTCGGTAGAACCCCGACATGCCAAGAAAAATCTGCAGTTCCTCGAGATTCTTTGGCGCTGGCCATTTAAGAATAGCCTCTACTTTTTCTGGCTCCATCCGCGTACCATCGGTGGATATAATATGGCCAAGGTAGTGAATTTCTGTTTCAAAAAATTCACATTTGCTCTTCTTCGCAAATAGTTTGTGCTCTCGCAACAACTCGAACACTAGACGCAAGTGCTCTATGTGTTCTTTCTGTGTCTTACTGTACACAAGAATATCATCTAGGAAAACTACTACGAATTTTCTGAGATATGGACGTAAAATACTATCCATCAGCGTCATAAACGTCGCTGGAGCATTGGTTAGCCCAAATGGCATAACCAAAAACTCAAAATACCCGAAACGGGTCCTAAATGCTGTCTTCGCAACATCTTCTTGTTTAATTCTAACCTGATGATATCCTGATCTCAGGTCTATTTTTGTAAAGTATCTCGATCCATAGAGTTGATCAAACAACTCATCCACACGTGGCATCGGATACTTGTGCTTAATCGTTATCTGATTAAGAGCCCTATAGTCTATGCACATCCGCATAGATCCGTCTTTCTTCTTTAGCAGAAGAATAGGCGATGCCCACGGACTTGAACTAGGCCGAATAAAGCCTTTGTTCAAATATTCCGTTAATTGTTTTTCCACCTCCTGTGTCTCGGAGTGGCTTAATCTATAAGCAAGTTTGCTTATAGGTTTTGATCCTAGCATAACTTCGATGCCATGGTCTACTTCTCTAGATGGTGGTAAACCATCTAGTAAATCATCAGGAAAAACATCCTGAAATTCCTCTAATAAATTCATTAAAGTATCTACGTACTTTTTCTTTAATGTCTCATCTACCTTGGATTTTTTCTTGTTTGAATCACATGCATGCCAAACAGGGTTTTCAAACAGTGGGTCTCGTCCAAGGTTATTTTGTTTTTCTTGTTTGTCTACGCAAACATCATTTATCGTTTCATCTACGGAAACAGAATTCAAAAGAGGGTAACAAGCATATACCCCTGCTATCTAGTCTCTACGAACCGATGTACACAGCTCCATGGAGGAAATAAGTGGTGTGGCAAGGGACAGTACGGTCGCCCTGCAGGGTGATGACTCTACCTCCGTGCTCAAAACATAGCGTATTATGTAAGTAATTCCGAGCTAGACTAGGGCCCAAGCCATACAGCCACTCCCTGCCTAGATATACGTCTGCTCTGGCTAAGTGCATGACCTGAAAGTCAAGCAGAGCCTCGTAGTCCTGCATAGATAATGGGACCCCTAATACTACGGTATTCCATACCGTTTTGTCATATCCATTGGCTAGGCCAACAGTATACTCATGATCACTCCGAGTCTCAGTCAACCACAACTTCTTGACTAACGATTAGTTCAAGAAGTTGTGGCTAGCTCCATCATCAATAAAAACTGTCTCTATGGCCACCTATGGTGCCATACATGCGCACCATGTCATGCGGACCTACAGTAGGCTGCCACATCTCTGGTGTCACTGAACAAGCGTGATGCTCATCACAATGACACACTGTCACCTCTCTGAACTCTGCGGAATTGAGAGGTAGTCTCTGCACTGTATGCAACTGCCTAGAAGATTTACCATCTTTTTTGGGCTCGTTTGCCACTCGTGCTGGCTTTAGGCTTTGGACACTCAGCCTTCGTGTGCCCTACTTCATTGCAATTAAAGCAGCGATTTTCCTTTCGCGCTTTAATATACTGCTCTTTATTTTGGATTTCGGTGTCTCTTTTCTTCCTGGATGGTCGCGGTTTTTTAGACCAATGACCACCTTGTCCTTCCTGGTCCGTCCTATCCCCTTGTTTCTCACTGCGGAACCCTTTTCTTTTAAGACCTGACCTCCTTTTTTCACTACCCTCGGCCCTGCTAGAACCACCACGCGCACTATGGCGCTTGATGTCATCGAATATCTGTGCATATTGAATTGCCTCTGCTAAGTCTTTAGGCTGTAAGGGCTCTACATACTCAAGGTAATCATCTTTGAGGCCTCTCTTAAAGCCTCGCAATGTCTGGAATGCATCGATTTCCTTTAGCTTGAGTACTATCTCCCTGTAGTTTGAGATGTACTGAGCTAGGGATTTGTTCTCCATCGAGCACTTGTCCCATAACTCCCAGCTTCTCTCTGCCTCATTAACAGGCAAAAATTCTTTTCGAAACATCGTTTCAAATTCCGTCCAAGTGGCAGGGCGAGTTGTCAAACTCATCCACCACTTGTACGCTTTGCCGGTTAATGAGAGGCTAGCCTCTACGGGCTGTATACGGCTAGGCTGCTGTCGCAAAGCGTGCAAATCTGACCACTTCGCTAGAAACATATTGAATGAGTCCTTGTTTCTCTCCTTTTCCTCGCCACCAAAACTAGGCGGCTTTAAGTCTTTTAATAACGACGAAGCTGTCGCTACGAACGACCCCGCAGGCGCATCGGCCTGTACTCCTGCAACCACTGGCAAGGCTACGCTCACTCGTGCTGTAGGAGCTCGGCTACCTCGAGGAGTCGGAGTACTAGCCGAGGCGGCTGTCAGTGCATCTAACCGTGTGGAGATGCTCTGTAGCATCGTGACTAAATCAGCCTCGACTTTACCCATAGTGTTCAATTTGGCATTAAGATATTTAAACAGTCCACTAGAGAGCTTCGTCTCTGTCAGGACATCAGCAGGGTCCAATAGGTCATAGTCGTCGTCGTCATAATCCAAGAGGTCCTCCTCGGTCCCCTCGGCGACGTCAGTGTTCATGTCCTCTGGCTCATCGGCCAGAAAGGGGTCATCAGCCAATGCGGCCGCTGCGGGCTCGCTGGGTCCTAAGGCGGGGTCAATAGACGAGGAGGGCGCTGGCACACGTGATCGATGAGCGCACTCCGGACCGAACAACGGTCGGGCGTGTACGGCCTGACAATTCGGTCGAGGTCAAACCCGCAACCGAGGACAAGAGACTGGAAAAACCTAGAGAAGTAGAAGGCGGTGGGAACACACTACGCCTAGTAGACATCTTTAATTCTTGCAAAAAACAATGCGAGAACTTGGAAATTACTTAAAAAAAATGCTAATAAAAATGAGCAGTGGTGGAGAGAGAATAATAGTCACCCCCCTTTACGGTTGTTTGTCGATTTGTGTTGCGCTGTGAGCCTCTACAAGGACGCTTCCGGGATGCTCCGATCCACGAGAAAAATGCCTGCAACTCATATCAAAAATAAATTTTTGTTCGGGAAGCTGTGCTTGAAAAATTTGAATTATCCCTTGCCGGGATTATCCCTCCTCCCCAGTCGAGAGAGAGGATTTAATTGAATTAGTTTCATTTTTAATTTCATTAAAAATGAAGAATGAAATATATATTTAAAAAAATAAATATATTTTTTCCTTTTTTTTTCCTCCTCTCGCTGGTGTTTGCTGCGTTGGTCGGCTGCCTCACCGGCTGCTCTGTTTAGGCTGGCGTTGTGGCTGCTTTGGCCGTCGCTCGCCGCCTTTGGCTGGCTGCCGTTGGCTGGCCGACGCCGCCGCCTGGCCGCCCGCCCATGGCTGGCCGCCGCCGGCTGGCCTGGCCGCTTGGCTAGCCACCTAGCTGGCCGCCTAGGCACAAGTCGCCACCCACGCACAGTCTACGGAAAGTCTTTTCAACGCCTTCCCAACTATTTTGTTTCACGCAGCTTCTTCAACGACGGCTTAGATTCTTCGCCTTTCTAAGGCAAGCCCCCCCAGGCTCTTCCACACGGTCGTGGGGAATGGTCTTCGCAGTGGGGCTGTTGCTTCGCCCCCCCACGCAGAGTTTATTAACATTTCAGCTAATGGTCCTGGGCTTGTTTTCGCCCTGGGCTTGCTTCGCCCCCACCCCCACACACGGTAGTGTGTTTCCAAAGCTTTCGTGGGGCTGGTCTGCGCCCCCCCACCTCTACACACCGGGTTTAACGACTTTCGCAGCCATTCAACGCAGAGAAAAAAATAAAACAAAACGAAAATTGCTTTGCTTACCTGCGTGGAGACTTGCTGTGTGTGACGGGGAGAGAGAGAGAGGGAGAGAGAGAGAGAAAGAGTTCTTCCCTTCAAAATCTTGGCCGCCTCCCTCCACACACTCCCTTGTGGAGATAAGGTGAGAAGATGAATGGTTGAAAACCATCGAGTGGGCTCCGGTCCCCCGTTCACGCGCGGACTCTCACGATCCCCTCGAACCACGCTCTGATACCAGTGTTATATATCTGTAACGCCACTACGGGCGTTACCACGAGAGGGGACGGCCTCTGGCTCACCACCCAGCCATAGAGGAAGAATGAGGATTGCCCCTCATCCCCCAGGCTATATAGTGTGTGGCATGCCGTCCACACTAGCCTGGCCGCCCATAACTCCACATGGGCATCCTCTCCCACTGAACCCCGGACATGGCCATCCGGTCTGCCGTCGGTCACAGGCATTACAGCCTACGTGACAGTTGTTTAAGTGGGAGTGCATGTTCTCCATAAGATATCACTAGCCTCTCCACCCTCTTATCCTATCAAGTCTTAATACCTACTATTATCGGCTACTTGCTTCAAGGTAGACCAAGCTAATGGAAGGACTTAAAAGATTGGATGACTCTAGGAATGGATGAACAATAGAAGTCAAAGAACTTATTTGCATAGTGAAGAAAACTAAGATAGTTCCCAAGTTTGCGAGTGAACAAGCTTGGTCTCTTTAGTTTAAGAGTGATGACATGAATGCAACACTATATGAAGGACTTCAAGTCACAAAAATCTTAGATGGAGATCCTAGTGTCAACATTATCACTAAGAAATGTTAAGGAAAATGAGGAAATCCCCCCATGGATAAAATAAGCCTGGTTGTTAAGCCAGCTAATGGTGCCACCAAAAAACCTATGGGCCTTTGCAAGGCATCAGCATAATTTAAAAAAATTATATCTCCCTCAGAATCTACATAAAAATTGTGTCTATCGTGCAAAGCGATGACAACTTTCTAAGATTTTTTGTTCATGTCTTGGCATAGCCAAGAAGGTGACCATCACTCCAAGAGCTCCCCATTATGGTCAATGTATATGGGAACCTTTGTAATTTCATGATACATGTATCATTGTGTAGCACATAAGTTTTATTTATAATTTGTGTGCAAACCTGTTCCCCAATATTCTCATTGATGGCTCCTCTTTCTCTAGTCAAATGAGCTTCTTGAGCTCTCTTAGCCCTTGTTGATAATTTGCCCAAGTATACATAACGCTCACCATGGCTCCATTCCCACTTGCCTCCACAGTAAACCTATTCCCCAATATTCTCATTGATGGCTCCTCTTTCTCTAGTCAAATGAGCTTCTTGAGCTCTCTTAGCCCTTGTTGATGATTTGCCCAAGTATACATAACGCCCACCATGGCTCCATTCCCACTTGCCAGCCTCCATAGTAATGGTATAGCCTCTTTTGTAGTGGACTCTTTATCTACTTCCAACTAGTGTATCTTGTGCTCTAAGGGAGGGCAATTCTACCCATGGTCCAATACCACTTCCTAATGTCGGTGTGTGTGAGATGAAGTCTCGTATTCAAAGGTCGGATTTGAATAGGATTGGACAATGATTCGGCCTGACTATGAATGCATAAGCACTTGATCTAGCACCATAATCACTTGCAAGAAATTTTTTTATGCTAGATTTTTTATGGTCTTTTTGTAATATTTTGTATTTTTAAGTTTCTATACAGGAAAACAATAACTTAAAAAGGAAAGGAATATCATACATAAATGCATAAGGCAAGTGTAAGAGTTAATTGTGAGTTTTTTTCACTCTCTAGAATCCAACATGATCTTAGAGTCCAACAATTAGACTATTTCACTAATTGATGATTTTAATGTCAATGATCTAAATATACAACAATTTGAATCAACACGATCTTAGAATTCAGCGATTAGAATATTTCACCGGTCCTAAAGTTGGATCGATGATCTTAATTTGGCAATCTGAATTAAAAGATCAGACATGGGAATTGTCACTCACGATCAGAAATGTGTACGACTAAAATAGACCCAATCTAGAATATAGATGATTCCACCACAGGTGATGTGAATCATGAGCGATTTGAATGTTAAATTATCGATTATGAATAGACAATCCAAATGACAACGATTTGAATATCGGATGGATGATTGAGACTCTTGAGTGGATATAATCGAAGATTGGGACTCTTGAGCAATGCTCCTTTCAAAAGTTGGGCCATACAAGTCCATTGCTAGGAAAACAATGCTTCTACACGAACACGCATTTTAAGCAAAAGAAGAGTTTGAGGTGTAGAAAGAGATCATGCACATATGAATGGTGCTATAGACTGTAGCAGTAGTGAACTCAATTTGGGGAACTTTGAGCTTTCAATTAAGGTAATCCGTTGGCTCGAGTGTCTAGGGCATCTCAAAGATGAGTTCCGGTGGAAGTCCTTGACATGGTACAGCCTCATAACACAAGAAGAGAGTGGTGAGTGCTTTTATTGATACTTTGCAAGATAGTCTAGCAAGCTTGTCTGGTCAACTGGTGGACGCTTAAGAGTCAGAGAACAAAAGAAGATGGCTACTATAACAAGCTTTGCTAATAAAGAGAACTGTGTATATACAAGCTCACATTGCCTTGCCCTTTCGTAAAGAAGGGGTCCTTGTCACATCATTAAATAGCTATCATTTAGAGTAGCTTTACATTCTTTTTAGCAGAAACATGTTTCATACTTCCCAACTCATCCATTCACAATACATGGACAATGTGATAGCCATTGTGTTGATGCCAAAGCATTCAAAAGAATTAGGCATGAGTTTCCCTTACAAAGTCTCTAAACACATTTGCCACTTATCTCAAGTAAACATATTAGGACCTATGGTCAAATCTTATTTGTTATTAAGTGCATGATATCTTGGGTCACAAGATGCATCAACATTTTACAATGCCATTTGAAGCACTGCGAAGAAATTCATGTCCTATGTGCCCATAGCCCAAACTACACACCACTTTGTCTTGTACAAGAAACACATCTCTACTTATATATGCATGATGGAGCTAATGGTTAGCTCTATATCACAAGATGGAAACCTCTTTTAGTAGGACGACCAATTTGCCTCAATTTACATTCATGATAGACAATGAAGGGAAAAAGCAGAGTGTAGCTCCAAACTTCGGCCAGCTTGCTCCAATGTAGATTCCTCCTGTCATTGGTCAACACATTTTTTTCTAGAATGTGGGTGGCCATGAATGCTGACATTACACACACATCGCTTCATAGAATGTTGATTGAATTGGTCTTTTGAATTTAAGATCAACAATCTAAAAAGCATATTAAAGATAGTAGGTTGGTGCTTGTTTCAACGTTCTTTTCAATTACTACAAGGGTCTTTACTCAGCTTTATTCCCTCTTACAAGAGAATATATGTTAGGTACTTTGTCATCTCCTATAGCTTATGCTCAAGCATGTGGCAATGAAGGCCATTCCACCACACAATGTTGCCTATGTTTTTCTCCAATTTCTTGGGGCTCTTAACCCTAAAGATGGTGACAGTATGACTTGCAAAAAGTTGGTTGGCCCTTTGATATAGCATATGTTGGATAACTTTGTGATATGCAATCATGCTTTCACGAGCTAGTTAGACCTCCATTTTGCTTCATAGCCATTGATGACTGCACATAGACCTCTCTATGACTTGCGTTAATGGCTGAGGGTTGCCTTAGACACAGTGGTATTGAAGTGTAGGAATGATGAGAAATGCCTTTATTGATGAGAAACACACTGTAAAAAAAAAACACAGCAGTAATGATGGCGACAACAATAAAGGTGGTAATAGCAGGAGGTGATAGCTAGGAGTTGGCAGGCTGAGTTATCTGTGTGTAGCAGATCCCATGGGAAAATGCATAACTTTGATGAGAAAATGCATAATGGGAAGATTTGATGACAAAACACGTAGTTTTAGAAAAATAATGTAGCTTGAAAACACATCATTGAAGGCGGCATCAAAAAATGCACAGAGCACATATGAAGCATAACTAAGGTGGCTCGAGTGGCTCTAATACCATGTTAGCATTCATGGTGCGAGGATAGAGTATGTGCAAAGAGAGAGATGGAGGTTCAAGCACAAGTTGGTGCACCAAGACAGAGAGCCCGCCGTTGCTAGACATTGTAGAGTTGGTCCCCATCGAACTCCATCTAGTGAACTCTAGTGAATGCTTTCTTCAAGGCATTAAAGTCAACTTTATCTTTGGGTTTCATACATCGAAACCATTAGCCTATTTTTCGATCAAGTTTAAGGCTAAAGGCACTCTCTCCTTGACTTGGTCTCGACATGCCCAAATGTCTTACAGATCTCATTGAACCATTTCCAAGTGAGGGATTAGGTTGCCAGTTCCATAAATTTACTAACAAGCTTTGATATATGGTCTAGCTTTATTCTCTCTAAGGCTCTTGGCACTAGCATTGGTGCTGATTATAGTCGGGCAAACCCCTATGATTGTAGCCAAGGTAATCGCTATGAAAACCCTTCTCCCTATTTCCATTGCTATCCTTATCATCTTGAGAGTTAGTTCTTTTGTGGCATATGAAGAGTGCGGTGTGGTTTATGATTTTAAGATTTTGTGAATTTTTGTGGTTTTTATATTTTTCTAAAATTCACAAAAATTTTAGAGTTTTTCTATGCGTAATTTACGCATGATTTGACTCAAACTATGCTTGATTCCGAAGGAGCAATCTAGCATGATTTTTTCTAGGTTTATGTGTGTTTCTTCTGATCTAGTACATGACTTGTCAAGAATTATGCAAGATTCTAAGACTAACATGACCGCCTCTCGTCACTACAAGTGGTCAATCATACTCTTAATGTGAGTTGAGTTTCCTAAATGCACATTATGCTCATTTTAATGACAAGATATTCCTTGTTTATTTTTTGATGAGCTTATTTACACCTCCATCTAAGGAATTACATAAAGAACAGTTAAGAATCATGCACGATTGGGATCACATAATTTGAGATTAGGAACACATCATGATCCCTATTGAGAATACCATTTTTCATATTTTAATATCCTAATCCATGGAAATTGGTTGATCTAATGCTAATGGAATAAAAGTAAACATGAAATTCAACTCTTAAACTTTACAATGACCTACTGAATGCATCGTTTGAATGCAACATTTACATGAACGTGCAAAGATTAATAGCTTTATTAATATTTTGTGCATAATATAATTTAATGGATTAATTAATATTTTTGTATCTAAGGCAACCAAAAAACCAAAGAATGCAAACCAATGCTTGAATAAAGAGCCACTTACTTGTTCTCCTACAACTCAAACTTCAATGGTGACTATTAACTAAGCAAACTTGACTCTAGTAAGCAAGATGAATGCAGGGGGACTAAACTAAGACACTATCCCTCCAATGGTGTCAAAGATGTTCACCAAGAAACACTCTAATGCCTTACATGAGGAGATAAAGACAAGATGAAAGTAACGAACTGTTACAAAGTCATATATAGCATGTGATAATGTACTTATGTGGTGGGAAGTTACTTGTTGAATTTTCTTTTATTGAAGTTGATGGGAAGGATCACAATTGATGACATCGGATCAAACAAAGTGATGCTATGCAAAGCTCACCAAGAATGGGTATATCCTTGAAAATAGAATAAACATTACCTAAATAAGACTATAGTCCACCGAGAATATGGAATATGCAGTGCTCGCCAAGAATGGGTATATCCTTTGAAAATAGAATAAGCATTTCCAAACAACTCTCCTTCCACCTATGTTTGTTCCTCGTGGGTGTGAAGGCCACGATACCCTCTAATGAAGGGGAAAGGGCCATTAGGTAAGCATTTCCAAACAACTCTCCTTCCACCTATGTCTGTTCCTCGTGGGTGTGAAGGCCACAATACCCTCTAATGAAGGGGAAAGGGCCATTAGGTATTTAGAAGGAATCATGAAGGAAAACTCAAACTTTTTCCCTCCAAAGATGAACTTAGTGCCTCAATAAACACATTTGCATAGTCTCAAATCTTTACATCTCCCTTGTACCATTTACTCACATTCTAAATGTACACGAGTGACCACAAACATAGTTGCTCAAGCATTTTAATATAATACCTTCTATACCTTGCCCCCCACTAATTGATTAAGTGAAACAATAGCAAGGTAAAAATTTCTCTATATGGAGCCATGCATGACTTATGAGAAAATGTAATACCTTGCCCCACTGATTAATTAATGATGATGATGATGATTATATTAACATCATGGAAGCTATGTGACCTATGGGACCAGTACAAGCGCATTACAATATTTAAGGATTGAGAGTCTAACGAGAGAGAGAGAGAGAGAGAGAGAGAGAGAGAGAGAGAGAGAGAGAGAGAGATTATTTTAGCTTAAAGAATGTGAAAAATATAGTATCAACTATTGAACATACTTATGATGAATGAATTTTAGAAAGTATATTATTTATATAGGTACTTAGTATCATTAAACATTATAGTAAAATAATTGACATCATGAATATAATATTTCTGAATAATTTATAATATATCAATAATATAATATAGTTTTGATATTATAAATAATAATATATTATATTATATTTAATAATAGAACATATAATCAGAACAATTCTAAACACTCCATATGAACTGTTACCCGTACTTTAGTATCGAAGTGGGTATGCACAATGGCGACTTTCGAAACAGCGAACGAGTTTCTGAGGGAATTGGAGCGCCTGCGAAGGAACCAGGAAGCTGTGATCACCAAGATCAACAAAATCCACTCCAGGCTGCTCAAAACCTGTAAGGGCTTTTTCCTGACCTTCATGTTTGAAATGTCAGTACATTGAAACAAGGTTTTGCTTATGGAAAATGTAGGGTCTGTTTGTTGTTTTTGTGTGTGTATTATTGCCATGCACAGTATAGACAGAGAGTTGCAAGGAGTGTTCCAGGTCTTGAAGGCTTGTACCCGGGGGTACTAACAAGATTACTTATCCCCCTTCTTTATAGAAAGGAGTTACACTTCTTTATGCACACTCCCCTCTAGCAAAGGTAAACGTTTAAAAGATCATCTGGAGAAACTTTGAACCTGGCAGATAGGTGGTCAGCATTTAGGCTTGCAGATGGGCAGTTAGCCAGATGATGACTGGGAAGAAATTTGTATGTGCAAACAGCAAGATGGGCTTCTAGTAGACAAAGTCAAGAGGACACATTACAATACCGGTGCTGGGTCCCAAGAGCAAACCACCCCCTTCCCTATTTCTTCCTCCCTTATTGAGAGGAGTGACTTTAATTAATGAGAGAATGTACAACAATAGGGTCTTTGGGGGAGGGCTCTATTAAGATCTTCACAGAGGCGCCTGCAAGATTAAAGATGAACCCTAGATAAATAGATCATGGGGCATACATTTAAAAGTCGAAGAAATAATCATGTCACAGCCAGTCCCAAGGAATTGAAAAAAAGGATGAGGGATCTCTTGAATTGTGAAGATGCTTGTGTACATAACAATAATCATAACTCATCAACTTATGGCTTGGGTTACGACTTTCTGTAAGCTCAATTACATGTGCCTTGATTGAACGCATGCAGAGTTTCGTGAATGCACTTACATGGAAACTTTGCTGATCTTCAAATTCAGAAGAAAAGGCCTATTGCATCCTTTTCTTTCTTGTGATCCAGATTGCTCTGAAGAAACAAAGAAAGTGTGCAAGATGTGTCGCATTGTGAGCACATAGAACTGGGGCTGGTAAGGATTTTATATGGCCGTTACCAAGATGCTGCAAGGTTGCAAAGTTTTATAGAATGTTTGTTGATTAGCAGAGTTTTTGGCTACTTCAGAGGGTGCACCATGCAATCCTGACGATTTGTCCTTACCTCCACATGAAGCTTAGTCTAATTGGGGTAATTGCATGGCTATTATATGTGTTCAAAATAACATGCGTGGACTCTTCTAACCACAACGTCTTGTTGAGTCCATGAAGGGTGGAAATGCTTTCCAGCTGATGCTGTCTTAACTTTCCTTGTGAATCTGAAAGATCGAATCCTTTCGTAAGAGCATTTGACTAGTGCCAAGGGCTTATTTATGGGGGTGGTTCCAATGCATTATGGGCCCACCATGCAAAAAGGGAAAGTACTGGTAAGGAGCTTTTCGAAATCATTCCTCAAGTGACTATTGGTTGTGGTTAATGGGGGTTAAATATCCCTTAACTTTTTTTTTTGGGGGTTTTTTTTTGGTGCATTTGAAAGACTAAATTTTATATGGAAGAGCACGTGAAAAGTGTCCTTATTTTGGGGGTGATTCCTGTGCATCGCTCATGCATTGTTGGCCCACAATGCAGAAAGGGAAGAGAGTGTCAGAAGATTTATGCTGACCCCATTCCTTAAGTGACTATTGGGTTTTGTCAACAAGAGCCTGAGCACACTCCACATGTGTTAATACAGGAAACTTGGCACAAGAATGGTTTTCTAGTGTGGAATGACTTTGAAGAATTGGCTTTGAATGTGAGACCCTAGACAATGAATGACATATTGAGACAGTTAAAGACATGAAATTGCATATTCTTTGGATCATGGCATGGGACATCACAGTGGGAACAGGCATTGGATGCCACAGGACCATGCCATTTTCTGATACGTGATGGTTGGCTTTTCTACAAAGGCCGACTATGTGTCATGAAGTCGTTCAGAACAGCTCTTCTCCATGATGCCCATGACTCCATTACAGGTGGTCACAGGGGCATGAATTCGACACTGGAGAAATTAGAACGGCAATACTGTTGGCCAAAGATGAGGTGTGATGTGTTTACATATGTACAACGGTGTGACATTTGTCAGAAGGTGAAAGCTCCTCGTGGAAAGAAGATAGGGTTGTTACAGCCCTTGCCAATTCCTGAGGGTCCTTTCCAAGACATTTCGATAGACTTTGTCACAAATTTACCTCCCAATCTGAGTAAGCGTAATACGCAGTGCTTAACTATTGTTGATAGGTTTAGCAAATTTGTTATGCTTATTCCTTGCAGGGCCACTGTGACCGCCGAGGATGTTGCCTAGTTGTTCATTCGGCATTGGTACCCGATTGGCGGGATTCCTTGGACCATAGTGTCAGACCGAGATGCCAAGTTTACCAGTCATTTTTGGAGGACATTGTTTGATATTTTTGGTACTAAGTTGAATTTTTTCAGTGTATTCCACCCACAGACGGACGTCCAGACAGAGATATACAACCAGTTGGCCTTTGATGTGATGAAGTGTTATGTCCACGATCAGCAAGGTAAGTGGGAATCGTATTTGTCTTTAGTTCAAGGCTCAAGCTATTTTGAATGATTCTTTTTCTTCAGCTATATTGGCAGGACTCTATTTGAGGCAGTGTTTGGAAGACCTTTCTAGTCGTTGTTGACCAGGACTTCGTCTTTAGTACCTGAAGCGAACAGAGTGACAGAGTCTTACCAAGAGATTTTAGAGTCGATAAAAGACAGATTGGCTAAAGTGCAAGAGGCCTACACTTGACAGGCCAATAAAGACCGAAGGGATATGAAGTTTTCGGAAGGGGATTGGGTTTGTCTTCGGATTATGAAGCAAAGATTGAAACAGGTGGGCAAGCGATGCCCAAAGTTGTCTTTCGGGAGCTTCGGACCTTTTTCCATCAAGAAAAAGATTAATGAGGTGTCTATGCAGTTAAAGCTACCTCCGAGTTGGACTATACACGATGATTTCATGTCAGTTGGTTAAAGCCATATGCAGGTCCAACCCCTTCAGAGGTCAAAGACGAAGCGGAACCAGACATTGTTGATGAAGCAGAAGTTATGGTTCCAGAACAAATCCTTCTGCACCGTTTCAAGCATGGCTCAAGCCGAAGACTACGACAGTTCCTCATAAAGTTTCAGGACCGAGGAACCCATGAAGCGGTATGGCTCGACAAAGAGTTTTTCGAAGACTATCCGGCGTTGTTAACGGATTATTTGGAGGCTATGCAGCTTCCGTCCAGTTAAGCAGAAGGGGATGTCACGTGCATCCCGCACTTGGATGCCACGTGGACATTTCTGTACAGAAGGTGCAGGACCTGGGATGGTGAACTGGTCCCATGTGAGCCCAGTCCGGGACGAGTCAGCCAGGGATCCATCTCAGTTGTCCGAGGTCAGGTGTGCATTGTTCTGCACAGGAGTCTAAGGTCAGGTGTGCACTGTCCTGCACATGAAACAGTGCCAGTCTGCACTGTGAGTCTCTCTCTAGAATGATGCCAGTGATTCTGTGTATCTGGTATGGTACCGGATGCCAGATCACTGAGTAGTTAGTGTTTAGGACAAGGGGCCAGCCCATAGGGCTACTCCGGATCTTAGTGTGGGCATGGGAATGGTGTGGAACCACCCCCATGAGGGCTAGGAAGGCCCAGGCTGAACTCACCAGCCATGGAGGGGCTGTAGGACAGCCCTAGGGCAAGAATAAGGCAGATTCCAGGAGTTTACAGCCTTTACATGGCCGTAGGGCAAGTATGGGGCAGCCCATACAGGCTGCCCAGCCCTTGGAATGTGTGCAAAGGCCTTGCCCAGCCCTTCAGAATCAGGAGCTTCAAAAATTTTGGCTTCCATCTTAATTTTTCCTTATTCCTACCTTCTTCCAAAATTTTCCATAATGGCTGACTACTCCTGTGTGGGTAGTATAAATGGAAGTGTCCATAATCCCATTCATTCATCTCGTTTCTCCACCAAGAGCTCAAGCATAAGAGGCTAGACCAAGCCAAGAGGGTGCTAATGATGTTTTTTATACCCACTTTTGGAGCTATCTCTATACTCTACCGGTTTATTTTAGTTCATTTCATTTTATTTTGTACCCTTGAATCTTGATGATGTATCTAGATGATGAGGATGGAATATTTCGGTCTCATAGGTCATTTTGGCCTTTTGCAGACGTTTAATACAACTTTCTTTCTTTCACACACACACTCTCTCTCCCTCCCTCATACACACCCTCTCTCTCCCTCCCTCAAGGCTCATACATAGAGACTCTAGTCTCTCTCTCTCTCTCTCTCTCTCTCTCTCTCAACTTTCACTATATATCTATCTATCAATATATATATATATATATATATATATATATATATATGTATGTATGTATGTATGTATGTATGTATGTATATGTATATGTATATGTATATGTATATGTATGTATGTATGTTGGTATGTATAACACACCTCTAACGTCTCTAAAAAATAGGAGTCTTTCAAGGCGCGTACCATACTCCCTCGTACCAAACACCTTTGACGCTTCTAACAACCATGGTGTGGTGGCACCTTGTCATAGATATCTCCTCCGACTGGGGTTTTGGGGGGGGGGGGGGGACAACGGTTGGGAGATGGGAGCCTAGCCGTTGACGTTGCTCAATGCCCTAGGGTGGTGCGCGTGTTGCTGCTGCGTGACTTTGACACTCCTTTCCCTTGAGTGCAGCCCCAAAGACGGAATGGGATTCAGAGTTGGTGTCTGCCACCATCCAGGGGCAAGCAATGGAGCTCTTGCATCATCTACATGATCTACACATCATCGACGTGCTTACCCATCTTTGGCCCTTGGCTCAGATGGAGCTAGGAGGCTTAGGCCATAGATATCTCATCATTGATCCAATCAATAGAACCAAACCTCAAACGATAAAACTGTCCAAATCAGAAAACGCTGATATAGGGTCTTTCCTCCCACTAAAACGCAGCCCTAAGAAGCTGGACAGCACGTGAGAATATGCTGTAAGAGGGTGCAAGAGGGAAAGGCAACAACAAGGACAGTAGCTTGGGCTCTCCTCAAGAAAGACACACAAACTCTGAAGAAGAAGTGTCCTCCACAGGTACCAAGAGTGTCACCAAAGCCTGCAACACCACAAGCCTCCTCTGCAAAGGGAAAGGGCCACTGGAGAGGAAAACGCAGCAAAGAAAAGCTGCTGTCCTGTAGAAAACAGGCCGCCTATTGTCCAATCTCCAAGTGGGAAAGAAAACGCTGGTCAACAAGCACCAGATGGCTGAATTGGTGAAGCCAATCTGAAGGAAAAGCGACCAGCAGAGTGCTGTCCAGAAAACGCAGCAGCAAAGGCTATGGATGTGGAAGAAAAACACGGAGGAGAAGGAGCTGAAAACAGGGTTGATCTTGGGGCAGAAAAGAGGTTGCTAAACCGGGAGCGATGATACCATGAAAAAGTGCACAGCGGAAGCAGAGTGGCACTAGAATGTGCTGAATAGAGAAATGCAAGAGAGAGAGAGATATGGAGCAAACTATGCTGCATATACTGAAGCAAAACAGTCCCAAGCAAGAGACACAGATAGTCTCATAAGTGAGGGAGCAAAATATGTACAAGACTGAATGAAACAAGAGAGGCCAGCCCCGCCTATTTATAGGTGAGGAGGGCTGGCCGACTGGAGCTGAATATGCTGGCCGACTGGAGCATATGAGCTGGCCGACTGGTAAAATACCAAAAGGGCTGGGAAAAATCCCAAAAAATATGTAAAATAGGGGTGGCCAGCCCAGAATCAAGGGCCATACAAATGGGACCAAAAGGACACCAGAAATGGGTAGAAATTGGGGATGAATGTGCTAACACGCCTGAGGTAGAGACTTCGTGAAGAGGTCTTCCGCATTGTCCTCCGTTGAACAATAAACAAGCAAGATGTCACTAGCCAAAATCTTCTCACAAACAAAGTGATATTGTATCTATATGTGCTTGGTCTGGGCATGGAAGACCAGGTTCCAAGCAATAGCTATACATACAGCTCGGGTTATCGCACTGGATGACTGTGGGTTCCTTCTGTGGAAACCCAATCTCGCCGAGCAACCTGCGCAGCCACACAACCTTGCAAGTAACACCACAAGCAGCCCGATACTCTGCCTCAATAGGAGACAAGGCAATAGTTAGTTGCCTCTTGCTGCTCCAAGAAATAGCTCTTGAGCCAAGGGTAAATCCGTAGCTTGATGTAGATCTCCTCGTGACTGGATCTCCTCCCCAATCCGAGTCACTCCAACCTCGGAGTCTGACTCGGTCCTTCGTTCCCCCTCGAGTAACATAGAAGAGTCCAAGATTCTTCGTACCCTGCAAATATCGCAAGATCCGCAATCCTGTGTCCCAATGCGTCTTCAAAGGTGTCTGCATGAATGAGCTCAACAGCCCCACTGGAAAACTCAAGTCCAATCCGGTGTTTAGCAACCAAATCAATGAACCAACAAGCTTTTGATACAAGGAGGCATCAACCTGCTTACAAGGATCATTAACTGTAAGTTCGGTATTCAGGTCCATCAGTGAAGAAATAGGCTTGCAGTTCTGCATCCCAAAGGCCTCCAGCAACTCATAAACATACCGCTGTTGAGAGACAAAGAACCCCCTCTAGTTCTGCCAAATCTCCAATCCCAAAAAGAAATGGAGTAAGCCTAAATCCGTCATGTCAAACTCCAGGCAGCCTTTGTCACAGCTATGTGCTCCACATGACCACCAGTGCGAATAAGATCATCCACATAAAGGATAATCAAGGTGACCATACCGCGTGCCCGAAAGAGATACAAGTTCGGATTTGCAACTGATCTTTGGAATCCCTTCCGTAGAAAGAAGGAATCAATCTTCTGATTCCAAGCCCTGGGAGCCTGCTTAAGACCATACAAGGCCTTCCGTAACCTGTAAACCATCCCTTTTGATCCCGGAACCTCAAAGCCTGGAGGTTGCTCAACATACACATCCTCCTGCAAGTCACTATTAAGGAATGCAGATTTTACATCCATCTGATACACCGACCACCGCTGAGAAGATGCAAGGGCAAGAACTGTCCGAATCGTGGTCATCCTCTCTGTCGGTGCAAAGGTGTCCTCATAGTCGATGCCAGGCCGTTGAGAATAGCCCTTGGCCACAAGTCTGGCCTTGTGCTTATCCACCGACCCATCAGAAGTATACTTGGTCTTGTAGACCCACTTGACACCAATGACTGACCGTTTTGACGGCCTTGGAACCAACTCCCAAGTGTTATTCTTCTCTATGGCTTCTAGTTGCACTTGTATGGCTTTCCTCTAAGTTTCCTGGGAAAGAGCGTCCTTAACGGAAGTGGGCTCTTTGTCCTGAATGATACGAGACATCAAAGCATAGCACCTGTCACAACTCCTTTGATTGACTTTTATCACGAACTCTGTGCGATCTTCGAGGTCCATCCTCTGTGGTCCACTCGAAGGGATACTCCGTAACACCTGCCTCCCGAATGGCGTCCAACCACCACTTCGGTACTCGAACAGAACGCAGAGCCTCATCCTCTTTTGCTGGGGCTCATCTCCAACCTTGGGCTCAACCTCTACAACTGACTCAGGTTGTCTAGCTGGAACAATAGCCTGGGAAGAAAGTCACAAGGGACGGGGGACGGGGACGGGGACGGCCATAAGTAGGGAACGAGGACGGGGGAGGGAACGGCACTCAAAAAATACTTTTTAAATTTTTTTTTTCTACTCTACACTTATTCTACTTTGGAAGTACATCAAAATGAGCACAAATTTACACTAAAATGGTAAGCTTTTGAGTCATATTAACAAAATACGCCAATCAAAGAGTGAAGGCGTTCACGGTTGATTGTATTAATAATTAAGTAGATACAAAATGAGTCATGACTTAAGAGTCGGGACTAAGCCTTAAGGAGGCAGAATACATGGACGGACTCAAATAAGTCCATGACAAAAAAGTGCTAAAGACTAGAGGCTAGAGGTTAGAGCTAAGTAGTAAGGTCCATGAATCGTGATCCATGAATGATCATCCACGTGAAGTGCTCGCCTCATGGTCATGGGTAGCTTGTGCCAAAGAAGCATCAAGCTCATCCTCACTGGCATGCTGGTCCTGCACCTCATCGTCGTGGGATCCACGGCCACTCGTGGTGTCCTTGTCGCTTCGACCGCCTCGTAGACGCTAAGCTTGTCAAGAAGTTCCCGTCTCTTCTCGGGCGTGACATTCGTGCAAAACCTCACCTCATGCCCACTCTCATGCAAGAGGTGGGCTCGCACTTTGTCTGTGCCACCCGTTCGCCGGTACGGGCAAAGCTTGCATACCCATGGCCGAGAACCGCCTCCATGAGTGGATGGGGTGTAGTTAACCTCCTCCCACCATGTCCATCCCGTTGTCTTTCTACGGGAAGTCCCGGCACGTGAGGAGGATGCCATGAAGATGGCTTGCCACTTGACTCTTGAGCCTTGAGGAATGAGAGAGAGAGAGAGAGAGAGAGAGAGGGAGAGAGGTCTAGAGCCTAGAGGCTTGGAAGTTGGAAGACTCAAGAGGCTTAAGGGAGAGGTGAGAGAGAGAGAGAGAGAGAGAGTCTGGCGGCCCGCGGGCCTTGTGTGAGAGGCTTGGAACTTGGAAGTTGGAAGCTAGAAGTAGCTTGAGCCTTGAAAGCTTGAAAGTTGTGTGTGCTTGTAGCCTTGTAGAGGCTTGTTCTTATATAGATAGGCAAGAGAGAGAGAGAGAGAGGGCCAAGGCTCAAAGGCTCAAGGCTCAAGGCTCAAGCCATAAACGGCCAAGCCAACAGCCATAAACGGTGAACGCAACGGCAGAAAAACGCACAACGGCTCCCTGCCGTCCCCCACCGGCATCCCCGTTCCTAAGGCGTCCCCGTCCCCGTCCCCGTCCCTTGTGAGTGACGCTTCTTAGGGGACGTTCATCCGTCCCCTGCCGTCCCCGTCGCCGGTCCGTCCCGTTTCGGCGTCCCTCTGTTCCAAGCACTTGTCCCTTCCGTCCCGTGTGACTATGCCTGGGAATCATCCTCAGACTCATTTGGTTCTCCAAGAAGTGGTGGCTCATCAACAATGGAAGCTGGAACATGCTCATCAAAGACAACATCCCTGTTGACAACAACCTCGTTCCGCTTTGGGTCATACAACCTGTAGCCTTTGGAAAGGGAGTTATGTTCCACAAATACAAGCTTCTAGGACTTCGAGTCAAGATTCCCCCCTGTACTTTTTTGAAATGTGAACATAGGCATCACTCCCAAAAACACGGAAATGGGAGACATCTGATTTCATGCCAAAATAAGCCTCATATGGAGTCATCTTAGGTACTGAAGTTGTCGGAGATCAGTTGAGGATATGGACAACCGCCCGCAGCCACAGCCTCTTCCCAAAGTGGATGAGGAAGATCACAATGCTCCAGCATCGTCCTCACCATCTCCACCAGAATCCGGTTCTTTCGCTCAACTACTCCATTCTTAGAAGGCAATCCTGTATTGGCCAGCTCCCGCTTGATGCCATGCTCCGCACAAAACTGCACAAAAGCATTAGAAGAGAACTCCCCTCCTTTGCCAGCCCGAAAAATCTTCACCTGCAATCCAGACTCCTTGTCCAGCATAACATGCCACTCCTTGAACCGAGCAAAGGCTTGGTCCTTTTGGGAAAGAAAGTAAACCTACTACAATCATGTACAAGCAGCATAAAGTACAAAGAACCTCCCAAAGATGGGTTTGCATAGGTCCACACAAGTCAGTGTGTACCAACTTCAAAGGTTTCGAAGCCTGCCTAGTAGCCTGCTTCGGAAAAGATTCCCTGTGCTGCTTACCACCACGAATGCAAGAACCATGGTGTCCCTGTGTCACGTGCATGCCACGTGGACATGCTTCTTTTGATCTGGACATGCAGTAGGACAGAGTCAGACACCTTTTTAGGGCTGAGTGGGACCAAGAGGGCTGTAGCCAGTGACCAGCAATAGTGGATGAGAAGGCGTGGACCAGGCGGCAGCCTCACAAGGCTGTGAAGGGCAGCGTGGAGCTTTCATTAGTGCAGCCAGCAGCAGCCCGATAGGAGGAAAACGCTAGGATTGTGCTGGTCAGCAGCATTAAATGCTGGTCGTCTAGATTTGGTCCAGTCGCCCAGATTATAAGGGCCTATATAAAGAGGGCCAGGTCTCTTAGTGAGTCATTCAAGTTCCCACTTGGGACTTGGGTCATAGGTAGGAGTACAAGTGACCTTTTTCAAGGGAAGCTAAGCTTCCAACATGGCATTGTAACAGACAAGTATATGAATAAGATTTTGAGTAGGTTAGGTCACTGTTTTCTCTCTTGTGTTTTTATCCAGTTGTTTGTGCATCAAGCATCCAATGGGAGTGCTGCGTTTTCTTATGAGTGATGATCTGGCCACAGAGGCTTCCGCATGTGACATTGGTATCAGAGCGCAGCACTTAGTAGGATTTCCAGTGCTCCAAGAGCAGTCCCAAGAGAAGGTGCACAGTCCGAGGCAAGGAACACAGCTAAGGGTAGATCTCCAAGGAGGATGGTCGGTGTTCAGCAAAGCCATAGGGAAAAGGGAGTCCGTGGGTGGATGCCAAATGGCATACCTGTGAGCCCATAGGAATAGTGGTTCCAAGGGATGGTAGTCATCCAAGGGTGGAGCGAAGATGCCAGTGATCAGCCTCAAGGAAGGACACCAAGACCCCGGGCCCTTGTTCAAGGGAAAGGGCATGAAGGTAGGGGGACTCAGTGGATCAAGATGCAAGTTCTTCAAGCGGAGCAATCGCGGAGGATAGCAATGTTTCCAGGTCAAGTCAAGTTGCCAGACGTCCAAGGATGATAGTGAGGAGACACGGCAGGGAATGAGGGATGATGACAGTCATCCAAAGAGGCAGGTTGGATCCCCGTCATCAAGTTTAGTAGGGGGGGATGTCACGTGCATGCCACGTGGACATGCTTCTTCTGATGTGGACAGGCAATAGGACAGAGTCAGACACCTTTTTAGGGCTGAGTGGGACCAAGAGGGCTGTAGCCAATGACCAGCAACAGTGGATGAGAAGGCGTGGACCAGGCGGCAGCCTCGTGCTGATTCTTCAGCCTCAACTGCAAAGACTCCAGCATTTGTGCACTTAGAGATGATGGACTCAGATGCTTCGTCGTCTTTGAGCGAGGAGGTAGTTGGCTTCACTGCAAAGGATACTTGGGAGTGGATTCTTGACAGTGGTGCTTCCAGGCACATGACTCCTTACCGAGACTTTTTTTTGGATGTGAAACGGCAGTCAGGTCGCATCTTCATTGGTGACAACTCCACCATTCCGATACACAGTGAGGGCCGGATGGAGATTATTCCCGACAACAAGGGAGGTAAGCATTCCTCCCGTGTTCTTTACGTCCCTGCTCTTGGTTTTCATCTTTTGTCAGTGCATGAAGTATGCAAGACTGGCTTTCGGGTGGAATTTGAGGAGCATTCAGTTGCTCTACGGGACCGTGAGACTGGCCAGGTTGTGTGGAAAGGTGGTGTGGAGAATGGTATCTACAAGCTCTCTGCACTCTCCTCATTGACAGATTCTTAGGTCGGAAATCTGTGCACTTTCGTTTTGGCCACTTAAATGTGGATGCACTGCGGCGAGCTTTCCGGGACCAGATGGTGGTTGGCTTGCCAGATGTTGGCAGCAGGCAAGGACGTTGCAGTTCTTGCATACGTGGTAAGCAGCATAGGGAATCCTTTCCGAAGCAGGCTTCCAGGTGGGCTTCAAAACCATTGGAGTTGATTCACACTGACTTGTGTGGACCTTAGCAGACACCATCATTGGGAGGATCTCTCTATTTCATGTTGCTTGTTGATGACTGTACCAGATTCACGTGGGTCTACTTTCTTTCACAGAAGGACCAAGCTTTTGCACGGTTCAAGGATTGGCACGTGATGGTGGAAAAAGAGTCTGGATTGCAGGTAAAGACTCTTAGGGCTGACAAAGGGGGTGAATTCTCTTCGAATGCTTTTGTTAGATTTTGTGCAGATCATGGCATCAAGAGGGAACTGGCCAATACAGGATCGCCTTCAGAGAATGGAGTTGTAGAACGCAAAAATAGGACTGTGGTGGAGATGGTGAGGACCAGGCATCGTGATCTTCCTCGTCCACTTTGGGGAGAGGCTGTGGCAACGGCTATCCATACCCTCAACCGGTCTCCAACGACTTCAATACCTAATATGACTCCGTTCGAGGCATACTTTGGCAAGAAACTTGATGTCTCGCACTTCCGTGTTTTTGGGAGCGATGCGTATGTACATATTCCGAAGAAGCAGAGGGGGAAGCTTGACTCCAAATCCTGTAAGCTTATATTTGTGGGGTATAATTCTCTTTCCAAGGGATACAGATTGTTTAATCCAGAGAGGAATGAGATTGTTGTCAGCGGGGATGTGGTCTTTGATGAGCATGTTCCAGTATCCGCTGTTGAGGAGCCGCCACTTCTTGGAGATCCAGAGGAGTCTAATGATGATTCCCAGACCATTGTTCCAGTTGGTCAACCACAGTCAGTACAGGAGATTGAGCCCGCAGTTGGAGCAGAGCCCCCGCAGCAGCAGCAGGAGGCTCCACAATCTGTTCCAGTACCCAGGTGGTTGATGGACACCCTTCGGGAGTCAGGTGTCACGGAGCAACCCTCCGAGTGGACCACAGAGGACATGAAGACTACACAGGGTTAGGGTTAGGGTTTACAGAAAGAAAACAAGCATAGAAAACCAGCAGGGAGTGAACACGACTGCTGTAGATTTCTCAATGATAGAAAAATATGAAGTACAAGCCACATGATAGTGACCCCTAAAGGATAAGTGTTCACATGACCGGCCATAAATGTGCCGGGTGGACCAAAACACTTATAAACTGCATATAAGTGAAAATGAACTAAACTGGGGGAAAAAACCTCCACTAACTGAAGTAAAAAGTGCCCCAGTAACCTACTGATGATCACTAGCACTCCTGTGGGTGCATACACAGCATAAAACCCAACAAACCCCCCTGGAGTGATATGTGATCACTGTACATCATCCACCAAAAGGAAACAAATTCAAAGCATTGCGGAATGCTTCAAATTTCGGACGTGGTAATGCCTTGGTGAAGATGTCTGCCACATTCTGATCTGTAGGACAGTAGATCAGACTGATATCTCCTGCCTGGAGTCTCTCCCGAACAAAATGATAGTGAATCTCAATGTGTTTCGTGCGAGCATGAAACACAGGATTCCTGGCCACAGCAATGGCACTCTGACTATCAGTATAGATAGGTGTAGGCTCCTCCACTGAAATATCCATATCAGTCATAAGACGACGCAGCCAAACACACTCAACAGTAGTAGTGTAGGCTGCTCTGTACTCTGCCTCACAAGATGAAGTGGCCACTGTGGTCTGTTTCTTGCTTAGCCAAGAAATGCATGAAGCGCCAAGGAAGAAACAATTCCCACTAGTGGAATGTCTGGTATCAAAATCACCAGCCCAATCTGAATCACTGTAAGCATGTAGCTGCATGTCACCCCCCTCAGGATAAAGCAACCCAAGAGACAAGGTACCCTGCAAATAACGGAATACACGCTTCACAGCTTGCCAATGTGACAACCGTGGGCTGTGCATGAATCTGCTCAACTGAGAGACTGCATACTGAATATCTGGCCTTGTATTACACAAGTATATGAGGCACCCAACAGCCTGAGCATATATAGTGGCATCAAAGGAAACACTGTCATCTTGTAGTGACAGTTTCATCCCAGGCTCCATAGGAGTACTAATAGGCTTGCAATCCTGAAATTTAAACTTCTCCAGAAGTTTAGCAACATAACGTGATTGCAACAACCCAATGCCTCTGTTATCCTGCACAAACTGTATGCCCAAATAGTAATGTACAAGGCCCAAGTCAGACATGTCAAATGTCTGTTGCAGTATCTCTTTAAATGCTGCAATTTTGTCATCATTTGATCCCATGAGCAAGAGATCATCCACATAAAGACTGATGACCAGCAGATCTGTCTCTTCTTTCTTCACATACAAAGTGGTCTCTGATGGACTGTTCACAAATCCCTGAGTGAGTAGAAAAGCATCTATTTTTGCATACCAAGCTCGTGGAGCTTGTTTCAAACCATACAAGGCCTTTTTCAGCCTGCATACTTTCCCCTCATGACCATGTTCTGCAAATCCCATGGGCTGAAATACATAAACTTCCTCCTCGAGGTCTCCATGTAGGAATGCAGTCTTTATGTCCAACTGGTGAACAACCCAACCACGATGTGCAGCAAGTGCAATGACACACCTAAGTGTCGACATACGGGATGTAGGAGCAAATGTCTCCTCATAATCAATGCCCTTCTTTTGTGCATAGCCCTTTGCAACTAGACGGGCTTTGTACCTGTCAATGGATCCATCTGCATGTCTTTTCAACTTGTAGACCCATTTAGTACCAATGGCTTTCTTGCCTTTGGGCAGATCAACCAAATCCCATGTTTGATTCTTTTTAATAGAATCAATCTCATCCTGCATGGCTTTGTTCCAATGCACATTATCTCGTGCATCCACAAATGAATCAGGCTCATCATCATCCTGTAAACTGGCTGCCATAACCAGATTCAAATCTATGATGTGTGCATGCTCATTGGTCCTTGTCTCCCTACGAGTACGACCAGCAAGAGGACCCTCTAAATGGCTGTCCTGTAGTGTCCTCAAATACCATCTAGGTATATGTCTGACCTGTGGTGCCTGCTGTCCCATATTTGGTTCAGCTTCTGGCTCATTTGGCTGCTGAATTTCTGCACCACCTACATCATTTGCTGGCTGTCCATTACTCTCATGAGTTGGATCACCAACTGTGGAATGAAACTCCATGGGTAGAAGACCTTCAAATACATCATTTTCAGCCTGATTTGCCTCATAACCAGCCATGGATAATTCTGATTTTTCATCAAAAATCACATCCCGGCTGATAAATATCTTCCTGGATAGTGGGTCATATAACCTGTAGCCCTTGCTCTCACGGCTATACCCAACAAAAATGCATTTTGTGGCTTTATCATCAAGCTTCCTCCTCAACTCTTTGGGTATGTGTGCATATGCAAGGCACCCAAAGATACGAAAATGCGATACAGAAGGCTTGCGGCCATGCCAGGCCTCAAAAGGAGTAATAGAAACCAATGCCTTTGTGGGACATCGATTCAAAATATGACAAGCACACATTACTGCTTCCACCCAAAAGATATGTGGTAGTCTTTTTGCCTTTAGCATACATCTGGCCATCTCCATGAGTGACCGATTTTTCCTTTCTGCAACCCCATTCTGCTGTGGAGTGTAAGGAGTAGTATACTGATGTTTTATACCTCTACTCCCAAGAAAAGAATTCAGCACATGTGACATATATTCCCCCCCTCGGTCAGAACGGAGAGTCTTCACCTTGCATCCAGACTCTGTCTCAGCAAGTGCTACAAAGGCCAAAAATGCATCATATACCTGTGATTTCTGTGTCAAAGGATAGACCCAGCATATACGAGAGAAGTCATCAATAAATGTTGCAAAATAAAAGCAACCACCTAATGACTTCGTCTGCATGGGACCACAAAGATCACTGTGTATAAGTTGCAACTTTGCAGTTGCTCTTAGAGCCTGATCACGTGGGAAGGAAAACCTGTGCATTTTTCCCAAAATACATCCTTCACAAATGTGATCTGGAGGCTTCTCCATGAGAGGTAGATCTGTAAACATATTATGTCGCTGCATAAGCATAAGACTACCAAAATTTACATGCCCCATGCGAGCATGCCATAACTCCGCATCAACCATAGCTGGAGTAAGAGTGAATGCATGATAAGCAGACTGATCCACTGGCTGAAATGCATCCAACTCATAAAGTCCATGACATAATGTACCAGTAAGCATCAAGGTCAAGGCATTTGCTTTGTCTCTGACCATGCATTTATCATCATCAAAATGGACTTGCATTCCACAATGTGCTAAAGAAGAAATGGACAACAAATTCTTCTTTATCCCTGGTACATATAAGGCATCTGTAAGGCGGAGAATGGAGCCATCAATGGCTGTAAGCTGAATCTCCCCAATGCCACACACTGGATATGAAGCATTGTTGGCACACTGAACAGTTTTGCCAACAGGGGCAGGGCCAACATGACTAAACAAATCCCTGCGAGATGTGATATGCTTTGAGGCACCACTATCAAAATACCAAGTACATGCATGCTCTGTCATACTGAGTGCCTGTGAAGACCAAGAGGCATCATAGCTGCATGTATAGAAACAGTAATCCCTGTCCTCAACAAAAGAAGCAGTCTCGGGAGGAGCTTTAGGAGCATCATTAACAGACATCCCAGCTTCTTTTGCCTTCTCTTTGGCAATCCTCTTCCTACATTCCGTGATGTAGTGACCTGGCTTCTTACAGTAATGACATTTGCCCTTCTTCTTGGGCTGTCCATTACTTTTCTTGGTATCCTGTGAAGAACCACCATCACCTGAATTTTGATTTGCACTCTTTGGCTGAGATTTCCCTTTCCCCTTTTGACCTGTAGTAAATGCTTGTTCAGCATTTGTGTTCATATTCATATTCTTCCTCATTTGCTCCTCTTGTAGTAAGAGAGCAACAAGTTCCTGATACTTGAGGGGTTCAACAGCATTCCTCATGCTGAGGTTCAAAGAGGTATGGAAAGCCAAGTAAGATCTTGGCAAAGAGTGCAAAATGGTGGACACAAGCTGTGTCTCAGGAATAATCTCATCCACATTGATGAGTTGCTCTCTCAAATCCTGCAGCTTGTTTAAGTGGCTAGACATATCATCTCCTTCATTCATTTTCTGATTTTCCAGCTCTCTTTTCAAAAATGAGATCCTAGCCTCATTACGAGCAGCATACATCTGCTCCAAAGTTACCCATGCATTCTGTGAAGTGCCAGCTGAACGAATATGAGGTATAATGGACCTCTGAACTGACAATGCAATGAGTGACAATGCTTGTGCATCCCTGGCATCCCATGTCTTTTGAGCATTTGTTCTCTGAACAGGCAATGGCTGTCCTGGAGCCTGTACCTGTTGTCCTCGTCCACGAGCACCCCCTTGGGGAGGAGTCTCTGGAGCCAATGGACCTGGACGTGGTTCATCACCACTAACAAAATCCCAAAGACCTTTTGCCACAAGCACATTTTTCAGCATAAAACTCCACAAGGAGTAGTTCGTGCCATCCAATTTGTCTTCCTTAGACAAATATGTGAATACATCACTTTGCTGTTGATTTGCCATTATGCTTTACGCACAATGTTGTACCTGTTTACCAAAAAAAAACCAAAAGCAAAAACCCTGATAACAACTGTACTCCACTGAATACAGTTTACCTAAATCTGCCTGCACTCTCAATCCTCTGAATGTGCAGCTTAATGCACCAATGACTGAGTAGGGCAGCAAATGGTGTACACAATGCCAAAATGCCCCAAAAATGCCCAAATTTGCTGCACCCAAACTGTGCTAAAATCTGTATATTTTCTTGCTAGAAAATCTGCCTTTTGTGCCTGTATTTTTCTTGATAGAAAAACTGCTTGTTGTGCCTGTGTATTTTTCACAGAGAAAAATAAGAATGCCCAGTATTCAAAATATGTAATGCTTACCACTTCTGTATTGTGCAGGTACTCAGTAAATCAGTCGAGGTGCTGTTCTGAAGCATGTACGAAAGCAGTAGACTAAAACTGCAGTTTAATGTTGACGTTGCAGGTTCTGTCGACTGTACTGTGCAGGTTTGTACAGAGGCGCAGACTTCGAAGCAGGTTTCGACTTGCACAAAAGGTGGCGCACAGTTGTACTATTGGCGCTGAAGGCGTAGGCGTACGGTGGCTTGACAGGCTGCAGGTACGAAGCAGGAACACCAGATACACAGCAGGTACACGTCAGCTGCAGTCGAGCTGTATGCAGCTACAAGCGTACGTAGCAGGTACAACAGCACTGATGACAGGCGCAGTCTTTCGAATCTGATGCACGTGCGCTGACTGGAACTGAAGCGGAGGGCGGCGCTGACTGTTCGAGGCTGGTACACGTACGCATACAGTACGGGGCTGGTACACATACGTAACTGCAGGCGACGTGCGACTGGATGTACGGGCAGCTTGTGCGCACGGCTGAAGCTGAAGGCGGCGCACGATTGGAGTACGGACAGCAAGTGCGCACGTGTGACTGATGGCGGCTCAGATATGGACTGGTACAGTTGTACGGGCTGCAGCAACACAAAGCTTGTACGGATGCTGTACGTTTGATGTACGGGTAGAGCTGAGCGCAGGCAGTGTACAGCAATGGGCAAGGGCCAAACTTCAATGGCTCTGATACCAATTGAAGACTACACAGGGTTAGGGTTAGGGTTTACAGAAAGAAAACAAGCATAGAAAACCAGCAGGGAGTGAACACGACTGCTGTAGATTTCTCAATGATAGAAAAATATGAAGTACAAGCCACATGATAGTGACCCCTAAAGGATAAGTGTTCACATGACCGGCCATAAATGTGCCGGGTGGACCAAAACACTTATAAACTGCATATAAGTGAAAATGAACTAAACTGGGGGAAAAAACCTCCACTAACTGAAGTAAAAAGTGCCCCAGTAACCTACTGATGATCACTAGCACTCCTGTGGGTGCATACACAGCATAAAACCCAACAGGACAGCCCTTGAAGATCGCACAGAGTCCGCGACAAAAGCAATATAGCGGAGCTTCTTCAGGTAAACTATGCTTTGATGTCTCGTATCATGCGGGACAAGGAGCCCACTTCCGTTAAGGAAGCCCTTTCACAGGATACTTGGAGGAAAGCTATGCAGGTGGAACTTGATGCCATCGAGAAGAACAACACATGGGAGTTGGTACCGAGTCGAAACGGTCAGTCATTGGTGTCAAATGGGTCTTTAAGACCAAATATGCGTCAGATGGGTCGGTGGATAAACACAAAGCCAGACTCATGGCTAAAGGTTATGCTCAGTGGCCAGTCATCGACTACGAGGATACCTTTGCACTGGCAGCAAGGATGACCACGATTCGGACCGTTCTTGCCCTTGCTTCTTCTCAAAGGTGGCCTGTGTATCAAATGGATGTAAAATCTGCGTTCCTTAATGGTGACCTGCAGGAGGAGGTGTATGTTGAGCAGCCTCCAGGCTTTGTTGTTCCAAGATCAGAAGGGATGGTTTACAGGTTACGTAAGGTCTTGTATGGTCTTAAACAAGCTCCCAGGGCTTGGAATCAGAAGATTGATTCCTTCTTTGTTCGGACTGGTTTTCAGAGATTGGTTGGTTTGCAGATCCCAACCTATATCTCTTTCGGGAACGCGGCATGGTTACGATTATCATTCTTTATGTGGATGATCTCATTCTCACCGGCGGTCATGTGGAGCACATTAGCATGGCAAAGGCTGCCTTCTCAAAGGAGTTTGAGATGACCGACCTAGGCTTACTCCACTTCTTTTTGGGATTGGAGATCTGGCAGACCTAGAGGGGGTTTTTCGTCTCTCAGCAGCGGTATGTTCATGAGTTGCTTGAGGCCTTTGGGATGGAGAACTGCAAGCCTATTACTTCGCCGATGGACCCAAATACAAAGTTAACTGTTAATGATCCTTGTGAGCCAGTTGATGCCTCGCAGTATCAGAAGTTGGTTGGTTCATTGATCTAGTTGCTGAACACCAGATTGGACTTGAGCTTCTCCGTGGGGCTGTTGAGCTCTTTTATGCAGACACCATTGAAGTCTCAATGGGACGCAGGATTGCGGATCTTGCGGTATCTGCAGAGTACGAAGGATCTAGGACTCTTCTACACAGGAGGCAATGGAGTCAGACTCCAAGGTTGGAGTGACATAGATTGGAAGATTGGGGAGGAGATCCAGACACGAGGAGATCTACTTCAGGTTACAGTTTTACCCTCGGCTCAGGAGCAGTTTCTTGGCAGCCAACTATTTCTCTATCTTCGACAGAGGCAGAGTACCGGGCTGCTTGTGGTGCTGCTTGTGAGGTTGTGTGGCTGCGGAGGTTGCTAGGCGAGATTGGGTTTCCACAGAAGGAGCCCACAGTCATCGAGTGTGATAACCAGAGTTGTATAGCTATTGCTCGAAACCCGGTCTTCCATGCCCGGACCAAGCACATAGAGATACAGTATCACTTTGTACGTGAGAAGATCTTGGCCGGTGACATCTTGCTACTTTATTGTTCGACGGAGGACAATGCTGTGGACCTCTTCACGAAGTCTCTACCTCAGGCTATGCTCAGGCGACACTCCAGCTCCCTAGGGTTGGTTTCACAGCCAGGAGTTGAGAGGGGGTGTTAGAAGTCATCTCCTGTCTTTACCAGACACTAGCTCTGTTGTGGGTGTGCTCGTCCTTTGTAGGTGTTTTCTCATTTTTCCTCACTACCCGTATTTTTTTTCCATTTCTCCCTATTTTTCCATGGTATGGGTGGCTGCCCTATGATGGCAGGATGACCCAGTAGCTGGCCTGCTGCACCAGTATGCACGTGTTCATTTCTGGGAGTCGGCCGACTGGGTTGCACAGGTCGTCGACCTCTCTTGTGTTGGCCGACTGGATGACACCAGTCGTGAGGCTGTCGGCAGCTTTTGCACAGGCCGACTGGGTACTTGGGACCATATAAAATGGCCCCATGGCCCCCATTCCATTGTATCTTGTATCACTTCAGGATCTTGTGTATATAGAGCAGAGTTACACGCCTATCTCTCTCCTTCTCTTGTGCTGTCTATTTTCTGCACTCTACTTGCTCTCGTGGTCTCAGATTTGGTTATCATCTCCGTTGCGTATTTTGACAGATGAAGCATTTGTGTCCATAATCTCCAAGTGCACAAAAGCTAGAGTCTTTGCAGCTGCAGTTGAAGAATTAGCACTTTTCTCGGTAGTTCGTTGAGGATACTTCCTCCAATAGTGACCCTTTTGGCCACAATGGTTACAGGTCCACTCGGCCTTCAAAGCATCACGCTCTGAGTTGGGCTTCTTCTCAGAAGACTTCGTCGGTGAAGACTTCCTTTTGCCCTTGCGGACTTTTGATTGCTAGCCAGTGAGAGCCTCAGAACCTCCGCTGTAGGCATATGCTCACTTATGGTAGTGCTATGTGTGAACAGGGCTTAACCAAGGGCACTTTTTTCCATGTGGTTTTTCCCCTTGGACATCAAGTGTGAAAGGACACTCTTTGTACTTCTATATTATATGGATGTGGCACACATGCAAGGGTTGACTTGCATTTTGTGGATACCACACTTTTGGCTCTCTCTCTCTCTCTCTCTCTCTCTCTCTCTCTCTTTCTCTCTCATTGTTGTGTGAGCTTCTCCATCTTGCACCTAACCCTAATTTGCAGGTTTGTGTGTGTGAGTGTGTGAGTCCAACACCCAACAATTGGTAACAGAGCTGGGAGCTGGCCCTAGAATTCTGCCTGTGGAGAAGCAAGCCTGCGGATATCTGTCGGCAGGCTGTGGTTTCGTCTAGAGCCGTCGCCTCCGTCCGCACCTGCGCTCGCCCTGTGCCTCCGTCCGCTGTTCGCGCCTAGCACTCGCCACCACCTGCCCGACCTTCACCTCTCTGGTGCACCTCCGACGGCTCCCTGCCACTCAGACCCCCGGTGGCACCACACCTCGACCTGCGCTTCTTGGACTGTCCGCTCTGTGCGCCTCTGACTGGCACGACACTTGCCTGGCCCGCCTCTGACTGGCACGACACTTGCCCAGCGCCCGCCTCTGCATGCCAACAAAGCTAGGCTCCACGCCTGCCTTCTGTCCATCGTTAGGTCTGCTCGTGCACCAGCTGCTCTTACTAAGGCTCCACAAACGTCAGCTCTTCCAACAAAGCAACACATCTGGACCTGGACTGACGCCTGCAAGAGAAGTCCCTGGCCTGCCATCCGTACTACACTCGCCTCCAGCACTTTCCTTGTGAGTGAAAATATGCATTGAAATATTAGACATTTCTCTGCAGGTTAGATTCAAAGGAAAATTGCAGGTGCAATTTGGGGGATTTCTCAATTTGAGGCCAAATTGAAAAATTGCAATTCGGGGGTTTTCAAAATTGAAGTCAAAATCAGCAAATTGAGCCTCTTTCAGTTGCAAAAAATTGGGGCTTTTGTGAAAATTGGCCAATTAGATGCACATTGAAAGCGATTGGAGTGCATAAAAATTGGGGATTTTCAGATTGGAGCATGTAATTGGGCATTACAGCTGTGATTTGTCGCGTATGTATAGACATTGTGTGTAATTGGACAATTTGGTGCAGGTTTACACTTGCTCTGGTTTGTAGGCATACATTTGCACAGGACATTTGGTTGCCTGGCAGTGCACATTGGTGCTTGGTTTGCTTGCAGGTATATTTTGTTGACATGGCACAGAATGCTACAGATGTATTTGGTGTGCTCACCCAGGAGGACAAGCTGGATGGATCTAACTACTCCCTCTGGAGTTTCATGATCCGTAATTTGCTGGTAGCCAAAGGGCTTTGGGGCATCGTGTGTGGTGATGACACACGGCCACTTACCGTACAGCCAACCACGCCTCAAAGGGGAGGTGCTCAAAGAGCTCCTGATGTAGAACCTGCTTCCACATGAGCAGAAGAGATGGGACTCTAGAGATGCACAGGCCATGTCATTGATAGTCCTTTCAGTGAAAAGGACTATTATTCTGCACATTCGTTCTTGCAAGACATCGAAGCTTGCATGGGACACATTGGAAGCAATGTATCAGGTACGCAACGAGGCAAGAGTTGCCTACTTGAAGAGGCAATTGGATCTTCTTTCTATGGATGAGGGTGACTCCATGGCAGATCATCTCACCAAAGTGAAAGATTTGCAGGAACAATTGCTCAACATTGATGAGGTTATCCCAGAAAGACAGATGGTCACCAACACTCTTCATTCTTTACCGCCTTCCTACTTGGGCTTTCACACCTCTCTCAACCTCTCAATGAGAGGAGGTGGTGATCCCGTCACTTTTGAAGAGCTGGTGGGTTTACTCTTGGAGGAAGAGCAAACAAGAGCAAACTTATCGAGCTACCGTGGTGGAGACGAAGCATTTACAGCCAAGGATAAGGGTAAAGCAAAGAGCTTTAAGCATGGGGGACAACAGTCTAGCAAGGCTCGCACTGTATCATGTGCAGATCATACCACATATCCAGTAAAGGGAATTGGCAATGTCATACTTATTGCAGCCAATGGTGCCAATATTTGTATGAAAAATGTATTGTATGTTCCAGGGATAAAGAAAAATCTGCTCTCCGTCTCAGCCAAAAACGACCAAGGTTTAAAGGTTGAATTTGAAGACGGGGAAGTGTTTGGTAAAAGACCCATCAAAGGGTTATGAAATAGTCACTTCTCGAACACGATACAAAGGCTTGTATAAGCTGGACAGCTATGACAAGTGTACTTATGATGCAAATACAGTGGCTGCCCACACTCCTGCTATGCATGATGCAGAGCTATGGCATGCTCGTTTTGGGCATGTAAATTTTCAGAGTTTGATGCTTTTGCAGAAGCATCATATGGTTGATAATATGCCGCCTCTTGAGTCTCCACCAAGACATGTATGTGAGGGGTGTATTTTGGGAAAGATGCAATGAAAACCATTCCCCAAACATGGAGCTGTTAGAGCTGAAAGTAAATTAGAGCTCATACATAGTGATTTATGTGGTCCAATGCGGACACCATCCATAGGGGGGCATCTTTACTTCGTCACATTCATTGATGACTACTCCAGGTTTGCTCGGGCTTACCCTTTGAAAGTGAAAGCAGATGTGTTTACATGCTTTCGACACTTTGTAGCAATGGCTGAAAATATGTGTGGATGTAAAGTCCAAACACTCCCCTCAGATAGAGGTGGAGAATACATGTCAAATGCATTCATGGATTATATGCTTCAAAAGGGCATCAAGCACCAATGTACTGTGCCTTATACACCGCAGCAGAATGGTGTCGCTGAAAGGAAAAATAGATCTCTCATGGAGATGGCAAGATGCATGGTGAAAGCACAAAAGTTGTCTCACAAATTTTGGATGGAAGCTATAATGTGTGCAACTCATGTGTTGAACAGGTGTCCAACAAAAGCTTTGAAAACCATAACACCATTTGAGGCTTGGTATAACAGTGGATTATATGCGCACATTTGGGTGTTTGGCATATACACATGTGCTTGAACAACTCCGAACAAAGCTAGATGACAAAGCAATTAAATGCATTTTTGTGGGCTATAGCAATGAAAGCAAAGGATACCGTCTTTATAATCCAACTACACGAAGGATTTTTGTCAGTAGAGATGTGGTATTTGCTGAAAATTCAGAACAGCCCATGTACAGCTTGTATAAAAGCAATGATACAAGCATACAGGACATGTTTGATGGACTTTTACCCATTGCAATTAGGGGAGATTCAGATCAGCTAGCCCCTACACAAGAACATCCTCATGTAGAACATGTGGAACAGCCAGCCATTCAGCCCCCTTCTATGGAAGAAGTGGAAGATCTTGTCAGGGAAGAGCAAACAGCCATAGACACGGCCAAGTCAGTGCCAAGATGGTTGCTGAAAACTTTGCAAGAAAGCAAACTTGCAGCTCCACTCACAGGTAGAACAAGGGCTAGTTCCAGCCATGCTTTGAATATACATCGTGGGAAGTCTCTTTGATTTAGAAGAGCCTTCTTCTTATGAAGAAGCACATGAGAATGAGCATTGGTTGCAAGCTATGCAAGCTGAAATTTCTTCTATCATGAAGAACAATACATGGGATCTTGTGGAATTGCCTAAAGGCAAGCATGTCCTTGGAACAAAGTGGGTGTACAAAGTCAAAAGAAAGTTTGATGGTACTATTGACAGGTACAAAGCAAGACTTGTGGCTAAAGGCTACTCCCAGAAAAAGGGAATAATTATGAAGAAACTTTTGCTCCTACTTCGAGAATGACCACAATAAGATCAGTGATTGCATTGGCTGCACATAAAGGATGGAAAGTGCATCAATTGGATATCAAAACTGCATTCTTAAATGGGGATTTACAGTAGGAAGTATATGTAAATCAGCCCATTGGTTTTGTAGTTCCTGGTGAGGAACATAAAGTATGCAGGTTATACAAAGCATTGTATGGGTTAAAGCAAGCTCCAAGAGCTTGGTATGATAAGATACATGCTCATCTAACCAGCCAAGGTTATGAGAATAGTCCAGCTGAAAGTACATCGTATGTGAAGAAAACCGATGCCGATATTCTCATAGTCATCTTGTATGTAGATGACATGCTGATTACAGGTACTAGCAAAGCACAAATTTCAGATTTGAAAGCTAATTTGAAAGCTGAATTTGATATGTCAGATTTGGGGCCTTTACACTACTATCTCGGCATACAGTTTATGCATACAGATGATGGCATTGTTATGCAGCAAACTAAGTACATAAAAAGTTTACTAAAAAGGTTTCACAAGCATGAATGTAAGCCCATTTCTACTCCGGTAGAACCAGGTGTACGGCTTACTATGCATGATATTGGAGAGCCTTTTGAGGCCGACATTTATAGCCAGGCATTGGGATGCCTCATTTACTTGTGTAACACGAGGCCAGACATATCTTTTGGGGTGTCTTTGTTGAGCAAATTCATGCACAGCCCAGGCACAAAGCATTGGCAAGCAGTCAAACGCATTTTTCGTTATCTTAAGGGTACCCTGGATCTTGGTTTGTTCTATCCCGGGGGGGCAGCTTGCAGCTTTATGCATACAGTGATTTAGATTGGGCTGGTGATTATGATACTAGGCAATCCACCAGTGGGAATTGTTTTTTTCTTGGCAGTTCATGCATATCTTGGTTGAGTAAAAAGCAACCCACTGTTCTACTTGTGAAGCTGAGTACAGGGCAGTCTTCATAGCTACAGTAGATTGTGTATGGTTGAGGAGACTATTGGCTGATCTTCGCGAGTGTCAGCAGACACCCACCACCATTCTCACTGATAGCCAGAGTGCTATGGCCGTGGCACGAAATCTAGTATTTCATGCACGTACCAAGCACATTGAGATTCATTATCACTATGTCAGAGAGAGGCTACATGCAGGGGAGATCAGTTTATCTTATTGCCCTACACAGGATAATGTTGCAGATCTATTCACAAAGGCTTTACCTCAAGAAAAGTTTGAAGCTTTTCGCAAAGCTTTGGGCTTACTCTTATACAGAGAGTGATTTGCTACCTTGTACAGGTTCACACTTCCACTACAGGGGGGATTTGTAGTCATATGCTCACTTATGGTAGTGCTATGTGTGAACAGGGCTTAACCAAGGGCACTTTTTCCCATGTGGTTTTTTCCCTTGGACATCAAGTGTGAAAGGACACTCGTACATATAATATTTTGTACTTCTATATTATATGGATGTGGCACACATGCAAGGGTTGACTTACATTTTGTGGATACCACACTTTTGGCTCTCTCTCTCTCTCTCATTGCTGTGTGAGCTTCTCCATCTTGCACGTAACCCTAATTTGCAGGTTTGTGTGTGTGAGTGTGTGAGTCCAACACCCAACATTCCCCCTGTGGAGGGTTCATAAATCGCTCTTCTTAATCCAAAACCATCGGCACAAGCTCCTCCCATGTGATAATGTTGAGCCTCTCACTAGTGATCAAAGAAGAATAGAAAGCTGAATACTGAGAGGTCAGATGAGATAGCAAAGTGATGGCCATGTCCTTTGAAGATATCTCCTTTCCAGCCTGAAGAACCTCTTGCTGAAGAGCCTGGACTTTGTTGATATTCTCCCGCATCGTTGAAGACTTTGCAAGATTCATCACTCGCATCTGCACTTCCAAGGAAATCCGCTTCATGGGTGATACCCTGTAATACAAAGAAGCCAAGTGCTGCCAAATCCCTCGGGCCAGCGTCGTGTGTTTGCTGTGATTGATCACTTGGGGTGTGCAATTAAGGAATATGAAAGAACGCACATGGACATTGACACGATCCCATAACTGTGCTTGAGCCTCCCGCTCTCTCCTAGTAGAAGGTAAAAGCTCACCCTCTTCCAACTCTGCCCGTGGAACTCCAACTACAATGAAATCAGCCAAATCATAAGACTCTAGGACAGACTCCATCATTTCCTTCCATATGCCATAATTGGTCCCATCCAACTGTTGGTCCATGACTCCACGGGAAATGTCGGGAGGGTGGGGATCTTCACATGCTTCTCAGCCATCTCAAGCAAATCCGCCATCTCAAGGGTTCACAAGGTCTTGTGAAGAGAGGGTGGGTGGGAAAAAAAATGAAGAAGAGGCTGTAAATACTCTGCAAGGTGGCTGTCCAGCAATGATGTCTGCCTTCCACATGTTTCTCCAAGTCCAGAACAGCCCATAATTTCTTCAATCAGCACCAAAAAACAGCAAACCTTCAAGCTCTCACTGTCTCCAAGCTTCAAGCCACCTGGGGCTCTGATACCATGTCGGAATGCACAACGGAAAAGAGATGAACTGCTGTGAGAAAGAAAACACAGAAGTGTAGAGAGAGAGAACTGTAAAAACTCTGCTATATACACAAGATCCGGTACAATGACAAGTGGGGGGGCAAGGGTGGTATTTATACCACCCTGGGCTGCTGGTCGGCCAGCCACAAAACAGCCGACAACCCTTGAGAAGTCCACGACTGGAATAAATCCAATTGGCCAGCAAACATGGCAGTTGGGCAACATAAAAAGGGGTCGGCCAGGACCAGATCAGGTCGGTCAGCATAGAGAGTCCCCCCATGACTAGCAAAACTGGGGGGAAAACCATGGAAAGTGAGGAAAAATGGAGACTACTCCTAACTCGACGGGCACACCCACAACAGAAGCCCTCACTCCCTACAAAGTAATATGGTACAGACAGGAGATGACTGCTAACAATTCCTCCCCGACTTGATCCATGTCACTTTGATAGTTTTTTATTGAGGATCGGAGCATTCTGGACAACATCTTCACTTTCTGGGAGGCGACAACTTCGGTCAAGATGCGGCAATAGGATCTCATTAAGCTCCTTTTGGATTTTGAGAAAGCCTATGATAGAGTTGACTTGGGCATTTTGGAGGGCACAATGTACTGGATGGGGTTCCCAATGGAGTGGATTTGTGGTGTTTCTGAACTTCACTTGGCCTCTCACAATCAGTTTCTCATTCAGGGAGCCAAAGGTGACAGATTTTCCCTTTCTGGCTCGGTCCGAAAGGGTTGCCCACTGGCACCGTATCTCTTTCTATTTGTTGCCTAGGCCATGAGCAGTTTTCTCTGAGCTCAGGAGATAGGGCTCCAGGGATTGCGTTTCCCCATCCGTACTCAAGAGGAGCTGCTGGACTCCGAGTTTGCAGATGACACATCAGCATACTTATCTGGAGATGTGGGGAATCTTCATAGATTCATAGAGGCGATAGAGATCTTCTATTGCACATTAAGAGCACAGATCAACTGGCACAAGTCGTGTGGTTTTTGGGTAGGCTCTCCACTCGCCCCCACTTGGCGTCCAGTTGAGGCTTTCCAGTGGATCTCAAGGGGCACTCCATTTTGCTATCTTGGATGCTAGGTGGGCATCAATATCTCCCCAGAGCAGTAGCTAGCTCCTCTTCTTCTGAGCATTCGAAAAAAGCTTTTGTACTAGAGTTTTGCAAGGCTTTCCTTAGCTGGCCGAGTGGTGGTGGTGAACCAAGTCCTTCTAGCCACTATGTGGTATATTACTTCTTGTTGGGCCTTCTCCCGTGCGTGCATTGGACAGTAGTTGATCCACAATTTTTGTGGGCCAGCAGGGATGGGAGGCACGACTAAGCCAAGGTGGCCTGGAGTGTGATCATCCAGCTTCTGCGACACAAAGGGGGCCTAGTCATCATTGACTCCGTCGTTCCTGCTGGGCAAGTTGATTGTTACGAGGACTTCTCCAAGTGGTGAACCTTGGAAGCACTTATTTGGCTTGGATTTTAGCTCTCGTACTGTGAGCTTGGGGGGCCCTTGGCCGCAGAGCACGAGATGGATCTTCAAATAGATGCGGGCCTGTGGCTTTAGCCTTGCTTTTGAGGACAAATTCGTTGTCCTTGGGATCACCTTAGAGCGGCCCTTCAGCAATCAGTTCTGATAGCCTATGAGGAGTGTCTTCGGCAGCCCTTGATATGGAACCCCTTGATCCGTTTACCTAGTGGCCACATGCTTGGGGCCCGGCCTCATGTATCTTGGGGAGCGTTGAGCATAGGACCTGCTAGAACCCTTGGAGATTGGCTTGCATTCAAACAGCTTTCCCCAGAGGCTTAGAAGAGAGGCCTGGCTCGGATCCGGGGCAGAGACAGACTCAGCTTCGACATCGACTCTGCTATTACTCATGAGTGGCTCACCCTATCCCTGACCCCTTCTCTCTCTCTCTCTCTCCCCCCCCCTCCCCCTGCAGTGACTGGGCATGTTTGCTAGGCATGATATTCTCTTGGCAGTTCATGGCACGGATGAGAGTTGTGCCTTGCTCACTTTTTCGATTGGACCCCATGACAGATTAGAGAGATTAGAGCCCTCGGATGACTTCAGTGAATGCACCTTGCAGAGGGTGAGGGTGATCGGATTTCATGCACATGAGTGACACATTGACCCCCCTCTAGCCAAGGTGGCCAGGGAGAGTCTCTAGCGTTTATGGATTTGGGGGAGCCGGCCCCTCACGTGCCTCCAGTGGGACCCGGGGGGAGTGGACTTGGCGTGATCTTGAAGACAGGGAAGAGACTTTGGGTACCCCATTCTTCGCATACATCGCACAGCTAGGCCGTAGGATCCAGATGCCCAAGGTCGAGGGCATCCCGGCAGCAGCAGGACACTTGTAGTCTCAGGGCTTCTCATTGCGTTTTCTCTCAGATTTTTGGAAGAGGCTGTGGGAGAGCTTTCGGCCTCGGAAGATCACCCTCTTTTTGTGGTAGTTGGCACACAGGAGTTTGGCGGTTGGCCATTGGCGGTAGACCAGTAGCTTGTCTGAGGTGTGGCCACCCTTAGGAACTTAACGACATTGTCTATGGGATTGTCCAAAGGCTCAGCAGGTTTGGCAGCTGATTCTGTGTATTTTCACGATGGACAGCACCTCTACCCCTGCCATTTCATGGGGCACTGTCGCTTGGACCACTGAGGCTGAGGTTGTTCGGATTATGAGGACGACGATGGGGGGCTAGCCCTTCAAGTCTCTCACCTTTGCATTTCGTCAGTACGAGTCCCAGCCCCATCTACTGATCATTGGACTCTGGGTTCGTGCCAAGAATGGGAGATTTATTGGCACATCTGGAGAGCTCGATGCATTGAAGTCATCGAAGGCACCCACACTCCACTTGCGGAATCCATGAGGAGCATTTGGCTTGACACCTTCCGCGGCCAGTGAGGGAAGTTGCAGGGTGGCTCTGTGAAAACATGGACGGAGTTCAACCTTTGAGCTAAGAAAAAGTGGACAAGCTGGCACCAAGGGGGGGTATTGAGAAAAGTGGTGCCAAAGGGTAGTACTAGGAGATTTCCACAAAATGGATGGACCGGAGGTCCTCCATCATCTTAAGGTTTTGGGGTCTAGATGGCTAGACCAATTTGTGGAAACCTCCAGTTAATCACGCATTAGTGTGAACACAATTAGAATAGGTGACCTCCTAGGACTTGGCTCCCAACCCAATTTCCAACATATACTTTGGCTTTTGTTAAATAGCCTTCATCATGGCTGAGTCTGCCCTTCATCTCCAAAGAAGTGATGGAACCTTAGTTTGATGATTCATCTATGAAGGTTTGTCTACTATGGTGATATATCTTTATGCATGAATCTGCACCTACTCTTGGGCATGATGGTGGGTCGTAGCACCTGGTCTATGCTATGCATGATGGAGTTGATGATGTGAAGCTTTGTGTGTTAAAGGCAGGGTTAGTTCCGTACGTCGTACGACTGAAATCGTACGTACCTGCCGTACGGTACGGTACCGTACGGATTCGTACGATACTGTACGGGATTTTTATTTTTTTTTTGGCTGTGTGGTGGTGGTGGTGTTGTTGTTGTTGTTGTTGTTGTTGCGTGGAGCAATTTCAGTCTTCTAGAGAGCCATTCATCGCCCTTTGCAGCCTATAGGAAGCTGTTTGTCAGGAGCGTGTGCACTTGCCATTGCCATATTAGGCAAGCGATCATATTGCCTGATGAGGAGGAGGAGGCAATCTTCATGGAGCTCTATAGTGAGCTTCCATTGCCCCCTCATGATGATACCCCACGGGCCACTGCCTAGAGAGCCCTTGTTTGATGATGATGGCAACCTACTTAGCGAGAATGATCCCCAGAGTGTCTCGTCCACCTTCGAAGAGTCCTCTTCAGAGAACTCTCTTGATGGACACTCTAGTAGTGATCATGTTGATGATCATGCAGATGTTGGTGATGATGTAGACTTTTGATATGTTATAGCTCTCTAGGCATTGGGCATCTATCTCCTTCTAGCCCATCGATGATGTATTGTAGTATGTAGTATACTGTATCATGTATGTACGCATGTTGGCGGTCGCCCATGCCATGAGTTTTTGGCCTATCCTTCTGTAGCAATTTTGTACTCTAATGGCATGATGACATTATGTTCATGGTTCTACTATTTTGTAACTTCTTGTCTACAATTTTTAAGTTTAGGAAGTATTTTTAAAAAAAAAACCGTACTAATATCGTACCGTACCTCAAAAAATTTTAAGGTACCAATTAGTACCGTATTTTATCGTACCGTACCATATCGTACCTTTCGTACTAACTAAGCATGGTTAAAGGGTAGTGCGATGAAGCCTTTGTTTGAGTAGGTTGCTATAAACATTAGACCTTAGTGTTGAGGTTGGTCTTTGTAACCTTGGTAAAAAGGTTAGAAGCATGTAGTTATCTTGGTGTGAGTTGGTGAGATTAGATTCTCATACAGGTATGGGTAGGAGTTGATAAGCGAGAGCGAGCATGTTACTAACTTGAAGTTCCAGCTCAGTGGTGGTTGTGATGAGCTACTCTATTTACAGAGCTAAAAATCTTGTAAATAATCATCTCTGTGCTGATAAAAAAATGTGAGCTGCTTTGTGGAAGATAACAACGTTTAAACTTTATCCCCATTATCATTTTTTTAATCATTCGAGTTATTTTAATTATGTTGAGCTATTTTATCGCTGAGTTGTGAGAGAAGATGCTGTGGAACCTTATGCTGCTGACTTGACTTGATACGTCCCTGGTGTGGTGGCCGGCTACTGGGTGCATCATCTTAATCGTGTTTATGGTCTTCATTAAGAGGTGGCCTGAGTTTACGGAAAGGTGTTGTTCTTGGTTATGAGCCTATTCCTTCTGCTACTCTACTGTTTACATGTGGTTGATCTTGGCTCTGTCCGTTGGACCTGGGTGCCTTGCCCGTGTGAGAAGGCTACTGTCTGCTTCAACAAGATGGTGCCTAATGCTTCAAGGTGAAGATGCAGATGGACTGGGTAGAGAGAGAGAGAGAGATGTGGGGCATAGTCTCTGGGACAGAGAGGAAGCTGTCAGCCTGTGATCTTGATGATGTAGCAAAGTGGGTGAACACTGACATGCAGGTGCTTTAGACTAATGCAGCTTCCCGGCTCTTCTTAAGGAAGAGGTTTTATTGTTTGGAGATGGCAGATAGTGTGTCCATTGCAGATCACCTCAATAAGTTTGGGTCCTTGATGGAATAGACAGTTGCTTCATGGAAGATGACTGTGTTTTTCTCATTATTGCTTCTTTATTCCCCAAGTGATTTTATCACTGGTTTGTGAGAGAAGATGTTGTGTAACCTTATGCTGCTGATTTGACTTGATACGTCCCTGGTGTGATGACGGGCTACTGGGTGCATCATCTTAATCGTGTTTATGGTTTTCATCAAGAGGTGGCCTTACAGATTTACAGAGAGGTGTTCTTGATTATGAGACAATTCCTTATGCTGCTGGACTGTTAACAGAATATGTACTTGATCTTGGCTTTGTCCGCGAGTTGATTCTTTAGTGAGCTTGCTGCTGTGTATATTGAATGTGTGCGCACTTCATATTCCTTCTCATTATCACGATTATCTAAGCTATCAACAGACTGCTGATTGTGAGGATCTTCTTGTTCAGTTTCTGGTCCAGTCAGCACTGCACTCATTGTAATGGTGTTGGTGAGTGTGATGTTCGTAATTATGTTTAAGCATAGATAATTAAGTGTTCATTTAAATTTATTTGGTGTATGCTTTCTGAAGCTTTGGCAAGCTGTTGTGCTTCCTAGTAAACCAATAATCAAATTTGCATACAAATCATTAGTGAGCCATGCATTGTTGATCTTTTAATATTGTGAGTAGACTCTCATTTTTAAGCCATGCATTGTTGATCTTTTGTCAGGTTTGTGAATTAAGCTAAACTTTCCATTGGTATGTCTTGCTTCTTGTTTCTTTATTCGTCTCTGCTTCATCATAAATTGCTTTCCTGCTTTCTTTCCACTATCTGGCTTCTATTTTTTTTTTCCGGTTCCCTTCTCCTTCGATCAATTCTGACTTGACCAACTGTACGATTACAAACTTGGACTTATTCTGACCACAATATACTATTCCTAGCTAATTTTCACAGTTAACTTGTATTTCTTTGAAAACTGGACAAAATTTCTGGTAGCAAGAGATTTCCTTAGCAGGATCACCTAATGTGGACACTATTTTCTCCTCGTAGGTTTCAGGAAACCCTAACTTGCTTCGTATCTGCCCTTCACTCCTTCGTAATTAAAAGCAATCATTGTGGCTGCAGGCCCAGATGTAGCTGAGAAATATGCTGAGAAACTCTGGATCAAGCTTCGTACGCTGTATAATGAAGCAAAAATGTATGCAGATGAAGAAGACAGGTGCTATCTCCATTTTGATATGTTCTCTTTCTCTTAGGCACGTGCCCATTTGCAGTATCGACTCCCCCCTTTCTTGGGTTCTTGCAGAATCTCTGCAGCCTTAATTGCACAAATCGACATCCTCATAGCCCCGGGGCAAGCCGCACCTCATCGAAAAAAATCAGGTTTTCTTGTGTGTACTAGCAGTAAAAATTTACAATATAATTCTCGGTTTAATGGTTGTTCAGATGGCTAGGATGCCATTTTTTGCACTCTTGCCTACACATTGTTTCGACATTCCGGGCTTTGGTACATCTTAAAGAGGCAAAGTGACATTGTTAGTAGTGCAAGTAACCTAGTTACAACTGTGCGCGCTTTTTACTTGTTGAAAATGCGTAGGTTGGTGGCATCAATTTTGGCTAATTTCACCTACTTTTGGCACTGCAGCACTTCAAACTTGGGTGTTCTCTTGTAATGTTTGAGGTGTAACATGTTTTAGATCACAAAACAATGCAGTTTGTGTAATGCTATGTTTTTGAATTGTTTATGAAACGCGTGTCATGAAATGCCTGCCTGCCCAACTATGGCGGCAAGCAAAGGGTGAGGTATTTGGTTCCTGCACCCCCTCTGGCAAAGCCCCTTCTTGGCCCCCTGTTGCTTAATTACCCCGCCACAAGGCTTCTCGTGGCAGAATTAGAGAAAAGCAATTTCGACAAACTGTTCCCTTTTTTTTTCCCCTTCTTTGTCAGAGCTGATTCATATAAATAACAGAAGGTGGTGAGCAGAAACGCAAACGGATGAGAGCAGAAACGGATCCATCTCGTTTGTCTGCACCATCTATTAACCTTCGATCACCTGCAGACCATGGAGTGGTACTCGTTGGAGATCAGGTCTTGCAAAATCATGTCACTTTCGACTTACATCAAAGATTATACGTGCCGTGATTATCCTGGTGTGCAGGTGGCTGTTGCTTACATCAAAAATTATACGTGCCGTGATTATGCTGGTGTGCAGGTGGCTGCAAGAATATCGCCTGATAATGCTGACAAGGATGAATGGATAGTGGTGAAGGTGATTCGCTTTGAGCGTGAATCGAACAAGTGCGTGTGTGTTTTTTTTAAAATCGTTTTAGTCCCATTTTATTTGGTTTGGTGCTAAAAATTAGATTCAGGTTTGAAGGCTATCATGGATTCATGTCTGGCTTACCCCATCTCGGGTTTCCATTTTGTTTGGCAGATTGGAGGTGATCGATGAAGAGCCTGGTGATGATGAAGAAAGTGTTCAAAGGTTGACGCCTGTCCTTCGCCCTTTCTTAAATAAGCACGTGCATGCATGCACTCACCCACACGCCTATGCATGCAGGCAGGCACACGCTTCCAGGAGTGTGGGTGCACCCATGCCTGCATGCCTGCCATGGATCAGGCAGGCAAGCGTGCATTGGTGCGTGTGCGGATGTGTGTGTTAATGGGCAGGGTTCCTTCTTCTGCTCGCACACTAAAATTGAGAAGCATCTCACAAGTCATGGGAATTGGGCAGAAAGTACAAGCTGCCTTACGCATGTATCATCCCGTTTCCTAAAGCTTCGGACCCTTCAAGTGCACCGGACTTCAACACAGGTTCTCAAGTTCTGGCCGTGTATCCTGGCACAACAGCTTTGTACAAGGCTGCTGTGGCAGCTCATCGTAAGGTGTGCAAGAGCCAATCATGTTTTGTACTTGATTTTTCTTAATCTCCGACTGCTTATTCACCTTGCAAGTTCATTGCTGTGTTTGTATATTCATAACTGAATTATTACTCTTTGTTACAATGAAAATGCTTCGTTTTGATCATCATCGCTGGAGTTCCAGAGGAAAACAGACGAGTGAGTCTCTCGCTATTTACAATGTTTAGGGTCTTCATTACGTTTATCTATGATTTTAATTGGTCAGCTGTGTGACCTTGCATGTTGAATTTTCAGATTTTACGTGCTTGAATTTGATGATGATGAGGAAGAAGGCGTGGATGGTCTTCCACAAAGGCGAGTACCCTTCTATCACGTTGTTCAGCTGCCGGAAGGCCATCGGCAATGATGAAGACTCTTTCATTAGGTGTGTAGGATACAATGTCTATATAATGTCCAAGGTGGTCTTGTACTTATGGTTATGAATGCCCTAACTCCGAGTCAAGAAAAGAGCAGCCCATCATGGGTTTGTGTAGCAGCAAAAGTCCTTCCGAGTTACATGAAGAGATAGATGCACACAATCTTTCTATTATGCACGGAACGCAAATGGGAATAACAAGGGGATCAGGTACAATGTCTTGAGAAGAAAGGCTGCCAAATCGCAAGCACTTACACTGAGGGAGGAATACCTGAACAAGGATTGCATGAATCTTTATAAATTATCCAAATTTTGCAGTGTTAGTGTATATCTCCGACCCATCTGGTTCGCTTCTATGTGACAAGCAATGATGAAAAGGGAACATTCTCTCTGATATGCTTGGAAAACTTCCTCTTTGTACATAGTTAATTGCATCCCCTCTTAGATTTAAGGATACCACATCCTCTTGCGAGGTGGGTTTTTTCTGTTGAAGACATCACATGGCAATTGATACATATGATACATTGATTGGCATATGAGACATTTACCACGGTCCACACGGCACATGATAATGATACATAAGACATACATAACATGAATTTTGCTGGCCTTTCTTTTCCTCCTTTTGCTTTGCTGTGCTGCTTTGTCGTTTGTCTTTGCCTTTGGGTTCTGAAATCTCCCATCATGCGTTTGCTCCACTCTTACACCCTTCTCCTCCACGGAGAAAGCTACACTATGAATCGAGTGTAGTTATGAAATGTCTTATTTTCAAGGGTGGATACTATTCTATGGAATAACTAGAGCATCTCATCATTAATACAAGCTCCCAAAACCAAGCAATTTTTAAGTCCTTCGATGTATTATAATATAAGAATGGAAACATATCAAACTCAAAGGATTGGAGTTTCAAGTTTATGGATTTGGCTCCAAATGCTTCTCTCTCGTGTATGTGTATTTCAAATTCAAACATCATACGATTGTTAGTGATAGTAAAGTCGAGACAACAATATAGGCACCCACCTTTTCATCCCTACCTACTTGCAATTGTGGGTTGTGCTATCTATGTGGCTTCGTTTTTCTTCAAGGAACTCGCCCAATGAGAATTAGGTGACATCGGTTTGTTATAATTACAGGTGTTGTGGCCTTTGCGCAGTTCTAGCTTAGCTATAGGCAGAGAACCCAAACTGTAGGTGCTTGCGGCTTCACAAATAACAATACTTGAACATATGATCATAACAGAATACCTGATTGTTATAGTCTAGTGTTTGAGCAGTCCCACAGCCAAAGATTGGAGACAGGCAAAACCGCGTGTCAATTGTAGGCTTCATTGTATATTGCTTACCAACAGAAGGCACATGGTATCTACATAGCATGATGGTGATAACCTATTTACTCCCATATGGGCTCAAACCTTGGTTGAGATTTCTTGTGCTTTTTTCTTTCCATGACAACTCGATGAGATCCATGGATTTGGCGTGAAAATTCTTTCCCTACAAATGTTGTGGCGATTTTTTCAAAAACATAAACGACTGAAATGGAGTGTAACTGTGGAAGTGCTTCCCTTAACACTACAGGTTTTACATGTTTTATTGCAAAAATAGTGCTGAGAATGTTACTTAGCGGTGAGCAGCATGCCATAGTCAGGCCATCAAGCAGGCCCCAATGGCCACAAACGCTTAGCAGCTGCCAGCGCCAGCGGTAGGTTTCTGAATCAAGAAATCATCTGAACATCCCTGCCTCAGTATGCATCCTTTAGAGCATTGAAAGAGATCCTTTGTCCTCAAGGCTTCAAAGAGCAATAGCAATGCTCAGGTATATAGATAGCGCTTCAAACTCTCAAAACCTAAGCTGGAAGCTTCCCTTGTGGCGGAACCAAAATCGCACATTCTCATTCTCTCTCTCTCTCTCTCTCTCTCTCTCTCTCTCTCTTCTCTCTCTCTCTCTCAAACTTGTCCTCACCCAATACTCTAATTGTGAAATCACTCACAACTAACTCTCGTGAACAAGAAAGACCTGCAAATTATAAAACCATTCGAGACAAAGCCACCAAAATCATGTAATTGAGATATTCATGATTAAGAGCACACAGTTCAAGTCTGTACACGGTGGTGAAGAGGAGATTTGAAGAGGGTAGGGTGAAGACACAAGCAATGACACCAACAAGAAATTCAAGTGGAATTGCATAGCTATGTATTGACACAAGTAATAACAAATCTGCTCCAAACCCTATAGCGAGTGGCCATCCTGGCAAAGCCACCAAATTTATGTGGCTGGAAGATACGTGATAAAAAATGCACAGATTGAGTTTGTATATCGTAATCATCGTGGTGAAGAGATCGAGAGAGGGTGAGGTTAAGACACCGGCAAGGAATTCAAGACGAACTGCATAATTGAGAAGCAATCACCCCCATAAGACCATAAGTGGGTGACCAATGAAGATGTTATTTTGAGATTTGTGATTACAAGCACACTAATTGAGTCGAACATAATCATGGCCATGAGATTAGGAAAGGGTGGGGTGAGTTGTATAATTGAGTCATTTCTATGAGCTAACAAGTAAATTAATTCACCCTCCCGATGCTATAAACCCCACTAGACAAAGCTACCAAAGTTATGTTAATTGTTGACGGATTTGTACACATAATGAGTCTGCCAGCATGATCATGATTATGGTGATGATGATATGAGAATCTAGAGTTTTTGAAGATGAATTGCATGATTAAATGAACATGTGCATGGCACCATGATTGATTCGACAATTCTTTTATTACAATGGAGGGCAGACTCCCTTTGACCAATGAATGGAAATGCAAAAGTAATTACGCTTTGCATCACCTTTTTCCAAAATTCTTCTTTGGATTCTACTCTACCTGAACCTTTTTATTTGAAAAGTGGATGAAACAAAAAAAACGGGTTTCCTCGAGCTATGTGCACAATTTAGGATCATATATCTAAATAATGCAATAATGTTGAAAGCTACAAGTGTTAACAATTAATTCAGACATGTTTGACATAATGTGTTACAAGCTTTTCTATATTTATTGTGACCTAGTGTTTTATGGCCTAGTATTGTTATATCCCATTTTCTAAAGTTAGTGACATGGTTTTACTTCTTTAGACTTTAAATTAAACTCCATTTTGTTTGTGGAAAGCTTTTCAGGAGCAAGATCCCCATTTAATGACTTTGTCCTCATTCATGTGCACGGCAACTCTGAGAAAATTTACCCTTGAGTAAAGAGTTTTGCATTTAAAAAAAAAAGGACAAACGCTTTTTTAAACCTTAGGAAATAACTAATGTTATCTCTAAAAATCCATCATTTTCACCTTATTGTATTAGAGTCTTTGCATTAAAAAAAACAAACGCTTTTAACCTTAGGAAATAACTAATGTTGATCCTTAAAAATCCATCATTTTCACTCATGTGTAGGCCCCTATTCAGGGTCATTAGGCCTAATCTAAAGATGCGTTCGGATGAGGTTGAGCAGAAGAGTTGAAATTCATGAGCAGGAAGAGGAAGAGCTTGGCTCCCATTGTGTGTTTGACATCAGGGAATGGCGTAGATCACAACGTCGCATTGACTGCTCTTGTGGAAGAACCCTCTCTTTTGCAAATCAGCTCCATTTCCTCTGAGCCCTGTCCTCTGCTACTCTACTAGAACTGCAAAACGATAGAAGCGTGAGAAAAAGCTACTACGCTATTATTATTATTATTTATATATCACTTGTTTATTAATAATTGGGGCAACCAACGAAGAAACGCCTACTCCAAATCATACTTGTTGCAGTTCAGTAATTTGCACAGCAACTCCCATCTTTCATCCTCCCAAACAAATGAGGATTGGCTCCAGGATACATGGTACCCAAGTTGCATACAAGCTATCATCATGGGTTCAGCATTGAATTATGAGTTGCTCCCCATTCCTCAACTTCTTCAGGCCAACCACCCTCCCTTTCTCACTAGCCTCTTTAAGGGTCTCAATCAATGGATGGGAAGCTATGGTAAAAAGCAAAGGGGCTAGAGGGCAACCTTGTCTGACTGATCTCCTGATTTCAAACCCTCTACAACCCTGCCATTTAGGAGAAGGCTAGAGAATCCCCCTAGGGAGAGAGTGAAGATACAAGAGGCCATCCTGAAGCCAACAAATCTCATTTTCTCCATGACTCTTGCTACAAAGGACCAATGAATCCTATCATAGGCCTTTTCAAGATCTAATTGAAGCGTAATGCATTTCTGTTTGGTTTTGGTGGCTAGATCTGTCCCCAACATGGCAGCGAGAATATTGTCATAAATTGATCTACCCTTGATAAAACCATGTTGTTTCCTGGATACCACCGTCTTGAGGAGAGGAGTAATCCTTAGAGCAATGACTTTTGCCAGGATCTTATAGATAATTGAGAGGAGAGTGATAGGCCTCCAGTGATGAAACCTAATGCAAGCTATTTGTTTGTGTATAAGTTTGATCAAGCCTTTGTTCAGATCCTTTTCCAAAGATCCAGATCTAAAAGCTTCTCTGCACAAATTCCAAACTATGTCCTTTAAAGAAGGCCAGAAAGAGATGAAAAATTCAACTGTCCATGCCATGGAATTAGATACCACCTTGCCATGAAGTTCTCAAACAGTTGCTAGATGTGCATAAGAATGCAAAGAGACCATCCCATCTAGGGGATTTGTCTTTGCCTAGCTTGAAAAGATCAAGCAAGCACTCATCCATTTCTAAATCTCTCTCAAGCCAACTGGCTTCATCAGAGTCTATGCTTTGCTTAACTAAATTACGCATTTTCATTTCTGCACAATATCTAATCCTGGAGTCATCTTCTTTAAGGTTCAGTGTAGCCCCTAAGTAGTCCACCCATTTCCTAGCCATAAGATCAATATCTTGAATTTCTATGCCATTCTCATCTTTGATGCAACCAATTATCTCTCTATTATTTATATCGTTGGCTACTTTGAATAGGTTTCTATCAGGTTTTTTTTGAAGAGAAGGCATGGCATGTTTTTTGAAGACACTAATAGAAAATGCAGCCAATTTGTCATCCTCTTCTTTAAGATTCAACTGGCATGCAGTGTATTGGCTGATCTCTTCATCAGTGAGTTTTTCCAATTGCCTTTTTCTTTGTAATATATCTAACAAGTCACTCCACCTTTTCCTTTTCTCTTTCCTGTCATGGGCTCTTAATTTTCCTACCCTCCTAATGACCCCTTGCATTTCATTGGCAAAAGACATCCAACTCCCTTCACCCAAACCTCTTCTCCTTAGCTTGTTAATAGCCTCTTCTATGTATTTTATGAATAGCTCATCTTTCAACAAAGAATTGTTTACTCTCAGTTTCCTTGGAGGGAATTGCTTCAATTTCTCCTCCCCCCAGTCCTTGACATGCCACTTCCATTTCAAGGGCATATTGCCTGACAAGGTAGAAGAGTTGTCAATCATAACCTCCAAGGTATGAGGGATTTGGGCATCTTGGTGATTGAAGAACACCCTATCAAGGCTAGAAGAAGAACCAAAATATTGCAGACTGAAGTATGTATGGCCTGGGTCTACTCCCCACTCCCCCAAACTCCAAGCATCCACAAGTCCCAACTTCCCCCTAAGCTCTTCACATTTCTTTTTTCCTTGTCCCATCAAGGTGGTGCTCCCTCCACATTTGTCAACAACAGAGTTTTCCACCCTGTTGAAATCCCCCATTAAAATCTAGGGGTACTACATGTTGATTCTACCAAGCCAATCCCATAACCCTGGCCTCTCTTTGTAGTTGTGGGCTCCATATATATTCACCACCCATATCCTTTCACCCTCCACCTTACATTCTACTACCAGGGCCTTGCTCCACTGGGATGGTTAGCTATAAGGCAAGGATTCAAGGATTCCTTCATGATGGTCATAACTCCACTGCACCCTTTATCTATTCCACAATAGTAAACTAACCATTCCTTAAACTTCTCGTTCCTGCTCACTTTCTTCCCAAACAGTTTGTGTTCTTAAATTGCTAGAATGGAAGGTTTCCACTCCTTGACTAGGCTCCAGAAGGTTGCATTTTTCCTTTTATCTTTAATACCCTTTACATTCCAAGTGCCCCCCTTGATCTCCATTTTCCTATTCATTGAAGAGCTGTTTCAGGGACCATCTCAACCTCTTGACTTCCTCCCTCATCTCAACCTCTTGACTTCCTCCCTCATCTGGAGCAAGGTTCTGAATTTGGTTCCAGGTTGTTTCCACCTGCTAGTTAAATCTTTCCATGGAGGAAGTCTCACTATCCATTCTCCCCAAAGGGCTGAAAGGATTAGAATACAATATGGGGCTAAGGTCACTGGAATTATTCATAGGAGCCTTCTCCTTCATAGGGGATTTAGCTTGAAATTTCCTAGCCTCATTCTTGGTAGTTTTGAGATTTGTTTTGCCCTTGGGCTTCTCTATGACTTTAGTCCAGCCTCCCTCGGTATGTTCACTTCCTCCTCCCTGAAGTTCCAGAATCCCTTTCCCTTTAACTTCCTTGTCCTTCTTATCACTATCATCTGGGTTCTCTGAGACCTTCTCCTCCCTTGATCCTACAGTGTCATCTTTTTTCTTCTTCACTCTCTCTCCCTTGAGAATGATTGGTACAAAATCTAGTTTTGTGACCCAGATCTCCACATTTAAAGCAAGCCCCTAGAAATGGACCAAATTTCAGGGCTAACTCTATCTTACAGAGTTTTCCAACATCTACCTCTAGAGTTTTCGGGGTTTTGAATATGGTATTCTAGGAAATGCAGATATTGTTTGCATGGCGACTAGCATTATCTACCTTAGGAATGAAGAGAGGGCGGGCCCATAGATTTTTCCAAATCACCAAGCGCGGGTCGAGGCTAGGGACGAAATCCAACCACTTCTACCCACACAGGGCATGCATTTTTCAAACTTCTGTTAATATCAAAAAGTGGGTCAAAGAGGGCTGCATGAATAAGCTTGGGGCCCATGAATAGAGGAGCATTGGAGAAAAGGTCAAAGATTGCCTGTCCCTTGGAAAAGAGCACATTAAAAAAATATTTTCCCAGATAAAAGGTCTGTTGTACCACCTTTTCTCTTAAAATATCTTCTTGGAGCCATCTGCTTAGGTCGACTTTTGAAGGAGGTCTACCAGAGCAAAAAAGCGGTTAAAACTTAAAAGGAAGATTGTTTGACTTTTGAATGAGACTTATGCTGATGCTTATGGTTATCATCGTATCTTCATACTTCAGCACGCTTTATCGATCGAGGAGCCCAATACTCTAGTTAGTATCTTGTTAGTCTCTAGTTTGTACTCAAGTCAAAGCCTGGGGATAAATATCATAGATCCTCCGCTTGGCTATTGTGGCAGTGACATAGTCAACCTCCCCTTGTGACTATGTGACACTGTTAACCACATATTGTGGTTAACACATTCCTATGACAATTATGTCCGCACACTTATGTAATGGGCGCCCGTGCTATATTGTAAATCCCATCATTGGATGAGGGAACTACTCGAGACTCTCCCAAGTATTGAGCTTCAAAAAAGGACAGACAAGAGGATCTTGGTCAGTTGGCCAAACCATAGAGCAAAGCCTTGTAACTATGTTTTGGGCGCCCCCGGTCACTTACTCTTGGGCGGCCTAGTGGGAAAAAACTATAAAAGTCAATTCCTCTTGTTTGTAACTCATTCTCCCATTTGTACAATAGAAGTGGAGTGTTCTCTCTCTTCCTCTCTCTTGAAACTCTAATCTAGCATGTGTGGTGTGCTTAGGATTAGGATTTGGGAGTGATTAGTACTAATCACTTGTTCCCTCTTGCTTCCTCTCTCTCTCTCTCTCTCTCTCTCTCTCTCTCTCGTTGATTAGGCTAACCAACTTGATCCTCTTCCGCGGAGATCCCACACGACCTTCGCGAGAGAGCTTGCATCACCCGTTGGATTAGAGCAACCACCTCGTTGTGATAATGAGTGCAGGAGAACGGTGGTGAGACGAGCGGCTACGGTAGAGCACTTGAGCCATACTTGAGCTCGGCAAATAGGCAACTTCCCATGACACAGTTAGGGTAGGATTTCCTTAATATCTTTGGCGTTACTACCGGGGAGCGCCATTCGCTACTTGTCTACGCCATCTTTAATGCAAATCCGACGGAGCCCCCATAGCCTGGTGCCAAGTAAGCTCTTTGGCATGCGATTTTTTGATTTTTTGTTGTATTTTGATGTTTTGTTTGGTTGTTTTGATGTTTTTGTTAAGATTTATGTATAGCTTTGTGTTTAGAGTAGGATTATCACTTGTTTGAGTAAAAAAACATGTGATTTGGGTAATTAGAGAGTCTAATCAAGAGGATTTTGCTTAAACCTAGACTCTTTTTATTAATTTTTAGCTTAATCTTACTTTTTTTTTTTGCTTAATTCCTTTGCATAGGTAAGTTAGCATTACTAGATAGAAAACTAATCAAACAAAAAAACTAAAAAAAACATAAACTATCTCTTAATTTTTACTAATTATCACTAACCTAATGGTTAGTGGTGTGATCAGTGGACATAAAGAGAGTAAAAAACTAAAAAATTGAGCCTAATTGCTTGTAATTAGACTAATTGGAGTGACATTAGTGTTCTAAACACTTGCCTTGACTCAAACCTATGCTTAATTTATTCCAATTAGGTCATTAGCAAGAATTAGTACTAATTTGATCTCTTTTATCTAATTTTTTCTCTTTTGAGTGGATTAATTAGTGACCTAATTAGTAAAATTATTTGGAGATAATCACATCTTTGGGTTAGCATAAACATTGCTAATCCACCTATCAAATCCCCATGCTTAAACTCCTCACCAATTAGGAGTAATTTGAGGGCAAAGAAGATGGTTAAAGAGTGATTAACAGTGAAATTAAGAGAATTAATCTTTAGTTAAGCTAGAGGACCTCTAAATTAGTCAAAATCTACTAGTTTAGAGGTAGCCTCTAACTTTAGCCCTATCCCACCCACCTAGCATTAAAGAGGGAATCTTAGTTGTCTCCCGCTCACTTCCCTCCAATTTGAAATTCAAATCTCAAATCTCAAATTTCAAAAGTGCCGTGGACGTTCCTTCCCAAGTGCCGAGGACATTCCTTCCTGACCGTTCCTTCTTAAGTGCCATGGACGCCTTCCCGGCCATTCCTTCCCAAGTGCCGTGTGGACGTTAGTTCCCAAAAAAATAAAAAATAAATATTTTTTTTTCCAAGGTTTCAAATCTTTTGAGGTGCTTTTGGTCTACCTCCCCGACTCACTAGGGTTGTTTTACACGCATAAAACGTCTCAAAAGACCACTTTTAACCTTGAGCTAAAACTCCTATTTTGGACCTACGCGCACACCATTGAAGCTTCTTTAAGCTTCCCCGCACACCATGGACACCTTTCGGTCATGGTTACATGCCCCCAATGCCTCCATTCTATTCGGTGGAAACCCAGTCTCAATTGCTCATGCCACACATGCTTGGCCGGGAGGACGAAACGATCTTTGAAGACCTCCATACATGCACCCCAGCAGCCTACGATGCCATCTTGGGCCGACCCTTCATGAGACAAACCCGACTAATCCATGACTGAGACATGCATCATGTCTATCTCCACAAATAGTTTCACATGCTTAAGGTCAATTTATATACCTGGCACTCACATCCCATGGCCAAATCTCCCCTTGCTTGCTAAAGACTCTATGACCACCACTAGGACCAATGATCTCCTGGTTTGCGATGCTTGTCATCAAGTCCTTGATGACGCGTGGGTGCCATGCACAATCACTTATGTCAATAGTAACAAAGTTGACCACGATTGGCTTCAAATCCTTGCTACACTTGACACCCTCCCAGGTCGTAAACTGGGCACATAATTCATGCTCCCAAACGGCCATACCCTTCATGAACCCTACAAAGCCATTTCCTTGCTTAACACCTTGAGTGTAAGTGTAGCTCCACAACCTAAAACAACCACCCTTCGGGTCTAGATAGATTTCTCCTTTGATAGAAACATGCAAAGAAAACATACCTTGCTGCCTCCCACCGCTAGCCATTTTCTTTTGCTATGGGAAACATGGGTCTCTCTGGGCAAACCCTCTCTTAAAACTGCCCATGCGAAAGTTCAATTACCTAGTGAACAACACATACAAAGCCTTGAGTCTTTTATACAAACTGTATATACTGTATCTAACCCATTGGATTGTAATTTCTATGTGACTCCCATAGGTGAGACAAAAGAAGTAGTCATCCTCGGAGGAAGCTGGGTTCAGAACGCTACAAGTACAATCAACTCCGATGACAACATAGGTACTCTCAAGCTTCCCTAGGGTAAGGTAACAATGATCCTTTGAGACAGGGAGTGCATCGACTATGATCCTCTGCTCCCAAAAACTGCTTCCACAAAGGGTATTCTCACACCCTCCCCAACGACTGGTAAGTCTTTCACTGCTCTTGAACTACCACCAAAATTCAGCCCACCAAGAATATGGATTAGACTCCCGACCGTGAATGGTCTTCAATGATGGTGGCAAGCCCACATATATCGTATATTCCACACCAATCTCATATTCTTGGAAGTGTGGAGGGAAAGCTCTTGGAAAACCCACACTAACAAAAGAGGACACTTACATTCAAATCTCACATGAAATGCGTCTAATGAGTGTTGGATATTTCATTCCTAAAATTTCTATTAAAAATAACCAATTGGAATGTGGATTTCATGTTATAGATGCCTGACCACTCCCAAAGCCGAATTATCATTGGAAAAGAGTGGATTGATGCCACTCCTGCCAAATCAATTGGCGTGAAAAAACGACCACCATGGAAATCAACGGCAAAAAGCCCACTGTCCTCTTGTGTCCCCAAGAGGAAATCATCCACACATCCTCACCCTCGACTACCCTTCCCCCTCATGTCCCCTCCTTATCACCGACAGTCTCCCCTATTCCCCCACCCCATGCCTCACCTAAGCCGGCCGATCGACCGTTGTCGACACCACCCACCAATGACAAACATGCCTTGTCGTCAACATTGCCCCTCAACTCTACATCCTTGACCACCCACACTGTAAGCACCTCAACCTCATATCTTTATCATGACAATCAATGGTGGGTGCCCAAGAATCTTTTAGCCGCTCAGGGATTCTACGATGGCTACACAACTATGGATCCCCAGATGGCTATCTCTAAAACCTAAGCACAAAAAGCCAACTAAGCCAACACACACCAACCCTAAGACAAAGCTTCAACGTTGGCTTATCCCCGACCACCTATTACGAGCAACACAAGGCTACTATGAAGACAACACTCGTCTCTGGCTACCCAAGCATGCTACTTGTGCTCATCCACCACAACTCCCCAAGCCACGATCAAAAGCCTCTCCTCCACGCCGACAACCACTAGCCTCATCGACAAAAAAAGCCGGAAGCCTCGCCAACCACGAACCTTCATCACTCGACAATGTTGGGTACCCAAATGTCTCTTAGAAGCCCAAGGCTTCCATGATGGCAATTCCATCATTTGGCTCCCAAGGTATACCTCTCAGCAGTTCGCCCAAACCACACCCACCACGGCAGTACTTGTCCAATCGACAAAGATGGTTTGGCAACCAACGGCCAGGCAAGTCCTCTCCTCCTTGACAAAATCCTCCGGACTTGTCCACACTCAACCCATGGGCACTTCAACGCTCGATTCGCCCAACCCATGGAGCCTCATATACGAAGCTCTACCCTGCCCCTCAACCTCATCACCAAACCAAGGGACAGTGCTACACATGGCTGATCTCATCCAACCACTCAAAGATAAACTCAAAGGTAAGCTCAGAACTCTAGCCACATGGGCCACTTAATACAAAACCCTTTTTAGGGGTGCTGACCAATAAACACATGTAAAAAAAAAAAGGAAGTCTCTAGGTGATTAGGACCACGAGCACACCTTTTTTCCTTGCCCATGCACAACACCTGCAAATCTCACTGGGCTCTGTCCTATACGCACACACCGTATAAAGCTTCATCATCGACAGCCATCTAGGTACATCTCTAGATGGGGGAACCATGGTGGATGCAAGCCTGGTCCATGGTACGACCCATCGCATGGATCTTCTTAATCACCCCTACTGCACCCGAATAACTACGCTTCATGTCTAATCAATCTTACCCTAAACTTCTTCTTCAATTGAACACCTATGGATTCTTGCCATCAACTACCACTCTTATCAAAACAGGATCCCAGCTCCATGAGCTACCATGACAGAAGAAGACAAAGCATAAAAAGAAAAAGAGAATACCACAACCCGATGACTCAAACATGCATGGGAGCCAAGATACTCATTACGGTGTCTTAACACAGATGTTAGAGCTTCATGAACATTGCCATCGATCTGCAACATCTCGGAGTATAAGAGGTCTCCATGTGTGTTGCCTCCTTGTCCTTCCAAAATTCCCCCCTTTCCATTTGCTTACTAACTCCATTGTTTAACTAACTCCTCTTTAATCATACCACCTATCATTGGGATACTGGTCATTAAAGTATTCCATGCTAGTCTACTCATTCGTACTCTGACTCCTTTAATGAGGATGTCCTGCTGTACAAAGGTGACAAAAAATGAAAAAATACAAAAAAAAAGAGTACTACTTGGCACATACAAAAAAGAAAACTCTTAAGAGCCCGTACGACTAGCTAGATACTTAATCACCAGTACTCCACTAACTTCTTTCTATCATACTAACTCCCTTACTACCTCTCATTTTCGGAGAGACAACAGAACCAACCAAGTGCGACTTTCCCCGCGTGCCTCACCAACCTCTCACCGATCACGAGAATGCGATCGACTTTAGGAAGGAGAGTATGTTAACCACATATTGGTTAACACATTTCTATGAAAACTATGTTCACACACTTATATAATAAGCGCCCGTGCTATATTATAAATCCCATCATTTGATGAGAGAACTGCCCTAAAGACGCTTCCAAGTATTGAGCTTCAAAGGATAGACAAGAGAATCTTGGCCAGTTAGCCAAACTATAGAGAAAAGTTTTATAACTATGTTTTAGACACCTTGGGTCACTTGCTCCCCCGAGCCGGCCTAGTGGAAAAAGGATGGAACTATAAAAGCCAATTTCTCTTGTTTGTAACTCTCTCTCTCTCTCTCTCGTGATTAGGTTAACCAACGCGATCTTCTTCTGCGAAGATCCCACACGATCTTCGCTAGAGAGCTTGTATCACCCATTGGATTAAAGCAACCGCCTCGTCGTGACAACAAATGCGGAAGGACGACGGTGACGAGCGACTACGGTGGAACTCTTGAGCCATGCTTGGGCTCGACGGATAGGCAACTTCCCACGACACGATTAGGGTAGGGTTTAACAGACACATGTTTCATGGGTGGAAAGAGGTATCGCGATCACGACAATTTTGAATCGTTGATCTGTTTTGTCGAAAGTGAACTAGGGAAAGCGATCTTGTGAGTGAACTAGAGAGGAGGGGAGATGAGTTTGGGACTTGGAAAATTTTTGAAATGTCTAACCACTATGCTATACTTTCTAGCAAGAACTTAGAATCGCCAAAAAACTCTATTATGCTAAGAAACTAATCTTCCAATCCCCTAGTTCACTCGGAGTTCACCTCAAGTTTATTCCAAGTTTATTTTTATTCCTCTAGTTCACTCCAAGTTAAAATACATTTTTTCTTAGATAAATTTTTATCTTAGTTCACTTAACCCTAGTTCACCCTGAGTTCACCTGTAGTTCACTTTAGAATCCAACAATGCAGATTCAATACCGACCGCAACGCCTCTTTCCAACCATAGATCCCTCCTGAAACATGGTGTGTCATATAGTCATGAGGCCAACCTCCCTAAGAAGTGATGTAACCACTAGCTGAGTGAAGGGTGGAGTGATTAGTTTTGAAAGTTTTGAACCCTATGAAAGGGTGTGAATTGGTGCACACAATTCCGTGCATGTTTGCACACCTGTTTATTCAATGATTTTAAAACCTTGGAAAATTAGCAACTCCATGCTTGCCCAGCGCACAACACAACATCAAAAAGTGATTTTTGGTGGTTTAGCAGTGTTCAATGATGTCTTCCTACAACGCGGCAAAAGATGGACCATCACTGACTGTTGTAAACATTAACCTCTTCTAAAGCACACCACTGGCAAAAAACTGAAAGAGAATCTGCAGCACTTTGGACAGCTCCAATTCTATAGGCATTATTCTCCCCAAGTAGGCAGCACCGCAGGTCTACCATGGGACTGCAATCTACAACAAAAAGTGGATACTAAAATTTTTGTGAGAGAGCCTAATTGCACGTTTCCACCAGGGCACAGATTTGATATCAACATTATGAGAATACTTTCATCACCAAGAGTAAGGACACATGCATCAAGGGCACGATGCACATGCATACTTGTGTTGGGTGTGCCATTAAGGGTGAGATGCACAAGCATTCTTATTAGTTGGGGTTATCAAAGTAAGAATCCGACCAAGAAAATTGGGCATGCCAGTTTCAGAGGTGGAAGTGAGCAGGTGATGTGCTTGGCAGAAGGCTGCTTGGATGGAAGGGAAGCCAAAGGAGACTTGGCCGAGGTCATTGCTGGGGCTAAGGGGATCCTCAATGGCTAGCAAGGAGGGCTGAAGGGGGTAGTGAAACCCTCTCTCCACCTTGCGGAAGCAGTGGCCTCCATTGTGGCAGGAAACCCCATACTCCATCACATTCAGGTGACATCCATAGAAATGGAAAAATCCAGCCAGCAGGGTGCCCAAGTTAATATCAACCTTGTCAGAAGAAGAAGATGGTGGATGGAGTTGCAAGAAAACCCTAATCATCACAAACAAAGCATAGGAGTTGAGCCCACCTTTCTTATAGATGTTGAGCTCCTTCTGTAGCATGAAGACCTTGAGCACTAAGTACAAGGGCCGCAAAGCAGGCTCTTCAATTAGGGTTTGCTTCACCCACTCTACTGTTTGGAGCTCCCTGCGCCCGTCCAGGCTTACATCGAACACCACCCGGCTGCCTTTCTCTTGGAAGCGAGCGATGGGCACCGTGGACAGACCCTTCAGCTCCGGCTTCTTCACAGCAATCCCGACCTCCTCCACTCGCGCCGCAAACGCCTCAAGACGGGCCACCGCGCTCTCTCTTTCTCCGCCGCCCCCGCCTGCGTTGAGCATGAGCACATCGATGTCGCTACTGCGCAGGTAGAGGCCCGTTGCAAAAGAGCCTATGGGCCTCACCTCTACCTCCGCCCACACAGATCTCGCCACCCGCTCCACTCGACACAGCGCCATTTTCCGCCGCTCGTCGTCCTCCGCCTTGGGCGACGCGTGCTCACAGAAACCCAGTATCTCTCGATGCAGCTGGAGCATCCCGTTGTGCCCCTTTCGCTCAACTTGGGTAGCAAAGCACAGAAAAAATAGTGTTGCGGTTGGACTGTCACTGTTGTTCAGCCTTATCCTCTTGTCTAGGAGTTAGTACCAGTCTTGCGAAAATCACGAGAATGCTAGGGAGATCTCTCATTCTCTTGCTGTGAACTCCCTACTCTCGATCTCTCTGCCGTAGGCTGTATAACAGGTGATGACTTCCCTGCTGCCTGGTTCAAATGTCGCACTGTGATTGATTAGCAGTGAAGCAACTCTCTCTTCAACATGCAAAAAACCTCTCTTCAAGCTTAAGCTTTTTAATAGATCCACATCCAGCTTGTTAAACTAACTCTGCCTGTGAACCTTTTCTCACTAGAGGCTAATCTCTTTACTATATGTTGTTTACAATTTCTAGCCAAGGCCATTGCTACCAGGCTTTCCCCCATTTTGCATGAAGTAATCTCAAACAGACAACATTGTTTCATAAAAGGCATGTCCATCTATGATAGTATATTTGTTGCCCTTGGCCAGACAACGATGTCCTTTGGCTCCTCTGATGTTTGCTATTGCAACCCATCCCCTAATCTTGGCCCTAGAAGATGCTGTGATCAAGGGACACATCGAGGGGCTTAATCTTTAGGATAAGAAACATATGGTTATTCAATGTTTTGCTGATGATTCCTTGTTATTCCTGCATGCTGACAATGAGATGCAAGTGGTTCATCTATTTAGTTCATATGTTTGCTGATGCAAGTGGTTCCAAATGTAATGTCTTTAAATCTATGATAATTAGTCTCACAGAGGAAGACTCTTTTAACATGACGAGATGGGGATGTCAGATCATTAATAAGAGGGAGATATTTAGACACTTGGGAGCTCCCATAGGAGTCTCACAGAGGAAGACTCTTTTGGCATGACAACTAGATGGGGATGTTAGATCATTAATAAGGGGGAGATATTTAGACACTTGGGACTCTTTTGACATGACTAGATGGGGACTCTTTTGACATGACTAGATGGGGATGTTAGATCATTAATAAGGGGGAGATATTCAGACACTTGGGAACTCCCATTGGAGTCTCACAAAGGAAGACTCTTTTGACATGATTAGATGGGGATGTTAGATCATTAATAAGGAGGAGATATTTAGAAACTTGGGAGCTCCCATTGGAGTTGGTGTAGCCAAAAAATCCCCGATCAACTGGCCACTTCACAAAGGCTATCAACAACAAGATTAGTAGATGGCAAAGGATCATGCGCCCTTCCATTCTAGCATTGAGGCAATTAATTCCATACTGAATGCATACATCATGTTTCTCTGCCCCATTCTGGACTTCAAGAAAGCTCACTAGAAGCTGTTGATGTCACATGTCAAAAGATTTCTTTGGAAAAATAAGGAGGACCTCAAAAGATACTCTGCATGGCTAGCCTGGGATAAAGTTTGTCTTCCTAAAGAGTTAGGGGGTTTGGGTATCTTATTTATGGCTATTCATGCCAAAGCTAGAATTCTCACCTTTTCAACTCAAAAATCTGTTTGGACCAGGTTACTCACTCAAATAATGGATGGATCTTGGGTAAGATGTAAAGGGATCTGGAAGGGTATGACTTGGTTTGACAAGGTCTTTTCTCATGCTCCTCTCAAGGTTATTAATGCTCCCTTTAGCAGCTTGGGTTCTAAATTAGTAAAAAGAGATTTCACAACTAGAAGGTGCCCTAGATGCTGTATTGCTATGGAAGATGGAAGGTTATTAATGCTCCCTTTAGCAGCTTGGGTTCTAAATTAGTAAAAAGAGATTTCACAACTAGAAGGTGCCCTAGATGCTGTATTGCTATGGAAGATGGGTGACATACTTTCTGATATACATGCTTGTGGAAAGTCTAGATTTTAAAAAATGCTAGAGGTTTTTCCTTAGATTATGCTCAAGGGTTGAACTATAAACATATTAAAATTTTGTGCAGGGCTATTTGTTCTTCATTTGTAAAATGTATCTTTTAGAATAACAGGGAATTCTTTGATGTGCTGCAACAAGAGCTATGAAGAGTGTTAACGCATTCCTAGGGTTAACAAGAGCTACCACCATTATCTTATATCAAGGAGTCAAGGTAGATACACCAAAGGGTCATACATTCAAGATATGAAGCAGTGGTATCCAAAGCTAGCATGTAGGATGACGTCCCAAGTTATGTACTGCATGGATATATTATGAGAGTAGTCATTATAATAACATTAGGCCTCTTATGAACCTAAAGTGCCTGGCCACAGTTTAAGTGAGTGTGAATACTTATGGCCATGTATACAAGTGAATTTCTCTCATAATACAAGATACTCTCCCATTGTGCAATTGAGTCTTGCTCTTGCTAATCTCTCTCGCTAATGCATGCTAGTGAGTGTGTGTGAGTGAAGTGAGGTGAGAGGAGGGACGAGTACTCGTAGTGTAATGCGACGGTGTGACGACGCTCATGGGAGGCATGATGGAATTGCTTCTCACGGAGTTGTAGAGCTTGGAGACCTCAAGGGTTACGAGCTCGGCCATTGGAAAGATCCTCACGGCGATAGTTGCGGTTCACTAGGTGATCTCTTATTGGATGTGTTTCAAGGGAGTTAGGGTGAGCCATAACATTTTTTTAATGGGCTACCACACCTCCATAAGAAGGAACTCAATACATTCACCTTTTGAAGAAGCAATAGAACACAACTATCATAGGGAACTTACGAATGCTTCGAGCTCGTGTCCCTTGAGGTTTCTAAGCTCACTTGAGAAGCTCCAATCCTCCAAGCTCCACCTCCATGTTGTCACCGTAGAGTCGCTCACACCACCACACAAGGCAATCACTCTCTCTCACTTCTCCACACAAGCATACAAGCATACAAGCATACAAGTATAGAGAAGGCACATGTGCCAGAGTACTCTCTCTCAAGGCAAAAGCAAGAACTCTCATAGCACAAAGGGGGATTGTATCCATTCATTATGAGAAAATGCCTTATATACAATTGGCCCTTATTCACACTTGGGTGCCCAAAATGCCTTATATACAATTGGCCCTTATTCACACTTGGGTGCCCAAAACTTACTATAACTAAGGCCTTGGGTGGTCAATATCTCATAATGTATAACTTTTATAGTGCCTTTGCATGACACTTATTAATGTCCTCAAATGGAGGAGAATATTTGTTAATTTCTTGGCAAGATGGAAGGTTGAGTGGTTCCCCTGTCTCATTTGCTTTGGAGAGGAGGTTGAGGTTGTGGGCGGCGGGCTGGTGGTAAATTAGGAAGGTGCCATAGTGGTCTTCCATCCAAGACCTAGGACACTCCCCCATCGGGAAAGTCGGTGTGTCCTCAGACATCTATGGTGGGGCTCTCTTCTGCTGAGTCCATGCGATAGTGGCCGGAGTTGTTGTTGTTGGGGGCTTTTCTTCCTTGTTGGGGAGAGGTTTGGCCAACTTACGTCCTTTGTGGCAACCCGTGCGATTGGTTCTCCTAAGCCTAAAGCCTCATAGTGCTTGTAGTGGAAGCGTGTGGTACCTCTATGACGTACACCATGTAGGATGTCATGTCTTTCGTGGCCTAGAACCAATCAAGTAGTTCCGACATATCAACATGGGGAACAAGGCCTTCTTCTATCGTCGGCCAAGAAGTGGGTGTTAGAGAGTTGGGAGAAGAAATGGGGGCTACTATGGCACCATGAATCCCTTGATCCAAACCTTCCTCCAATTTGAGTTCCTATGGGTCATGCTCTTTTGGAATCCACAATTTGTCAGAACCCCAATCACGTGGAAAACCTGTACTCCTAAGCCGTGGGCGACCAATGAGTAAAGAGTATCCCCCTCTGACTTGAGGAAGCCGGATCACCACAAAGTTGAGTAGGAATGGAATCCTTGGATTACTACAATGATAGCTTCTACTAGGCCGATAGGGGTCACCTCCGTTGGTTGGCCATCCGAACACAAAAGTTGGCTGGCCACGTCACCTTGAGGCCTACGCCATGGAGTGTAAGTTCTGGCATGAGGTTTACCCCAGAGCCACCACCGACAATTGCAACAAAAAGTGGGGTACCATGAATCTCCACAGAAAGGCGACGGCTCTGGTAGTCTATAAGGAAGGGATTGGTACGGCTAATACCCATGCAACCAGCAACACCGGAGGGGAGAGGAAACCCACCATACTGCCTAGACCACTAAAATTGGTGGTCTTACCATTGAGTTGCTCCAATATTTTACTAAAAGATTGTCAGACGTTAAGGCTAACCCGAAGTAGATCCAAGAGGTTCATTAACATGATATTTCTTTTGAGTAGATCCTCCACAGAGAAATATGTAAGCTATGGTTTGGAATGTGGAAGAGAGGGGGTAGGTGGTTTTTTTGACATGAAAGGTTGGTTGTGGAGGTCCTTGAAGGCCTGTAAAAGAAGGACCGATCTATAACTATGCGGTGGATGGGTGGCAGAGCTTTATCATCTGGCTCATCCCCTTGTTGCTCTTAAGGCATGGCCTTCCTTTGTGATCTGGTGACCACCACTGTGGTAGATGGTGGATCCTCATGGGTAGATGTTGGTGTTATGAGATTGATAGGAAACACTAAAAGGTAAGACTAGGAAAGATTATTTATTGTAAAAGGTTTGCATATAGGGGATTTCAAATGGAAAATGGTGTACAGTGGAAGCCCAAATAGGCCACAAAAGTAGGTACCCCCCTTCTAGGGTAGTTGAAGGGGCATTGGTGAACAAAAAGGCCATGCCTAGCCAATGAAAGGTCAAGGGGCTGAAGTTGGAAGGTCATGCATCACTTAGGCCTATATAACCATGAGTTTAGGGTCCATTTGGGATACGGTTGGGTGGAGAATCAAAGTTCTCGTCTTATAAGTCCTCAAGCTTATAGTGTAAGGAACATTCATTGGCATCACAACCAAGTTCTTTCTCTTTCATGTTTCCATTGAGCTACTCATTGCTAACTCTAATCTCTACTCCCCAATCTCTTTTCTATTCATTTTCATAAGCTAATCTCTATATTTATCAAATCTTCTCCATACAAAATACCTCTTGCTTAATAAGTTGGGCATACCTCTTGCCTAATAAATTGGGCAATACTTTGGAGATTCTACATGGAGCAAGTGGAGTACATGAAAACCTTAAAGAATCATTGAAACAAATATCAACAAGGAGGAATCAATGGAATTTTTCTTCACATCATTAGAGATAATTTATAATTACCCAGCCAAGTAAGGTCATTGAGTTGCAATTTTTTTTTAACTTTGTAAGAAATTTTTCAATTTTCTTATTGTTAGAGTAAATGGCTTCTCAAGGTGGGAAGGATGAAAATGGCGAGAAGGGGGAAAACCCAATGTCCTCTTTCCATATATGGAAGAGGATATTACAAAACCAAATGAAATAGATGTGCAATATTTAGATCTTAATGAGTATTAGGATATATAAATGAAAGAAAAAATCTCTAATATAGAAAATAAACTTGAGAAAATGATAGATCTTCTTAGCTCCTTGATGGGAGGGAAAGGATTGTGAGTAAAAGAAATATCTAAAAGTAGCATTGAAGAGGGAAGGGAAAAAACTCTAGAAAAAGGATTAAATGAAATCATAATTGAAGAGGGTCCCAAAACTAGAGACTAGGGTATAGTATTTGGGGATTTAAAAGCACCCACATTTAGTGGGTGCTTAGTGGAGAAGAGAAGGAGATAAATAAAGATGTGGTGCATATTTTTTTTAATACAAAAATGGCAAGATTTGCATCTTTAAGAAATGTGCCTGATCGTAACCGCCCCATTAAAGGTAGCCTATCCTTTTTACAAGGCAAAGATCATAAGTGGTGTGGATGATTTTAGCAGAAGCTAGGCAAGTACCCGATTTTTGGGATTCATTCAAGGAATTATTCTTAAAGAAATATCTTCTTGAAAATGAAGAAGATCGGAATTGGGAGGAGTGGGATAAGTGTTTTATGAAACAAAAGAATTCACTCAATATATAGCTTGCTATAGAGAAATTGTCTTCAAAATTAAGAGCATAGAAAATTTTCAAAAAGTACGAGGCTTCATTTAGAGGCCTGAAAAGGGAGTACAAGAAGGAAGTTCACTCCAAAGAGCAAAAAAACTTTGATGAGGCTATAAGATTTGCAAACATTTTTTACGATACCATGGGTAACGATAATCGTAAAGAAAAAGATAAGAATTTTTCATATAAGCCTCATGGAGAAAATTTTGGCTCTTAAAAAAGAAAGTTTTTTTTCCTTTAAAAGAGATTAACCTTCAAAAAAGCAAAAATCCAATCCTAGTAAGTTTCTTAAAAAGCAAGATTTTGAGAGAGCGGTTAAAGAAAAACTTTGTTTCTCTTGTCTTGAGCTAGGACATGATAAAAAGCATTGTCCTAAGTCCCAAGGACAAGAACTTACTATTGAGAAGTTTGGTGCCATAGGGCACATGTAGAGGCAGGGAGTGAGTAGGTGAGGATGAAGCCATATGGCGAAAGTGGATTATCCCACATGCATGGACCGAGCAAATATGTACGCTACCCATATAAAGGGGTCATTTTCAAGCAATGGAAGATGAAGCACTTGCACATATCTCAAACCTCTTTATGAGTACAAGTCCTAATCTTGTAACCTAATTGTACTTGAGTCTAATGCATACCACTCATCATTATGAGTGCACTTAGGCACCATCCACCGTAAGTATAAGTTACTCTGTGTCATTAGTGTGTGCTTAGTCTCATTAGACTAACTAGCTTCTTGTAGGAGGTACCATAAATCTTAACATGGTATCAGAGCCTCCCTTTTTCCCTTGAGCTCCTTCCAATCACTGTATTTAGTTTATTTTAGTTTGTTAGTGTGTTTGACTCACTAATCTCTCACTAATCCAAATCTTATCCCCTCATCCCTTGTGTGGCTTAAACTTGACAAGTTGAATTCCTACTACACAGTCCACCATTGCCCCTCAAATTCTAGATGGTCTTCCCCACATAGCTAGGCGTCTCATGTCATCAGGGGATTCGGTCTAATTTATCTTGCAACCAAAAATCGTGCTCCTTTTGACGAATGTGTTTTTGCTTCATGTGTCGCCGTGCGCAGCTGCACAATAAGCCTAAATGCTCTTAAGGTAAGCTTTGCCATTGCCTAAGCTACCTCTACAACGTGAATCTAAGCTCAAAAAGATCAAGGGGTGAGTTGATTTTCACCATTATTGCGTGGATTAAAGCCTGCATTGGAGGTTTTTCCATGCTTGGGGACTTTTATTCAAGGAAGGACAACAAGCTTATACAAAAGCCCCAATAAATTTACCTTCCACAAGCTCAATTTGAGCCTCCACCTTCTTGATTGCCTAATCACTATGATTAAGGCTAATCACTATAATTAACAAGAAATTAATTGAAATTGGGTGCGAGATACAATTGAGCAATTAGGGTTGCATTTAGTGTGTACACATCAAAATCACTAAAAGCTTATACAAAAAGCCCTAATAAATTTACACAAGCTTATACAAAAAGCCCCAATAAATTTGCCTTCCACAAGCTCAATTTGAGCCTTCACCTTCTTGGATTACCTAATCACTATGATTAAGGCTAATCACTATAATTAATAAGAAATTAATTGAAGTTGGGTGCAAGATACAATTGAGCAATTAGGGTTGCATTTAGAAGCAAAAAATTAGAATTTGGAAGCACACGTACTACTTGCATTTCAAAAGGAAGGAGAGAGAAGCTTCATGGAGAAAATTTTGTAAGCCTCATGGAGAAAATTTTGTAAGCCTCATGGAGAAAATTTTGGCTCTCAAAAAAGAAAGGGTTTTTTCTTTAAAAGAGATGAACCTTCAAGAAAGCAAAAATCCAATCCTAGTAAGTTTCTAAAAAAGCAAGATTTTGAGAGAGGAGTTAAAGAAAAACTTTGTTTCTCTTGTCTTGAGCTAGGACATGATAAAAAGCATTGCCCTAAGTCCCAAGGACAAGAACTTACTATTGAGAAGTGTGGTGCCATAGAGCACATGTAGAGAGGTAGGGAGTGAGCAGGTGAGGATGAAGCCATATGGCTAAAGTGGATTATCCCACATGCATGGGCCAGTCAAAGATGTACTCTACCTATATAAAAGGAGTCATTTTCAAGTAACGAAAGTATGAAGCACTTGCACACATCTCAAGCCTCTTTATGAGTACAAGTCTTAATCTTGTAACCTAATTATGCTTGAGTCTAATGCATACACTCATCATTATAAGTGCAAATAGGAACCATCCAACCGTAGGTTTAAGTTAATCATGTGTCATTAGAATAATTAGCTTCTTGTAGGAGGTACCATAAATCTTAACACTTACTGGGAATGGTAATGATAAAACTAAAGGAAAATCAGTGCACACTATTCAAGTGTTAACACTTAAAGATTCTCCTAAATATAAATTGGTCAAGGTTTGTCATTCTAATGAAAAGCATTGTTGTATGGTGGAAAAATCTATGTGGGAACCATCATTTGGACTACATGATTTAGTTCAAGTGCATGGAAATATTAAAGATAAAAAAGTTAGAATCCTCATAGATGATATGGCCACACACAACTTTTTAAATTACAACTTGGTTAAGAAACTTAAGTTGCCTCAAGTCCCAAGTTCTCATAAGTATATAGTATCATTAGCCAATGGCCATGATAAAGAAATATTTAACACCTTTGAGTTGATCAAACAACTCATCTATCCTGGGAATAGGAAATTTATTTTTTATTGTAATTGCACTCAATCCACGATAATCTATGCAAGTGCATAGATCCATATTTTTTCTTCACCAATAATATTGGTGAAGCTTAGGGAGAATTACTTGGCCTAATAAATCCTCGTTTGAAATATTTAGCCAATTGTTTTTCAGCTTCTTGTCTTTCAATCAAACTTACTCTATAAGGTGTCTTACTAATTGGCTTTGAATCCTTTAAAACTTCTATGGGATGATTTATCCCTCTATCTAGAGGTAAACCTTTTGGCAATGTTTTCGGGAAAATATCTTTAAATTCTTCTAATAAATTGTTCAAAGAAGAATTAACTGCTTAACAAATACTTGAATTAAGCTTTTCACAATGGTTTCTAAATTGAGGCATTGCATAAGAGAAAAACATTTGTTCTATTTCATTATCTTAATGAAGCGTTTGAAGCTCAATATTTAATATCAAAGAAGAAGTTGGTACATTGTGCTCTCCTTGTAATGTAACAAGTTTTCCTTTATGCTCAAATGTTAGTGTATTATGCAAATAGCTTCTCGAAAGTATTTCCCCCAATGAAAATAACCATTCTCCTAAGAATTACATATGCGGTCAACAGACACATCACTTGAAAATCCAAAACTGCTTCATACTCTTGAATTTTTATCCCAACGTGGTTTACCACAATATCCCACTCGTTTAGTAAGATAAATTTAAGGTTTGGATATTATCAAGTAAGAATTAGGATTGAAGATATTCCAAAAACAGTATTTAGGACATCTTTTGGGCACTATGAGTTTTTAGTTATGCCTTTTGGTCTAACTAATTCTCTCACTACTTTTATGACCATGATGAACACTATACTTCATCCTTATTTAGAAAACATTATGGTGGTTTTTATTGATGATATACTAGTCTTTAGTCAAAATGAACAAGAACATATTGATCACCTTAGAAAAGTATTTCAACTGTTGAGGAAAAATAAATTAAAGTCTAAAAGTTGTTTCTTTAAAAAAGAACTGTAATATCTTGGACACATAGTGTCTGAGGAAGGGATTTGTGTGGATCGTGATAAAGTTGAAGCTTTATTGAGATGGAAGGCCCCATCTAATATAGATGAGTTACAAACCTTTATAGAACTTGTAGGGTTTTATCGAAAGTTTATAAGGAATTATGCTAAGATAGTTATTCTAATGACATGAAAGCAATTTAGTTAGACTCATGATCAACAAGCTAGTTTTGAAAAATTAAAAGTAGTAATAGCTACTGCTCCTACTTTGCAAATAGTGGATCTAAATGAACCATTTGTATTGGAAACATATGCTAGTAATTTTGATGTAGGAGCAGTATTATTGCAAAAGGAAAGGCCAGTTACATTTGAAAGTAAAAAGTTGGACAAAGATCAAAGTAACTATTCAACTTATGAATAAGAACTATTTTGCAATTGTGCATGCTCTTAAAAAGTGGTGTCATTATTTGTATGGTGCCAATTTTGAAGTATTAATGATCTGTCCATGAAAGTCTTAAATGGTTATAAGTACTCAAAAGGAGTTAAAAGGTAGGAAGGCTATATGGGCTGAAATACTACAAGAGTTTGCTTTTCAAATCAGATATAGAAAAGGAAAATTTAATGTTATGGCAGATGCTCTAAGTCGAGCACCCATGATAAATGAGTTGAATTTTACTCAACTACAGAGTGTGAGTTACTGGCTCACTTAAAAAGAAAATGTGCTAATGACCCTAGCCATCAAGTAGTTTGGAATTACTTGATTAAAAAGATAACTCTCAAATAGAGAGTAAAGAAAATGCAGCTGCTAGTGATAAAAGGATGTCACTTAAAAAAGATAGTGGTTCAAAGGAATCACTTAAAGAAGGGCCAATAAGTGAAAAATATTGTTGATTTTTTTTCCCATCTATAATGGGTACTTATTATTTAAAGGTCGCATTTGTGTATCCAAAGAAGAAAATATGCGTGAGAATATTTTACTAGAATGTTATGACAATCTAAGTGTGGGGCACTCGAGAATTTCTAAGACTTATGCACTTATTAAAAGATAATTTTATTGGGCATGTTTAAATAAGGATGTCCAAAATTATGTTATAAAATGCCCTAAGTGCCAAGTCAATAAATCTGAGCATCTAAAAGTAGGTGGATTATTACAACCACTACAAATACCCGAGGGTAAGTGGGAAAGTATTTCTATGGATTTCATAGGAGCACTACTTAGAACACGTAGAGGGCATGATTCAATGTGGGTAGTAGTGGATGCAGGAGGATTAGGGATCAGTGGTGGAAGGTAGGTCACCTAGGGAGTGGGTGGGCAAGGATGAGGTGTAGTAACATGGAAGGGTTGTGGAACGACAGCATAGCTGTAGCATAATGGGAAAGGTTGGGAATTGCCGAGGCAGAATGAGGAGTGTGTGGTTTGATGGAGTTGACATAACCCCTTGAGGTAGTAGCAATCTTTATCTTCATGTAATCCTTTTTCACAAAAGGAGAAGTACTTCCTTTTTGGGCATTCTTGGATGGTGTGTCGAAGTGACTGGCATATAGCACACCACAACCCCTTCTTGGCTTCGTGCTAGGTCTTCAATTCTTCAATCTCCCTTTTGTGTTGGAGTAAGGTACTTTCCTCACTAGGAGGTTTCTATTTCACTTTGAGTGCCTCCAGATCTTACTTGAGCTGAGCCACTAGTTCATCAGATTGTGTCACTATTGGATGTACAAGCTAACAGCACACTCAAACATGAATTGTGCATTTTCAAGTTGGGAGGCTAGCTTCTAGAATTCCAACAATGTTGTTGGTGTGGGCCGACTCTCCTCTTCTGCTTGGTGAAGGGTTATGTCATCCACTAACACACCATGAAGTTTCGAGGGTAAGAACCTTGGGTGGAGGGATGCTCGAAGGGTATCCAACTCGGTAGCTTGGGCCCATAAAGAGACCAGCTCCCGACTTTGCTGCTCCACAAGATCACATAATCCATCCACCTCCTTAGTGATGTGGGAAGATGAAGAGAGGAGGTGGGAGAGCTCAGATTCTATGTCCCTGTAGGCATTGCTCTAATGTGGACATCTGAACCTGGAGACCGCGGCGGATGGTGTCGGCAGCTTGACAGGTGCGATCCCTTTGGTGGCGGGGCAATCACTTGGAGAGGTAAAAGATGTAGTCAGTGAGGTATATGGAGTAGATGCAAATATCAACACAGAGAGAGGTTGTCAAGACCTTGAACGATACAATGAGCTTGATGAGGGTGTGGTAATGATAGATACTTTGGAGGGTTGAGAAATTGGAGGCATGAAAGATCTCCCACAAAAATGTCTGGAGAGTTGTAGGAGCATAGGGAACCAGGAAGCTCAATATGCTCCGTGTCCTCCTCCTGATCAACACAGAATATGACCTCATGCAAGGATCCAAGAGTGGGGGCATGCAGTGATGGCATTCTAGAGGAGATTGTAGAGGTGACGACAGTAGTCACCATCGAGAGTGTAAAATTGGAGGAACTGCCCTTTTCAAAGATGGATCTGCAAAATCCTGTAATTGTAAAACTGGAGGAATTGGGCTAGGTTTCTTGAATCTTAGAAGCTACCTTTTCCCATACTCACTTAGCATATTGGGATCCTTGATCTCACATGTCAAACTGTTATGCAGTATATGTTAAGAAATATTTACTCTTGAGTGAATATACCCTGGGGCCCTGCCTCGACGTTGCGGGGGAATTCCGTGAGTTTAATGCTATTTTTTCCTAATTTTTGTGGTTTAAAATAAGCATTAATGGATTTTTTTTCCAAAATACCACATATTTTATTGTGGCCCGAAGGTTTGCAGCACTAACTGCTTCTCCAAAAGCATGTCTTTGTCTGCATTTCAACGTCCTCCAAGGTATATAGATAATTTCTTGATTGCAAACAAAGGAAATTTTGCATTTTCCTTTGATAATTTCTTGTGGAAAATAATGACTTGTGGGAATCTCAGTCGATTAATGTACTCTCCCAATGCTGAGTCTGTTCCCAGTACTCCCACACATTTACCTGCACCACGTGCGATAAAATCATCCTCGAACACCACAATCTAAAAACCAATGCTATCCATGAGCCAAAAAAAAACAAATGTAATAAGGAACTTTAGCATGATAAAAAACATTGCTGTAAACATACCTTCTCATTCTTGTCATTAACAAGTAAATCAAATGTCCATATGTTGATTGTTGAGTTGGTGTCCTGGATCGATGAGGACCACTTCCTTTCCTATATGAGAAATATCCAGTCTTCATTGAATATCTTGAAACTCCTCTTCAGTGGGGGAAGGTTGGCTTCATACTGAACTACATGGGTACATAATAGCTAATGTCTTGGCAGTAGAATGGAACTGATTGTCCTTGACATTTGAATCTAGTAAGAGATATTTATCAAGATCTAGATCGACAAATCCTCATCTTCATCAAGATTCTATGTAATGATTGCGAGATAGTAGTTCGCTCTTATGTCAAAGACAACTTGAATAACTGTAGTCTATCAGACATTGGCTTGCATGGTGGACATTTAAAGATTGAACAAGATCAAAAAAGGTCTAAGGATGGGAAGGATGTACCTAAGAAACCTTCCATTAGGGGTGCTAAAGCAAGAAGGTTTCTATCTCCATTAACACCACATGATAATCCTCATTTATTAGAAGAAGACGATCACTATAGACCATAAAATACAACCGATGGAAGGGCATTCATAATGCAATGGTAGACCATGTAGATGATGGCAAAGCAAGAACACGTAAAGCCAATGTGTGGAAATATCTAGACCCTATGTTTAAGTTGTGACAAGAAAGAGTGGAAGAAGACGGACCATGCCATCTTTCAAACAGTGCTAGATGAGTTTAAGAGATCAATGATTGATGCATGGACAGATCAATACATCACCCACTATATGGTATCCAATTGTTTATACATTGAACAAATTGTTATATTATGTGTTGAACAATATACTAATCAATGTATTGTTTTATTCTTTTATAGCACATTATCTACAATCATACTCCTTGGTTTGCAAAGAAGTATGGTAGTTTATCAATATAGTCAATCCAAGGAATGGAGAAAACACATTATCAAGCATGCTCAGGGTATTTCAACCATACAAGACATCGTGGAGGAGCAAGCTTCTTCACAGAGCCAAAAAGAAGGAACAATTCAAAGCATCAGAAATTAATCAAGTAGTGAAAATTGAAAATTATGAACAGAGAAAGAACGAAAGATACATGGAGGAGATCTAATACAAGTATTAAGCATGCAGAATGGCAATGCACAAAATAAAGACATGGAAAGTTTTGGATACCCATAGATCAATGATTAATATTTAAACTTTTGTAGAAGTGGTTATTACAAGAGATAAGAGCCTACTACTACTCTTCATCCTCGGGTGCATGAAGCCTTGCCCTTTTTGAAGATGGCTCTACAACATCCTGTGATTATAAAATTGGAGGAACCGGCCTAGGTTTTTTGAATCTTAGAAGCTCCTTTTTCCCATAATCACTTAGCTTATTTGGGATCACTGATCCCACATGTCATTCTCCAAAAGCATGACTTTGTTAGGATTCCACCTGATGGAATGTCCTCCAAGGTATCTAGATAAAGGCTTTGATAGTAAACAAAGGAAATTCTATATTTTCCTTTGAGAATTTCTTATGGAAAATGATGACTTGTGTGGAAATCCCAACCAACTAATGTACTCTCCCAATGCTGAGTCCATTCCTAGTTCTCCCACACATTTTCCTACAGTGCGTGCGATAAAACCATCCTCGAATACCACAAGCTACAAAACAATGCTATCCATGAGAAAAATAAATAAATGTAATAAGGAACTTCAGCATGATAATAAACATTGCTGTAAACATACCTTCTCATTCTCGTCATTAACAAGTAAATTGAATGTCCATATGTTGATTGTTGAGTTGGTCTCTTAGACCGATGAGGACTCCACTTCCTTTTCCATATGAGAAATATTCAGTCTTCGCTCAATATCTTGAAATTTATCTTCAATGGGAATGTTGGCTTCATATACTAAACTGCATCCCTCTACATCATTAGCTAATGTCTCGGTAGTAGAATGGAACTAATTGTCCTTGACATTTGAATCCATTAAGAGATATTTATCAATATTTGGATCGACAAATCCTCATCTTCATCAAGATTATGTGCAATGATGGAGAGACATTAGTCATCCCTTATGTCAAAGACAACTTGAATACCTGTAGTTAAAACATATTCATTATCACCATTAGGAAATGCGGGGAGGATTGGGAGTGGAAGGTCATCTATTTCCTTTGTCATAGAGACCTTCTCATCACCTGTTACCACTTTAGTGTTTTCTCTTTCAAGAGGGTTAATATCAACCTGTCCACTTAAATCCATCTCCCATAGCCAAGCTCATTCTCTTCAACATCATCTTTTGCCCTTGGAGCTTCCTCTGTCCCTCAACATCTTCCTTCCCAACCTGCTCATCCTCAAGAAGCATATGATGAAGAGTAGTGAGAGTTTAGGAGATGACATTTTTGATTGTTAGTGGGGAACTTATTGTCTATCTTCTTCTTATCCTCATGCACCTTTAAGATATCCTTGTTGAACTTCTACCTTTGGGATGTTGCAACCAGAAGATCATTGACATGCACATATTGTTCATTGTCAGATTGCATTAGTTAAAGTGATTTCCTGTTATTTTTGCTCTTTTTCTTGGAGATACAAGCGTGCAGATGAGAGCATGTCTTCAACGAGAAAATTACAGTCAAACATCATTGAAATTTCCGGTTGGCGATGATGTTGGGAAACTTTGTGCAAGAAGTCAAATAGTTTCTCCTTAGGGGTTTCTTCAACATCAACATCAAGCCCCCATCAAGCTCGATCTCAATTTCCAACGCAGCCATCTAAAAGATAGAAAGGAAAAAAAATGCATCAACATGTAGGAATCCGTTGACGTGCAACATTGAAGGACAAGAAAAAAAGACAAATCAATAAAATGCAATATAAGGTCTTCGGGATCCTTGAAAGTAGCATATCGCACTGTAGTGATTTGAATAGAAAAGGACCCCGATACACCATAATGCATTAATTGGTGATAAATGCCATTTAAAAAAAAGAAAGATTATATAACAATGCAATATGAGGCCATTAGACAAAATCTTCATGCCCTTCTCACGTTGTAATGATTTATCATATGGGGACATCAAACACAACTATCATTCAACCTTTCATTCTGATTATTTATTAAAATGGTCCAAAATTATGCATCAACAAGTATCCAGAGACGTATAACTAAACGGAACCATCTAAAAGATAGAATGGCCGTGAGACGAAAACGAGAAACTTTAAAGGATAACAAAATAGATAAATAAATACAACATGATACGAGGTCTGCGAGATCCTTGAGAGGTACCATATCGCGTTGTAGTGATTTGAATAGAGAAGGATCCCAATAGCACAATAATGCATTAATTGGTGTGACAAATGACATTGAAACTACCGAAAAAAATAAAGATCATAACAACACGATATGAGCCATCATGCAAAATCATCATGCCCTTCTTTCATTGTAGTGATTTGATACGACCACCATTCAACCTTGCGTTCTAATTATTCGAAAAATGGGGCTGAAAATGGTAATGACAATGATATGAAGAGAAATTTAAAATATTTGAAACATTTACTGAATCAAACATTGAAGACTTTTAAAATATACCTCAAAAACGATATGAAGAATGCATGACAATGATTTGAAGAACGCGTGACAAAGGTATGAAGAACACACGACAAAGATTTGAAGAACGTATGAAAAAAATTCATACAATCGATAATGAATATGGGTAGGACGCTTTATGTAATAGTCTGTACATGTGGCACTAGTGCATTGGCTACTACCCCATGTAATCTTCCACACGCGTTGGAGTCACGTGTCAAGGACACATGTCACACATGCATTGGTTGCAATGATTTTTTGCCATTACTAATTAATGTGTACACGTGTCATTCTTCTTCTCGCTTTTGCTACTTCGAATGTTCTATCTTGTATACTTTGCCTCGATTATTCTACACTCTATCTACACTTCTTGGGCTTCATTTCTACATCCTCAGCACTTACTTCGATCAAGGTAACCACAGACAAGTTTCCACAACGCGAGATAATACTTTTCATTTTTTTTAAAATTTTGTTTTTGCGTTATTTTGTGTCTATCATTTTATGTGTTTTGCTAAATTTATCTTCGGCACATTTTTATCTGCATGTCATACATTTAATACATTTGTGTCGATCACTATAGCGCGTATATGTGCATTAGACATTTCCATATTTCATGTTTGTTTTGAGCTCTAGGCTCCTCTCACAACATAGTATTGATTTTTGACATGGGCACTTTAGAAAAAACCACCATTCAATCCTAACAACATAGCCATTTCTCACACAGAGTTCAAACAAATTAATGCACAAATGCAAGAAAACAATATCTACTGCTTTGTGTTAATTGGTAATATAACTAAGGGGGCGACGGCTTCCGCCCTTAGTGGGCAAGCCCACCAACTAAGGGCGACTGATGGTCACCCTTAGTGGGAAAGCCCAAAACAAAACAAAATGCACCCCCCCTCAACGCGGCAATTTTCATTCCCTCCAAAATGAAACACGCCTTTCATTTCCTCTCAAAGCAAAACACGGCTACTAACTCTCTCAACCTAAATAAAAATTGATTCCCAGCTCAATTAGGCATATTTCATCAATCCAATCACATAGCCCTCTTCTCCAAAGTGTATAGCAACCACTTGCTGAAGCAATTGTGAAATGTATCAAGCAACTGAGTAATAATCGACCTCCTCGTAGTCAAAAAGATCAAAATCTGCTCTGTTTTCACTGTGCTGGCTACGTTGCCTGCATATGAGGGGTTTGGGAGTGTTTGAAGTACTATTTGATGATAGGTTTGAGTCCCCAACACTCCTAGGTATGTGTGCAATCCACCAATGGTTGAATTTTTACCAAAAACACACTCCAAATGCTTCAATTTTTGACTCCTTTTTCTCTGTTTTGTGAGAGCTCAAAAACCAGAGATTTTCATACATCCAAATGCTTCCAAAATGCTCCAAAATCACAGTAGGGCTTACATAGGAGTTGCCATTACATCTCTCATTGTCAGAGACATGTTTGCTTTGCCAGATTTACATGTATTTCCATCATACATCAATGGAGAGCTTCTAAAAACCAGAATTTTTCTTTGCTTTGATTTGCTTTGATTTGCTTTGATTTGCTTTGTTTTTGCCTGTATCACCTGCAATCCGCTCAAGGATGTTTAGAAGACCTTACCCGGTAGGCCAAGCTCTCAGATCTGATAGTATTCGGTGTGCTCCAAGCTTCACAGCTCCAATGGCAAGCTTCACAGCTTCTTTTCACAGCTTCTTCTCCCTCTTCACTCACTCACTCATAAACCCTAATAAACAGCACAAGGCTCTGATACCATGTTGAAAGAACGGTAGAGGGGGAGGAGACACACACACAGTAGCAAACCCTAATGTATATTGCAAACCCTAATCATAGAGGGGGAGGAGACACACACACAGTAGCAAACCCTAATGTATATTGCAAACCCTAACCATAGAGGGAAGCCATCTCCTATCTCACACAAAGCATAATGCACTAATCCATAATCCACACAACACACAATAAGTTGTGTCCACACTCATCTAACCCTAGCTAATGTCCACACACTATGACCAGCTGGACACGCGGTCATTTATGTCTCACACATGTTCCTACCTAATCTGCCAGCACATAGCATAGCTGGCTCACACTGACATCGAGCTTGAATCTCAACAGCCCCTCTCAAGCTCATGATGTACTAGACTCCTGTCCAACACCCAAGTCAGCCATAAGCCATCTGAGCCACACACACTCAACCGTAGCTGTGAAAGCTACCCTGTACTCAGCTTCACAACTAGAAGTGGCCACAGTAGGTTGCTTCTTGCTCAACCAAGATATGCATGAGCTACTGAGCATGAAACAAAAACCACTTGTGGACACTCTTGTGTCATAGCAACAACCAGCCCAATCTGAGTCTGAAAAAGCATGTAAATCTGGCGGGGCAATGATCTCCCCTTGGGATAAAACAACTCAAGATGTATGGTGCCACTCAAGTAGCGAAAGATGCGTTTAACTGCCTTCCAATGCTGAGACCCTGGGCTATGCATAAACTTGCTCACTTGTGAGACTGCAAACTGAATGTATGGCCTCGTAATACATACATAAATGAGGTAACCAACAGCTGTCTAATAGAGTGTGACATCAAAGTGATCTCCAGCATCATGAAGACTCAACTTCAAACCTGTCTCCATTGGAGTAGCAATAGGCTTGCAGTCTTCAAGGCCAAATCTCCGCAACAATACCTCAATATACTTTGTGTGACACAAAGCAATACCTCCATCACACTGCTTAAATTGTATCCCCAAATAATGATGCAAACACCCCAAATCTGATATCTCAAAAGAGGCATTCAAACCAGCCTTAAAATCAGCAATATGACTCTCATTTGGTCCTGTGAGCAGCATGTCATCGACATAAAGAGCAATGATTAGATGTACATCATCCACACGTTTAATATACAAAGTGCTTTCTGTTGGACTATTTTGAAAACCATGTGCAGTCAAATATGCATGTATCTTTTCATACCAAGCTCGTGGAGTTTGCTTTAAACCATATAAAGCCTTTTTCAACCTGCACACTTTGTTTTCCTGCCCTCTTTGAACAAAACCACGATGCTGCAATACATACACCTCCTCATGTAAATCTCCATTCAAGAACGCAGTCTTTATGTCCAATTGATGTACATTCCAACCATTATGAGCTGCCAATGCACAAATGCTACGAATGGTAGTCATACGACAAGTGGGAGCAAAGGTCTCATCAAAATCAATGCCCTTTTCTTGAGTATACCCTTTGCAACAAGTCTAGCCTTATAGCGATCAACACTGCCATCTGGCTTTCGTTTCAACTTAAAAACCCACTTACATCCAATGAAGACCATGTACCATTCTTCATTATAGCATCATATTCACTTTGCATTACAGCCAACCAATTTTCTGATTTTTGTGCCTCATCAAATGAAAGAGGTTCTTCCTCTTCACACATACTAGACACATCCAAAGCATAACAATCTGATGCATAAGAGGCATGCTGAAAACCTGAACGAGTACGACTAGACATAGGTGCATCAATTTTACTATCACGCAAGGTTTGCACTAGCCATTTAGGCATACCTCTAGCCTGCTCATTTTCAGCCCTATCCTCATAAATTATATCCTGTAAATCTGCATCAGAAATAGGCTGATCTGTGATGTCGTTTGAAATCTGCATAGGCTGAATATTTGCCTCATTAGGACTTACATTTAAATTCCCACCTATAAACAGAGGCAACAACGAATCAAATACATCCTGTGAGCTCACACCTGTCTCTTTGGTACATGATAACAAAGGCTACACAGCATCTTCCACAAAAACAACATCTCGACTAATCAAGATACGCTTTGACTGCGGATGATACAATCTGTAACCCTTGCTCTCAATACTGTAACCAACAAAAATGCATTTGACATCCTTATCATCCAATTTTCTACGTTGTTGCACAGGCACTAAAGCATAGGCCAAGGAACCAAAGACACGCAAGTGACCAATAGAAGGCTTCCTACCATGCCAAGGTTCGTATGGAGTAACAGACACTGCAAGGCCTTAGTGGGACACCTGTTGAGTACATATGCAGCACACATGACAGCCTCAAGCCAAAACGCATGTGGCAAAGCTTAGCTCTTGACCATACATCGTGCCATCTCCATAAGTGATCTGTTGTTCCTCTCAGCAACACCATTTTGCTGAGGGGTATACGGCACTGTACACTGGTGTTTTATCCCACGACTAGCCAGAAATGCATCAAACTCTTTAGACATGTACTCCCCCCCTCGATCGGAGGGTGCCCACAGTACAATTGGATACATTTTCAACCATAAGCAAAAACTGTTTGAAGCACAAAAACACTTCGGACTTTGCCTTCAGTGGATATACCCATGCATGACTTGAGTAATCATCAATGAAAGTCACGAAGTACAAGTGTTTGCCAAATGACGGAGTTTACATAGGCCCACATACACCACTATGTACAAGTTGTAATTTGCAACAAGTGGCCTGCACAGAACCATCCTTTGGAAATGCAGAACACTGCATTTTGCCCAAAATATAACCTTCACAAACATGTTTTAATGGTGTCTCAAGAGGGGGCAATGAAGCAACCATATCAAATTTCTGCAAACGTAGCAAACTAGCAAAGTTCAGATGACCAAAACGAGCATGCCATAGTTTTGCATCTGAAATTGCCTTTTCATCAGAAATTGCATTTGCTGAATCTTCCACACACTTGTCATAAAAGAATTGAGCCTATACAGGTGTTGTGATTTGGAGGACCACACATATGTGGAGGGTTTCACACATGAGGGCATGTTACATATTTTGGATTGTGCCTCTACACACAGTGATGCAGTGGATCATGCCTTAGATGATTCAGCGATGCTATAGTGGATGATGACATTAGTTCACATGAGTGTTGAAATTAGGGCATTGTGATGAGCTATGGTGGATCAAACACTAGAATCAACATCATTAACAAAGTGATTAGCAAGTAATTAAGATGTGGATAATTAGCAAATAGATTAATGTAGGCATGGATACTCAAAAACCAGCAAATTCTCATTACGACAATGCCTCAATTTATAGAGCTTACATCAAGCATCAAATCCCACTGATTTCTCCATGATTCACTCCACCTCTTTTCCCTGATTCTCTCCACCTCTTCACTTTTCCCAGAATATCTCCACACTTCCCAAAATATCTCCACACTTCCTAAATCTTCTCATGCTACCCTTTATTCTCTCCCAGTAGATTCTTCTCACCTTTTCACAGGTTCTTTCACATTTACATCTTCTCGTTTATAGCCTCTAACCAAGGGTTTTTTCCTGCACACACTCTATTCACTTGTATTTTTCAACACTTCCCCTCAAGTGAATACTCCTAGTACACCTAGACCCTATACCAAGTTAAGTTTGCCTCGAGCGACGAGTGTCTACACCTCCCCTCAAGTTAACTTAGCATACCTAGACCCTGTACCAAGTTTTTCTCTTACTTGATAGCCCACGACCAGTGCCTCAAGTCCCTAAACTCCATAGTCCTTGACACACTCTCTCTCTCTATGTGTCCAAGGCTACTATAAGTGCCCGCGACCTTGACTAAAGTGCTCACACATACATCTACCACGTGGCCTACATCATCGGTGGCTCAGAGGTGGTTTTACTTTGTTGGGGCAAGTTACATTGGGTTGTGGGGTCTCTCTCTCTCTCTCTCTCTCTCTCTCTCTCTCTCTCTCTCTCTCTCTCTCTCTCTCTCTCTCTCAGAAAAGATGATTCGACTCCACTTCCTTTGGAGCCTCGATGAAATTTACCGATGTCGTTCCTTCTCCACTGGGTTTGCTGTAGCAGTCTCTCGCCGTGTGTCCTGGCTTTCCACATTTGTGGCAAGTGAAGGTCCTTCCTCCTTCTCTACCTCTTCCTAGTCCTCGTCCTCGAGAGAATCCTCCTCGGCGGTGGGTGAAGAATGCTTTTTCTTCTCCTGCTGTTAAGTCGAGCCATTTCTTCTCTTTGCCTCTTCTCTCTTGCTCTAGTAGAGCTGCTTCTATCTCGTGTAGCTTCAATTTAGGTACATTCTTTAGTGTTGCTATAATATTTTCATATTCACCTTTGTCCACACTCTTCAGAAGTACAGCTAGTGCTTCATCATCTTCTACCTTTTTTCCAATAGCTGCCAGGCTGTTGCTTAATGCTTTTATATTTGTTCAAGTGTGTGATTAAAGGTTCACTTTCCTTCATGTCCAATTTGTAGAATTGCATTAACAGATTTATCTTTGAATTTTTTGCTTGTGTGCCAAATAATTTATTGAGTTCATCCCATGCATCTTTTGCCCATTGTATCCCTGTGATGTGATGAATGATTTCATCATTTAAGCTGAGTGTAATAAGTCCCAATGCTTTTTCATTCCTGCTCTTCCACTCATTTTCTCCTCTCTCTGGGCATTCATCTCTTCCCTCAACTAGCCCCCACATATTTTTCTCATGAGCAAATACATGGTTTTCGTCTGCCATGTATAAAACTGCTCCCCATTAAATTTGGCTATTTCCTGTGCTGTACTCATGGTGATGTGAAGGGGGTCTTACCTCTTGATCCAATTTTAAGATTCAAGGGTAGTGTCTACCCCTTTACAACTCAATTTGGTGTTTAATAGATGATTACAACAAATTTATCAGCATAAAATCACCAGAAATTACATTAAATCAAGGATAACCAATTTGTACGGAATGGTTAGAGTATCAAACCAACTCCGAATTGCAATCTGAAGTTATAGGAATCTGTATCAGATACCTAATGGTTAATTTGAACCCTCAATTATACCAAAATATAGTGATTAGCATTGATTAATCACTGATTAGCAAATTAATCCACTATTTTATGTGCAAAAAATAGAGTATGCAGGGAGTCCAGATCTGGTGCCTTAGACTTCAAATGAGCTCAAATTCTTTCAAAGCCATCAATAGCAATGAGTCTAGTAGAGGATTAAGCCAAGAAACACAAGATTTGACCAAATATTGAAAGCTTAATCTCTGTTTTACCAAAGTCACCTGCAGATTTGATGAAGAGCTTGGATCTCACTGTAGACTTGATGAAACTGAATTCTGTCTTCACCAGCTTGTAGAGCATGCTTGAAAACACCTTGGGCTAAGAGGAACTAGAGGCATTTGAACTGAGCAGGCAGAAATCTCAAAACCCCTTCAAAAACATGGCGACTGCTAAATCGTCGATTTCTCCTCAACGCGTTGGCGGTTCGCTGCGTTTCTTGCATAGGCTGGAGCCCAATGATGTTAGCTAGCTAGGGTTAGAAGCTTTTGAGCTAATGTTGTGTGTGCAAGGAGAGGGAGCTCCTCCACTGGCTGGGGGTATAGAAGCTAGTTGAAAGAAGAGGAAAAATTATAATTTTCTACTAATCCTAATTAGCAAAATAATGGGCTCACAAATTAGCATGGCTCTAATACCATGTTGAAATTAGGGCATTGTGATGAGCTATGGTGGATCAAATACTAGAATTAACATCATTAACAAAGTGATTAGTAAATAATTAAGACGTAATTAGTGGGTAATTAACAAATAGATTAATGTAGGCATGGATACTCAAAAACCAGCAAATTCTCATTAGGGCAATGCCTCAATTTATAGAGCTTACATCAAGCATCAAATCCCACTGATTTCTCCATGATTCACTCCACCTCTTTTCCCTGATTCTCTCTACCTCTTCACTTTTCCCAGAATATCTCCCAAAATATCTCCACACTTCTCAAAATATCTCCACACTTCCTAAATCTTCTCATGCTACCCTTTATTCTCTCCTAGTAGATTCTTCTCACCTTTTCACAGGTTCTTTCACATTTACATCTTCTCTTTTACAGCCTCTAACCAAGGGCTTGTTCCTGCACACACCCTATTCAATTGTATTTTACAACAATGAGTTCCTGCATGATGCCAACTTTGAGATGTGTTTCTTCGGCTTCCATGATTGTCTACACGATCCTAGTTTCTTTGGACCTGGGACATTCATCTTTGGGTGCATCATGTGCCACTTGGGATGTATGGTAGATGATGGCATACCATTCAGATTCACTTGTGATGTCTCCTGGTCTTGATCTACATGGACCATTCGACATTCTAGCTAGGATTTCTGCTTCCATTTGACAGATACCCTGGATGTTAGTTCCATGTTATTGTCGCTCGCGAGAATGGGATTATGAGCTATCCCTTGAACTTGAGCTTTCCTTTGATCTGAGAGCTATTGTTACCTTGAATTCAAGGGTCCACGATGCAAATTACATTTATCCATTTGACACAGGAGGACTCATACCTAGTCTCATATCGACATTGGTTTCTTGCATCTTCCATTTGACCTTGGGGAATATTTGGCTACCTGCATCATCGATAGTGTCTCTCTCACTTTCCCTTTATTCCAGGTGGGAGATTTCTTAGCTTCATCATCGACGAGAGTCCCTCATCCTTTCCATTTAATGCTGGGGATCATACTACTCATGTTATGGTATTTGGATCTTCCATGACAGTGACTTATGCCATGATTTTTGCACGACCACCCGTCGATTTCAAGGACAAAATCATTGTAGGAGGGGATGGTTTATAATGAAGTAGATTTAGTATGCACATACACATGGGAGATGAGGCTTAGGCACTTGGGCTTATGTGTCTGAGTTTATGTAATACCACAAGGTAAGGATGAGAGAATGAGGGAAAACCACAAGAGTGAGATGAGAGTAGAGATATAGCTAAAGATTAGGTTCCTTGATTTTCAGCTTATGAAAGCTCCCTTCTACAATAAGGGATAAGAAGGATATAGGGTTTCTACATACATGCTATCCACATCCTTCTTATCCCTTATTGTTAGTCATAACCTCTATGTGGATGCCTATTATTTTATTTCAGGATATTTTATTTTGGATGTGCCTTTTATTTATATCATCTATCAGGATTAATGTGCCTTTTATTTATATCATCTACCAGGATTAATGTGTTTTATCAGCTATGTGCGCTAGTATATTATAGTCAAGATTAATGTGTTTAATTAATTGTGTGCACTGACTACTATTTTTGGGATGAAGGTGATGGATTAAGTGACGGATTATATGTTAATCATGGGTGGAACTTATGTTGGACCACTATGAGATATTTTCAAAGACATGCGAATACCTTTCATGGTTTCATATTTTGGTATTAAAATTTTTGTAAAGCTCATTCCTCAAACCTTTGTACATACTAACTAGTATTTTATACTTTTGGTAGGCCTAAAACTTTAAAATTATAGCTTGCTATATTTTTGTAGAGCTTTTACACTCAAAAACTCAAAAGCACTTGTGCTTTATTTTTGGAGTTATCTTTTTGAAAAGCATGCTTTTTTAATACATATAAATATGGGTGAGTGGTACAAGGGCCACACTTATCCAGGGGAGATTCAACCCAATCTTGTGTCGATGGTGATCTCTACTCTATTTTCCATCTCTCTTTATTTACTTAATTTTGTTGTTAAGGTTTATACTTTTAGTTTGTGCAAGTATATGCTCTAATTTTCATGCTTGAGAATTAGAATTCCTTCTCCAAGGGTCTAAAGATCATTCAAAGCTTTGGGGACCACTCTTGGTGGAGAAGGAATTCTAATTATCAAGCACAAAAATTAGAGTATAACATATACTTGCACAAACTAAAAGTATAAACCTTAAGAAATAAAATTAAATAAATAAAGAGATGAAAAATAGAGCAGAGATCACTGTCGACACAAGATTGGGTTGAATCTCCCCTAGATGAATATGGCTCTTGTACTACTCACCCATATTTATATGTATTAGAAAAAGCTTGCTTTTTAAAAAGATAACTCCAAAAACAAAGCATAAGTTCTTTTTAGTTTTTGAGCATAAAGATCTATAAAAATATAGCAAGCTACAATTTAAAAGTCTCGGGTCTACTAAAAGTATAAAATACTAATTGGTATGTATAAAGGTTTGAGACCTTAGCGTTACAAAAATATTAATACCAAAATATGAAACCATATAAGGTTTTCACATGTCTTCCAAAATATCTCATAGTGTTCTAACACATATTCCACTTGTGATTAACACATAATCTACCACTCAATCATCATCTTCATCCAAAGTAATATTAATCAGTGTACAGTTGATCAAACACATTAATCCTAGTAGACATCATACTAGCGTACACAATTAATTAAACACATTAATCTTGGTAGCTGATATAAATAAAATGCATACCCAAAATAAAATAATGGATGTCTCCATAGAGGTTACGACTTGTCTTCAAAGCCTTGGGCCTACCAAAATTATAAAATACTAGTTGGTATATATAAATTTTTGAGGCCTTAGCCTTACAAAATATTAATACCAAAATATGAAACCATAAAATGTATTCACATGTCTTCCAAAATATCTTATAATGGTCACACACATGTTCCACCCATAATTAATATATAATCTGCCACTCAATCATCATCGCCTTCATCCAAAATAATATTAGTCAGTGCACACAATTGATTAAACACATTAATATTGACTATATCATACTACTAGTGAACATAGTTAATTAAACACATTAATCTTGGTAGATGATATAAATAAAAGACGCATCCAAAATAAAATATCCTGAAATAAAATAATGAGTGTTCCCATAGAGGTTATCACTAACATTATGAAATAAATAAAAGGCGCGTCCAAAATAAAATATATTCATAATATTCGTCAACCTCTATGGGGAAGTAAAATAATGGGATCCCCATAGAGGTTATGACTAACATTATGAATAATGTTCGTCATAACCTCTATGGGGACACAAAATAATGGGTGTCCCCATATAGAGGTTATGAGACGAACATTATTCATAATGTTCGTCTCATAACCTCTATATGGGGACACCCATTATTTTGTGTCCCCATAGAGGTTATGACGAACATAGAGTTTCATAATGTTCGTCATAACCTCTATGGGGATGCCCATTATTTTGTGTCCCCATAGAGGTTATGACGAACATTATGAATAACGTTAGTCATAACCTCTATGGGGACGCCTATTATTTTATTTCAAGATATTTTATTTTGGATGCGCCTTTTATTTATATCATCTACCAAGATTAATATGTTTGATCAATTGTGTGCACTCATACAATATAGTTAGGATTAATGTATTTAATCAACTATGTGCATTGACTAATATTATTTTGGATGAAGGCGATGATTAAGTGGCAAATTATGTGTTGATCACATGGGTGGAACATGTGTTGGACCACTATGAGATATTTTGAAAGACATGTGAATACTTTTTATGGTTTCATATTATACTATTAATATTTTTTTAAGGTGAAGGCCTCAAACCTTTGTACATACCAATTAGTTTTTTATACTATTGGTAGGCCCAAGACTTTGAATGTTAGTTATAGACTCTATGGGCATGCCCATTATTTTTCTAAGGTGAAGGCCTCAAACCTTTGTACATATCAATTACTAGTTTATACTTTTGATAGGCCCAAGACTTTTAATTTTACTCATAACCTCTATAGGGATGCCCATTATTTTATTTTATGATATTTTATTTTGGATGCACCTTTTATTTATATCATCTACCAGGATTAATGTGTTTGATTAGCTATGTACGCTGGTATGATGTCTACCAGGATTAATGTGTTTAATCAGGTGTGTACGTAAGTATGATATAGTCACGATTAATGTGTTTATTAGCTATTTGCACTAACTAATAATATTTTAGATAAAGGCAATAATTGAGTGGCGGATTATGTGTTAATCGCAGGTGGAACATGTGTTGGACCACTATGGGATATTTTGAAAGACATATGAATACCTTTTATGGTTTCATATTTTGGTATTAATGTTTTTGTAAGGCTAAGACCTCAAACCTTTGTATATACCAATTAGTATTTTACACTTTTGGTAGGCCCATGACTTTTTAAATGTAGCTTGCTATATTTTTGTAGAGCTCTTATGCTCAAAAACTTAAAAGCACTTGTGCTTTGTTTTTGTAGTTATATTTTTAAAAAGCAAATTGGCAAGCGCACAGTGAGAAGAGAGAGATAAGGTAGGTGTAGTAAAGGGAGAGATAAGGTAGGTGTAGTAAAGGGAGAGAAGAAAATGACGAGATGACCCTAGTGAACAGAGAGAAGGAGGAAAATCAGCAAGCAAAGAAAAAAATTAAGGGAAAAGGAGAGAGAGAGAAAAGAAAGAGCTTAACGGCCAACAATTGCATATGTTTTTTAAATTTATTTATTATATTTTTTAAAGCTTTATTTAATCTTGGAAAATCTTATAAGCAAAGAGAGAGAAACACATCCACCAATGCAAAGAAAGAAAGAGAAAAATAAACAGTGCAGATCAACAAAAAGAAAAAAGCAAAGGGGTTGTAGCAAAATCTAGCAAAAAAGAAAAGAAAAAGAAAAAAAAAGAAAAGATGCAGGAGGAGGCAATGATGTATCAAAGAAAAACATAGTGGAAGAAATAGGTTGGCGTGGCAAAATCCAATGAAAAAAATAAAAGAGAAAAAAGGAGAATGAAGAAAAGCATAGGCAACCAGCACACGAAAAAAAAAACAATTTTCTCTCTTCTCTTTTTTTTTGAATTTTTTTCTTGAAGAGATACTCCCTCACCGTCCAATATAGGTTGATTGGATTGTGAAACTTTGTAAATTCTAAAATTAGGAGATCAACACTAAGAACCAACTCACTCCATCGATACTGTTGGATTTTGGAGAAGGTGAAAGAATCAAAAGGTAGTCTTCTTAAATAGAGGTGGTTTTTGGAAAAAGGTGACAAAGACGTCACCTTTTTTTGGAAAATGAGCATCAAGGGCTATAAGCAAGAAGAGAATTTCAAAGGTTTTTATCAAGGTTTGTTTTTTGTATATTAAATCAAGGGTTTCAAGCACAATACATCATCAAAATTCTACCATACGAACTTCTTCAACATCTTTTTCTACTTTGAGAACTCATAAGGGAAGAGCAAGAAAATGAAAGAAGTAAGTAAGGGGAAGTGTTTGCATCTTAAGAAAAGTATCTTGGGCTGGTTATTGATGGAATCAACCAAAAAAAAACTTTTTTGCCTCACTTTACTAAGCTGCCTAAGGACATTACAAAAGACACACTAGTGCAAATCCATTTGGTTGGTTTCCTTGTATACAATGGTCAAGTTCACCACCCCAAGATTTTTTGACGTATCCAAGTATCCATGATGATCCAAATCTATGTTGAGATATCGAGCTCAACTAGTGCTACAGTGGACATTGATGACCTGCCTGGATGATAGCTTCCACATCTACACCACTAGCATGGTTGGTGAGATTATGGGTGATATGTGGCCAGTGGGATGACAGGGCTGTGTGACATCCATTTTGGATTACTAGAGAGACTAGCATAGCTATAGCACCAGTTCATTTAGTCGGGTTCACATTATGGACCAACCCTTGTATGTTGTAGTAGTTGAGTACTAACCCATATAGTGTGTACACTTATCTTTATGCTATATTGGTTGAGTAGAGAAGAAGAAGATAGAAGAAAATTCAGCTATCCATCTCTCTCTTATGTCTTTCTCTCTCTTGTGTGTGTGTTTTTGCTTGCTAGGGTTTAAAGCTCTCCCTGTCCCCCATATTCTCTTTATGGTATCAGAGCCTGGTTTGTTGTGAGAGCTAAGGAGGCAAGCAAGAGGCAAGAACAAGCAAGGAAGGAAGTAGTACTACACGAGTAAGAGCACCATCATCTATTTCCCCTTCTTGGTTTAGGTACAACACACCCCCTCATTAGCTCTAGGAGCTACACATCTCTGATTGAGGAGTTGTCTTTGTAGGAGTGGGTAGGTATATTGTCCTATTAGACATATCCTGTTGGACAAAGTTTTTTCAGCTAGATTCACGTTTCGGGCGCGTTACGGCACCGTTTTCGTCACTGCAGGGTATTTTCGATAGTTTTCTGGAAGTTCTGGTGGTAGAGAACTGTTTCTGCTCAAAATCTAGTTATTACAGTGCAGTAGTGCATTTTGGAAGTGCAGACAGGGTTTGCACATGTATCATTGATACTGGGTGTATGTACATGTACTCTGGTCACATTTGGTGACACCACACAGGCTGTGCTGAAGTACCGCTCTGCTGCAGCAGTTACAGAAGATACTGCTATATTACAGGTTGCATACATAAGTTGTCTGTTTGTAGGTTATTTGATTGTTGTAGGAAAACATGTCTGATGGAATTAATCAAATTGTTAGTGAGAATGTGGATAAGAATAACTTCCATGCTTGGAAGTTCAGAATGACCAATTTCCTAATGGGTAAAGGATTTTGGGATTATGTAGAAGGAGACAATGAGGAGCCTTCAGAGTTATCTCAGGAGAATGCCACTCCTGCAGATATAAAGGCATTCAAGGATTGGAATCAGGGTGTAAGAAAAGTTATGTACTGGCTTTCAATTAGTGTCACAGACACTATGATAGGACACATATAGGATGCAAACACTCCAGTAGTTGCATGGCAGAATCTGGTTCAAATGTTCCATATACTAACACAAAGGTAAGGAAGTTGCAGTTAAAGCAAGAGCTACATACTATGGAAAAGAAAAGCATGTCCATCTCATTAATGAATATGCCTTAAAGATCAAGGGCATTATTGAATCCCTTGGGTCTATCAATGTTTTAGTGGAGGATGATGATTTAGTGAGTGTCTATCTCTTTGAATGGGCTTAGCAAAGAGTACAAGCCATTCAAGACCTCCATTGTAGTAAGGGAGAATTTTCCCAACTTTCGGGACTTGATATCTATGCTGATCATAGAAGAAAAGGCTTTAGGTGAGGATTCTTCTTCATAAAGCAAGAACACATCAGAACAAGCCTTCTACTCTAATTCAGATAGAGACCGTGTTCGAGGCCAAGGTGGTGGTCAACAAGGAAATCAGAATTCTGGACAACAACAATCCAATGATTCATAGCAACAATCATACATAGGTGGAAGAGGCCAATCTAGAGGCAAGGGGAGCCAAAGAGGCCGAGGTGGTTAGCAAAGAAATCAAAATGTAAATAGCACAGAGTGTTATTACTGTGGCAAAACTAGGACACATAGCAAAGGACTGCTACAAAAATCAGAATGACATTAAAAGTGGAAAGTTACAGCAAGGCAACTATGCATCATCTACCAAAAAAGGAGGTGATGACAGAAGAAGTGAGCAAGGCAACTATGCATCATCTACCAAAAAAGGAGGTGATGACAGAAGAAGTGAGCAGCTATTTGTGATGCAGCACATGCTTAGTTCCATAACAGGGGATGTGTTAGGATCTCAAGATATATGGTATGTGGATTCTGGCACCTTAACCACATGACCAGTTATGCTGAGTGGTTTAGAGATATGCAAAAAATGGAAAAACTAGGTTATGTAGAAATAGGTGATGATACTACGCATCCCATTGTGCATGTTGGTAAAGTGTCATTGTCTATGTAGGATGGCAAAATGAAGTACTTGGCTGATGTACTTCATGTTTTGAATATTACAAAGAACCTGGTTTCTCTTGGACAGATGGTTGAGCAGGGTCTGCACAACAAGTGAGGTTTAATCCTCAAGGATGTTTTGTGGAAGACTTCAAAAATAAGTGTCACTTGGTTGCAAAGGGTAACAGAAATGGAAGGATGTTTACTTTGGATGTGAACATGCTTGAGATAAAGGCAGCCATGTTTGCGCATGAAACAGGTGTCATTGCAAATATTGACATATGGCACAAGCATATTGGTCATGTGAATGTACAACGACTGAAGTCTATGCACGCTCAAAATATTGTTTTGCAGGTTTGCCAAAGTTTAAGGTTGACGGTATGCATAAGGTATGTGAAGCATGCCAACTTGGTAAGCAGGCCAAACATGCTTTCCCACATGAAAAGCATATCAGTGCAAGGCCATTGGGGATGTCATACATTTAGATGTATGGGGACCGACAAAGACTGCCACAATTGCAGGTTGCAGGTACTATGTTACATTCATATGACCACACTAGGAAAGTGTGGGTTTATTTCATGGAGGAGAAAAGTGAGGTATTTGCTCACTTTCAAGAGATTTAAAGCCTTGATCGAGAAAGAAAAAGGCATGCAAATAAAATGCCTAAGATCAGATGGTGGGGGAGAATATTTCTCCAATGAGTTCAGCAATTTCTTGAGAAAGCATACCACTCCCCCACCACACCCACCTTCCAACCCACCACCCACTCCATCCATTTCATGCTCATGTCCCTCTCAAACCCTCCCAACCATAGTGTATGCCGCCCCTCAAGCCTCAATGTCCCAAGGGCAACCAACTACTTCTATATTTCAACACCACTACTCTTGGGATTCTACCTCACCTTAACCATCTCATCTCATAGAGATCCATGAGCCCTTGATCATTGAACCTGTTTATAAAGGAACCGATCTCAATGAAGTGTCAGTGAGCTGACCCCATGGAGGATGATAGGAAAGACTGACATCATCCTTGCTCATGACACTACTAAAATATCCACATAAGGGACCTCATGTCCCATGAATTATCCACATAATTCATGGAACCTCATGTCCTAGGGAAACTTCCTTGCCACTCTCAATGAAGTGATGATGTGGACAATAAGGCTAGCACACCCACAAATATGAAGTTACATTATGCGGCTCTAAGGCAAAGCTCCCAACAACGATACATGTTTCAGAAAAGGAAAGGTAAGATCTTCACTTGCATACCAAGGGATATCAAGCATTGGAAAGGGTTATCGTGGAAGATCTATCGGTGAAAAACAAGATTAGAAGCTCTCAAGCTAGTTTATCTCACACATGGTTTCTTTCAACAAGCATAGAGAAGCTCTGAAGCTCTCCAACTAAAATCTCTCAATCTAGTTGATCTCATTGTAGGGAAGTGATGTGTGGACATATACAAATAATGGGCTAGGCACTTTTTCCCTCTTTAGGAGGTTTTTTCCCCCAGCATATGTCACACTCTTATGAGTGTGTGTAAGTAAACTTATCATGTCACTTCACTTGTACTTCACTCATTCTTATCAATCTACTTTGAGTGTTGTTCTTCCATCTATCTCTCCTTGCTTGTTGCATCTATGTGTGTGCTAATACCTTGATCTCCACTCCAAAAATTGGTATCAAAGCACGTTCTCTTGGCTCTCACCCCCTTGTCATATTCTCCTCAACATGCTCTTTTGATTGTCTTAGATTGAGCTATCCTCTTAGGTAGAGATAGTATGACCTATAGTGTACTATCAACTGTTAACTACATTAACTAACTATGTTAACAATATTTTTTCATGTTTCAGAGCATTTTAACCACGTTTTGGGGCTTGTTCACGTGCTATAAGGTTTTCGCAAACATCTTGAGGGAGTATTAGTTTGAATTGGTTTTGTTTAATTATGGGTTTTCTGCATTGTGGTAGTAGCATTTGGTGTGTGTAGATAGGGTTGTTGTCATCTTCAACATCACTTCTTTGAGCTCATCTTTAGCAGCTTCAACAACATCATCAACATTATCATCCATTTTTGCATTCCTGCTAAGTATCATTTCCACACTCTACACTCTATAATTTTTCATATACTTTGCAAGTTTCCTTTGTCATCAGTGGTTAGGCATTGGCAATACCTATAGGTTCCTTTGTCATTCATCACTGATCTACTAGCATCCATGTTGGTTGCATTTAGTGATTAGGCAATGATAATACCTATAGGTTTCCTTCGTCATTCACTGATCTACTAGCATCCATGTTGGTTGCAGTTAGTGATTAGGCAATGATAATACCTATAGGTTTCCTTCATCATTCACTGATCTACTTGCAGCCATCTCAGTTGCATTGACAGTACCTGCACGTAATTGGAAAATTTACTTTTTTTGTTAGAGATTAGTTCTTTGCATGCTAAAATGGCAAGCAATGATGTATTTGGGATGCTTTCTGCTACTAAAAGGATAAGCTTCATGATGGGACTAACTACTTATTGACAAGCTACTTGTTGACCAACTACTATAGGTTTCCTTCATCATTCATCACTGATCTAGTAGCAGCCATCTCGATTGCATTGATAGTACCTGCACGTAATTGGGATATTTACATTTTTTGTTAGAGATTAGTTCTTGTAGTGATGTATTTGGGATGCTTTTTGCTACTAAGGATAAGCTTCATGGGACTAACTACTTGACCAACTACTCATTGTGGTAATATATATTATACATCATGTATTCATTGCCACAAAGTGTTTTGGAATGTTGTCATTGGCATTACATTAAGGCATGCCCTACCACACTAGAATACAATAGTACAAGTACTTTGGATGGTGACACTAGTTTAGATATAACTATGGCATTTTCCTTTGCACCTCCTACAGTGGAACAATCTAGGTGGGATGGCAAAAATGCATAGATACATGCATTGGTGGTGGCGCTTTCTTATAAGAGGAGCATTATTCCTTATATTCACTTATATAAAACAAGCTTGGGATGCACTTGTTGTGCTTTACCATGTGTGTAGTAAAATGAGGCACGAGTGGCCTACTTGCACAAACAATTAGAGTCTGAGAATATGAATGAGAGAGATTTAATGGTTGAGTTACAAGGATTAAAGATCTCAGGGAGAATCTTACATATATTGATGAGGCATATCTAGATGGATCAATGGTGTCTATTATTCTCACATCTTTACTTGATTCATATACCAAGGTTTTGCATCTGCACTTCAGCTCACAAGAAGGGTAAAACCAATTCCCTTACGATTGATAAGTTGGTTAAAGTGTTCTTGCAAGAAGGGCTCTTGAAAGAAGTGCAATATTGGCAAAACTAAACTAGTATATATGTGTGGAAGAGATTAGGCATTTGTGCTACCAATAAAAAATGTAAAGGTAAAACCTTTTCTCAAGGAGGCGGCTAAGCTAAAGGAGGAATCAACATAGTCTTCTAGAAAGAATGTCAAGAAGGGGGATGATAAGCTAAAGGCAAATGCAACTATCATCATCGAAAGCTAGTCCATTATAAAACAAATTTATAAAAAGGCTAGAGAAGGAGAAGAAGAAATATCCAGGCATGGCTATGGTGGTGGGACTGATGCATAAGCACCAAATGATGAAAAGGAGGAGTTAGCAAACTAGACATAGGATGATTCATTTGCACTACAGCAGTTATGATCCTTATGTCCACCATGATGTATGGTACTTTGATAGTGGTGCTAGCAAGCACATTACTTCTTAGCGTGATTTATTTTCTTCTCTTAAGTCTTCTCTTGAAGCACATTACTTCTTAGAATGATTTATTTTCCTCCCTTGAGTATACTCCTAAAGGAAGGAACATTCACATTTGCAAACAACTCATCATTTCCAATAAAAAGACTTGGTAAGGTTGTTCTCACTACTGCAAATGGTGGAATGATCACTCTCTCAAAAGTCTTGTTGTTCTCACTATTGCAAATGGTGGAATAATCACTCTCTCTCAGAAGTTTTGTTTGTGCCAAGCATTAAAAAGAGCTTGCTGTTAGCCTCTACATTGTTAGAGAAAGACTAGTGGTCAAATTTGTTGATGACATATGTACAATTCATGACTAGAATGATGTCTCCGACTAGAATTCATGACTAGAATGATGTCTCCGATTATGAACTTGTTATCAGTCTCTCTTCATTGTTTAGAATAGCCTAGTGGTTAGATTTTTTGATGAATAGGTGTACAATTCATGATCAGAGTGATGGTGAAAGACATCATTGTGGTATTTGGTACTCTAAGCCATGGGTTTTATAGGTTGGATGGTTATGAGATATTGGCACATAATGCTTGTTCAGTTAGTGCCACATGTATGAGTGACACGGACCTATGGCATGCCTGCTTTTGTCACTTGAATTTTGGTAGTTTGTTGCACCTTAAAAGCTAAGAGATGGTGCTAGAGTTATCAAAGCTTGAGGATCCTCTATGAGGGGTGCATTTTGGTGGGCAAAGATGGCATGGGCATCATTCTCAAAACATGGATCAATTAGGGTTATCTAGAAATTATAGCTTATACGTAGCAATGTATGTGTCACCATCAATTGGGAGATACCTCTCCTTTGTGACTTTTATTGTTCATGACTACTATTTAACACCTGGGTGTATCCATTGAAAGCAAAGTTAAAGGTTTTTACATGCTTTAGATACATTGTTTCTATGGCTTAAAATGTGTCTATATATATAAATTTACTCCCTTCATATAGATCCAGGGGAGGGGGGAGTATATGTCAAAGGATTTTCATGTATATATGGTTGAAAGAGGCATAAAATGCACAATGACTTACACACCTCAAAAAAATGGTGTGGCTAAGAGGAAGAATAGATCTCTAATGGAGATGGCATGTTGCTGCATGGTTAAAGACAAATCTATATTTTTTGGTTGGAGACTATTATGTGTGCCACTTATGTGCTAACTAGATGTCCCACCAAGGCTTTACAAATAATTACCCCTTATGAAGCTTGGAATGGCAAGGAACCCTCTATGGCTCATTTGTGTGTTTTTGTTTGTCTTGTTAAGCTCTTGTGTCTGAGCAGCAACAATGCAATAAGCTGAATGATAAGGTGATAAAATGTTTTTTTTGTAGGATACAACTTAGAAAGCAAAAAGTATAACTCTACCATCCAGCCAGACAAAGCAAATTTTGGTGGAGTAGAGATGTGTTCTTTGTCGGAAAACTCAATTTAGTCCATGCTTTTATGTAAAAAAATGCGAAAATGTATACTCACACGACATCTTTGATACTCTCCTACCTTTGTACAATGGAGAGCAGTCTTATGTGAAGCAAATTAATGCTTAATAATGTGCTACGAATCAACCATACCAATTCAAAATCATCTTGAATTTCAGCCCATACCAATTTAAAATCATCTTGAATTTCATCCCATACCAATTAAAAATCATCTAGAATTTTAGCCCATAGATTAGCATATTGATGAGAAAATTGTGGATGATGCAATGGATGAGGAAAGGGAATCCATACATGCATCTAAGAGTATGCCAAAATGGTTGGTGCAGACATTACAAGACAATAAATAGTTACTCCTTTACTTAGAAAGACTTGTGCAAGTTCTCATCATGCATCTTATTTTGGTATTTAGCTAATCTACCTTATTGTAAAAAGGGAATCAATCCATACATGCATCTAAGAGTATGCCAAAATGGTTGGTGCAGACATTACAAGACAATAAATAGTTACTCCTTGACCTAGCAAGACTTGTGCAAGTTCTCATCATGCATCTTATTTTGGTATTTAGCTAATCTACCTTATTGTAAAAAGACCATTGGTACAAAGTGGGTTTATAAGCTAAAACATAAAGCCGATTATAGCATTGAGACTGCTATAAGGAAAGACTTGTTATGCATTGGCATCGTATGTCAGTTGGATATAAAAACTACCTCCTTAAATGGTGATTTTCATGAGGAGGTATATGTATCTCAACCTCATGGTTTTGTTGAGAAGCAATAGGAGTCTAAAGTATTAGGCTAAGAAAAGCTTGATATGACCTTATGCAGGCTCCTATAGCATGGTATGAGAAGATAAATACATACTTGGTTGCAAATGGTTATTATAACAATCCAACTAAGAGTACCCTCTATGTAAAGAGGAGTAAAGATAATTTTATGGTCATCATTTTATGCATTGATGACATGCTTCCCACGAGAGAAGTTTGAAGATTTTCGAAAAGGTTAAACTTACTTCCCCTTTGGGGACTAGCCTGGGCTCCCTATTACAGTCCAAAGAGCCTGGAACATCTCTGTACTTCTAGTGCCAGCTCACCCCTTATTCACATCATCACTTCCAGGGGAAATTTGTTTCCATATTTGGTGGTGATGTGTGTGAACACACTAGGACTAGTGGGGACCCTTTTTCCCTCTTTAGGAGGTTTTTCCCCTCACGTAGGAATCCAAAAAGATATTATCTCAAAAGGAGGCAGAGGAAGATGAGGTATTGATCAAACCTAAGGCCACTACAAAACATATACATTGGGTGAACAGACAATAGTCTGCCTTAGAGCCTAATGCTCTAAGGAGAGTTAAGAGGGAATCTCTTATGAGATAGACCCACCGAAGTCAAAGAGGTAGACTTAGCTAAACCTTTTGGTGTGGGGACGAGCCCAAACTAGTGTTCATTGCTAAAGACCTAACCCTTGAAGAAAAAAGGGAATTCTGCCAAAATAATGTAAGGGTTTCTTTGCCTTGAAATACATAGATATGAAGGGAGTATCATTGCAAGTGGTACAACACATGATTCCTATTATTGAGGGATCAAGGCCAACCAAACAAAGGCCTTATCAGATAAACCCCAAATATTCTACTATGCAAGAGGAAATTGAAAAACCTATTTTGTAGCAGCGTTCATCTACTATGAAATCGAGCACACTAATTGGATACTACCTATTATCATTGTATTAAAGAAAAATGGAAAGCTATGAGGGTGTGTGGATCTAAAAAAGATCAATGCAACCATATAGAATCATCACTACACATTGTTGTATACTAAACATATATTATAATGAGTAGATGGCTTCTTAGACAACTTTTCTAGTAGCTATAATCAAGTGTCTACAATAGCTCTTGGGTATCAGTATACAAGATCGCATTCACAATGACGGGAGGCTTGTTTGCCTAATCAAGTTATGCTCTTTGGACTAACCAATTCCCCTATAACATTCCAGTGGGGATAATGTTCAGAGCTTTCAAATACTATCTACAAATTTCTTTTGGAAGTCTTCATTGATAACTTGTGTGCTCACTCCAAGTGGACAGACCTTTCTTGAGAAAAGTATTTCAAAGATGTCGATTATATCAAATATTTTAAAACCCATGAAATGTCAATTTTGGGTTAAGCATAGTATTATATTAGGACACATTATGTCTAAAAATGGTATCTCCACACATGAAAGTAAAGTAAATTTAATTTTGGAACTCCCACCACCTATTAATTTTAAGGGAGAACAAAGGTTTATGGGATGACACATCGGGTGGGATGTGTCAGGTACTACAGAAGATTCATAGTATTCTATGCCGAGATTGCATGACTATCTTTTGGCCATAACTTTATATTCTTTTTCGACCACCAGGCCTTGTTATATATTATTAACTAGCTCAATACTATGGGAAGGATTACAAGTGGTTGCTCCTACTCTTGGAGTTTGACTTTACAGTCACTGTAAGAAAGGGAACACAACATGTATTAGTTAATCATTTATCACAAATTCCTAACGAGCCTAGATGTATGCTTATTCAAGATTGACATGGTGCGTGAGTGGAGTGATGAAATCTCACAATACCTTGCTTATGGTTTTTCCACAAGATTGACCATTCAATAAAGATAAGATACGATGGCTTCTCAAGCTAGCTGCACCATATCAATTAATAGTAGTTGGACAACTATATAAGTAAGGTAAAGCTGATATTCTATGGAGCTGTGTATGAGAATATGAATTTTTCCAAGTCCTAGCACACTCCAAAATTTCATGCAAGGTTCTATAAAGGAGGCTTATGGTGGCCAATATTATTTGGTCATGCGGTTGAATTTATCAAAGGTTGTGATGAGTGTCAACAACGATTTGTTGTATCATAGCAAAGGGATCGGATGTCTCTCACCCTATTAATAGTCCATCATTCCTTTGAAAAATGGGGAATTAATTTAGTAAAACTCATTAGTCTTTTCGCATAAAGAACCCAAGCCTGCTACATCATAGTAGCTATTGATTACTTTACCAAGTCGGTGGAAGCTAAAGCTACTAGGAAAATTAATGCATGTACCACTGCTAAATTTTATACCAATAAGTCATCTCCAAATTTGGATGTCCTTAGGAGAATATAAGTGACCAAGGGTCACACTTTGTCAAAGAGGTGATTTATCACCTCATGATAGACTTTATGATAGTGTACAAAAAATCTTCAACTTACCATCCACAAGCCAATGGCTAGGTACACAACACGAATAATATACTATGTGGCATTCCAACTAAAATCATTCAGGCAAGTCGAACTAATTAGGAGCACAAGATTACATCTCTATGGGCATACGAACATCATACAAGGTAGCAACAATAGGTTACGCCCCATTTCGGTTAACTTATGAGATTGTTGGTGTAGTGGGATACATATATAGTATATGCGAAAACCTCCACGTAAGGATTTCGGAGTGCGGCTATTTTTTAAACTTGTGTATAATATCTAAAGGCAATCGTCAACAAGTAATGCCAGATACTTTACCCATAATAATTTTGAGTGGTTGATCTAAAGAAATATAGTTCTAGTGTATAGTATCTATAGAAACCATCGAGTAATGACACATACTTTACCCACAATAATTTTGAGTGGTTAATATAAAGAAATTCTCAAAATCCTTAAAATATTACTAATATTTACGTAATTTTTATTATCAACATGTCTAATTTCTACCTTTATGATGATAAAATAATATATATATATATAACCTAGATCCCTTCACGAGATTTAAGTATATGACCCAACTAAGAAATTTTTGTTTGATTGATACTAGAGAAATGAATAAAATAAATAATAGAGTGTTCTAAGTAAATTAATATTATTTAAATAAAAATTATTCTAAATAAGATAAATAAAATATCAAAAAGAAAATATATCTTATTCAAGTAGATTAAATAGAAAATTTAAAATTTTAATATGATTATTGTGTGTTAAATAGTCCTAAAACAAAATACACTCCCAAAAAAAACACACAAATATTTTTTTATTAAAAAAATCACATAAATATCTCATTTAAAGAACAATTAAAAGAGAAATTATAGTAGTGGTTTGTGAGATTTTGCATAAAATATCACTAATATAAGGTTTATACCTTTTAAAAATATTTAATTTTTTATTTTAAAACTATTATGAATGATGAGATTTATAAAGTTTAATCCCCTCAATGTTTTCATGTAGTTTTTTCCCTTCGATTTGAGTAGTTGAATTGCTATATCTGAACACCAAAATTATAAACCTACTATGTAGAAGTCATGCATTTTTACCTAGAGGTTTTGGCATATAAGAAAAAGATACTACACTTCCTATATATAAAAAATGCGCAAAGAGAAACATTAATATTAGTTTTCTCTGAAGAACTTACAATAAAACTGAACAACTTATATCAAGCTTGCTTTTAAAAATATGTAATATGCACATCTAAAGAAAACATCTCATACTTTTAATTGTATTGTCCATATTTTTCCCCAAAAAAATAAGGTTCGAGAAGAGCTGAAGGACCTCTCAAAATTTCTAAGGAAAGGTATAATTTTGAAATTTTTTAGTGTACATTTGTTTTGAGAAAGAAAATAAATGAGAAGAATAGTTTTAAGGAATTCACAAAACCTATTTTTCTACCAAAAAAGGTTTTGAAAAGAGGTAAAAAGCTTTTGAGAATGTTCTTTGAAAAGTTTTAATTTAAAGTCTTTATTTTGTATTTAAGCATGCATATATTTCTTTGAGAAACCAAATAAACAAGGAAGATAATTCTCAAATAGATAATTTGACCATCGTGCTCGAATGCTTGGAAGCTTTTGTTCAGAAAATGCTCGTCTCCCCAACGTAGTGATACTTGTGGAGTACACAGTTCTTAGCACTGTCAATGAGAGATTGACAGAGAATGCAATGGCTAAAAGGCCTGTTGAACTAGAAAAGTTGGAGGAAACCAAACTTATTGCCATGGATGGGTTGATGAAAATATTGGGAAAGGAGAGAGAGATTGAGCTCTTACAAGCACACACACACACACACACACGTACAACAATGGATAAGACACATAGAGATGGAAGGCTGAAACCTTCCTCTACTTGTTGCTCTCAAAAGAGGTCTACAAAAGATAAGTGAAGACCAACATAAGTACTAGAGTACTATGTATAAGTAGTCCATAATGTGAACACACTAAGTAGGTAAGCTCCCCCAAGTGGATGGCTACGCCTGACTTGCTAAGAATGCCATCACTTGGTTAGACTAGGTAGGTGTAGTCCATGTAGAATCACTCACGAAGCTCCGTCGTGTCAACCACCAAACACACCAATGGTGTACATGTGGAATGGTCAACCAAACACATCATGAGTGTCACCTCATGGAATGGTCACCCAAACACGTCATGAGTGTTAGCTCATGTTGAGGTTGACCTCTTAACACTCCCCCTCAAGCTCAACTCCATCTTTAAGACTCCATGACTCCCCCTCAAGCTCAAATCCATCTCCAAGACTCCAGGAATAGTGTGGAATCTGTAAAGCTTCTTTGCTCCCAAAGGACTTGGTGAAAATGTCAGCTACCTACTCCTCTATGCTAACGTACACAAGATCAACATCTCATGCCAAGACCTTCTCTTTCATGAAGTGATAAAAGACCTCTATGTGTTTGGTTTGCACTTAAAACATTGGGTTTCTAGCTAGCGTATGCTACTAAGGTTGTTGCCAATTAGATAACAGGTTGTCGCCAACAATTAGATAACAATTTACCTATCCACATCCAGACCCAAATCTCCAAGTATCTTATGTAGCCAAGCTACCTTACAAGCTACCATTGTAACACCCCTATACTCTGCCTCTATATACTTGATAAGACAACTGTTGGTGGCTTCTTGGCTGCTCAATGTAATAGCACCACTCCCAAAGGAAAACATAAACCTACTAGTAGATCTTCTTTCTAAGATGCTACCAGCCCAATTTACATTAGTGTATCCATACACCTGCAACTATATACCAGCCTCATAGAAGAGGCCATAATGTAATAGCACCACTCCCAAAGGAAAACATAAACCTGCTAGTAGATCTTCTTTCTAAGATGCTACCAGCCCAATTTACATTAGTGTATCCATACACCTGCAACTATATACCAGCCTCATAGAAGAGGCCATAATCCACTATGGACCTCACGTAGCATAGCGCGCATCTCAAACTACCCAAATGCGACCCTCATGAGGAACCTGCATGAGGAACCTGCATAAACTAGCTCTCCAACCCAATTGTGTAGTTCATGTCTGGCTTCATGATCATCATGTAGATTAAGCTATCCACTGTCTTCCAATACATAGTGGCATTCTTCAAAATCTCACCTATGTTTGCACTCAGCTTTGCCATTCTAATCTAATGATATTGACATTGTGGGGGAATTCCGTGAGTTTAATGCTATTTTTTTCTATTTTTAAGCATTAATGAAAATTTTTACAAAAATACCACATATTTTATTGTGGATATTTTTGGTATAATGGATTTCCTAAATTTTTAGAAATTTTAGGAATGTTTTTCTAATTTTTTTGAAATTTTGAGCATTTTTATGATTAAAAATATATTTTTTGCAAGTTTTTCCATAGGTATGCGATCAAATTTTTGCCGATTTTCTGCTGAAATGCAGTAGAGGGCAGCATGTTGATGCATGAAATGCTCTCCCGTGTGCATGGGACCCTCTTCGTCTCTCGATTCTGAATTTTTGTTCTATTTTCCTCTCGCCCGTGTAATCGCCTCTTAATAGGCATAATTTGATTAATGTTGATGCATGAAATGCTCTCCTGTGTGCATGGGACCCTCTTCGTCTCTCAATTCTAAATTTTTGTTCTATTTTCCTCTCGCCCGTGTGATCGCCTCTTAATAGGCATAATTTGATTAAAGTTTAATCATAATTAAAATTTAATTATGATTAATAGAAGGTTAATTAAATTCTTAATCAACCTCCTCTCTATTAACAGAGAAGGAGGGGGTGGAGAAGGAGGGATGGAATGGAGAAGAAGGAGAGGAGAGAGGGGAGAAGAGAGAGGGGAGAAGAAGGAGAGGAGAGAGGGGAGAAGAGAGAGGGAGTCCTTTCACCCTCTGCCTCTCAATTTGGCGCATGCCGGGGGGGGGGAGGCTGCAGCGCAACCTGCGGGCCAAAATCGTCCCCCTTCCCCCATAATACGTTTTTTTTAAAGCTTATAAAAGATTTTTTTAAAACCTTTTAAAATATATTAAAAATGAGTTTTTAAATTCCAATAAAAAAGCTTTTGAAATCTATTCAAAAAATCTTGGAAAAAAGCCTGAAAAAGATGAGAAAATATGAGAATTGAGAAAAAAAACTCTAGAATTTTCTGAAATTTTTTTCTTGGAATCTCTTGGCTTTCCACATTCCCGGGAAACCTTTTGGCTTTCCGAATTCCGGAAAATCTTTTGACCTTTCAGATTTCGAAAACTTTTGACCTTTTATATTTTGATTTTTTTTGTCTTTTCATTTTCCCAAAACTGTTGGCTTTTCGTATTCCGGGAAAACCGTTGGGATTCCAAAATTTTTTGACCGTTCGTATTCTAAATGCGTTCGGGGTAAATTAAAATTTTCAAAAAATTAGTTAAAAATTAGACAAAGGTTATTTTAAATTTTTGAAAAATGTGGGGTTGGTGTTTGGCATGTTGTGTGTCCATTTGGGCACCCGTGACCATTCAAATTCCTTTAAAATTATATTTTTTGATGCAAAAAATTAGAAAATCCATTAAAATTATAAATTTTCATTGGATTCGGGTGGAATTGAAAATTTCATGTGAACGATGGGATTCTTAGGAAAAATTAGGAATATTCTAGAAATTATTTTTAGAAATCCTAGAAATTGGTATTTTTTAAAAATATCAATGGTATTTTGGCAAATTAAATTGCTAATTTTTTTTTTGAAAAATATAGGTTTAGGAATGCCATAAGATAGGTTTGGTGGAATTCAAAATTATCGTATTTTGAGGCCCTATTAAATTAGGGAAAATTAGAAAATAATCATGATAATTCTTTTTCTCAAGAATTCAATATTTTTGAGGGTTATTTAATGTTGAAGTATGTTTTCTCGTGCTGACATTAAATAGATGCGGGTTATTCGCATATTATTTATACGATTATACCTCGATTAGTAGATATTTCTGTTTGGATTATTTTTGAATGATGTTTTCATGATTTTTTACCATTGTTTAGCCATTCTTTTTGGACATGTTCCACACTTTTGATGGCTATAATCTACGTTCAAAGTTTGTTTCACCTTTGACACTTGTCCATGATAATTTATTTTACACTTGTTTAAGTGTGGTCTATGCTTAATTTCTTAAGCCTAAGACAAATTCTATCATGGGTTAGTTGATCTGTTTGTTTTGGTGGATTTTATATTGGATGTTTTCCAAGTTTTTTATAGACTCATCAGGTTTTGCCTAGATCACTTGTGTCTAGGGGTTTTTTAATGAGTGTTACACACATGTGTTTTCACTTGCTTACTTTGGAGTTTTGCTTGAGTGACACCACGTTCATATACTCTGGATTGATGAGTTGGCCACTAATTTTAATGCTTCTTTTGGCATGATTAATGAGACCATTAGATGGCATGCATTGATTGTTATAATCAACTATGGTTTTCATGGATTCGAGGAGCTTCTATGCTTTTGTCCATGGTTTTATAAGGATCTTTTGATCTTTAGGATAATATCATGTGCTTTGAAGGTAGCATTTGCCTTCGTTTTTTGCACATAAATTTGGAATATATTCTTTGTACTCTTGTACATATTCTAATTTAGATACCTAGTTGCTTATGTATCTAGGTGAGTTATTTTTCTATCCTAACTTTATTGTGTTTTGGGTAGTTATCATTAGAAAGGCGCCAATAATTCAAAATTCTTTTCTAATGATGTACTCGATAAGGGTTATTCCTTGATGTGGTCTCAAGAATATAGAGACAGGTTTTAGTATGTGAAAGTTTTAACAATAAGCCAGGCTAAGGTAAGTCACTTTTGGGTGCCAAGAGAAACACTAACATCGCAAACAAGTGTATTACCAAGGTACTACTAAAATTTTGATATCAAAATGATTACAAAAGATTATGGCACCAACCACTAAAACATCACATGTCAAAGCAACAATGCAGTGCACATGTTAAATGTCAATAAAGTAAGAAAGGTCACTGAATGTAAATATGCAATGGTGTGGAAACAAAGACTACAAGTATGGCCTTGTCCCATCGATGAGAAATCTCCAAAGCAAAAGAAACTAGCAAAACCAGTGCTACCAAAGGATAAAATTGGTAATAAGGGAAAGTGCAAAGCAGAGGAAGAAATTGTTCTAACCTATGTTATTGATCCAATGATTAGTTTTATCCAGTGGCTACTGGGAGACGAAATGTGAAAGATCCCTGCCCCCTCTGTGCAACGAATTCTGAGGTGCTAGTAGCGGAAGTAGCACTTCTTGCACAGGGCAGAGCCTGGCCTCGCCCATGGATATCCAGACAAGAGACTAATCCCTCGGTTCTTCCAAAACCAAACTCGGAAAAAACTTTCCTCGCCCAGCAGACATAGGTGATTCCTCCGGGATATTTTATTCTAACGTAGTCAAGGTCTTCACTAACCAAACTGATCCGACTGAACCCGTAAGTCTCATGGTCAGATCAAGGAAGAGACTTGCACTTGAATCATAGAGTCCAACGCTTTTTTTTGCATCAAGAGGCACAACCGTTGATTCCTTTCCAATGTCCATAGAACAAGGGTTATCCAGGATTTACTTCAACTATCGTAACTTAACAGAATTGAGTCTCATTTTAGGGATCCATCAGTCCATCCTAACCCCATAAAATCCCAACCACTGTAGTGATAGGATCCATTTAGGAATTTTGTTATGTTTTACCCCGGGTACCAGGGAAAAGAGTTCCCAGGCCCCCTAGCCGACGCTTCAAGTAAACTTTAAGATAATCACACCACTTACACACCCAATATAAAATTACCTTTTTTACATATTCATTTGTCTTTAAAACAATCTTTTAATGAAACCATAGTATCACTGATCATAATCCTCCAAAATATTTAGCTTGAATTCCAACTTTCAATCATCCCTCCATCGGTGTACCTATGGCTTCATTGGCACCAGAACGCTCACCACATGCTCACTCAGGAGCCTTTTCAATAGTTCCTAGCTCATAGCACCCGAAAATATAATCAAGTATTCCATTCATTTCTTCCTCAGTGTACCTATGGTATCATTGGCAAACCAGAACGCTCACCGCCTCCTCACTCAAGGGCCTTTTCAATAGTTCCTAGCTCGTAGTACCTGGAATTATTATCACTTAAGAAATTCCAGATGGACTCTCTATGTTGAAGATCAACAAGATCAACCAACATATCCGTATAAAAGAGCCATGGACTCATCCGTTGAGGACCAGCAAGGCCAATCAACCAGATCCATGCTCGTATTCAGAAAACAACTCTAACTCCTTGTTCCATTTTTTTCCCCGACGCATGCGTGGGTATCTTCGACGACCAGAGCCTGAGCACCATATGGTCAGCACCCTCTAGGCTCCTTCACAAAGAAGGTCACCTAGTGCTTCACTCATTGTCCACTTCCTTGGTCCCTCATCCACCGTATCGGAAGCTCACCATTTAAATCGAACTCAAGCTGGTCAAGACCTCGGCTGACCTTGCTATGCAAGATGTCTTCCATTGACTCTCCGTCAGCTGTTGCAACTTTATCACTTAGGTCTCCACCACGAGCTCATTCACAAGATGGTCAAAATGCTTTCCCAACATTCTTGACATAAAACAATCATTTAAAAACAGGTCATAAATATAGTTTCTAACAAACTCTCATCTTTCCACATCATTTCTCGTTATTTCACATTCTTCTAAATCAATTCACTTTGCTTATTCCTCATCCAGTTATTTCTATCTTGTTAAAGGTACTTTTTCTCCATCCCCCATTGAATCTATGTAACAGAGTGTTGTTGAAGGTTTAAAAAGGAAAAATAAACCTTATCAGAATTGAATAGTAAAAATTTAGAAAGAGCATTTAAGTATTGTATTTTCATTCCTTAAGCTTCATTAATGAGAATTAATTCTAAACTTCCGTTTACTCATTGGATCCTCGATCCCAGGGATTCCAGATTCTCTTTTCTAAATAAGAATTATCCAAGTTTTCTCGATGGATATTTTCATATTCTTTCTCAAATTTCTCAATTAAAATATATTCAATATTCTTTTTTTCGAGTAAAAGATTCATGGGATTTAGTAAAATCAATTTTACCCATATCTCCCAACAAATTTAATAATGCTCAAAATTTCGCTTTTGATAAATACTCATAATTTGAATTATGCCAAAAATTCCTCTTTTACCATTTAATTACTTGGATCTCAAATATCATGGGAATTCCTCTTTTTGTGTGAAAATAAATTTACCAAAAATTACTCTTTTCTCATAATAATCAATTAATTATGCATAATTACAAAAAATTATTTCCCATGAATATGATAAAAATCATTCTTTTTGCATAGGATGTCTAATCCTAGAATATGGTAGGAAGTCCTCTTTTAGAATTATGCATAAAAATAAGATATGTATTATTTTCTGAGAATTTTACCATAGCTTCGTTGCTATTACTGATAATTCTCAATTTTTTTCTAAAAGAATAAAAGCTTGTAAAATAAAAATATGATAGTAGTTCCTGTTTTATGCTTAGAATCAAACTATGAATTTAAATCATAATTTAAATCATAATTATAAACATAACTATGATTATTCCACTAGATTAAGCTAATTTCAACATTCCTCTTTTCCCAAATTGTTAGGATAATCCATTTCTCATTTAGAATGAATTAAAGTAGTTTTCAACTACTCATAAACAATCTAAAATAATTTATCATTATTTTAATAGCACAAAATCATGAAAATATCTTTTTCTTAATCTCTATCTCATCAAGCCTAGAGTTTAGCTTTGACTTAAGAGACTATCATTGAGAAGCATCCTTTTCCAAGGGATTTAGCCATAAAGATGGCTATTCTTTTAGAGAGAGAGATTTATTTAAAGAAAGTATTACAAATAAGCATAAAGATTAACTTTCTCTTAATTAAACATTAAGAATTTAAGAGAAAGCTTGATTTGAATTAAAACAATCATTTAGAAAGCTTCTCAAGCTTGAGAGGGGTTGAGAAGAAGAAAGTCATTGAGATAAATTGGAAAAACCATAAAAATTTGATTTTACCTCCAAGTTTGGCTTGATTCTCTAATTGCAGTGAAGCCCCGACCAATCAATTGGTCCACCAAGAGGAGAAGAGCAACTCCAAGAGTTGTAGAGAGAGAGAGAGAGCTCCAAGCTCGCAAGAGAGAGGAAAATTTAAGGGATAATAGAAAATATGATTATTTTAATATAATACTAGCATGGTATAGCTCCAATATTTTATTACAAAAGAATGAGGGTCTATTTATAGGTGAGGGAGGCCACTAACCAAATTTAACTGGGTTCTAGAATTTTCCAAGTTCAGTTTGACTCAATTTGGACAAGATTTGGACCAATTTGGCTCCCTTTTTTATTTGGTTTGATCCAGGAGAGAGGAGAGATTAAAATATCACAATCTTTTTGAATTAAAAACCCTTCCACACATATGAAAAAGGTTCCTACCTCAAGAGTCCCCCTTTCCTTGCCAAGGTGTCAAAAATTCATCATTATTCTAAAATATCTCATTTTTTTAGTAATATCTCATAATTTTTAACTAATAAACCTTGTACTCAGTCAACTCTTCATCTTATGTGGGCATTTACTCACTTTTGGGTATTTTCTTTTATTCTTTTGGATTTATCTCATCCCAACACTTGGATTAATCCAATTGGCCCATTGGAACCTTAATTGGACCATAATCCAAATTTTTTTGAAAATGTAGATCCTTAGGCTAAGGTTCCTTATACCATTTTTAATTAATTCCTAATGCACATTGGAAAGTTCATTTTGAACTTCTATTTTAGGGAATCCATTTTAGACACTAGGAGGATTTTTATATCCAAAGATATCTCAATTTTAGATTATCTCTCTCTAGATATTTTCTCTCTCTAGGCCAAAACAGGGTAAAACAAGATCTTTCTTCTATTTCAGAGAGGGAAATAATTACAAGAGCAACAGGGGAGGTTCTTACACCTTTACACCTCAAAAGCTGGAGGGAGGAATCTTACATCCTATCCCACTTAAAAAACGTGAGATATCCTCATCTTGCAGAGCAGCTGGAGGATAAACTCTTTCACCTTAAGATCCAACTAATTCTGGGGTTCCTTGTAGTCTGGTCAACCCACACAAAATGTTGGGATAAATATCCCTTCTACAAGAAAAACATACAAAACTCATTATCAGAGAATAATTCAGAACATATCATTCATATCATTAACACAATAATTCAGAACATATCATTCATATCATTAACACAATAATTCAGAACATATAATTCATTCAGAACATATCATTCATATCCTTAACACAATAATGGTCCATCAGACCGAAAATTCCATCTTAACATTTCCCACGAAAATTTTAGTTATGCAAGTTCTCAATTTGTCATCCCTTAATTAGATCCACTGGATCAAAGGCTAGACATCATCAATCTATCAGCACAATCCACTGATCTCATAGTGATCTGCTAGAAGTTATAATCATCTTCCAGTTACTACCATCATCACTGGGATTCGTCCCATTCATCTTCATTGTGGCTTTGTTCAACTTATCTTCTTTCAACCAAAATTCAGAAATGATCATCTTTCAATGAGCATCCAAATTAATTCATCAATTCTCAACCAGAATTCAAAAATCATATCAATTAGCATTTGAATTCATCCTCTAGATAGTATTTTTGCTTATAACTTCAAGGTCTTAGATTTACTCGTATATATTGTCAGTAAAGAGCTACAGATATACCCACGGTATATACGGGTAGTCACGGTCCTTGGAGCTATAAGGTAAATACCATCATATCTAGGCCTCAAGCAAGTCAGGGATTCCATATAATTGCGGTCTTTCCATCTGAAGACCCAATTTTCAATTTATGAATCTTCATTCTCAATATCAATTTGTATGAATTTCATCACACAATTATAATCTTTTACTGATACTTCATAAATTTTTGACATTTCTTGCTTCTCGGTTGATCCTCTTTAGCCAATTGGCTCTGATACCAGCTAAAAGATCCCTGTCCCCTTTGCGCAACGAATTTTGGAGTGCTAGCAATGGAAGTAGCACTTCTTGCGTAGGGCAGAGCCTCTCACTTGGGGCCTCGCCCATGGATATCCAGACAAGAGACTAATCCCTCGGTTCTTCCAAAATCGAACTTAGAAAACTTCCCTTGCCCAGTAGACATAGGTGATTCCTCTGGGATATTTTATTCTAACGTAGTCAAGGTCTTCACTAACCAAATTGATTCGACCGAACCCGTAAGTCTCATGGTCAGATCAAGGAAGAGACTTGCACTTGGATCATAGAGTCCAATGCTTTTTTCCTCATCAAGAGGCACAGGCGTTGATTCTTTTCCATAGAACAAGGGTTATCCAGGATTTACTTCAACTATCGTAACTTAACAGAATTGAGTCTCATTTTAGGGATCCATCAGTCCATCCCATGGGTTAGCCAATCGCCCAACCACTGTAGTGATAGGATCCATTTATGAATTTGGTTATGTTTTACCCCGGGTACCAGGGAAAAGAGTTCCCAGGCCCCCTAGCCGACGCTTCAAGCAAACTTTAAGATAATCACACCACTTACACACCCAATATGAAATTGCCTTTTTCACAGATTGAGTTGTCTTTAAAACAATCTTTTAATGAAACCATAGTATCACTAATCATAATCCTCCAAAATATCTAGCTTGAATTCCAACTTTTAATCATTCTCCAACCCCCCTTTACCCAGCCACTCCATCCCCACTGAAGCCTCCAAGCTCCCGAACGGAGCTACCAACCTTGCAAAAACCTAATTGGAGTCACCTTCTCACTCTAGAAAATCAAGTAGGGAGTAAGTACAAAACCCGCAATGGGGTGCTCGTCTATATAGCCTTGTGGTATAAAACCTGTTTACAAGGTGCCAAAAAAACTCTCTTTGAAGACACGGTCGTTCACTCATGAAACCACGACTGTTTCTTAATCATCTACTGAGCCACGATTGTTCCTTCATCATCATTTGCTAGCCGTTCCTTTGTCATCTGCTTAGCCACAACCATTCACTCATGAAGACATGGCTATTCCCGTATAAAATGCTAATCCACGACTATTCCTTCATCATCTGCTTAGCCCCATGGTCATTCACTGATGAAGCCACGACTATTCCCTTGTAAAATGCTAAGCCACAACCATTCCCTTGTCCTCTACTTAGACATGGTTGTTTCCTTGTCAAAGGCTAAGACACGGCTGTTCACTATGTTTCCTTGTCAAATGCTAAGCCACGGCCATTCCCTTATCCTCTGCTTAGACACGGTCGTTCCTTTTTCCTCCGCTTAGACACGGTTGTTTCCTTATCAAAGGCTAAGACATGCCTATTCACGTTGTTTCCTTGTCAAAGGCTAAGACACAGCTGTTCACTATGTTTCCTTGTCAAAGGCTAAGACACGACTATTTCCTTGTCAAAGGCTAAGACACGGCCGTTCCCTTGTCCTCTGCTCAGACATGCCTATTCATTCAAGGAATCCATGACCATTCACTTTGCTTAACCAAGACCGTACACTCTTTAGCCATGGCCGTTCACTCATGAAGCTACGGTCATTCCCTTCCTGGAAAATCTATAAAAGGGGCCCCCCACCACCTTCATTTTACTCACTCTTCTCTCTCTCCCCTAGCCAAACTATTGCAAATTTTTCTCCCGAGCTTTCACACTCCCATACCAACTTTTTATCCTCAACAGCATGGCAGTCCCCCGGCCACTCTAATTGCTCCTATGAAGTCCTCATCATACACCCCAAAAAGAAGAAGCAACCTACCGATCCCCGTTTGGAGGAGTATGGGAAGTACCCTACCTAGCTCTCCCACCTAGGTGAGAACCTCAACATCATGGCAGTCCCCGACCCACTTTGATTGCTCCTATGAGGTCCTCACTCATACACCCCAAAAGAAGAAGCAACCTGTTGATCCCTGTTTGGAGGAGTATGGGAAGAACCCTACCTAGCTTTCCCACCTGGGTGAGAACCTAATGCCGCAAGTCAGCGCCGCCACACTGTCCACAACCTCATGTGAAGAACAACCACAAGGTTGAGCACAAGCTACTCTATTATATAGAACCTTGTTTTACAAAGCCATGATCGATCCTGCCATAGTGGCCTGCCTAGATAGGGCTTGATGGTTTACCCACTCTTCAACCCTCCACCTTAGTCTAGACCTCGTTCAGGATGCACTACATCTCCCCCGCATGGAGTACTCCGGTCGGCTGGCCAACGTAATGCAGCATGTCAGGGGTACATACCAGGGGCCCACAACAAAGGACATGGTGGAATGGCATAATATTTCCTGCCCAAAGCTTGTTATGCCAGCCCGAGCCCTTTTGTTTTCCTACTCACCACCCGATGGACTGACCGATTCAATTGGTGCCACCTGTCCACCTTCGCCCGCATTCATCAAGGGGTGCATGTTAACTAGGCGGAGTACATCCACAAAGAGCTCCATGCAGTATGGGCCAACCCCCAAGGCAAGCTCACGGCCTCCTCCCTCCTCACCAAGGTGATCTACCACGCTGGCTGGCTCAAACTCCCCCAGTCCAGGGTACCACCCCCATTTCACCCTCCTCTCCCGGAACCCGAACCCTCTCCAACTTCTCTACCCCCTAAACACCATCACACCAACACCCAACAACGGGAGGCTGCCTGCTGCCACCAAGTTGCTGATGTGGCTAAGGCACAAATCAAAGAGGACTAGGAGGCCGAAGCCCACAGAAGAGAATAGGAAGAGGAAGACCAGCGCACAACCCAGTTTTTTTAAGAGAACCTTTTTGAAACCCCCCTCCTCATTTCTCCTCTCCACACCCTCCCTTTTCGGAAGCAGGTTCATCGTTTCCATCCTTCTCTCAACAGAATACCATGGACACATTGTGCTGGGCCCACATAGGCAGTTTTACCTCCCAAGCTACCTACTCTAAGGGCATTCACTCGACCCACGACGCTGTCTCGGATTTTGCACAGGGCTTTTCCAACCTTGTCCTGGAGCTGCTCACCTCCATGACAAATTACATGCAGAGACAATAGGAGAAAGTCACCGCTGCCTAACAACAAAGGAGCATACCCAAGAAACTCTCCATCCACGAAGCTACTCTTGCCAACCAGCAACTCCATGCGGCCTTGGAGGACCGCGAGGCCACCCTCACCACTACCCTCACAACTATCCAACGAGCTCAAGCAACAACTAAATGCCACCTAAGAGGCTGAGCACGGCAGCAACTAGCCCTTTCCCTTGCCCAAACCGAAGCTAACCAACTGAAGCAAAGAGCTGCTTGCACAAAGGACGAAGGCAACCACCTCTACCTCTCCTTCAATAAATATCGAGAAGTGTCAGAGGACACCCTTCGTCTCAGAAGGACCTTAAGCTACTGCAAGAAGCAGAGGCACATGCCACTCTCCCCCACACCTTCTAGGCCAGTACCAAGTGTGGTTGAACTCAAGATCGACTTGTTGATGGACTCCACCACGAAGGTCCCTTGCCTCGCCACCCCTTTGTAAAACCCCAATCAAATCCTCGACCTCTCCACCACTGTGCCCTCTGCCTTAACCTCCTCCAACATGACATCTTCATCAACGATGACCCCATCTCCCCCGAGATCCTTTCCTATATCATCACCAAAATTGCATTTGACTCTATCTCCTTCCTCATCATCACCCTCTTTCTCCAATCCCAGATCTCCTTCTCTGAACCTGCCATCCTCTTCAACCTCCCTGTTCACCCTCTTACTGCCAATCTCATCAATCAGGCAAACTTCATCAGGTATGGGCGCCCCACCACATGACACACTTGATCTCGTCAATCCTGAGGGTCTATGCCCATACTTGTACCCTTCCTCCACAACTGCCAAAGCCCTACATTTCCTTTAGCACCAAGGGTGGGAGAAAGTATATTGGGCCTAAAAATCTTTACATCGCTATGAGCTCCCACCCTATGCCCCTCCCTAACAGACTCATGGTCCTATACCATCATTGTTACCTCTAACTCCAAGTGATCCAACCACTGGGATCATGCAATCTGATAATTCCCATGTGGCCTTACCCCTCGACATCTCCCCCCAGGAAGCAGGCGATGCATGCCTCTTCTTCTATTCGAACTACCTCGACAACAACTCCGAGGATGACGACAACAGTGGAATTAGTCCCGAAAATCCCCCCACTGATCCACCCTCCAATGATCCACCCACACTGATCCACCCCCATTGATCCACCCACACCCTCGTCACCAACCTCCATCCCCTCATCCCTCCCAACCTAGAACCAGCTCAAAACCTCCACCCCCCACCACCCCCAAGTACCCAACATCATACCTCGGCACCCCCCACCACTTCCACCACAACTCTTCCCCTTTTCCCCTCACCTTCCTCTACACCCCCTCACATACCCTCTCCTCCTATACCACCCACACCTCCTTCACCACCCCCACCCTTAATCTTCATTTGGGTCTACCCAAAAGCCGTAAAGATATACCCTCAACATCAGCAAGTCCCCCACCCTTCCTCGTCACCACCCTTTTCACTATAACCTCTCCCTCGATTACTCCTCCACCCCACTTGTAATCACCACCTGACCTCCCTTCCCCCATACCTTTGGAGGAAAGAGAGATTCCCTCGCCACCCCTACACAACAGGAGCACAAAGAGGTGGACCCACCCCTCAACCGCCTCAACTGGAGTGACCCACTAGATCACACGCAGTTCGAGCACACAATTAGTATCCTACTCGGTCGATAACTCCAACACGCCCCAATCAGCAAGCTTACAGATTCACTAGACATCCATGTCCTTCGGCCCAAACACAATGCTTGGAAGCACCAACACCCACATCGACAACGTGGCGTTACAGCGGCCCCCTTCCAATGCTCACCCCTCATAACCTTCAAGCTCATGGGTGAGCAGCCCATTTGGTGCCGACCTTTTCTCCTGAAGTCCTACATCTAGGAGCAATACTGCAAGGCACCTCGTCACCTATGGAATAAACCTTGCATACTTTCCTATCCATGGGGACGATGGGCTTGTGACTTATTTCAGAAGGAGTAGACAACAAACCCCAAGCTAAAATACAACTTTCCTTGGTTCGTTCCACCTACGTCCCAGAGCCCCTACACAGAGGCCACCATGCTAACAAAGATGCATACATTCATTGACCCAATACCATAAGATCCTTGACCCAACTATTATGGTACCATCCATTTCTTCAACTTGGTCATCACACTTCTGGGGGCCTTTCCAAATTGGAACCACTACTACAAGCGTAGCCAAGGCCTTGCCTTCGATCTTAACAAAGGCCTGACCTTAAAGCAACTATTCGGCGGCTACTACGAGCACATCCAATGGATGCCCGCATGGCGCTTGCTAAAGACATGAGGGAGACTACAATTTGGACCAGCAAAGTTGTTCATCGACCCCCCCCATCCTAAATCGCAGTACAACTTCATCCGGACTTACTCCATCTACTATCGCTGCTGAGTCTCCTTGCCAACTCCAAGGACGGATCTAAATTAGGAGGGGCTTCTTTCTCTTCTTGTCTTTTTCTTGATATCACTCTTGCACACACCAAGGCATAGAGTAGAGGTTGAGCTCTCCATAGCTCCCTTCCTCTTTGCTCACTACCTAGACTGTGGAAGCTCCATTTGAGTGACACAAGTGAAGGTGGAGTGAGCCCCTAGCAGCCTCACATAGGGGAGTTAACCCTCATTAGGGTTGGCTAAGTGCTAGCCCCCAATTTACAAGCTTTTATTCTTTTAATTTTTTTTTGAGAATTATCAGTAATAGCAGTGAAGCTATGGTAAAATTTTTTAAAAATAATACATATCTTATTTTTATGCATAATGCTAAAAGAGGACTTCCTACTGTATTCTAGGATTGGACATCCTATGCAAAAAGAATGATTTTCATCATATTCATGGGAAATATATATTTTTTGTAATTATGCATAATTAATTGATTATGAGAAAAGAGTAATTTTTGGTAAATTTATTTTTACACAAAAAGAGGAATTCCCATGATATTTGAGATCCAAGTAATTAAATGGTAAAAGAGGAATTTTTGGCATAATTCAAGTTATGAGTATTTATCAAAAGCAAAATTTTGAGCATTATTAAATTTATTGGGAAATATGGGTAGAATTGATTTTACTAAATCCCATGAATCTTTTACTCAAAAAGAAGAATATTGAATATATTTTAATTGAGAAATTTGAGAAAGAATATGAAAATGTCCATCGAGAAAACTTGGATAATTCTTATTTAGAAAAGAGAATCTGGAATCCCTGGGAGGATCGAGGATCCAATGAGTAAGTGGAAGTTTAGAATTAATGCTCATTAATGAAGCTTAAGGAATGAAAATACAATACTTAAATGCTCTTTTTGAATTTTTATTATTCAATTTTGATAAAGTTTATTTTTCCTTTTTAAACCTTCAACAACAACACTCTGTTACGTAGATTCAATGGGATCGAGAAAAAGTACCTTTAACAAGGCCAAGAAATTGGTTGAAACTTAAAAAAGTCCTATCGGTATCAAAAGTAGAAAACGATACTAAAAGTGGATGTGATAAGATGTGATGTGGAGTTGCATGAATGTAAATGAATATGATGGGATGTAAATGAATGCGATGTGATTAGATGAGATGTGAAGTGATAGATGTGCATGTGAATGAATGGATGGATGTGGATTGATGTGAATGTGAATGAATGGATGGATGTGGATGAATGTGATGAGATGTGAATGAATGTGATGTGATAAAGGATAGATGTGGATGGAATGTATGTGATGTGATGTGGATACAATGAATGTGCTGGATGTGAATGGGTGTGATGAGATGTGAATGGGTGTGATGAGATGGGAATGGATGTGATGTGATGTGAATGGATGTGATGTGATATGAATGGATGTGATGTGGATATGGGTAGGTGTGAATGGATGTGATGTGATGTGAATATGATATGATGAGATGTAAATAGATGTGAATATGACATAAATAGATGTGAATATGATGTGATGAGATGTGACGTGGATGGATGTGATGTGATGAGATGGGGATCTGAAAAATGAATATAAATGGATATGATGTAATGTGAATGGATGGATGAGATGTAAGGTGGATGAATGTGATGTGATGTGGATCTAGTTAGATGTGAATGGATAAGATGTGATGTGAATGGATGTGATGTGGATCGGGGTAGATGTGAATGGATGAGATGTGATGTGGATATGGGTAGATGTGAATGGATGAGATGTGATGAGGATGGATGTGACGTGATGTGATGAGGATCTGAATAGATGTAAATGGATGTGATGAAATGTGATGTGGATGAATGTGATGTGATGTGGATAGATGTGATGAGATGTAATATGATGTGATTGGATGAGAATGGATGAATGTGATGTGATGTGGATAGATGTGATGAGATGTAATATGATGTGATTGGATGAGAATGGATGAAGGATAGATGTGATGTGGATAGATGTGATGAGATGTAATATGATGTGATTGGATGAGAATGGATGAAGGATGATGGGAATAGAAATGACTGGATGAGGAATAGAAATGACTGGATGAGGAATAAGCAAAGTGAATTGATTTAGAAGAATGTGAAATAACGAGAAATGATGTGGAACAATGTGGAAAGTTGAGAGTTTGTTAGAAACTATAATTTTGACATGTTTTTAAATGATTGTTTTATGTCAAGAATGCTGGGAAAGCATTTTGTCCATCTTGTGAATGAGGTTGTGGTGGAGACCTAAGTGATAAAGTTGCAACAGCTGACGAAGAGCCAATGGAGGACGTCTCACGTAGCAAGGTCAGCCGAGGTCTTGACCAGCCTCCCTCAGTTCGATTTAAATGGTGAGCTTCCAGTACGGTGGATGAGGGACCAAGGAAATGGCCTATGAGTGAAGCACTAGGTGACCTTCTTTGCGAAGGAGCCTAGAGGGTGTTGACCATATGGTGCTCGGGCTCTGGGTCATCGAAGATACCCACGCATGTGTCGGGGAAGAAAATAGAACAAGGAGTTAGAGTTGTTTTCTGAATACGGGCATGGATCTGGTTAATTGGCCTTGTTGGTCCTTAACGGATGAGTCCATGGCTCTTTTATATGGATATGTTGGTTGATCTTGCTGATCTTCAATGGAGAGTCCATCTGGATTTTTCTTGCTGATCTTCAATGGAGAGTCCATCTGGATTTTTCTTAAGTGATAATAATTCCAGGTACTATGAGCTACGAACTATTGAAAAGGCCCCTAAGTGAGTAGGCGGTGAGCGTTTTGGTTGCCAATGATGCCATAGGTACGCTAAGGAAGAAATGAATGGAATACTTGATTATATTTCCGGGTGCTATGAGCTAAGAACTATGGAAAAGGCCCCTGAGTGAGCAAGTGGTGGTGAGAGTTCTAGTGCCAATGAAGCCATAGCTACACTGATGGAGGAGTCGGATGATAAGGGTTGGTGGAGTGGCTGAAGTTGAAGGGAAATCACTATCGAGAATAGTGGATAGGGGTTATATGGTCATAGCATCCTCCTGAAGTTTTTCTTTCCCTTTATCTCGCGTGCTAGTAGTGGTGGTGGCAATGGAGGCTATCTTGAACTGCAATTGGAATTTTTTGGTTCCAGGATCACGAGAGTAGGAACAATGCACTTTGGTTTTTCACGGTACCCAGATATATTGGTTGCCTTCATAGACATGTTGAGCTTGTAGGAGAGGCTTAGGGATCCATTTGTAGAGGTGGTCACGGTGTTGGCACTCCTATGTCCATTAAAAAATGATTAGAAGTCCATAGAGGGGATGAGCCATGTTGATGTACATAAAGATGAAATGTCAATAATACCCGACATATTCCATGAAGCGCTAGATTCCTTTGAAATTGGTGCAGTGGCACTCAAGAATGAGTCTCACCTTGTTGTCGTCTATGGAGATTCCATGTTTTGAGATAATGTGTCCCAAGATTACTCCGTGCCAAACCAAAAATTGGTATTTAAGAGGATCGAGAGAGATTCGGTAGAGTTGGCATCTCTCTAGCACTTTCCGTAAACACTCTAAGTGTGCTTTCCAAGTAGAATTGACACAGAGGTCATCCATGATGACTTCAAGGAATTTCCAAAGATATTCCTTGTAGGCCATGCACATTAGGCATTGGAAGGTTCCTGTGGCATTGGAGTCAGCCCAAATGGAATAACATGGTATACATACGTGCCCCATTTAGTAGCAAAGGCTATTTTATGTTGATCCTTTGGATCGATCAACATTTATTTGTATCCAAAGAATCCATCAAGGAAGCTGTAGGCTTCCTTTCCTGTGACTCTCTCGAGCACATGCTCTATGAAGGGAAATGGATAGTGATCCTGTATTATTGTGGCGGCATTGACCTTTTTGAGTTAGTTCTACGCACACACACTTTTCCGTTCTTTTTGGGTACTATCACTATGGGTGAAACACATTCTGTGTGCTCTATCTTGTAGATGAACCATCTTGGAGTATTGGGACTCATAGGGTATGCTCTTTGCTTTATTGGTCTCCTTACCTCTACCATGGGGATGGTATGTTTGACCACTTCTAGAGGTACACCCTACATGTCTGTGTACTTCCATGTGAAGCAATCCTCGAATTCTATGAGACGAGTGACTAGGTCTTTCTCTTCCTCTGCGATGAAGAGGTCTTCCCATATGTAGGTGGGTCTAGGATCTTTACCCGGGCCTGCCAAGTTAACTTCTTTAACTTTGGCCGGACCATTGTAAGATGTCCCTGGCTCTCCATCATGGGTTCTTTCGGCCAAGTCATATTGTACAAAACAATTGGCCATTTTTAAGTTCCTTAAGCGCTTTCTTCTTCCATTAGTTTTTTGGCTTCTTTTTCTACGAGCACTAACTTTTTGTTGTGTGCCTCATCCACGGAGCAGCAAAGATTTTGAGGTTTAGGTTAGGAATCAGTGGGTTACTTCAGTTCGGAGGTGACAATATTGACCAGAATGGGAACGTCGGGGGCGAAGCTCCTTCTACCAAACTTGGCAAAAGTAATCATGCGTGTGTCGATAGCTCTAACATGTTTTAGCCAATGTTCTTTCGATTTAGATGAGAAGACATATGCATTTTTTCTAGGAAAACCCTTGGTTTTACAAGTTCTGCTTGGATGGTTTCCCTATAAATGGTTCCTCCCTATTATAATTTCTAGGCTCATGACTTGTGACTTCGGGCATACACACAACGCTTAGCATGTTGAGGGATGCGATTTCTTGCCCATCAGCTGAGCAAATCGGGTGCCTGTGCATCTTGGAAATATGTCCAAGGAAGCCAGGATATGCATCCAATTCTTAGAGTCTTCTCGCTTTGGGGAGGGGTGCAAATTCCACGCTATCCCTCTCCTCGTCAATCGTCTTATGGCATGTTTGGCATAAGTGGACTATGGTGGATCGGGTTGTTATTACCGAATCCTCTCCGAAGGGTCGGCCATTCATAGGATGGACTTTCCAAGTGCACAGGTTGACCTTTACCATTTGGTCTTTCTTTCGGATATGGATATGATCCATGTCCAATCATGGATCATTTTGGTTTCTCTCATGAAGGGACGTCCTAGGATGCAATCATAAGAAATAGGCTACTGGGGGCTGAAGTTCATCACCACCACGAAGGTGTGTTGAAAGTTGGTCCCGAGAGTCTTGATCTTCAAATCCCTCATCAGGAGGCCTATGGGCCTTGCAGTGGCTCCATCAACAAGTTTCACAAGTAAAGCCGTGTCATCCATGGCAAGTGCTCCACATTTCTCCCAACATTGTTTAGTAATAATGCTCACTCCTACTCCTCCATCCAGGATGGTGGTGACTTGAAGGCCATCAAAAGTTATAGGTATTTCTCTATTGAGTTCATCTCCTTTGAAGTATTTCCCTAGTTTGTTGACTCAAGCAATAGGGGCACTAGTGATTCCATGGGGCTTTACGAATCCATCCTCCTCTGTCTCGTCAAAGCTTTCTAGTTTTATGGGCTCTTGCATTCCTACTCCTAGGCATCCTTCCATCCAATCCTTCAAATCCTTACATAGACTCGGGTTGCCTTGGAGTAAGGTGCCAATGTGGATTTGGATTTAAGAAGATAGGAAGGAGGAGAGACCTGCAATGCCTCTAAGAACTGGTGCAATTTCCTAAGTTGGAATCACCCTTGTCCATGTTTAGGCTCTTGCGGGTGTAGGGTGTCGGAAGCTGGACTTCCGTGTTTTTTCTTTTTGGGAAATCAACCTTGCAATCGAATTTCCCTTGTGTGGGGGGTATCTACATCTATTGGTCATACCATTCAAGGAAGTCTTCCACATGGTGCTTTGGCCATGGGAACCTTTATTGTATTCTTGGGCTTCCTCCTTAGTTGGTCTTACATTGAGAATTGAGGGACATTCTTCAAGGTATGTTGTTTGAGGTTCCTCTTCCAATTGAGCTTGACAGTCCCTGACCAATCTTGAGCCACCTTTAGCCTTTCTTTCTCTTCAGTGGGATGCTGTTATATGTACATTATGTGTGCTATGTTATATACACATTGTGTGTGCATATACTAGGAGGCTAACCCACATTAGGCTTGTGAGCATGGGAGCATGGGAACAAGCTCTAGTGGAGCATGGGTTAGGACTAACCTTAAGGGTTAAGGTTGGGGTCATGCATCCAAGGGTCACACATGAGAAATGGAAAGTCAAGAGTCACTTGAGGGCCCTCCTATATAATAGGGGCATGGGGCACACTCAAGGGAGCTTGGGGGGGCTTGGAGGCTTGGAGGCTTATGCTATGGTCTATTGTGTAGAGGTCCATATCTACTCATCTACCATTTCACAATATAGCTACATGCTATTGGATTGGAGTTATACCTCTTGATGGTATGGGACATCAAGGTAGAGGTATGATGTATTTCATTTATTATTCATGTGTGCATCCCTTGGGCTCGAGGGTGGTTGGGTGGTTGAGTTTATGCCTGATTTATGCATGTTTATGCATAACAATTATCTAGAGAGATCTTAGGGTTTTAATAGGTGCCTTTCTTTCTCTTCAGTGGGGTTAGTAGGATATTTGGCTAGGGAAGTTGTTTGGGGTCTACTTGTCCTCTAACAAGAGGGGGCTAAAGGTAGCACTTTCTCCTCTTTAGATGAGGAGGTTGACTTAGTGGTGGTTGTTCCCTTCTCAGACCCACTCTTAATGACCACATGGCTATTCCCCTTGCCTGTCTTCGTGGCCTTCTTCTTTTTGCGAGTGCCTTATCGTGCATGCTTATTCTTCTGAGACTTCCTTATGGGATAGAACTTTTGCATGTCTAGGGTGTCCCTGATTTTGCGAGGTCGATGCCTTAACTGTAGTGGCGTGAGCTGTAGCCCTTATTCTACTTTACATTCTGGTAACTGTATTAAGAGGGACCGTATGGATGAAGCCATCTCATAAACTTAGCAAATTAATGTTGGTTCTAGGATATGTGTTTTTCCCATTGTGCTTGTTCTTAGTGGACAGTCCTTGTAAATATGGTTTATTCCACACCCTGTGTATAAAGGAGTTAAGGTGGAGGTACTCATAGGAGTAATAGCTATCCCTTTTTTGATAGGACACTCAGCTACTCGGTGAGGTCCTGTTGCACACAGTGATAGCATTGCATGGGTGGTCGTTTGGCCATGTTATTCAAGTCCCGTCCCCGTGGAGTTGGGGTTGCTAGGTACACAAGGTACATCTAGTCTTGCTTCATCATCATGTAGTGACTTAGGATATGGGAGGGTGGACTATTTGATTTGAAGGGCTCAAAGGTGATCCCTTCAGTGGCTTCCCCCTCATCACCCTCTTCGAAGATTTTAGTCAAGGTTGCCTAACAAAACGGGTTTGATTAGAGGTAGTGGGGGCTGTGGTGGTAGTACAGGGGGTGGTAAGGGCACTTCGGGTACCCTAAGGAGTCCTCTCTGAGCCACTTCATGGCCTGGTTAAGGTGCATCATGTAGTGCTTGTGCTGGTAAGGCCAACAGTTGTCTAGGGTTTGTTGGTAAGGCTTGGGATAGGGCTCGGGCTTGAGCAGCTCTTTGATGGTAACAATTTGTGGTTTCATGATTGACCATCTTTGAAGCACAACAGCATTAGTAGAGAGTGGGACATGGTCTCAAATGTGGACACTACACGTGCTAGTATGGTTATCACGACAAATCGGGCACCATACTAACTCCCTCTTTGGGTAAATATGGGGTTGGCCGACTCAATCCCTTCCTTGGCATGTTCTCCAATGTTGGGTCATTTTCTGCATCAAGGCTGTTGTCAGTTGTTCAACCTATTGTCCTGATTTGAGGAGGAACCTTTCCCTTTCCCTTCAGATCTTGTGCTGGTAGTTTTAAAGGATGCCTCGGATGTGCCTTCAATTCTCAGGAATGAGTTCCCTTGAAATTATCCTCAAAGTCCATAGCACCCCTGCAGCATTGCTCAAAGGAGGTGTGGGGCTAGAGCGCATAAGGACTTGTGTAAGGGTATATCTTCAAGGCCCTCGAGGAACCTCCCAATCAACCTTTCATCCGAGAACTTGTCTCTGTCGTTACAGCGGGAATGGAGGTATCTCACTCAGTTAATATAGTCCTGGATGGGTTCCCCATCCTTCTGTTTTACGTTGTGGAGTTGGTTGATTGGGCTCCATTGGGTTTCCTTGGCGTGATTATCCTACTTTGAATGCCTCTTTCAAGGCTTCAAAGGTGACCTTATCCTCTACCTTTAGTGATCGAAACCACTACCCAGCTTTGCCATCTAGGCTGAGGCCAAAGGCACTCACCTTAACCTGGTCATCCACATGGCTAAATGCCTCACAGATCTGATTGAACATTTCTAAATGTGGTATGGGATCTCCAGTTTCATCAAACTTGGTGATTAATTTAGAGATGTGGGATGGTTTATTCTTTTCCTATCTTGGCCCTTGTGTCAACTAAACTGGTCCCGCTGGTGTTATTTCGACAGCTACCTCATCCCTATTTCCATGGCTATTCTCAACATTTCAGGAGTCAGTTTTGACATGGCAGCTGGAGCTGGTTTACGGGTTGGGGTAAGATAGGTGGGGTAGCTGGGCTGGGTAGGTAGTATACCATTGGAGGTCCTTACCCCAATGGTGGACCAGTCTGAATGTCATAAGGTCCCATGTGATATCTGGGATATATTCTGCTGCTACCTAGGTGCTGCAAGTTAATAGAATTGTTGAATTGCTGCTACCTAGGTGCTGCAAGTTAATAGAATTGTTTAGGGCATCCTCACTTCCTTTGATAGGAGGTTTTCGCTCGGGTGAGTGGGTTCCTTTTCTAGGTGCTGGACATAGCCCGTGTTTAAGAAGATGCACAACATCAAGGTGGCTTGGCAAATTTGTTTTTGTATGCAACTTTAAAATATATATATTTTGTATGCAAATTTGTTTGTGTATGCAAAGTTGATGTATTCCATCAAATTTTCCACACAAACTTAATGTTGTACACATCAATGCTGCAATGTGGAAATATATCCGTGACCCAAATTTTATGGCAGTGTGACTCCTCCTCCTCAACCTCATCATCATCTTAATTGACCAGAGGCACAAACATCATGGGGTACATTGCACTATTACACTTTATCTTTGATCTTAATGAAGGTCCAGATTTAGAACACATCGCTTTCTACTACGACCGATTATAGTGCTAGGTCACTACTACCACCAACAATTTATAAGCATTCGATAGGGTGCATAGCTAGGGGTGAGGAGGGGGACAGGGCATGCTTTCTTCTTAGGGGATCCAGATGGTGGCCCACCCCTTGGCCCAAAGGGCCATTATAGTAAAACCTCATAGGTTTTTCCACCTATCGAGCGACAATGTAATTGGTGGTCATTTAGTGAGCATAAGCCCAAAAATTCATACATGGTGGTTATATGAGGCGAGTAGTGGTTTTTTTCCTAAAAGAGCATAGTTTCTTACACAAAGTTGATGCACTATATCAGCTTCTCCATGCAAACTCAATGTTGTGCATCGAGTTTGCCCCACGAATTCGATGCACAACATTGAGTTTGTGTGGAAAATTTGATACATCCAATTAACTTTGCTCACATAAGCCTGCCACCATAAATAGTGATCATGATGCAATAACTAAAAAGTAAAAAATTTTATTAGTATAATAGCCCTAAAAATAACCAAGCCCAAAAAAATTATTTTGTCCTTGGGCACTTTATCTCTTGTATAAATCTTCGTTCTATCCCTTTTTCTACATAGCAGGAATCTCTATGCTACGGAACTTTTGTATGTTGTCTATACCATGCTAATAACTACCGAAATCTATTGGCCACACTACATGTTATTGTTTCTACGCGTGTTGATGCAAATATAGTGGTGGACAAAAGAGAAGGCAACCTTCATCTAAGGCAAGATCTTCTCCTCTATTCAAACTTTAGAGTTTTTTCTTTATTTGATTCTATTGTAATACATCAAGTTTCCCATGAACTCGATGCAATGTATCGAATTTCCTCGTAAACTTAAGGTTGAGAACAATCTACACTCAATATTTTCCTAAAACTGTTCTTATGCCTTCTCCTATGCCCTTAATAACTTGACATCCATATCGATGCGGTGCATCAAATTCTAGGGCCACAAGTTCATACAATGTAAGTCCTCCCGCTTGTTACTTTTTTGCTAGAAAAATTAATTTCATTACTTAATTCATTCTTAAATGCTTATTTTTTTATTGTATAAAAGTACTTTTTTATTAATATTATTTAATTTTTGGTGTACTTTTAATGCCTTTTGATTTCATTTTCTTGCTATATGGAAGCTTATTTCTTCCTACATGTTTTTGTTTTTATCTTTTTGTAATGGCCTTGTGAATGCCTTGTTGTGGCTTCCTTTAATGATTAGTTCCACATTATTATTTTAAATCATATTTGATTGGTTGAACCAACTAATAATTATTTTGCTAAATCTATTTCTTTATATCCATAAAGTAGGGGTGATGAGATGAATAAGTCCTCTAAGAGGCCCACCATTGAACGCTCTGGGATTTGATTCACCTCCTCAAATACAAGTTACAAAGAAAAAAAGAAAGAATGTTTAAAAAAACTACAAAGGAAGCCCAATCTACTACTTTACCTGGGAAAAGATCCCTCTTCCAACAAGTGGAGGCTTCACAACAACGTGAGAAGAGAGATGGTGCTGTGCAAGACTCAAGCCTACCATCACAATGTTGGATGCTATTACAAAGGAAGAAGTGAAAACTCAAACTCAACCAAGTTTTGGGACCATTGCCACTTTTCCTCCCCAAGGTACTGCAACAAACTAAAGCCTTCAAACAGGGGGATTTATAGCTTCATCATCGTCTTCTATTGATGAAGATGAAGAGAATGCCTCTTATCAAAAGGAGGATAAACCTGTTTCCATTCCTATGAGAGCTAGGACAAAGATATCAACTTATTATGTATCCCCAAGAATGAACCTATGTCCATTCTTGTGACAAAGACAACAACTTATTATGTATCCCCAGGAGAACTTCTCATGGTTTTATAAATGCACCATCAGGATAGACCTCAACTCTCGATAGGTACATCAATTAAAACTCTTGCTTATCTTCAACATGAGTGGATTCTTTCTAGGATTGATGGTAATCTTTCAAACGGAAGGGATTTATAGCTTCATCACCATCTTCTGTTGATGAAGATGAATAAGAGAATGCCTCGTATTATCAAAAGGAGGATAAACCTATTTCCATTCCTCTAAGAGCTAGGACAAAGACAACAATTTGTTATGTACCCCAAGAGATGAACCTATGTCTGTTCCATGTGTGACAAAGACAACAACTTATTATGTACCCTTAGGGAGAACTTCTCATGGTTTTATAAATGCACCATCATATAGACCTCGACTCTCGGTAGGTACATCAAATAAAACTCTTGCTTATTTTCAACAACATGAGTGTAGTCTTTCTAGGATTAATGGTGATCTTTTTTTCATCATTGCTAGGAATTTTGGCAAGGGTAATCTTCTTAGACATCAAATGTCTTTTAAAAAAGTGTTTAAGGTAGATTATATAGGGGAAGAAAGAGATGATGTTATTTTTTTATTGTTGATGATATGAACAACATTAGAGAGTTTCTAGTAAGCCAAAATAATCTTCAACTGGTCCTTTTTAGCTAGTGATTATACAGGGGAAGAGAGAGAGATGATGTTATTTCTTTTATTATTGATGATATGAACAACATACAAAGTTTTTAGTGAGCCAAAATAATCTTCAAGTGGGCCTTTGTGGTCCTATGCAGCTCACTTGTGCCTTGGAAAATTATGACAATCTGTTAGTGAGCTTAGGACCTTTCTTGACTCCAACTAATGTAGCCTCTAATGTTGCTAGTTAGGGGTCACCCTCCCAAGAGGCTCCAAGGTCTTCTTCTTACCACTCTCATGGGAAAGGAGGGAAACAGAGAGAAGTTAAAAGGAATAATTGTATGTTTATAAGCTCTCGAGGTGAGAGGGAATCTCATAATAACACCAATTTGTTAAGCAAGGAGCATTCATATTCTTTAGATGACAACTAGAAGCCTAACATCATCACTCTTGGTGGTGAGCTTGGCAGCACAAGTGCACTCCGAACTCAATAAAATAAAATAAGGGAGATAATTAAATAGCAAAGAATTGTGCTCAATGGTAAGATTTTAAACTTACCAATGGAAAAGATACATCGACCACCTATTGATACCCCATCTGGTAGAATATTAATGGAGATTAGAGAACCTCACATACTACATGTCAATAATCTTAAGAAGAAAATGAAGGTAAATCCCTATGCCATAATGGTTCCATTTATTAGTTTGGTAGACCCCCAATATTCTCCAAATGAAAACAACTTAATGGCAAAATGTCAGAATTATAACTATTATGTCATTGGGGGTTCACACTATACTGGCTAGAAGGGATTTATTAAAGGAAAATCCAAGCAGTCCTTACTATACAGTACTGTAGACTTTAAAATCTATGCTACTCTCATAGTTAAAGAGTAAAAACTTCTTGTATAGGATCATAATAACGATAATGACTACTGTGAAAAGATATCTCAGGTTGAGAAAATCACATTTTTTTCACCACCATGAGTTTAAGAAATATGTGGCACGATACCAAAAGATTGATGGCATATTAAGAAGATAATGTCTTTTAGAGGTTGGGATTTTTATGGAGAAAGAGAAGCTCTCATATGGACTCAAAAAGGATGATCCTCTATTTCAGCTTGCCTTTTGCATTGGACATATTTGGGATCTTCAAAATAGAATCGTTTCAATGTGGGAAATAAAGCTTTGAAAGGGTAGAAGACCTCTAAAAGGTTAAATGAATCTTGATTAAATTTGGTAAGAAGGTGGATATATCAATTGAAGACCTTGCGGAAGACATGAAGCTTAATCCACGGTGAGCACTTCAAGGAGTGAAGGATCAGACATCGCTAGTCTTTATTTTATCGTGTGCCATTTCAAAGGAGCTATCACGTGATGAAATGTCTTTGGAGATACAAAATTAAGTGAAGTTTTTAGTTGTACATTTTTTATCTTCTTGATGTAAATGAAGTATTTATATTGTCTTTACATGTGGCTTTTAGCCATAAAGTTTATATGAAGATGCAAGAGGGCATGATAAAGAAACTAAACTACACCACTTGGGATGATGTACGTGTATAGTATTCCCAGTCTAGCTCTCAGGAAGTTTTGAAAGATTCTTTCTTGTCCTTCATAGATTGGGTAATATTATTATTTTTATTATTAAAGATTTAAATGTGATGGTATGTTAGTATTTTTAAGAAACCAGCCACTTAGTATTATATTCTTGTGTATTGAATACAATAGATCATGTTCGTGGTTTTCATTTCAAAAGTTTCTTTAAAATGCTCATGGTTGCTATTGGGATGACATTGAGCAAAGACATATCAAAGCACATAATGTCAATGTGTCCAGATTCTCCAATGTGCTTTATTTTCCCACAGTGACTAGGAAATTAAGGCATGTGACTAATTCCAAAGTCTTGGTGAATCCCTACCAGAAGCCTTAGTACTTAATAAATTGTTTGATTGACCTATTTTTTCTCCAAATGATTGAATACTTGACTTATTTTCTAGAACTGGCATGCAATTATTCTTATTGAAAAAATTATATTTAAATATATAATTTCATATTATTGATTGTGTGTTAGTTCTTATGTACATTGTTTAAAAAACTGCAAGTATAACTATGACATGTGCAGTTAAGAGAAAGAGAAACTGTAGTTGAAAAGGATGAGATCCAAGTAGCCTTTATTCCTATGCATGTGAAGGGTGCTATGGAACTACCAAATGAAGATCAGGTGGGAGCAGTCCATTGATGCTAATGAGAAGTTCCAATCAACATCAAAAGAACCTATGCCTCCCCTCTCTAAATGAGCTTGGGGAATTCGCATCTATGCTAGAAAATGAGAATCTTACTTTGATTCCCATTGGTCCCCAAGGAGAAGAAAACAATGACCAATCCAACAAAGAAGCCGAGACTAAGATAGAATCAGGTTCTAGATGTTTAGATTTTTCAGTCTACTACTTTATATAATTTAGTTTATTATGAGTCTACTACTTTACATACTTTAGTTTACTACTATGGAAACCTTCAGGAAATTTTATCTCATCTCTGTAGGAAGAACTTTTATTTGTCTTGGCTTTGTTATTTGTATCTAGAAGTAGAATCAAGAATGTTTGTGGGGTTTTTCGTCGTAAGTTATTGGGCTTATGATGTTATCTATTTTTTATCCCTTATCAAATAATGTGCATATTTGTTCAAAGAATATTGTTGAGAATCAATTCTAAACATTAGAACGAGTTGATTCAGTGGGCTAAAACTTGTAGAAATTACGGTCAAACTTTCAAGAACAGACCTAAAAATAAAATCTAGTTTCAAACTGCACACTAAATTTTCCTATTTTAGATAAGGATTATAGTGAAGCTTTTAAGCCACCACAAGATCTATTAATTCATTGAAGATCATTCCTCATTTGTAGTGATGCTTTCAAGCCACTACAAGGTTATCAATTCATCAAAGATAATTTTGATGGGTTTGGAAACAAAGAGGCTATATGTAACAGTGGACCCTTGTAAGCTCCAATGACTTTCTTGAAAGATTTGAAGCTTCAAACACTGCAACTCAATGTCTAGCACTGATTTCACACCCTAATATTAACTGCTCCGATTAACATGGCTCACATATCCTACTTTTATAAGGTGGTTTGCCCATCTTACCCATATGTAACGAAAGCTTATCTTTATTAAGATGGCACAGAAGTATATGAAGTGGCCTCACCTATTATTTACACCAATGGAGAAGTCATAGACTTCATGTATATACTTGCTTAAGGCTAAAAATAGTGGCCATGCACTACTTTTAAGCTAGGCTGGTTGGCCAAGTGTGAACACTAGTTGTTTATATATAAGGTAATTTTGACATTAAGCAATACACAATCATTGCCCTTGCAATTGAATGCTTGTGAGTTGTCCATCTCCTCCCCACTCTTTTGCTTACTTGTGTTCTATTCGATTCATGCTTGCTTGGATATGTTTGATTATAGGTTTCTCCCCTTGCTCATATGAGCTTTCCCTCTTCCACCTCTTGTAAGTGAGAACTATGGTGAAGGAAACCCTCTTCTTGCCTCCATCAAGGTTGTTGATGCTTTTCCTCCATACCCCATTGCTATATGGAGGTATATCCAATGTGACAAGTTGGATGTCGAACTAGCACACCCACAACTAGGAAGTTTCATCTTGTGGCTCTAAGGAAAAGCTCTCAACAATACATGTTTTGGGAAAGGTAAGCTCTTGACTTGAACATGTTTGGTGCCACCCTCATGGAGTAGCCTAAGGTCTTAGATCTGATTCCCATCCATTCTAGGCTATTGGGATCACACAATATTGCCTAGTGTTCATTAGGAGGTCACACTCCGAAAGATATATGGTTTTGGAGCCTCAACGAATGTGTTAGTCTTGATGTTTTCAATCTTTTTTGCATTAACATTAGGACATTCGATTAGGACATTAACATTAGGACATTCGATTTTGATGTTTTCAATCTTTTTTGCATTAACATTAGGACATTCGATTTTTAGGTCTTGGAAGGAGAAAAACCTAATTTCCTTGGTGAGTTTAGGCTCAAAGGGCTTGGATTTTGTTTCATTAAGCTAAGGGGCCGCTTAGCCTTAGTGATTAGGAGTGATATCCACTCCGAAAACATTGGCTAAAGGCTTTAATCTTGCAAATTAGGGTGTGGAAAGTTGTTTTTCCTTCTTGTTCAACAAAGAACACATAAAATATATTTAAAAACAACCAACATTCCCCTTACTTGCATAAACCCATTAACTAGGATTAGGAACATTAACACCTCCATACAAGTCTAATAGACCAAGAAAATTTGTTCTTGGGTTTGGCCATGTAAGTCCACGGTGACATGATAACGTGATGTGAGCCTACAAGGACACGACATGAACCCAACCAAATGCAACATGTGGTAGTTATACCTAATATTATACCAGGTAGTTAAACCTACCTTGAAGACTTGTAAGGTCACACCTACGAATGCTTCTGAAAGATTTTCCCAATGTTATAAAATATGTACCATACTTAAATTTTAAGGAAAATTATTATCCTTCCTAATTATGAGCATTAAGGACTAATTATTACTTAATAATTTCTTACAAACCCTATCATAGGCATGGGGCCCCACTTTATGGGGCCTCACTTGCCACCACCACATAGCTCACTAGACCAACATCGTGTGAGCCTATTTCATCCAAAATGGTTTGATCCCAACCAAATGTGAGCTCACCAAAATTTTCCTAAGCCTAGCTCATTAGACCCACGTGAGCCTATTTCATCCAAAAACACATGAACCTATTTCGTCCAAACCATGTGAGCCAAGCTCACCAAACCCTCATGAGCCAAACTAGATGTGACGTGAGTCTACAACAAGATGTGACGCAAGTGAAGCTCACCAAACTTGTATAAGATTATATCATCGAACTTGGGTGAGTCCAGCAAGTCAAAACAGTGTGAGCCTAACTTACCAAATTGCAAGTCACAATTTGACATGACGTGAGTCCATCTAGGCAGCATGACGTGAGCCTAGATAGTTGACATGAGTCCATCTAGGCGTGAGACGAGCCTAGCTAGACATGACATGAGCCTAGCTAGATGTGACATAGGCCTAGCTAGGCATGACATGAGCCTACCCAAATGTGATGCAAGATCTCACCAATCCCGCATGAACCAAGTTTATCCAAACTCACATGCGGGGAAAAAAAAGGGTTCAAAAAATAAATTAAAAACCAGGTTTTTAAATTAAAAATCAAAATTTAGAAAAAAAAACCCCTTTTGTAACTTGTGCAAGTGCATACACATTTAATTTGTTTAGCATCATTATCGATACGCTTGACCTTATTGATCTAGTGGTTAGCTAACTATTCAATAAGAATTAGGAGACTGATTCAGCCAAGAGAAACTCTTTGATATGAACTCAGTTTGGAAATATTGTTGGAAACAACAATCTGGTTGTGACTGTAGTGCATCAAACCATACTTCCTCAAATCTACTTAGTATTTGGTCCCATCGAATGACCAACACTCCACAAAGTGCTTCCTTGATAAGAAGGCATGCTTCCTTTGAGTCTCAACTCAAGAGTATTGGAAGAAATGAGTCAAATAAATGCAGACTTGGGTGGGGAATTCGAGAAACCCCTAGAAACAAGAGGTGCCATGGTCCTCCAAGCCCTAATATCTCCAACAAGGCAGCACCATGAACTTCATGAAAAAATTTAATCTTCCTATCTTGGGTGAAGCTCTCTAGAATGAGGGGAGAGAGAGTAGGACCATGTGCATCAAAGTTCATTCCAACCAAAAGTACTCACAATTCATGTCAAATACTACACTTTTTCAAGCTTTTTGAATCCTTCCCGAGTTGGCTAGGTGGCCTCAACCATGTAGCCCCATTACCTCCCTTGTGGAAATTAAGATATATCTCTTCTGCAATCTCTTTTGCACCATCAGGGGCTTGGAATCCATAGGGCAACCCGCAACCTAATCCATAAGGTAACTTGTAGCCCCCAATCCATAGGGAAATCCACAGACCCCAATCCACAAGCACACACAATGTAAGTGGGAGCACCGCCCCTTAACAGAGTCCATTTTGGACACTTCTTCACCACAAAACCAAGTTCTAGTTCCTCTTTGTTTGACAAGGAATAGGGAATGTGGGGAAAGGTAAAGAACCACTTCCAGAAACTACTTCCAATCCCAATGTTCCATGAGGGCAAGCAGCTAATGGATCCTCAACGCAGATGGAAAGTTATGCGTAACCATTCCCTTGTGTTCCACCACCATGTGAATATACAAAAGACATGTTAAGGATGTCATTTGAAATATGAATATAGCACCCAAAGAGGCTTAGATCTAGTAGGAAAAACTAATCCAATCTATATGTCAAGGTTGATTATCAAATTTGATGAAATTGAGATCCCATTCTCAATACCTAGAGAACTTTGATCAAGTTTACAAAAGTGATGGGAAGAATTGATCCCACCAAGGTCTTCTCATTTAAACTTTTCTTTAAAGGAAAAGCAAGCCAGCGGTTTAGTTCACTAAATCCAATTGAAAATAGCAATTACAAGGATTGAGGACACACTTTCATTGTGGGATTCTCACCTAGTGGAGCTAAATGGAGTCCTATCATTTAAATTTATAATCTCAAGTAAGAGGAAGAAGAAACAGTCTAAAGACTACATTGTGAGAGCCAAGTATCTCCATATGAGATGCAATCCCGAAGACGGGTTGGATGATCTATCACTCATTGACAAATTTATGATTAGTATTAAAAGCCAAGAGGCTTCATGACCATTTCTACATGCTACATCTTTGATGAGTGTTGTTGGACCAAGTAGACAATCTGCAACAAGATAGGGATGTAGAAATCATCCACTTGAAGGACATGAGCATGGATGAGTTGGAATGCAATCTTCTCAACAAATTAGGCCTGCATTTGTAGGGCCAGCCCTAAAGGCAACCTCAAGGCCAAGTCTTAAAGACACCATCACTTATTTCCATGAAGATATATGGTTTGATGTGCAATTTATCCATTATACACCAAACCATATATCTTCATGGCATGGAGCGCCCATTGCTAGGGTTAAGACCGCAACAATTTTATGCTCATTGCCAATGCCATGGGGACCATGATACAGCTCAAGTGTTGGCACCAAAAACTAACAGGGTGGACTCTGGCATAGTGATGCTCCTAGCACCAAGGCAACATGATAGATGCTCCCAACACCAAGGCAACATGATAGATGCTCCCAACACCAAGGCAAAAACCATTTTCCTTGCTAGCCCTGGAAGTAACTCCTCAGCCGGTGGCACATGATTCCACACAATTTCCATACCTAGTAGTAACTTCTTAGTCAGCACAGTGTCACCTACCCAAACCAGCATAATGTTGATAGGGTAGTCGGTGTTATAAAGCCTTTTGTCACATTGCTATGAGATGTGGATTCGGAGATGTTTATGGTGCATGTTTGAGGCTATTTGTCATGTAAGAGAATATGAAAATTTCTCTAATAGAAAGTGTCAATTGTTTGCTACAATAGCTAAGACTCAATGGGATCATCAGCAGATGCACACTCCTCTTCATGGAGCTAGATTTGCATTAGACCCTAGCTTTTAGATTCATGCTCAATCTCAAAATAATGAGGTTAGTGCAAATTTCAAGGCTATTTTCAATCAACTATAGCTCTCTCTCTCTCTCTCTCTCTCTCTCTCTCTCTCTCTCTTTGAGAAATTTTTTTTAATTGAAAATTTTTTCGATTAGTTTTTTAAATGATCAAAAAGCTTTTGATAGAAATTATTTTAGATCTATTCGAATAGATATTTGAAATTTTCATGTATAATCATGCGTTATTCACATAAATATCTTATACGAGCCATATAAGAAATTTATTCACATAAATGTCTTATACGAGCTGTACAAAATGCCTCTTCACTATGGTAAATCTCATTCGTCTCATATTTTTTTCTATTTGCAAGGCTTTCCACTTGGACCTATCCACCACCAGGCATTATGCAAGAGTGGACTTCTATAGAAATGGCTTCTTTTCTAGATGATCTTGATCCTCTAGAGTTTGGCATTCCATTGATTAGGTTCAAAAAATTTGTTCCATCTCTTAAATGAGTAGGCCATGGTTATTAAGGGAAGGCAATGGAATGGGAATAATCCTTTTTTGATTCACCTCTTCTTAGTATTTTAAAGATAAAGGCCTCTTATCATGAGTCTAAGATAAGGGCCTCCTCTCATGAGACAAGGTGCCAAAGAGTGATTCTACTATTTGCAAATAAGCCTGCATTCTAAGGGTAAAGGTCGTCCTAATGAGATAAGGTGTACGATCAATGCTTATTCTACTATAGATTTCAATGTCTTGTCAAACTTGGATAATATAAACTCCTATTGAATTTCTTTCCATGGCATCCATTGCTAATTTTGGAAGTACCAAAGTGGTGATTCCCCCTTTTTTTAAATTGTGACTCTCTCTCTCTCTCTCTCTCTCTCTCTCTCTCTCTCTCTCTCTCTCTCTCTCTCTCTCTCAATTGTTCATTAATGAATGTGATACTATCTACTTTGATGGAGCACCTTTTAAAAAAAGCATTATTGCACATTGAATACTTTTCCATGGGCATATAAATTCACTTAAGAGGTGCACTTATGAGGTCTTTCACTTGTGAAGATTATAATCTCATCCATTGAGGAGAAAAAGAATGTGTCTACCATGTGAAAGCATATTGCCCTTGTAGTTTGACTGATGGTAACCTTTCTCTTATTGATGAATCTTTTCTAACATTCAAGAGGTGATTATCATGCTTGACAACATCCTTCTTTTTTACAAAGAAAAAGGAAAGATATCTCTCATCAAAAGATCATATGCAAGTATCTTTTTAAATGACATTGTGTGTAGAACAAGATCCTACTTGATTGCTACTTTACAAAGTATCATGTATTTATGAGGAGAAGTGTTGTTAGTTGCTATAGTATCATCATAGGTATCATTACTTTGCCAAGTGACAAGGATTTTTTAGGACAAGCATTGGAAGATGCTATTGTATCATGATAGGCATTAAGATATCACCAGTGGTGTTCTCTCTTCCTAGATGCTAGATTCTATGATAAAGAAGGTATATTTCTAAGCATACCCATCAAAAGTGTGTATTAGTTAGCACGGTTTGTCCAGATATATACATACACTTCTCTTCATCTCATAATGATCATTGATTTTTCTAGCAAGGAGCATCAATCTTTTGATGATGAAAGATAAAGTGGAGATGGGTGAAAGTAAAAGAGAAAATGTCAAGATATCATCACACGAATTGGAAAAATCAAGGATGGAAAAGGCCTTAAAAAAAGCACCTACACATTATTCAAGTGTGTAAAAATGTATATGCATTAACGTTTCTAAATGAGCTACTTACGACCATTCTATAAGGTGCCTTGACTCATTTTCATTTATTTTATACAAACAACGATATTGTCAAGCATGTATGATAAATTTTTCTTGGAATCTGGGATTTTAAAAGTCATGTGAGTGTTAGGTTTCCTTTATAAAGAAAGTAAGTATTTTGTGAGCATGTGACATTTTCAAAATTAGAACATGGGTAGCCTTTCTTAATAATATCCATGTGTATCAAATGATCTTACATAAGCTCAATCCTTACAAAATTTTCATGTGAATGAAAGCCTCAAGGCAATTCAAAATTGTCAGTACTTAGTCTCACAACAATTATCATGCCCTTGTCCTTTCTTGTGGCCTTTGCTCTTCCTAATGGCCAAAATGAAATAGGGCAAAAGGGTGTTTGATTGCAATATCTAACATGCAACTATCAACAAATACATTGGCCCACCTAAGATGCATGTCTCATGGGATTGCTAGCTTTTCTGAGCAGTGGACAAGAATGTGCACTCTTATGATGATGTCTAAAGGGACTTATCACTCCATGGATGCTATACGAAGGGACAAGGATCAAGAGAGAAAAAGTGAAAGGAAAAAAATGGTGGAATAACAGCATTAACAGCCTAGGTTTTTGCACGGTATGTTGGCTTGATCTATGTAGTGCTAGAAAAATTGTCATTTATTATAATTTTGACAACCTTTTTTTTGTTTGTAAGGCTAAGTGATTTTTGGCCAACCATTTATTGAAAAAAAGCTTGTATTCGTCTTGTTGCTTCTCCTCTTTTCCATGTTTCCCTTTTACTACCTTTTATAAACTTGTCTTAGTCAAAACATATATTTTATTGGAAAATTTAATCTTGTATAGAAAATTCTCTCATGTTTCAAAGCTTTTTTTTTTGGGGGGGGGGGAGGGAGGGTGGTTTTGCTCGGTATGTTGGCTTGATCTATGTAGTGCTAGAAAAATTACCATTTATTGTAATTTTCACAACCTTTTTTTTGTTTGTAAGGCTAAGTGATTTTTGGCCAACCATTTATTGAAAAAAAGCTTGTATTCGTCTTGTTGCTTCTCCTCTTTTCCATGTTTCCCTTTTACTACCTTTTATAAACTTGTCTTAGTCAAAACATATATTTTATTGGAAAATTTAATCTTGTATAGAAAATTCTCTCATGTTTCAAAGCTTTTTTTTTTGGGGGGGGGGGGGGGGGGGGAGGGGGGGTGATTTTGCTTGGTTGGGGTCGCCTTGCAATTGCCTCTGCCCAGCCGCCCGACAATGCTCGAAAAAAAAACAGCACTAGTTGAACCTTTTTAATAAAAAGGCCTAAATGCGACCTTGTCCTTGAAAAAAAAACTGATGAAAATTTTACATTTTTAAAATCATAAATCCGACAAACCAGTGAGCCTTCGAGACGGTCGCGAGTCGCGATTTCCGGAAATTCGGATCAAGACCGGGGCGAGCCCGACAGGGTGGTGCCAAAATTGTAAACAGCCGGGGCCCGCAGCGACACGCATGACTGCGGCCCAGCCACAAAGGACATTGGTGACACGAGGACGTCGGACCACTTGCGAGGCGATCATTGGGTGTGCAAAGTGCAAGTACCGTGTTCAGCGATGGCTTTGCACGTGGACGCTGGCATGCTGCAAAGGCTGCCACCTCGGCAGCTCGTGGGACACGCAACAAGGGATTCCGGCTGACTCAGCAAGGGAATCTTCGGAATGCAGGACTCCGGGCAGGGCTCCAAAAAAACGGCCTTTTGGTAACCGGCTAAGATTTTAAGTATTTTAAGGAATGATTTTTCATATATGTTTTAGTTATAAAACCGGTATATATTTGGTGTCAGCTGAATTTGGGATTTTAGTTCTTGGGAATCTTGGCTCGTGTGCGACTCGGCGAACCGCCAATGAGAGCGTGCAGCCTGCAGGCGAGCCGTGTGTGCCACATGGCACAGACTCGCAGTAGCCCTCAGTCCTGACTCCTGACCTGCGGCACGCACAGCGTTTTGAATGAAATCCCACTTCCGCCTACTTTGAGGCTGTTCTCACGTAGGCTACCACGGACGTCAGCGCCATCAAATGGCCTAACCCCTCGCCCAACAACAGCCGTGATCGCCACCAATGGCTAGCGTGTGCGCAGCCCCTTTGAGGCGCTCGATTTTTTAAATTTAACAAGGCAAAAGCACAACAAGTCCTTTTAGACTACTACCACTCCCCTTTAAAAAAAAAAAACAAACAACGATTTTTAACAAGGCAAAAGCAGCCATTTACAACAAGTCCTTTTAGACTACTACCCTCCCGATTTTGATTTTTTTCCCCCTCCTCTTAAGATCACAGGGTCCCGTTCTGCAAGATGCTTTGCACCAAATGGAAAGAGGTGTTGGAATTAATGGTTTGGGATGGATGTGGTGGTGGACTCACAAGTTTAATCCTCCCTTAGCTTTGCAAGATCCTAGAATATCTAAAACCCTGACAACAAAGGATTGAGGAGATTTTGAGATTGCTGGGATGGAGCATCAATTGGGTTGGAAGGAACCTGAGTAGTTGGAAGTGGAACTTGCTTTGTCTCATAGTAGGGAAAGGCAACTTGTTAGACATGTTTTGGATGAGGTGCAAAAATGTTGGACCTCCACAGCAGTGGATGAATTTTGCTGGGTAAGGGACTAGGTTTGGTTTAATGGATCCAAGTTGGACAGAGGTACAACCAAGGCTTTGTACAATGCACTGAGAATGAGTGAGGATAATGTCATCTATTGTAATAAAATTTGGAGAGCGAGCTGGAGTTCTAGTTGTAGGAGAAGGAAATGGAATGCAATATGGGAGATTGAAATGCCTACTAAATCTCAAGTTTTTCTATGGAGAGTGTGCATGTGGGAGCCTTGCCTATTGGATCTAAATTGGTACAGAGGAATTTTACCAGTGGATACTGTCCTAGATGTAAGACTGCATTGGAAGATGGGAATCATGTATTTTGGGACTGCTCTGCCATTAGGAGTTCCTAGTCCAAGATTGGGAAATGGATTCATAATAATAACTTAGGGGTACACGGACAATGGGGGGACTGGTTACTAGGGAGATGGACAACCAGTGTTGGACATGTTGATTTGATTTTTAATATAGTCAGATTGTGATGTTTGTGGGAGATTTGGAATTCCAGGAATTGTATTGTTTTTCAAAAGGCTTGTGTGACAAAGGAATTGATGAAATGGGTTGATGCATAAGTGTATATGTATGCGCTGGTCTATATGTTTGGTTAACAAGTTGAATGTGGTAGAGCTAGTTTAGATGATTTAGGCCTGCAGTCAGCTACTATCACTTGATCCTTTTCCTTTGGGTGTGACCTGCAGTCATACTGGGCTTTGCCTAAATGTGTGGTGTATTTGCTTTCACGGCCATGCAAAGCTGAAATTGGAATCTAAACCAATCAAGTATGGACCTAAAACTAAGAGATGGTACAAGAAGGTGAAGCAAACAAACTACACTTTTGTTGCCTTTATTGAGAACCCAGCTGGCACCATACCAACAATCAACATCTGGTTCAACAAAGGTGATGTGTGAAACAGGCTCCTAGGGGATATACCACTCAGGCTATGGTGGAAGCCTGCATTCTGCTTGGTTATCAGATTTCTTGGGAGAAATCATCTTTTGTATTTAAGAATGATAGATGGGATTTGATTTGTAACTTACTTAATAGAGGGTGATGGATAAATTAGATGTTGGTAGCCTGTTGTAAGACTGAAAGGATGTAATGCTTTTTGAATAATACATAAATATATATATTGGTCTCTCTATTGTTGGAATTAGGGCAAGGGTTGCAACAATGCATACACACAAGATAGAGAAGCTTGAGAGCACACAAACTCACTAGATTAGTATGAACAAATGTGTGCCAGATACAAAAGATAAGTACACACCCCAAAATGAGTAGATAAGAGGGTGTACACCATACACACGGGGAAAAAAACCTCCTAGTGAGGGAAAAAGTGCCCTGGCGGTCCTAAGTGTGTTCACACACATCACTACCATATAATGCTACAAATCCCCCCTGGAGTGATGATGTGAACATGTACAGGGTATAGCCAATCAATCTTGAAAAGGAAGTAAGCCCAAAGCTTTACGAAAAGCTTCGAACTTTTCACGAGGAAGAGCCTTCGTGAATAAATCTGCCATCTTGTCATGTGTAGGCACATAGACCAAGATGATCTCTGTGTTGCAGAGAATCTTTCCTTGACATAGTGGTAATGCATCTCAATGTGCTTAGTGCGAGCATGAAACACTAGGTTCCTCGCAACTGCTAATGCGCTCTGGCTGTCAGTGAAATAGGTAGTGCTGCTAGTAGACGACTGTCCAACACCCAAATCATCCCCATAAGACGTCTAAGCCACACACACTCAACTGTAGCTGTAAAAGTTACCATGTACTCAGCTTCACAGCTGGAAGTGGCCACTATAGGCTACTTCTTGCTGAGCCATGATATACATGAATCACCAAGGCGAAAGAAAAAACCCACTAGTGGACACTCGAATGTCATAACATCCAGCCCAATATGAATCACTAAAAGCATGCAGCTGTGTCTCATCCCCTTTTGGATAAAACAATCCAAAATACTGAGTGCCCTGTAAATAGCAAAAAACCCGCTTAACAGCCTGCCAATGCTTCGTACTACCTGGGCTATGCATAAATCTGCTCAACTGTGAGATCGTATACTGTATATTTGGTCTCGTGTTGCATACATAAAGAAGGGATCCAACAGCTTGTTGATACAAACTAGTATCAAAAGAGTCTCCTTCATGTTGAAGACTAAGTCGAGTACCTGTCTCCATAGGTGTAGCCAGGTTTACAGTCTTCAAGATTAAACCTCTTCAAGAGCTTCTATATATATTTAGACTGCAGCATAACAATGCCATCATTGCGCTGCATAAACTGAATCCCCAAATAGTAATGTAAGGGCCCCAAATCTGACATCTCAAACGATGACTGCAAATCTGCCTTAGAGGCTGAAATCTGATCTATATCAGGTCCCGTGAGTAGCATGTCATCAATGTATAGAACGATGACAAAAAATATGTCCTTACTCCTCTTCACATAGAGGGTACTCTCTGTTGGACTATTGCAAAAATCATTTGCAACCAAGTATGCATGAATCTTCTCATACCATGCTCTAGGAGCCTGCTTAAGGCCATAAAGAGCCTTTTTCAACCTAGACTCTTTTCCTTTCATCACAGCAAAACCAGGAGGTTGTAATACATACATCTCCTCATGCAATCACCATTCAAGAATGCAGTCTTACTATCCAACTGATGTACATTCCACCCATGATGTGCTGCCAAAGCAATGAGACACCTAATGGTAGTCATACGAGATGTGGGTGCAAAGGTCTCAACATAATCAATGCCCTTTTGCTAGTCATACCCCTTTGCAACAAGTCTGGCCTCGTAAGCGATCAATGCTACCATCTACTTTGCGTTTTAACTTGAAAACCCACTTAGTACCAATGGCCTTCTTGCCATGAGGTAGATCTGTCAAATACTAGGTGTCATTCTTGAGAGTAGAGTTATACTCATCCTACATAGCATGAATCCAATGATCATCATCCTGTGCTTCCTCAAAGGAAAAAGGTTCCTCCTCATTACATAAAGTAGAAATGAGAACATGATCTGCATGAGAATAATCTGCATGATGAGAACCTGCACGAGTTCTGCTAGGTAAAGTAGCTACCAACTTGCTATCCCTCAATGTCTGCACACAAGCCATTTTGGCATACTCCTAGATTCTTCTATGGCTGCTCTCTCCTCATCCACTACATCCTCAATAATTGCCTCATCAAAAGGCTGATTTTGCACCTGTAAAGAGGCTGAATTTCAGCACTTGGTTGAGCATTTAATTGCTCTACAAATGGCTGCCCTCCATTAAACAAAGGTAGGAGCGAATCAAACATGTCCTATGAGCATACATTTTACTATTTTAAAACAATATCTCTACTTACCAAAATCCGCTTTGAGGCTGGATGGTAGAGTCTATATCCCTTGCTTTCTGAATTGTATCCCACAAATATGCATTTAATTGCCTCATCATCAAGCTTACTGCATTGTTGCTTGGGCATAAGAGCATAAGCACGACAACCAAAAACATGCAAATGAGCCATAGAAGGCTCCCTGCCATGCCACGCTTCATAAGGAGTTTTAGACTGCAAGGCCTTGGCAGGGCATTTGTTCCACACATAGTTTGCGTACATAGTTGCCTCTAACCAAAAACCATGAGGTAAATCTTGGGCTTTCACCATACATCGTGCCATCTCCATGAGAGACCTTTTCTTCTTCTCAGCCACACCATTTTGCTAAGTTGTGTATGGCACTGTACATTGATGCCTTATGCCTTTTTCAGCCATATATGCATGAAATTCCTGCGACATATACTCCCCCCCTCGATCTGAAACGAAGGGTGCCAACTTTACATTCACATGCATTTTCAACCATGGATACAAAGTGCCTAAATCACATAAAAACCTATGACTTCTGCTTTAATGGATACACCCAGCTATATCTGGAGTAATCATCAATAAAAGTGACGAAGTAGAGATATCCCCCAATAGATGGTGTCCTCATAGGACCACATACATCACTATGTATAAAGCTGTAATTTCTTAACAGCTCTCACAAATCCATCCTTTAGAAATGATGCCCGATGCATTTACCAAGAATACACTCCTCACATACATGTCTAGTAGGGGTCTCAAGAATTGGCAACTCAAATACCATATCATGCCTTTGAAGGTGTAACAAACTGCCATAATTTAGATGGCCAAATCGTGCAGGCTATAATTCTGCATCACTCATAGCACGAGTCGTAAAAGACTAAGCAAGCATCATGCTGCAATTTTTCAAATACATCCATCTTGTATAGGCCATGAAACAAGGTACCTGAGGCAATGATAGAATAACCATCATTTCTATCCTGAACTGTACATCTGTCATCCACAAATTTCACTGCCAAGCCTGACAAGGCTAAGGCTGAAACTGAGAGCAAGTTCTTCTTAATTCCTGGCACATATAAAATTTAGAAAGAGTAAATGTGCCCCCATTTGCAGCAGTGAGCACAACTCTACCAACTCCTTTGACAGGATGTGAGGAACCATTTGCACATATGACGATTCCTGCACTTGGAACAACAGATTCTAGAGATGAGAACAAATTTTTTTGTGAAGTAATGTGCTTACTAGCACCAGTGTCAAAGTACCAAGCATCTTCTACCACTGACATGCATACATCATGAATAGAAGGGTCATAACTGCAATGTACAGTCCATGCCCAATCATCTTGAGCAAAACTTGCAGATTCCTTCTTCTCTGCACTTGGTGCAAATGCATCAGCCACCACAGCCATGCCCGATTCTTTCTTTTTCTCCTTCTCTAGCCGTTTCTTGCACTCATTTATGTAGTTCCCTGGTTTCCTGCAATAGTGACACTTGCCCTTCTTTTAGGCTTATCACCTTCTTTCTTTGCATCCTTACCTGAGGATTCTGATTTTGGCTTATAGCCACCATGCAAAGAAGCTTTACCTTTGCCTTTCTGATTGGCAACAAAAGCTTGGTCACCAACTCACATCATAATAGATCTATTTTGCCTAGACTGCTCTTCTTGCAAGAGTACTGAAACCAGCTGATCAAATGTAAGGGCATTGGGATTTCCCTCCATCATGAGTCTAAGGGTAGAGGCAAAACCCTGATAAGAATCCGGCAATGCATTGAGAACTGTGGGCACCAATGTACTATCAGGATATATCTCATCCACACTAGCAAGCTACTCCTTAAAATCTTTGATCTTGGTCAAGAAGCTGTCCATTGAGTCTCCCTCATTCATGTGCTCAGACTCCAACTATTTACGTAGATATGCAACACGTGCTTCATTGCGCACCTGGTATAATGCAACAAGTGCATCCCATGCCTGTTTTGAAGTCTTACATGATCGAATATGAGGAATAATGCTTCTCTTCATAGAAAGTGCAAGCAATGCATGTGTATGTGCATCTCTTCCATCCCATCTCATTTGAGCAGCAGTGGGAGGTACTGGTGGTGCATGTCGAGGAGCCACATTTGTATCAGATTCTACTTCAGATATACCTGCAGCACCTAGTTACACTGGTAGTTGTGAAACATGACGAGTTTCACTACCACTGACCACATTCTAAAGGCCTTTAGCAACCAGTATATGCCACATATAGGATCACAATGGCTAGTTAGTCCCATCAAGTTTGTCCTCAACAGACAACCTATTGAATACATCACTACTGCCAACCATGACTGTCTACCAAATGCAAAATCTTTCAACACACTGCAAGTACTCAGTATTCACTGAATGCAACCCTGGATGGCTACCACAAGTGACTGAATCACCTACAAAGTGTATGAAAAATAACACAAAGTAGAGAATATAGTGTTACTGGCAAAAGTATGATGGTTAATGTTGAAGACATTGTAGATGCTTATGTACACCAAATCTTTGCCGCTTACACAGCTCAAACACCTAAAATCGAGCAGAACCAATCCAAAATGACGTCTCTCTAGAACGTCTGCAGAAGCCTTGCGATGCCCAAAATGCGCCCGAATCGCACCGCGGACCCCGAAAGCGCACTACAGTATACCTTCTTCTCCTAAGAGGGTATCTCAATCAGAGATAGAAAAACAGGATTGTGATGAGGAGGGAGGCAGACTACTAGATCAAGTGTCACAAGGAAGCTAGCTCTGATACCAATTGTTAGAATTAGGGTAAGGGTTGCAACAATGCACACACAGAAGATAGAGAAGCTTAAGAGCACACAAACTCACTAGATTAGTATGAACAACTGTACCGGATACAAAAGATAAGTACACACCCCAGAATGAATAGATAAGAGGGTGTACATACGCACGAGGGAAAAAACCTCCTAGTGAGGGAAAAAGTGCCCCGGCGATCCTAAGTGTGTTCACACACATCACTACCATGTAATGCTACATCTATTCCCGATCTTTATTAAGAAGATCACATATTAGATCATCCTCCCATACAAAGAGAAGGCATCTCCCAAGATATGTGGTGTTTACGAGAAGATATATATATATATATATATATATGTATTGGCTCACAACACAATACCCCCATTGCGTAACTCGATGGCATCAAACCTGGGTCCTTGCAATGGGACTCAACCATTCTACCAACTCACCTACGCGCCCATGGTCTTCCCAAGATATGTGGTAACCCAAGTGCATACAAGAAACCAAGAGAGTGTCACAAGTACATCCCTTGGGAGACTGCTCTTTAAAGTAGTCACCCTTAGTCCAAACTTTCACCACCGGTCTCCTGCCTAAAGGGGTTTTCAATAAAGGCCAGAAAAGTATACACTGGTTGCTTCTCCTTTTGGTACCACCTTCTAGTTTTGGGCCCAAACTTGGGATATTTGGTCACATATCAGCAAATGTTAGGGTATCCTAGTATGTGTTAATATCCCATCAGCTGAGGCCTGTATCAACTAATCCCAGCTTGTAATGCCCGGACTGACTCAGTAAACACATTATCATTCAATGAATTTATATAGTAAAGAGACCAATAATAGTGCACACATTTGAACATCATCTCTGGCACATCTAACCCCAAACTAGACCCTTTATTGAATATCAGCAGATTCTTAGAATTCCAGATCCCCCATAGACAACAATATCTGATAATACAGAATATTAGATCAATACCTCTTGCCCCATTAGCTAGTCTCCCGAGAAGCCAATCCCCCCAAGCTCCCATCCGCCCATTTGCCTTTCATACCCCAAAACCCTCTAATTTTTGTAGGACAATCCCAAAAGGCATGCTTGCCATCTTCAATTGTTGACTTGCATCTAGGACAAATTCCAACAATAAAATTCATTTGAAGCAATTTGAATCCAAGGGGTATGGCCAGCAAAAAGGTCTGAGCTTTCACTAGAATCTGCAGTTCCCATATTAGATTCCACCTCTTCCTCCAAGTACTCAAGCACCACCTCACTTTCTAGATTTTGTTACAAATTTTTACTTGTAACCATTAATTTCTCTGAATTTTAAAAAAATACAACGTATTCTATGTATATATATATATATAGGGAAAAAAAACCAATTGACATCCCCAACTTAAGAGTGTAAACCAACACAGTCAAATGGCCTTCCAAGCTAAAGTTTAAACCAAACACCATATATGTATAATTGTTCAATTCATGCTCACCCATTATGTTTATGTTTATGTTTACATTCACATAGTCACTTTTTACCCACCCACCCACACTCTCATAATACATATATCATTTTTGAGAAACTATAATTTAAAAAAACCATATCTGTATTTTAAATTTGTATATTGGTCCTTCCAATTGCTTTGATCCTGCACGGCCGTTTTTTTTGGATTTGAACAAAGATTTAAATCTTGAATATTACCAATGATGATTTGAATCTCTATAACATGATTATACCCAGCCTGTAGATCTGTCTCAATGTTGCACGCGCGCGCGCGCACACACACACACACGTGCACGCATGCACACGAATATGCACACATACACGCATGCTCGCACGTGCACGTGCACACACACATGCATTTGCACGTGCACGTGTATGCGTGCACGCACACACACTCTAAACGTATCTACAAAGCCTTCAAGGCCTCCCCCATGGCCTCCAAACCTCCAAAGCTCTATGCTTGAGATTTGGCTTACCTATAGTAGCAGTGTCTTGGCAACAGCACATCTTGGTGTCATCAACGTCTTGGCAGCAGCATCTTGGTGTCAGCTACTTGTGCTTGGTGATCTACACATCACACACACGCCTTGACATTTTAACCCCCACATCGCCGCTTCTATGGCTCCCTGCTCTACTATGAGTGTGATTAATTCTCTGACCCTTTGAGTATACACAATGCACTTCCTCATCACCTCATCACACTCATGTTAGTAGGCCCTAATGCTTAGCTTCTATGCCTCATGACTAACATGTTGCACTTCCTATGGCTCACCCACTTTAACGATCATTATTACTCTTGATGTTAAGCTCTATTCGCCTCTCGTAACATTCAACTATGTGATGGCATTAGGAAGGTTTTGATTTTTCGTTCTAAAATTATGTTTGGTCCTATTTCTCCCATTATTCCCATGTATACTTATTATTCCCATTTCTAATGCACTTCCTTATATTGCTTTTTTTTTGGCAACTTTCTCCTCACCTTTTAATTTACAATAAAGGTTCATGTTAGCTTGCCAATACACTATCGAAGCATACTCATATACTTAGATTCTTGCATCTTTGGTCCCAAAGGCCCTATTAAGGTTACTAAGGCCCCTTTGAGGTAACTTTTAGATCTTTTTTTGAGGTTACTTAGACCCTTTTGAGGTTACAAAGGTTCTTTCATAATTTGGTTAAGGTAGATGGATGTAAATTTAGTCCCTTAGTTTAATTTTCTCAAGTTTATTTTGAATTCCTTACCTCTCTCTCTCTCTCTCTCTCTCTCTCTCTCTCTCTCTCTCTCTCTCTCTCTCTATGAGCTGAAGTACTTTTGAAGAGTTAGAATCCTTGCCCTTCTTCTTTGTGTTAGTGAAGAAATCCTACTCTTGCCACCATTGTGACTTTGCATCTACATCTCCTCATCATGAAGTAACGAGTTGAACTCCTCAAATATGAGAGGAGTAGACCTGACACCAATGTTCATAGTGGAGAATTGCCACCATTGCGACTCTACATTGACATCTCCTCATCCTGAAGTAATAAGGTGAACTCAAATGTGAGAGGATTGGACCTAACATCAATGTTCAAATATGTAACAAAACTATCATACTTAGGCGGTAATACCCTTAGACACAGCTAATGAGTGAGATTCGAGGAGAGCACACTCATGTCGATTGTAGCCATCTTATCACAGAGATTTTTGGTTTAGGTGAAGAAAAATCTCCACTATTTACCTTTATTCAGCTTGTATTGTTGAAGCTATTTTTTTAGATTCTAAATCCTTGATGGATTTGTGGTCTTGTACTCTGCAACAAAGCCCATGCTCCTATAGCTGCAAAGACATGTTAAACCATGGTGAGCACACTATATTCCACACTTAGCACAGAGAGAATATGAATCCCTTTGTCTTATAGCTTGGACAAGTTTGGCAGTAGGTGGTACATGATTGCAGTATGCATCCCTTGTTGGTAGGGGTTAAACATCAACACCCATCGGTGTCCTAGAGCTCATTGGAGGAAAGAATAACCTTAAGCTTAAACTTCCAGAGAGGATAATTGGTGCCATTAAGCCTTCCATTAGCACCAAAGGGTGGTGGACAGGGTCTTGCGAATGAAACCATTTCTCCAATGGGACGGCTAGACATCAATTAACAAAGAAGTTTATACCGAGCCGAAGCTGTGATACCATGTAAGAGGATACAACATGTGGTACTGGTATACAAGAGCATTCACAAGAAGTATGATCTTTCACAGCACAAAAATTTAAACTTAGAGAAGAATATTGTATTATTGAAGAGATACAATAGATAACAAAGCCCCACACCGGTGTCCTCTTGTGATGAGGAGAGCTTCGATGGTTGATCAAAAACTGCTAAGATGGAGGTTGTATGCTAGTAGAAGCTAGGGAGTAAACTCATAATAATGGCTGATGAACTGTGTGGAGAAAGGGGTTGGCCATGCAGTGTCTTTAGGCATATATATATATGTGATGGTTGATGAACTGTGTGGAGAAAGGGGCTGGCCGTGCAATGTCTATAGGCATATACACATGTGATGGCCATGACATGACCGTGTAGGTCTGGTCACAATGGTCCGCGATTTAGACTCGGTTCATAAAGATGATTTAGATACTATTATACAATTTCCCCACCTCCCATAACCATTCGGGTGCATCTTCTTGGGCCTCACAATGTTAGGGGGGACAGGTAACCCAAGAGTAAAGTCTACCTACTCCATGTGTGGACCATTATAAAATAACAGTCCTGTGTAGCATGTAGCCTATTTGGCCGTGTGCCAAATCTAACCCAGCTGCCTCTATACCATTTGGCCTCCTAGGTCACCTTTTTGTGTGAAATGGGGATACCCGGTGCGCCTGGGCTGCTCAACCATGGCTACTCCTCGTAAATAATTGGGGGGGGGGGGGGCTTTGGTAGTGTGCCAAATCTAATCCAAGCCGTCTCTAAACCATTTGGCCTCCTAGGTCACCTTTCCATGTGAATACGAGGACACCGGGCACTCGGGCTGCTCAACCATGGCTACTCCTCATAAATAATGGGGGGGGCTGTACAAAGATGAGCTTGCCGATGCCTGGACAATACAATGTGAGGGTGGAGCATGACATACTGGTTATGTAAATACTTTCATGGCAGTTAAGAGGAGTTTCTTTTGGTCGGGGTGATGATGTTTACAAACATATGCACACAAGAGACTTTTGATATTGTTTACAAACTACACGTGTGCAAGTACACATGCACACAAGAGACTTTTGATACTGTTTATAAACTACACGCATGTGTGCAAGTACACATGCATGCATGTGAGTGTGCAGGTACACATGCATATTAGAGAGGCTCAATATCTCACTTGCTACTCCCCCTAATAGCCCTTGTTTTTTTTTCATAGAATAGGTGTGTGAAAGTGTATCTAGATAATTAACACTATGCAGGACCCCATACATATGTGTGGTGTGTTTAAGCAAGAAGATAAAGATGTGATACTCTTGAATCAAACTAGTTATCTCACTTTTTTTTTTCTAAAGAAAACTAGAATCATGTAAGGCAAGGTAGTGTTGAAGAAGAAATTTTTATTTTTTATTTTCTCAATTGCATCCAATTTTGTCCCTTCTCAAACCTCAACTCTAGGAAGTGAGACTTGTGTCATTCGCAAGGTAAAGGACATAGAATGTTATTGTATTATTGTGTCTGCCTATTTAGATCTACTATGAATAGCGGTATATCCACACATTGTCATTGTGTCTGCCTATTTAGATGTAGAATAGCATTGTATTGTAGAATGTTATTGAATTATTATGTTTGCCTATTTAAATCAATGTAAGGTAAAGGATGATGAATGGCATGATGGAATATCCATTCACAAGGTAAAGGATGTAGAATGTCATTCTATTATTGTGTATGCCGATTTAGATCTACTATGAATAGCATGGTGGTATATCCATACATCTACTCTCAAAGCGGTTTGCCAACTATAGAATAATAGTTGAAATTACCACAATTCACTTTCTTCTCTAGGTCATATATGAAATTTATTGACTATTCAAATGTTCCTTTCTATCTATCTACCATGACCTTGATTTTTCTCACATAGATTGTGTACATACAAGTATGTGTTTTAGGAGCTTTGTGTGTGTGTGTGTGTGTGTGTGTGTGTGTGTGTGAGAGAGAGAGAGAGAGAGAGAGAGAGAGGTGTACATCATTGTGGTCAATTTTATTAGCCCAAGAAAGTGATTCGCAAATAAAATTGGCCATATGGATCTCAAATTATAAATAGCATTGGCGATGTGGATCACAAATTGTAAATAACATTGGCCATGCGGGTCACAAATTACCTTTTTTATATGTCCTTCCACATGTTTACTTTTTTTGTCTCCATACAATATCCACCATACACAAATTTAGAGAGCTAAATAGGTGGGAATGCCAAGGCGTGACAACACCCCCTTTCTTGTCATGTCAATCAAGAAGTTTTAACTGTAATAAATGATACATGGTCTTTACTTCATATGCAATGTGACACTTGTAATTGAAATTTAAGTTCTTCATTCTTGCTCCCACCATATAATTTAAAAGAATATGCGAAGATCATAACACTTGTTCAAGGGAGAGAGTAAATAGCCTAAGGTTATTAACCTCTTGAGTTTGGTGCATGTGCCCTTTACACCACTTTTCTAAGGGATACAATGGAACTTCACCTCATGCCATTATTAAATATGGTCCCAAGCTGGACTTTTTTTTAAAGCCATCAATTAATTTAGAGGGACTACTCCAACCTTTTTTATTTTGGACATTACCCTTTTTGTAAGGTTTTGCATCTTAATTTTTTCATTGTCCATATGTCTTTTTAATCTTTCAAAATGAGAAAGTCAAGTTTTTTTCCACCTTTTCTCAACAAGTGCTAGTCCTTTGTGTGTGTGTGTGTGTGTGTGTGTGTGTGTAGTCCTTTAGCCCATGCAAGGGAAGCAAGTGTTTCCTTTATTTCTCTCTCTCTCTCCCTCCCAAAAGCAAGGAGATAAAACTTAGGAAATCTTGTTGTCTCTATTTGTGGGCCAAAAACAAAATAAAATAGCCCAAACCATTATAGATTTTTCTCTCATCTTCTATTTTGGCACTTCAACCTACATGCTAAGGTCATGCTAATGTTGCAAACATTTGAAAATTTCTCATGGAGTAGTGCTAATTATTCGAAAAGTAGACGGTGGTGTGCCCTAACTTTTAGGGGCAAAATCCTTGATTTACATGGAATATGCTGAACGCTTTCCGAAGGTTTTTGCCAACGTTAGTCGATTCGTAAACTGGAATCTTTCGTTTTTTTTTTTTTTTGAAGGAACTTCCGACAACGAGTAATATGGAATTGCGAAAGCCAAACCAAGTATATCATGCAAAACAGACAGACCCAAAGTTGCAAGGCTGTTAACGGCATAAGAAAAAAGAGTAAAATCCATTACTATGGGGAAGCAGCTTCCTTGCTTCTGATGAGGAGTGGCAAGGGTGGCAACAGCCCATTGTAAAAACTAGGTACGACATAACAAGGAGAGAATTTTATTTTTGGATGAGGGCAAAGCATCCCATCGCTGTGGGTTGGAACATGGTGCTCACCACAGAAGAAGCAAAGTTGTTGGTGGAGAGATAGGTGGAAGAGGCAAAACTGCAAGCGAGTGTGTGCATCACTGTCATGGCAGCCTCTTCTTGCTCCCCACAATTGCCCTCTTTCAAGCACTTCTGCACCTGAAGAGAGAGATTCTCCATCATGGAAATCGGCTCATACTGCATGCCTCTCAGAACATCTGATGCCTTCTGGCCATCACTAACCTTGATCACCTTCACGTAGCCCATGCTCCCCCCTCCTTTATTACTTTGCACAGCATGCACCACAGGCGGTGTTCCAAACAGGTTGTGCATGCCACCCAATGCCTCCTGATAAGCTCCTCCCAGAAACATCCCCATGTAGTATGGCTTTCCGTCCTGCAAGGGGTGCACCTTCATGTAGTTCATTCTCTTCCCCTTCCCATCACTATCCACAAATGTCACGATTTTTCCATCGCTATCGCAGGTTAGGTCGGAAAGAATGGCTCTGACTGTTGGCTCTTCTTCTAGCCTGTGCAGAGGGACAATGGGGAACAATTGCCCAATGGCCCATGTATCTGGCATTGACTTGAAGATGGACAAATTTATGTGGTAGATTGCATTGTAGCTGGTTTCTTTCCCCACCTGCCCAGCATCACAATATGAGAAGGGATCACATGAGACCAATGAGCCCATGCCTGACACCATCTCATGCCCCTTTTCTTCCACCAATGCAGAAACCACCTCATACAAGCTATTGACAGAGTGCAGCTGCATCAAGCTCAATTGTCCTTGCTTGAAGAGATCAATGCAATCCGCTTTCATCTGCTTGGCACGCTCCAGCATGCTTTTGTAGTCCCCAACGTGCGCTGAATCGGCCAAACTACACTGCAGGCTTCTTAATTCTTCAGGAAGTGTACTGTCCACCTCAAGGGGCACCCCTTTGTCTCTTGCTGTGTGTCCACCCTTTATCTGAGCTGAGAGCACATCAAAGACCAGAACTGAATGGTGAGAAACCAGAGCTCTTCCACTCTCACTGCATAATGTGGGTTGCTTCACCCCCTTCATTAGGCATGCACTCTTAACAGCCAGCACAACCTCCTTTGCATACTCTTGCATGGTGTAACCCACCGACATGTCTGATTCTGCAGAGCTGGACCCATCATAGTCTATTCCCAGACCACCTCCGATGTCGATGTATTGCATATTGGCACCCATCAGACTCAGCTCGCAGAAGATGTGAGCCGCCTCGCTCACTCCATCATTGAGGACAGGGAGGGAAGGAATCTGAGATCCTATATGAAAATGCAGCAACTGAAGGCAGTGGAGCATCCCCAGCCGCCCGAGCTTATGAACAATACTGACAATTTGTGAGCAAGAGAGCCCAAATTTTCCATTTTCACCTGATGTTTCTCCGAAGTGTCCAGCATGCTTTGTGTTGAGCTTAGCTCTGAGCCCAATTAAGGGCTCAATGCACAGCTTCCTGCTCATGTTGAGGATCACATCCAGCTCTTCTTCTTGCTCAAGCACGATTACACAATTTAGCCTGAGCTGCTTGGCCATGAGTGCCAAGCAAACATAATCAGCATCCTTGTAGCCATTGCAAACAAGAAGGGCATTAGGGCTCCCTTTGCAGAGACAGGCCATAGCCAGCAAGAGCTCTGGCTTTGAGCCGGCTTCGAGCCCAAAGCCATAGGCCTTGCCAAACTCAACAATGTTTTCCACCACAAAGCGGTCTTGATTGCACTTGACAGGGAAGACCCCCTGGAACTGGCCCTGATAGTGGAGGGCTTTGATGCCAGAATCAAAGGCAAATTGCAGTCTCTCAAGCCGGTCTTTGAGTACATCAGGAAACCTGACTATGAGGGGACCCAGGTCACCCAGTACTCGAGACTCCATGACTCTCTCCACAGTTTTCATTATGTCGATTTCCTCATTGGGCTTGGTGTCTCTGCCAAAGGGGCGGACCACCATGTTGCCCTCTGCATTCACAGTGAAGTAGGGGGCTCCCCATGAGTGGATTTTGTACAGGGAAGAGGATTTGCTAATAGTCCAAGGCTTCTTGTAATGGGCCAATTCTTGGCCTGGGGTGACAGACAAGGTGCAGTTCATGAAGGGGGTGGTGTTGCCTGCTAGGGGCGGCATTTCTTTCTTGTTTTGGGCAGGTACAGGATCCTAAAGAGATCACTGTTGGCAAGGCGCCGAGGCCGGAGCCTCGGCCCGCTCTCCACTGAAGCGATTTTCTAGAGAGAAAGGCGGTGTGGAGCAGGGAGGCTGGGCGAATGCGAGAGCTTGTGGCCTCGGATGGAATATCAGCAGCAGAAGCTACGTCTAAAGATTGAAGTGAGCGACAAATGGTATAAAGAACCCAGTTGCAAATCAAGCAACGAAGGGAAAGCCTAAATCTCTTAGCTATGGCGGAAAAACACAAAGTGGCTCTCAGATATGGCGGAAAAACAGACAAGGCAAGCAAGAGGGGGAAAGGCGCGTGTTATGAAATTGCAAATGAACGCGAGAGGTATCGGGAGAGAGTAGGGTGGCCGTTTTATAGGGCCGGGCGGACCAAAAAGCAGGCCTCCCGCAAACTGCTGTTTCTATCGCTCTCACAAAACCGACAAAGCCACGCTCGCTCGGAAGCAACGCCGGTTTAGAGGCATCCTACCAGATTTGACCGGCACCGCCAAAATCCCCGCTATAGATTTTTTTAAAGCCTCGATCACATCGTTGCTGCCCGTCGCTCAAGTGGTGCGACGGTCGACCCTCCACTCTCGCCCTTTCGCCTTCTCCTACGCTTCTGTATACATAAATAATACTATACGTATCGCCTTCACGCAGTAATAGGTCTCTTAGTAGAGTCACACGCACGTGCCTCTCCACAAGTGTACACACCTGCGAACGCACCCAAACATGCATGTATTCATGCTATGTATGATGTGAGTGTGTGCGTACACTTTCCATATATGCATGTTTTTAGGACATGTTCAAGTCAGGGTTATCACCAAGGGGATGCTCATACAAACCCCCTCATGAAGCATGTGGTATGAAAGAAATCCTAGTTCTGAGTGGAAAAAACTTCGAAGCACATGCATTTTTGAAGTCAATGAAGCCCACCTTAGAATTTTTGCGCCCACCTAGCCTCTAGAAGCTCCTTCTTGTGTGGTTGCACTCGCACGCACCCAAAGTTAGAGCAAGCAGTTGCAAGCGCTTCACTTGTTGCACTTGAACGTGCCCTTACACCCCTCACCCCCTCAAGTCAACCTCACAACTCTTAGGCCACCACGTGGCATCATATCTCGCTCCCTCCCCCTCCTCACTATTCCCCACTGTCGTCCAAACCAAATTTGCTTCTTTCACTATTCATAATCTAAGCTCCTATGCTCCAAATTCTTTATCCACTCCTTCCTTTATCCAGAAAATACCAAACCCCAATTTTAAATCCCTTCTTAGATTATCTTCTCTAATCAGTCCCTATTTTTTCATTATAAATCCATACATGTGTCTTCTTCCAATAAGCATCCTAGAAAGCTTTACCACATTCTAATCCACCTTTCTCTCATGTCTAGTCTATGCACATTTTATATACCCCTTTGAGTCTTATAGGCCTTAAATCTTTTTGTTCTTATCTCCTTCCTTCTTATAAACTCTACCTCACAATATATATTCTACCTTGTTGGATGCTAGTAAATCATTATAGAGTTTGACAAGATTAATATTCAAACATCAAACTTTTGCAACCTCTCTAGTCAACTTCACTATACAACTAGTGGCCTTCTAAAATTTATACTACTTGAATACAAAAAAGTTCAAGTTGTAGCTTGAAAGAAACTTTGTTTAATTTGTCATGCAGAAAATGTAACAAGCCCTTCTCTTTTAAGGGTTCAATCAATAATTTCACTTCTCCTTTTGGTTTTCAAATCGTCATATTCCTCAAATCACATTCAACTTAATGTTAACAAGGAGATAATGTTTAATTTTATCCATTTTTCTAAAAAAGAAGAAGTGGTTTTGTTTCTAATTGTTTTTATTGGTATAACAAGATTGTTCCAAGGTTTCAAACACAATTTTTTGCAAGCATTATAGCTATATGTAATGCAAAGTTCCTATGCATGTATCTATTAATCTAGTAAGAACAACTATACATGTAGAATGCACACTTTTTATTTTCGTTTTTTATGCTTAAGAGATTAGCCTTTTGTAGCTATAGTTTGCAACAATTGCCCCATACTACGAAAATAATTTAGACTTGTCTTTTATGCACCTCATGTCCTTAGATTGCGTAAAGACGCAAATGAGCAAATATTTGAGGCACATCAAAGAGCACCATCATGTCATAAATTTTTAACCCAAAAAAATGGCCAAGCATAGTAAGTCTAATGTTGCTAGACAGAACTTTTCTTCACACCTTGAGGCCTGCTTACATGTAATTAGTTTCATTATTGCTTCATACCAACCAAAGCTTGACTTGCGACCTTGGAAACAAAAGGTCCTAAAAGTCTCAAAACACTTGTTGAAAAAGTATATTCTCTAATAAAATCTATCATAGAGATTGAACTTGAAACAAACCTTACAACCTTGATTTTCTTCCTCCTCTACATTTTTAGAAGTGCGTCTTGGACCACTCAGCTATTTAAAATATTCATGTTCATGATCACACTTTATAACTACTAATCAATAAAACAAAAAAGCGCACCTAATCAAGTGTCCCTTCATGCTCATGATCACTCTCTATAACTATTAAAATAAAAACACGAGGGGCACCTTATCAAGTGTACCTTTTTCAAAATATTTTATCCCTCCAAATAGATTTTGTTTACATAATTATTTGTAGCATGTTCTCAAGATACACTTAAACAAGCTTAATCATTCACCTTATAACATATGATTATTTGTAGCATGTTCTCAAGATACGCTTAAATAAGCTTAATCAATTACCTTATAACACATAAACATTACTTAATGAAGTATAATGAATGAGTAATGATGTGTACATTTTTATTCAAGAAAAATAAAAAATAGTATACCTTGCAAATAAACCTCTCGAATTCAACATCAAAAGTACTTTGAAGTGGTGTGGGAAATGAGAGCTTCAATCAAGGACCTAAAAACCTTGCATCTTTTACTATTGTTTCGTCATTCACAAAATAAGGCCAACTTTTATGTATAAAACAAGCCACAAATTTCACAACGTGAGGGCAACAACAATCTTGAAATTTTATTGAAGGCACATTAGTACATTAGTAGAAATAGTTATCCACCAACATGTGATGGTTGTGGATAATCACGTGCCTAGCATTCTTGTAGTACCACATGGGGGCTAGTGTTTAGATTACTTAGGTAGCACTGTTTGCTACCTAAGTAATCTAAAAAAGTACTTTTGATGTGTACATTTTTATTCAAGAAAAATAAAAAACAGTCTACCTTTTAAATAAACCTCTTGAATTCAACATCAAACGTACTTTGAAGTGGTGTGGGAAATGAGAGATTCAATCAAGAACCTAAAAACCTTGCATATTTTACTGTTGTTTTGTTGTTCACAAAACAAGGCCAACTTTATAAAACAAGCCCCAAATTTCACAATGTGAGGGCAACAACAATCTTGAAATTTTATTGTGAAGGCACATTAGTACATTAGTAGAAATAGTTATCCAGCAACATGTGATGGTTGTGGATAATCACGTGCCTAGCCTTAACAAATATTGTTGTAACACCACATGGGGCATAGTGTTTAGATTACTTAGGTAGCAATGTTTGTTAGCAAGATAAAAGTATATTAAACAAATATAGTTTTGGGTCATATTATATCTTAAGAGAAGAGATCAAGAGAGTTGGTTTAATTGTAGGTTGAACGGAATAGCGACGTTCCTAAAATAAGCATGGTCTTATTACTTTTAGTCAACAACAAGTTATTCAAAGACAAGGCAATATTTTCATGGTTACAAGCATTAAAATGTGCTGATATAGTGAAATTTAGACACTATAAGTCTAGCGCATATCTAAAGGTTGGGTAGTTTATTGTGACTAACCAAGGTGTAAGTGGTGTTCGAGGAACAACCTTATTAGGTGGGGGAGAAGGCTTTTCCCACACTATCCTTCAACAAAGAACATGTGTGGTGATTCTCTAATAATAACTTTAGTGGATCAAAAGCTCTTTTAGCATTTTGCTTCCTTCAAAGAGGAGGCATAAGTTAAACAAAAATGTGCTTCAACCAATGTTGTTGAGACAACCACATGGGTTTCATCTTGTGTTTCTTTCATGAAGCAATTCACATGGTCTTCATCAAACACCTTCACATGCATGACTTGTGGGACCTTCAACACACGTATGTGATCCAAGGCACTACAGTACCCAACTTTGGGATCTTCTTCAGGATCATGGGCTTCATCCATAGCATCTTCCTTGAAAAATAGGTATAAATTTCAAGTCATATTGGCATGGAAAGCAATGGCGTAAAAGGATCTTCATCGGCACTGAGGGGAGATCTTCTTCCTTAACTTCTAGTCCTTTTTTAGTTGAGTCAAGTGTTCTTTGCCCAGGATGTCCCCCAAAATCTAAATATTTTGTAGTCAAGGGTTCTCTGCCTGAGATGTCCCCCAAAATCTGAATATTTTGGGTTTCTTTTTGTAATACTCCATCATTCCCTCTTTACCATGCTTAAAATTTTTTTTGGTTGCTTTGTTATGGTGATGTATATTGTCTTTATCTCCTCCAAGGCAGGGCCTGACCTCTAAGTCTTTTGCAAAGGCCATGTTTGTTGAGCCTTTAAGCCATGCTTGTTGAGCCTCTAAGCCTTTTGATCCACGCTCAGTGGTCTCTGACTCATGCTTACAAGCTTGCGAGTTTGAAGTAGGGACCATGTTTTGTTTCCTTGCTAGTGTTGGAGTACAGGGACTATTGAAGGTTATCCAAACATTACCTTATTTGAAGCGGGGGCCATGTCTTGTCCTTGCTAGTGTTAGAGTACATGGACTATTGAAGGCTATTCAGACATTACCTCCATCACTCCAAAGGGGGTTTTGTTGGGTACTTCTGAGTCTAGTGGTGTGTCCATTCATGTGAACATCCCCTTAGGGTGTGAACATCCCTTATTAAGGTCTAGATAAAAGGATGAGGTTTGATGCCTATACAATCAATGTGCATGATGGAAGTATTATCATTATTCATTCATCATTATGTTGTGAAATTTCTCTCCAATTTGCTCCTCTCTCTCTCTCTCTCTCTCTCTCTCTCTCTCTCTCTCTCTCTCTCTCTCTCTGAAGCACCATGTAATCTCAACATTCTCATGTTGATATATATATATTAATATCCTTTGGACCTCTCATCCACAAGAACTTTGCTTCATCTCTTGGTCTCAATCAACTTTTCCTTGCCCAAAGTGTTATTTTATCGGCCTTAATCTACTTGATTCTTTCCAACCTATTGATCAACTCAGAGGGTTGGTCAAGACATTATCACCCACTTCACAAGATTCATCGTTCTCAATGACAACTCAGGACCAAGATACTGATAACCATGTTAAAATTCCTAAGTTTTAACTAAGGACAAAACTGATGATGCTTCCACGTCTCTAGAGTTTAACTTGAGCTTCTTTCCATCCAACACTTAGACCAACAAGCGATGACATACACATCCCATTCCTAGTGATTTTTCCCTAATAGCATACTTATAATGTAAGCTCACTCTGTAGAAGTGTGTGATGATATACTTCCATCCTATTGCTACTTATAATTTTAGGAATACTCCCTCATTCCATAATACTCCTAAGTGACCCCTCCTCCTTATCAATAGTTATGAAGTATGGATTTGATTATTGTTAAAGAGTAATTTTTAACTTTTTAGTGACCTTGTTGCTACTTGCAACTCTTTAAACATAAGAATTCCATGCCATGCTAACCCAATCATTAGTTCCCCTATACATACATACTGTTGGGCTCTCTTGCCTAATTGGATTAACCCACAAACATATCTTTCCTTTGATTTCTTGCCTTATACCAACATTCACACTTGCAGCTGGAAAGTCATGGTAGGTATTCTCTTGCCGCATATTGCTTTCCTGCAAACCTCTCATCCTTAAGAACTTTTCATCTCTTGTCCTTCATCAACTGATCCTTGTCTAAAGCATTATGTATTACAATTTATCCACTTGATACTTGCCAATATATTAGTCAACTTATTAGGGTCATGATATACATTTAAGTTTGTATTAAACTAGATAAAAGTGGAATTGCAAAGAAGAAGAAGAAAAAGATTGAAAAGATAAGCATTACATTAATGAATCAAGAATTAGATGCTTCAATTGATGAAAAGGCTAACATTAATTTAGTGCAATAAGAAAAAATATTTGGTATCTTAGATCTTTTAAGGTGATTCGTAATTTTTTTGTCAAGCCATGAAGATTAAGCCTCAAGAAATTGGTAAGAATGCCTCGACCCATGGGATGAGTCTTCCCTATTTTCAAGTATTGGTTACCCTTGCATATATAAATGTGATTGGCTCGCGAACCAGCCTTGCATCTCTCATGTAAGGCCTTTTTGAGGATCATAGTGTACAACCCTCTTCTCTAAAAATCCATCACCATGAAGGAGTGGTGAAAGATTAGCCCAAAGGTCTTGATTTTTGCATTCTCAGGGCGTACAATGGTTTAATTATGTTCCCATCAACAAGTTTGACTACAAGATTGGCGTCTACGAGTGGTGGCTTCCCTAAGCCTCCCAATAATCCTTGGCGATTATGCTCGATAGGTAACACGACATTCATTTTACCAGCTTTAAAATAGTGACCTAGCTTCTTGTTCATGGGCACTTTCAAAATAGTGTCTTAGCTTGTTGTCCATTAGTCTTGGGTATGAAAGGATAAGGCGCTCAACGTGGCATGGCTAATTCTTATCCTCTTCAAGCTCTGCTATGTGAGATTCCCATTCATCTAGTCAATGGATAAGTCTCTCCAAAGTTGAGAATTTCATTGTAGAAGAGATAACTTATTGAGACTTAGATATTTGTGGACAAGAAGGTTGTCATGCCTTACTATGTCCCATGGGTGGCATATTCACACTCACTTGGAGAGGTAGCCTTCCATCATATAAGGTATGTGCACTAAATCTCTCCCTAGGAGGCGGTGCCTCTAACCTCTAAAGGGGATAATATGAAGTCATCACTAATCACCTCAAAGAAATTCCATCATCAAAGGCCAAATTTTAGCAATCTGGGGTCTGGATTAAATTTGGAGCCATTGGCAAGAAAAAATAGATTGAAACATATAAGAAGATTCAAAGCCATTCATGATGGTAATGTGAAGATTGAAATAGATTTCAAGAAGTCCAAAGATTTAAACAAAATTGCGACAAAAACTTCTTTAGGAGGAGTGAAATAATATTTCTTTTATGTGACAAACAAATTTGTAAAATCAATGGAACAACATATATATTAACCCCATTAGATTAACCCTTAGATACAGACTCTAAAAAAATGTGCACAATGTAGTGAAAGATCATGCTGATAATAGTTGCTCTCAAATACATAAAATGCTTGGAAGGCATTAGATAAACTATTTAAATAAGTATGGAATCATCCAAACTTCAAGGAAATACTTGGACTTCAAAAATCAATAATGGAGTCATCAGTGTATCTTAATTTTACTTAATACATAGTGAACTCATTTTTCCAAGGAAATACTTAAGAATTTCAAATAATCAATAATGAATTCATCAGCGTATCTTAATTTTACTTACCACAGTGAACTCATTTTTAAGCATTACAAAAAGATTAAAATATTAGAGAGTTAGTTAACTGCTTGTTTGTTATGTTTAAGAAAAAATAGTAATAACATATAATCATCTTCCATGGTTTACAAAAGGATATGAAAGTTTATGTGATTATCAAGACCACGACCTCATTTTTCTCATATACTCGACATGGTGGTGGTTGTGGTATGTACAAATATTACATAGTTAAATAGTTTTATAGAATAATATTCTATGTTAACAAGAAAAAAATATAATTTTAAAGCATCCAATGTGTCAAAGAAAAAACATATTTTGAAGCATTCAATGTGGCAAGGGTTATCAAAATAGTTAAAAAATAACCTAGAAAATAACCTTGGAAAAAAAACACTTACAAGTGACAAAAACTTATAGAATGGCATAATCCAAAGCAACGTTATGGCTGAAGATGGGTAAATGTGAAACAACACTTTAATGGCATAGTAGAAAATTTTATTTTCTTTATTTCTTGTTGGGATATTATCAAAACTCTTTACCTCATTATATTAATAAATTTGTGTGTTTAGCACATATAGTGTTTTTAAATCAACTTCTAAAAATGGAGTGGCTTTTCTTGAGGTTGCTCTTTGTTGCTTGTGCTCTTGCTTTATATAAACTTATAGAATAGCATGATTCAAAGGTCAAGGATGGATAGGCATAAATCAAAACACTACTATAATCACATTAAGCTTTTATAGATAAATATAGAGCGGAACAATTCTATAATGTCATTGTAAGAAGATATTTTATGGTTGTCATTTCTTGTTAAGATATTATCAAAACTCATTACTTCAATAAAGTTGTATGTTCAAAATATATGGTGTTTTAAACTAGACTTCTAAAATTGGGGCAACTTTCTTGAGGTTTCTCTTTATTGCTTATGCCCATGCTTCCTTTTGTTGTTATAGCAAATTTGCTTATCATACACTAAGATTTTTCACTCTACATTATCACCTTTATCACTATACCTTAGGAGATCAAGTTTTCCATGCCTTGCAAGTGTTTTTGGATTTGTTTCTCACAAGCTAAAGCATATGTAATACATGTTAAAAAAATATGAAACTCTGCAAGCATAAAGACGGCCCATAACTAAATATTTATACATGGCGCTTTGTTCCGAGCTCCACATTTTGCATGTGCACAATAATCTGATGAGAGTAGAGACAATTTCTCTCTTTTAATGGTCATAGTAGCCAATGAGTCCAAGTTACCCAAGTCCCAAAAAACAACTTAAAACCACCTAGAAATTTGAAGCTACTTTTTTCTTTAAATAGGGCATACCCAAAAGCCATTCTAAAGAACCTCTTTGGCAATTAAGGCACCTCTCAAAAGAGATGTTTCACAACTTGACCCTCCACATCTTGTCAAGTCACTATTTTGTACATGCGTCTATTGCAGTTACTAGTTTACATAAAGGAGAACATCCACCCATCTCCAATCCATTAACCGGTTGAAAGGGAGGATCCTGAAACTTGATTATAGAAACTTGCAGGATTCTCACATCAAATCTTAGGACTCCACATAGAACACAGATTTGACTAGCTTCCATCCACCCAAAAATGGGACTATACTAAACAATTGCAAAGTGACATATCATATTTGGCCCTCCACAACTTGTCAAGATGAGAAAATTCACTATTGTGTACAATAAGCCTCTTATTCTCTATAGTTAGCATCTTATTTATACTTGTAATTATTCTCAACTACAAAGTGGCATATTATTTATACTTGTAATTATTCTCAACTACAAAGTGGCATATCGTATATAATAGGCATCTTATATATACTTGTAATTATTGATTTGCATAGAGAAGATACATCCACCCATCCCAATCAATCAATTAGGTAGCAAGGTTGTGAACCATATTAATGTGGACAGCTTGAAACCTTATCATAACAACCTACATGATTCTCACATTAAACTTGAGACTTTATACATAAAAAAGTTGATGAGCCTCCATCCACCCAAAAAGGGGACCATCCCAAACATTTTCAAAGTGGCATATTCCATAGATTTTTTTTGCAAACTTTGGGATTGATTTGCTAAAAGGGATTGAAGAGATTAGACCACCATATACCATTACATCATGAGTGAATTACCAAACACCCATGCGAGTCCCCCTACTGCAAACTCCCTCTCTAAAATTTAGTTAGGCACTTAGTAAATTGCATGCCTCTAATCACCAAATGAGCACTTGACATGCTTCATTACACTCATGCTACATACATACATACATAAGCTATTTCAACATTAATGCTCATGCTATAAGAATGAATTGAAATATATTTAGCAATTCTAGATTTAGCATGAGTTTCAATACCCAAGATACCCAAACTATTGGCATCTTTAAGCTACATATCTTACCCCAAGATAGCATCATATAGCATATGATCTTTTGCCTTGCAATCTTTGATATATAAAAGCCTTCATAAACCTCACAACACGATCCCAATGCCTACCTTTAAAGTCAATAAAAGGAGATTAAAAATGACATTAGATTAGGATTCAATATAATAAATTTCATAGTGAAAAGGGAGGTGCACATTGTCCTACTTTTTAAACTTAACAATTAGCTTACACCTTTATCAGCTATATCCACCAAACATTAAATGCATCATCTTCAAAAAAAAGAGAGCCTAGACTTAGTGTTTAAAAACTTGGCCCTTGTTGATGACCTAGCAATCACATCATAACCATTAAATGCATCATTTTCAAGTAAACTAATGAATCTAAACTAATGTAAGTTATAATCTAAACTGATGTAAGTTATACTTTGAACTACAAGCCTCAACAAAGCATTGAACAAGGAGAAAATCTTTTCTGATATTTTCATTTGAAGCATCAAAAAAGCAATAAGTTATCAATAAAGCATTGATTGAAACTGATCTTTAAACCTTCAATCTTATCTTTATTATTCATATGAAGACCTTCAATTTGATCATTCTCAACAACAAGGTCAAAGGCCATCAAAATGGGATGGGAGATAGCAACAAGAAGGTGGATAATGGACAATCTTGTCTTATAGATCTCCTCAACGCAAAAGAGCTAACCATCAATTCATTTAGCATCAAGAAGCACATAGATGGTGTTGTAAATAAGATGTCCAAAACCAAACTTAGTTAGAACTCTACTTAAGAAATCCAATAAGCTCTATCATAATCTTTTTTAAAATCTACCGTCAAGAATGATACACATTTTTGTTTCTTCACATTTAATAGATCTTTGCTTAGTAGTACCATGTAGCCTTTGTCAACGAGATCTACTCCTAATCAAGCAACATTTTTTAGGCAAACAATTCTTTAGAAAATGCAATATGTACAAAGTGAGCATAAGATTATAAAGTTAATACAGAATTTGTACAACTAGACTTAAAAATCTAATTTCAAATTTCTTTTTGGGGGGGTTTTTGGATGAATATTTGATGTAAAATTTTGGCACCTCATGGAGTCAAATACAAACAAATGTTTTTTTTTTGTATTCCATTTATATAAACCAGCAAATTCTCATTAGGCCAATGCCTCAATTTATAGGGTTTACATCCAAGCATCCAATCCCATTGATTTCTCCTTGATTCACTCCACCTCTTTTGCTTGATTCTCTCCACCTCTTCCCAGAATATCTCCCTCCTAAATCTCCTCATGCTACTCTTTATTCTCTCCCAATAGATACTTCTCACCTTTTCACAGGTTCTCTCACATTTACAGATTCTCTTTTACAGCCTCTAGCCAAGGGCTTGTTCCTGCACACACCCTATTCACTTATATATTTCAACAACTAAGTTAAGTTCTAAAGCACATTTCTAAAGTGTGTACATTTTGGCAACAAAAAAATTAGTATTACCTACAAAAAAAGCCAATTACATAGAAAGTTATCCATTGAATTAATTAGGGAATAGAGAAAAAACTATAAAAACTTTTACGAAACTAACATTGGAGAGTTTCATGTAAAAGAGAAAGAGTTATTAGATATCATGCATTGTGTATGGTTGGTATGTGTAACCATCTAAGAAATCTAGTTGGCTAAGAAGACATGTGGCATCACCATAGCCACCATAGTCTAATCTTCATTCATGTCAATATTCACCATGTGACTCTTTGAGAATAATGACCTTATGATGACCATGTTAGATTTACATTTGTCTTGGATGAATTGTTACTTTTACTTCCTTAAATGTTCTCAAGGTGCTTGAGGAGATCTATCATTTCAATACATGGCAAAATGACCAATTGAGCATCCTTTCATTAACAAGGGAGTATGAACCTTAAAACACCTTAGAAAAAAGAAAGTCATATACATTAGGGATGGACCTTAAGGAGTATGAATCTTACCCTAAGAAATATAAAGCACAAGTAGCACATGCAATTAGCAAGGCTAGTGACATCTGGTAACATATGCATGGATACATACATAAATAAGTTATTCAACCATAGGTTACAATAGGTCTCAAAGGTTTTCTTAAAAATATGTAAGTTAATAGAGATATGCTAATGTGTACTTGAACTTGAAATATAGGTGGTTCATATGGTTAAAGGGATAAGGAGTGGACAAGGAGTCTAAGGGGTAGCTACAAGTATTATAGAGTAGGAACAATCTCTCTCTCTCTCTCTCTCTCTCTCTCTCTCTCTCTCTCTCTCTCTCTCTCTCTCTCTCGCTCAAATTTGTAAGCATAGAGGAAAAATCATGTAATTAATTAGTTGATGACTTGCATGCTCCTTATCCTTACATGCGTAAGGACATGTTGAGAAGCACTGGGGAGAGGAAAAATATAAACATATAAACTTAGAAAGGAAAGATCATGCAATTAATTAGTGGAAGACTTGCATGCTCATTGTCCTTACATGTGTAAGGACATGTTGAGAAGCACCAGGGAGAGGAAAATATAAACATATAAACTTAGAAAGGACATGCATAAGTACATGTTGAGAGAGAGAGAGAGAGAGAGAGAGAGAGAGTTTGTTGATTACAGGCCTAAGGGAGTGAGTGTGTTAGAAAGGTAGCTCCAACTATGTGTTTTGTCGTCTAATGCACCATCTCATAGAGGCTCCATGAGCTAACTATGTGTGGTACCCCTTTGCAGCCCCTTCAAAGGGATGGTTTCTTTTACAATGCAATGCTCTCACGTATTATTATTATACACATGGTATCATAAGAGGAAAAGCCTTATGCAATAAGGAAAAAAAAAGTCTAATCCATGGGTAATAAGGATGAAGCTACTTAACTTCTCGTTGCAAAAATATTTTTTGATCTCCCATGGTCAATTTGTATAGAGGTTATTCGAAATATATTTTATTGTTGTCTCTAAACATCAAACTTTGTGTTAGGTGCTTTTGGGGTATGCATTGCCTTTCTCATCTTTGCATGCAATTTTTGAGTGGTTTAATTTGGTAGCATTGCCATGTGTTTTATATTGGCATACACTATATGAACCAAATTTCAAGTTCCAAATTTCTTATCTCCTTTGAGAAATATACTATGGATTAAATATGATACATCTAGGCTATTGTTGTTAGAAGAAAAATATTTGGGGTATTTTCCCATGGGTTAAATTTTAAAAAAAACTGATTGAAAATTTGGATTGCTTTGAAGTTGATGATCTAGATTTTCAAATTTTCAAATTATAAAACGGATAAGTGTATATATTTTTAAAACAAAAATCAAATTGGCAATTTGGAAACTCTTGTATTGAGGTGGAGCATTTGCTTTACAGGTACAAGTATGAGCATGGACCAGTGTCAGAAATAAACTTTTTTTCTAACCGGTGAGAAAAAGGATGACGTTCAAGTCTAGCATAACCAGTTTTTATTGAAAAAATGCATAGATTAATTAGTTTTATCACTAAAACTTCAAAAAATTGAATCTTTAAATTCAAGGCGAGGTGAAATTATAACCTATTTTTCTCAATTTGAGCTGTGAAAATTACATTGAAAGACGGTTTTTTTCTGAACACTGGTGGGGGACAATAGGCAAGTGACGGCACAACCCCTTGCATTGAGGTGGAGCATTGTCCTTACATGTACAAGTAAGAGCATTGATATAGGGGTGGGAACAGTAGCCCAGTAGTAGTAGAGCTCACAACTCTGTACGGGCACAAGTTCAATTCGAACTCACGTGTGGCCCCCTGTCTGTTGCACCAAGGGAAGGGGGTGGTGGGTTAAGAAGAGTATGGGTAAAATCATAGTTAGGGAGGGGAAAAAAAAGAGAGGAGGAAAGGGGGGACAGTGGTGGAGGGCACATGAAGACATTTATTTAATGTTGCCACATGAAAGGTGACCACTTTGCGAACATGAATGATATATGCCGTTAGAAGTTGGACCAACACCAAACCGAAATTGAAAGCCGATAGCGTACCGTGTTCCGGAAGCGCGTACCTTGTTCCGGAAGCGGTCGCGGCTTTTTCAGCCAGGCAGGAGGTGGGAGGAGGAGGCGGCGGCGGCGAAGAAGAAGTTTCTAGTAGTAGTAGTAGTAGTAGTAGTGGCCCGCCTCCTAAGAGAGAGTACGAGACAATGGTCATTGACTTTGCATGGGTGGGACATGATGGTTACGACCTCGGGCAGGAGGGTCGAAGAGACTGGAAAAAGCTACGGCATCACATGTGCAAGGGGAGCGCAGCGCAATTATATGATGCTGCAGGTTGCAGTCGCGAAGGGCCACAAAGAGAACGCGCGCCGAACCCACGCTAATTGTGCAGCAGCGTGGAGCTTTACGAAGCGAAGTGTGACATTTGAGCAGCAGCGCTGCACTCGTCGCCCAGCAGTCTCCTGTAAGGCTGCTGCTGCTGCAGCACACGCCACACAAAAGAGAAGAGGCAAAGTACGCCCTACCTTACTTACTTACTTACTCCTGTGCTTCTTACTCCTCCTCCTCCTACTACTACTACGCCAAGAACAAGTTGCCCCCCTCCTCGTGGACCCAATTTTTTTTTTTTAAAGTTCCAACCTCAAATTTTTCAATACAAAAAATAATACAGTTTAGTACATTTTTCCAGTACTAATCGAAATATATATATGCAAATTCAATTCTCAAGAATAAAAAAACTCTCAAATTTTGAAGCATGGTCTGTTGAGAAAAAAAAGTTTTGTTTTGTTTTTTTTAATGTGGACACTAGTAAGTGCACAAACTCCACATTTTGTACTGCACCCTTTTTTTTGTGGAAATTCTCAAGAGGAAACTTTAAAATTTTGAAGCCACCCACCACCAGTTTTATGGTTTTTTTTAAAAGAAAAAAGGTCTTTTGTGAACACCAACACACCACATTTTGTTTTGCATGTCCAACATCGTATGCACAACCTCCATGCCCAATCACTATGATGTGTAAAGACCCATGTATGTGGGCAACCTCCATGCCTAGCTATTGTGGTGTGTAAAGTCGTATTGCCCTGCGGTCCGTGAGATAGAGTCGGGAGTCCACCTGCGCCTAGTGAGAGGGGTCGGGCAGAGCCCCGCTTCATCGACTTGACGAGGGCAAAGCACAGGAAAGGCGGCAGATTTTGTCGGGCCCGCATTTCCTATGTCCCATCCCCCTCCCGTAATCGGTGTAGGTTGAGGTGAAGATTAGCATTCATCCATGCTATTAGATAAAGATTTCACCCTTTTCACACGACAAAAGACTAGGGTTTCTCTCTATGAATCTCTACTTTCTTCAATCTCAAGTGGTTGATTAGTCTTCTTGCACTGACAAACAAGCTTTTGCAATTGAGTGTTTTTTATTGAGCATCTTGGTTATTGTGATCTAAATAAGCTCTCCTTGTGTTCCCACTTATAGTAACTATTTGTGTTGAGAGGCTTTTCTTAAAAAACTACTATTCTGAGGGTTGAGATAAAGTTGGTTTTCTTCGTTATGATCTTCAATATTTTTGTTGAGTATGTCATCAAACAATATGACCACAAAATCTTGATGTTAGAGCAGTATGCAGTTCATCATATGATTAAAAGTCATGGGAGCATTGGTACGTCCAAAGGGCATTATCAAAAACTCATAATGACCATAGTGAGTCCTAAACACGGTCTTATATACACATCCTCCTCAACCATTCTTACTTGATGATAGCCAAGCTTAAGGTAAACTTTGCAAAATACCCAGCCCGAGTCATCAACTTTGGGGATTGGGTACCTATTCTTTGCCATAACCTTATTTAGGGCTCTATAGTCTATACATATACGATAATTGCCATTTTTTTCCTTGAACAAAAGTATGGGATCACCACCATAAGGTGAGAACTTCTAGGTCTAATCAAACCCAAAGGTCTCTCTGAGAGTAGTTCTTCTACTTGACGCTGGATTTATTTTTGGTCTAGCTTCTACTTGACGCTGGATTTATTTTTGGTCTAGCATATTGAATCTATAAGGTTCTTTGCAAGGTGGTGTATTACCTGCTAGTAGGAGAACCTCAATCTCATGGTCTTTCGGTCTAGAATTTTGTAGTCTAGGAGGCAATTCCTGTAATAAATAATCCTTGAACTTAGAGAGGAACGCTTGTTATATTATGATGAGGGACTAGTAGGTGTAATTTCCATGGATGTAACCTTGTTAACCAACACCATGTACGTTTTCTCCCTCTTACACAAAGATCTCTTAGTATGGGTGTGGCTAAGAAAAGGGCTAAACTCTTCTTTCATTTGATCCCCAGACATGAACCCTTACCATCTTTGCTAATCCACATAGTAAGCGTATCATAGTCAATCTAAGGGTTATATTGATGTCTCCAAGGTATGCCTAGTATGATATCTATCACCTATAAAGGTGCTACTAAGAAATCCCTTTTTTCCTCATAAGGTTTGATCCATAGACCTACATATTTCACTACCTTAGTGCAATTATAATTTGTGCTATCGAAAGAAGCTTTAACCTTATAATGTGAGGGAACTTACTCTAGGTTACGTAATCTCATAGTTCTTTTAGAAATGCACTTATGTGTGCTACCATCATCATCATGTAGGAAAAGTAACATCTTTACCATTCCTTTCATTCTCAAAAGATAACGAGATTATCTTTTACCTTCATCGTTGGCATACTCATAATTACCCTCTTCCTTGTTCTTGTCATTGTCCTTGATCATGTGCCATTTTTCCACCTTGCTCTTCTTCTTCTCCTTGTATGGACAATCCATTGTAATACATCCCTCTTTGTTACACACACACAACACACAATGAGATGATAGATAGATAATGAATGTGTGCTGTACAAAAGATGATAAGTATACCCCAAGATGGGTGTATACTAGCACAGGGGAAAAAACCTCCTAAAGAGGGGAAAAGTGCCTCGGCTGGTCCTAGTGTATTCACACACATCACTACCAAATATGGCTACATACAATGCTTGCAAGATATAGACTAACATTGGATCCACTGCTAGAAGTTGCTCCAGGTGCACTAATGTGATTTGTTGCTCTACATATGGGGCAACATCATTACTTCTTACATCTACATCTTCTATTGTATTCACTAGTGTATACCAGCTACTCATCTCATCAAAGATATCATCTCTATTTACTCGTATCTCACTAATGGTAGTAGTGATTTCATGCCATGATTGGTTTGTCAATGCATTCTTACAAAATTGATGGCATTGGCATGATTCTTGTGAACATTGGATGAAGATTCATGTGATTTTGGTGCATTTAAAAATATCTTTGTTATCTTAAAATTCGGAGTAAGAGGAACATGAGATCTTATGGTGAAGAGAAGGTAAAGTTTGGAGCTAATGGTAAATGGTGATCAATGATGATTGCAATGGTTGAGGGAATGTTATAGCATGAACCCATGCTAAGTGTGCAAAAAGGAGATCTATTGGGAGAATAGAACTCATTGACTAGAGTCCTCACAACTAGACTCAATGGCTTGAGTTCACACAGGTTACTCTTCATGCCTAGAGTAGCCATAGGTTCATAAAGAAAGCCATGAAAGCAAAGTTAAAATCTCCAAGAAAAGTAACAATGTATAATATGTCAAAATCTACCAGATACACAAGACATGTGCCTTCTATAATCCCAAGGCACATGTGCCCACACGTATAAATGACCCTAAGCCCTCATGTACTTGTGTATGCCAAATTACTTCATATAACAAACCGTCCCCTTCTACAATGATTTAATCCAAGGGTGGTCATATGCACAAAAAACATATACAAAGTTCAAAAATTGACCCATGACTAGGTATCGATACCAAGGTCCAAAATGTGAATCGAGCCAAAGCCGCATGACCTGGAAAATAACCATAAGTAATGGACCAGACAAGGTGTGGCTGGACAAGGCCAATGTGAATAGACCAATTGGGCTAGGGTTATGAGAGTGTGAAAAGGGGAGTTGGAACTATAAAGATTAAAGATATAAGGTTCTTTGATGAAGAGCTTAAAATATTTTTCCACCTTATTCTTCTCTCATGTGGTTGCACCTTCTTTCCCTCTCACTTCAGTTATGATGATCCTAGCAAATGTAGCTTAGAGCTTCAAGCTCAATGATGGCCAAAGTTGTTGAATCTTTTTGTTTGGAGAGACTAAGAGCTTTTGAAAATCTCAATGATGGTTTCAAGGCTGCTTAACTATAGCTTTGTGTGGGAGAGCTAGTTTCTTGAGTAGTAATGATGTGCAGCCAAAACTATTGAAAGCTGAGCTTATGTTTACTAGAGATGATACTCTGTCTATGCGTGATTATAATGGTCACACACATCTCACAATCATGCACAACTCTCATTCAGCTTTGATTGGAGTCCTCACACGATGGAGTCCACACAGGTTTCTCCTCAATGCCTAGAGTATGTAGGATTACGAGGCTTGGGCACGAAGGACAAAGGCAACACTGGACCAACCTGAGGCCAGAGAGAGGTTCCCCTCCACCTCTAATTCCATGGAACCCCACATGTTTCTGGAGGTGACTCACACATTAACAGAGTATCACACATGAGAACGACGATAGCAGTAGTAGTAGGCAGACCTTTTGGCTCTGATATACCACTGGCTTGGGTATGATGAAGGACAAAGGCAGCATTGGACGAGAGGCAAAAGAGAGGTGCCCCCCCACCTCTAATCCCTTGGGACCCCACAAAAATGTGGGGGGGATATGGAGGCGTAAGGATCTTTTTAGCCGTTTATAGGGCTATGCGCAAAACCTGGGCCACGCATGTGGGATATCCCCAAGGAAAGACTGCCACCTGTCAACAGCGCTGACACAACCATTTCAATAGAGTAGCCATAGATTCATGAACAAAGCCATGAAAGCTTGTGAAAGAAGCCAATACCTCCAAGAAAAGTAACAATGTATAATACGCCAAAAAGTCCCAAATACATGACATCTTCCTTTTATACTCCTAAGGCCCATGTGCCCACATGTATAAATGACCTTGAGCCTCATGTGCCTGTGCATCCCAAAATTACTTCATAACAAACCATCCCCTTCTACAATGATTTTGTCCTCAAAATTGAAGGGTGGTCATATGCACAAACAACATATAAAAAAGCCAAAAATTGACCCATGGCTACGTATCAATACCAAGGTCAATACAAGACCAAAGTGCCAAAATATGAATCGAGCCAAAGTTGCATGACCTGGAAAACAACCATAAGTAATGGACCATACAAGGTGTGGCTAGACAAGGCCAATGTGAATAGACCAATTGGGCTAGGGTTATGAGAGTGTGAAAAGGGTAGTTGGAACCATAAAGATTAAAGATATAAGGGTCTTTGATGAAGAGCTTAATATATTTTTCCACCTTATTCTTCTCTCATGTGGTTGCACCTTCTTTCCCTCTCACTTCAGTTATGATGATCCTAGCAAATGTAGCTTAGAGATTCAAGCTCAATGATGGCCAAAGCTATTACATCTTTTTGTTTGGAGAGACTAAGAGACTTTGAAAATCTCAATGATGGTTTTAAGGCTGCTTAACTATAGCTTTCTGTGGGAGAGCTAGTCTCTTGAGAGTAGTAATGATGTGCATCCAAAACTATTGAAAGCTCAGCTTGTGCTTACTAGAGACGATTCTCTATCTATGAGTTCTTGTAATGGCCACACAAATCTCACAATTATGTATAACTCTCATTAAAATTTGATTGGAGTCCTCACACATTGGAGTCCACACAGGTTGCTTCTCAATGCCTAGAGTAGCCATAGGTTTATGAAGAAAGCCATGAAAGCTTGTGCTAGAATCTAATACCTCCAAGAAAATTAATAATGTATAATATGCCAAAAAGTACCAAACACACGACATGTGCCTTTCATACTCCTAAGGCCCATGTGACCACATGTATAAATGACCCTAAGGCCCCATGTCACGGGCATCCCAAAATTACTTCATTACAAAGTGGAATGTATAAACACTTGTAGGTTGCCTAAATCTTACTATTGTAAATCTCTATCAATTGTAATTCAAGTTTGTAGAATATAGTTTGTTGTGAGGAGTACCTCTGACAAGAGGAGAAAGAAGGAGCCTAGGGAGAGAGTAGGCTTCTTGAATTCTGTTACTATGTGAGTACCTTGGAAAAGATGGTACTAGGAGGATTAGATAATACCACGGTGTGGATTGAAGAATTGATTTACATTGAACAAACACATGGAAATGGAATCAAGGATTGATGTATGGGTAATGGTTGCTAATTGAATATGTACATTAGGCTATACTCATAAGATGTACATGTGAACAAAGGGATCATTTGGAATGCATTCAAAGGTGCTTTGGCAAGTGCTTTTGATGCTCAATGATGTTGTAAACACATACATTTGAATATTTTGCAACAAAAGTGGTTTCATGCAACACTTTGGGGCTATTTTTGGCCAAATCTAAAAAGTTCATTCAGTCATAAATGCTCTAGATTGAGCCTTATTTAATCACATGCTTTTAAAGGCTATGTTGAGGGCTTTCCTGTTACTTGCAGTACCTTGGATTGTAAACATGACAAGCCATTGTTACCTAATCCATGATGCATCTAGTGTGGTCAAATTGGATCCAAGCTCTCCTTAGATCACCATTCCTTGAACGTCTCATTCTATTGGCAAGTTTAACGCACGAGGCTAGTCCTTTAGTAGACATCTTAAACAAAACAACGATCAGTTTCATCGCCTTGACCTAGAAATCGACTTCCATGGAAGAATTCATAACTGCAATCCCTCTTCAAATGTAGCAAGTCATCATAGCCAAAAAATTGGAAAGGATGTCCTTGGCAAGGTCCTTTGGCGGCGTGCATGTGCTACTAAGCTTCGAAACCTGTAAGAGAGGAAATTTTAATGACTTTGTATATATGGCCTTAACAAATGCTTCATTAAATTCACTCGCCACTTATTCTCAACTATTGGGCCAAGCTCTTCTAGCACATTATTGAATTCTTTATCTCCAATGTCATGTCCTTGATCTCCTTCTCGAACTAATGAAGTTAGCATGTACCTTCCTTGGACTAGCACTTGTATCAACTTTAATTACTCTTTGAACCATTTCTTTAGTCTTATCAAGCAATGTCTTTGATGTTCCAGCCTAGACCCAATGTGAATGAATTCCATTGTGTATTAGAAGGTGTGTTAGTGTGTCATCATTAGGCATGACATAATACACATAACATGCACAGGATGCCTTGCAAGTAGCGGGTTTTTTACAAGTAGCTGGTTTTTAACAAGTAGTTGGTTTTTTGCAATAGTGAGACAATTAAGCTTTCCATCATTAATGGCTAGGATACCAATTGCACAAGATTTCTTTTGCACCCTTTGACACTAATGTGATTATAAGATCCACTGTTCAAATACCAAGGGCATGTGGTGTGTAAACAATGCATTTCACCAATATAATGGCTTATCCTACACACCCCTAGAAAGTTGACATTTAATTTAGCTGCCATTGTCCACATGTGACCATCGTATTTATGATCTATGCCATCCATTCCTGTTCTAGAACCCATGGTGGTAGGAAACTCAAATATTACATCCCCATCATAGAATCTAGGAATCATTCACTTGTAACACCTGTGGTATATGTTTCACCAACTTTGTCAAAGTGTTCTCCTTCCTCATATTCAATAAGAACTCCATGGTGATTTTTTATTTTTTCAAAGGAGAAAGCAATTCTCAGTTAGGAAATTGGGTGCATAGAGGTAGTGCATCTAATATAGATGTCTTCTATAGCAGCCTATCATCAGAATTAGTAAAACTTTCAAGGTTCACATAATTAGAGGCACCAATTGATGTATTGGATTTTGAGGTTACACATACCTCATATGTAAGAGAGATTAGGTCATCAAGGATATAGAGGTCCTTACCTTCTATATCTTATAGTCTCTCTCTCTCTCTGTTTCTCTTGTATTACTCATATTTGAGATTCTCGGCAAGAGGCATGATCGTGAAGAGCACTTAGGAGATCGATCCGCCGTCCTTGCCTCCATATGCTCCTCGTAGCTCGATCCTCTCACTCACACACACTCACGCAACAATATGGCAACACACAAGAGCTCAAGCACAAGAGGTAAGGATGAAAGAGAGTAGAGAAGAGTACACTAGATAATGCATAAGGGAATGAGTGGTGAGAGTTACATTTTAGGTTTTGTAGGTGATCTCTAGGATTCACACTCTTGGGTGGCCAAAGTTAAAAGTCACATCCTCATCACACTTATTTGGCTACCCTAGCTAGTGTAAACACCTATTCTAAAGCTAGCACTCTCAACCTAGGACCAATGGCATTCCTTTATAGACAAGCGGAGATAGCACATGCAAGAAAATACATCACAAGATATGTTTAAGTGAAAACTAGCATTTCCCATCACATTGACCAAATTGGTTGAAAATTGTACAACAGTCAACATCAGCTATGTAGAAGTCTCTAGTAGTAGTGCTTAACATGTCCCCCTTCTTGATGTAGATGAAGATGAGTCAATTCCAAATACAAGAAGGAATATTTCCATACTTGCATATAAAATGCAAGTCAACAAGTAAAAGATGTCTTGTAAAAAGAAACAAGGAATGGAAAGAAAAGGATGTGCATGCATGTAGATTGTTTCTTTTTTGGTTATGATTGGTCTAATGTTAATCACGTGTCATAAAGAGGAAAGTTACGGCCAATGTAACTTAGAGGTTGGTAATAAGTCTATCCATACTTGAACTAGTCTTAGTCATAGGGATGGTCACCGAGCGAGCTTGGTGGGTGGAGGGAGCTTTTCTTGGTTGCCCTCTCGCTCTACTTGAACAATCTCTCTCTAGCTATTGCCACCACCGCCCTACCCTGCCTACCCCAGCCACCACCGCCCTACCCTGCCCAGCCCAGTCCACACCTCCCACCCTCTTCCCTCCCCCTCGCTCTCTTCCCTCCCTTTCCCTCTCTCACTCTCTCTAGGAGAGAGAGTGTGGGTGGGCTATATCCATCTCTATATCCTCCTCTCTCCTTCTCCCACCCACCCTCCCTCTCCTCCCTCTCCCTCCCTTTCACTCTCCCACCCTCCCTCTCTCTCCTCGCCACCCTCTTCCCTCTCTTTCTTTCCTTGTCCCAACACCGCCTAGCCCACACCACTCTCTCTCTCTCCTTCTACCCTCCTCCTCTTTCTTCCCTCCCTTTCACCTCTCTCTCCTTCTCTCACCCTCCCTCTCTCTCCTCTCTCTCCCTCCATTTCACTCTCCCACCCTCCTTCTCTTGGCGCGCTCTCTCTCTCTCTCTCTCTCTCCCCTTCTCTTTGCTAACTCTCTCTATCCTTCTCTCTTTTGTATCTCCTTCTCTCTCTCTCTCTCTATCCTTCCCTTCTCTTTGCTAACTCTCTCTATCCTTCTCTCTTTTGTGTCTCCTTCTCTCTCTCTGTCCTTCTCTTCTCTCCTTCTCTCTCTCTATCCTTCTCTCTCTCTCTCTCTATCCTTCTCTTTGCTAACTCTTCAGTCCATCTCTTTGCTCACTCTCACCTCCCTCTCTCTCTACCCTTCTCTCTCTCTCTCTCTCTCTCTCTCTCTCTCTCAATCCTTTTTTTTGCTCACTCTCTCTATCTTTCCTCTCTACCCTTCTCTCTCACTCTTTCAGTCTCTTTCTTTCCTCAAGCTCTTTATCCTCCCTCTCTCTCTTCCCTTCTCTTTGCTAACTCTCTCTATCCTTCTCTCTTTTGTATCTCCTTATCTCTCTCTCTATCCTTCTCTTACCTCTTTTTGTCTTGGCTCTCCTTCTCTTTCACCCCTCTCTCTCTCTCTACCCTTCTCTTTGCTCTCTCTCTCTCTCTCTCTCTCTCTCTCTCTCTCTCTCTCTCTCTCTTTTAGTCCTTTTATTGTTCACTCTCTCTATCTTTTCCTCTCTACCCTTCTCTCACACTCTTTCAGTACCTTTCTTTGTTCAAGCTCTTTATCCTCCCTCTCTCTCTTGCCTTCTTTTTGCTCTCGCTCCCTGTCTCGCTTTCTCTCTCACTCACTCTTTCCGTCCTTCTCTTTGCTCTCACTCTCTCTATATTTCTTTTTCATTTCTCAACAAAGCTTACGTAACTCATGTTTTGCATATAGATCCTCAAGTCTACAAATGCTTCACTACCTTATTCATCCACACAATACAGAAAATGTCGATTCTTTATTGGTTTGTACGTATATAAATATCGTTATAGAGGGGAATGATGTCTTGCAAAACCCCAACATGCGTTGCTGTTACTCTCTTTCTCTCTTTTTTAATATGAAAAAAAAGATCATGACACAATCATAAACAATTGCTACAAATAAGATCATGACCCAGTCACTTGAATATTCACAAATAAATATGTTTACTGCACGACAATGAAATCTTCATCAAGACACCCTCCACTACATCCTCTTAGGGATCAATACAAACAATGTTCATGTCTAATTTTTGTGCTACCATAGCACAATCTCCACATCCAGCATAAAGCTCTACTAACACTTGCCCTTGCTTTACATATGACGGCTCAATAAGCTATCCCAAAAGTCATATCCACGCCGAGATCCACTTGTAAAGAAAACATCTTTCTTAATTCCACCAAAAAATGTAAGGCCCTTATTTAGGAGCACATGAAGAGTTAATTCCATACCTCACCATGCTGTCCCATCTGGGCATCTGCCCTCTACTGCATCATGTTGCAAGGATCAATGATATAATCAGGTGCGAAAGGTTGTGTATGGTTTTATCCAACTATGCTCATGAAGGTAGTAGCAAGACAAGGGTATGTATCTGCATAGGAGTATAAGATGATTTTTTGTAGCAAAAAGTGATGCTCAATGGAAACCTACATGGTTAGTGTTGCTTACCTCTTATCCAAAGGCCCTTCCAATCTGCGTTGTACATCGCACATTCACCAAGGTGTACAAGGAGAAGCCAGAATGCTCAACGTAAGCTGTAATGATGATTGCCACTTGATACACAGTACTGATGACAATAATAGAGCCATCGTCATCTAAGATGGTCTTGCAAATCTAAAGCAATGCATGCTCCTCTCCATCTACGTGGCATTAATTAGAATGACATACACAAAAAATGTAAGCATGACATACACACACGCAACATATGCACAACAACACACAAGGTCTTAATGAAGGGAAAATAATCTCATCACTCACATGTGCAGAGATTCCATGGTGGGACAATGTCATTGGGAAAACCATAAACAGAATCTCATGTGGGCAACCTCACTACTACAATACAATCATACCCTGTGTCTGTATTGACACCTTTAACAGTAAAGGTCATGTCTCTCACGTTAGCCTTCAGCAATATATCAAAGACATGTTCTAGCTCCGGTGGACACTGCTAGTTCAGAAGTGCACGACCTATCTTCAAAGAATCCCCAACACATGCCATCATCTTTGTAGAATGATGTCCTGTCACACCATGTTGAGTAGAGTTATACATCAATTGTTATTATAGGATATAAAAGACACACCTTTACAATCATTTCACATGTGGTCACAATTGATTATTACACCTATTAATGCTGCCGAGGCTTCTATAACGGTAAAGGAACTAGCAATTTGATGTTCTCTAGGAGCACCGAGGACTACTCTCATGGTGGTACGACGAGACACTCCTACAAAGCATACCTTTTGTAAGTGCATGCACCACACAAATACTTTACATTATCATTACCAATGAGTAAAATCATACTTGGTAAATTCATTTAGATTGGAGTCAAGTCACCCAGGCTAGGTAGATGAATTGGTCGCAATGGTGTATTTGGTGCTTTACCTCTTTGCAAAGCTTATCTAAATCCATAGCTTAATCTATGTTAGTATGCAAACACTGTAACAATAATACCAATGAGCCACAAGTAAAAGAGTTCCTTGCTTGTGTTGCTGCATGATCAACTTCTTCAACTTTTGGGGTTACCTCAATCTTGCATGTGCTACATCAGAATTGCTTTCGTCATATTTTGATGGAGAGGTATCAGAGTCGTCTTCCTCATCCTGTAGTGACTTTCCTTTTCCTTTTCCCTTCGTTGCATCCTTTTTTGGCACTTTTGCCCCTTCATCATTATCATCCTCTTTGTCACCATCATCCTCTTCATCTTTATCATCCCCTTCATCTTTCATAAGACCTTTACCTTTGCCTTGAACATGTGATTTGTCACGTAGAGTTCTAGGCTTCATAAAAGAATTCACCATTTGAAAAGATATAAGAAAAAATATTTAAATAAAGTGAAATATCTAATTGTATAGTTCATACCATGGCTGATTTCTTTGCTTTACAAGCCCAAGTATACATCTCCTTCTCACTCTTGGAAAATTTTCCATTTGGAAAGTCAAAGAACAATGGGCATCTCTTGTATATCTCTACATCCCAAAAGTCTCAAAGTTGTTGATGTGTATACATAGTTCTTTCATGTTTTGGATTGCGCCATTCTTTTAAGATTTCAGGCACATCTGCAATATATCTCTCTGCATGGCACTTACAAATCCATCTACACATTATTACATCCGTTTAGTTTACAAATATAAGAGTATAACCAAGTAGTAAGTACGCTTTATGGAATGTTATGCACCTGAACAACACAGCACACTTGGTAGCCTTGACGACAGTAGGGTTCGAAGCTACAACACCTTGTTTCTTTGGGATCCCACCATTTCCTTGAATAGCTTCCCAAAATACATTCTCTTAAGATTTGGCGAGGTCATCTAGGAATGTATCTAGAAAAATTACCTTGTACTTTTTTTATATTTCTGTAAGGACGGTTACATCCTACGCTCCAATCTCATGCCATCATAGCTTCTCTTCAAAGCCAATCCCTGAGTAAACTTGCATTTGCTGCATTACCATTGAAATTGTTATTCAAAAAAAAAGAGTACTTTGTAAATATCAAGAAGATAGGAAAGGTAATTATTACATACTTTTAGGGATTTGTGAATCCTTCAACCTCTATAAATCGCCATCAATCAAAATATCCAAAATCTATGCTTTGTGGTGGTCATTTGGTAATAACAAGCTAGCTGCCAAGCTATATAGCCTATCCTCTGTCAAACAATCCGGTTTGACATCCCAATTTGCACTAGTCGTCTACAACACAACACCATAATTAAACCGCACATTAAAACCATACAATGTTGTTGCCTACAAAATAGAGAGAGGAAACAGTGTAGGATTTCTTAATCAAAGAAACCTTCCCCTTGTGTAGGGTTTGCAATCACCCCCAGCTGCCTTGTAGCATGCCTTCACTTTCTTTTATCTTTATAAAATGTTGTTCTCCATGTCTCTTCAAACTCTTATGCAGACAAACTATCTACTAGAGAGTCAATACTCGGGTGGTACTCATCCTATTATTCACAAATTGCAACATTAGTGGATGATATGAAAATGTTTATCATATATTGCAAGTGTCTAAATATTGAAGGTTTACTTGGAATATTATTTGGGAAAGTTCCAAAAGCTCACAGTTATACCAAGATGAGCGGCCCTTTTTTCTCCGTGTCAAGGCATGCTTGTCCATCCATGCCTTGTTCATCTCTCTAGTGTGCTTCATAATTGTTTCTTTGTTTGCCAACCCAAGTGCCCTAATGAGGCACACTTTGTCCACAAAGGAAGAAGAAACATAGCCCACTTCATTCATCCTATGGCAACAAAATTTAAGGTTATGAGATGAAAGTTTGAAACATAGTATGTCAAATATTCCTAATTCAAAGAGCCTTAAAACATATATTCTCTTACTTGTTTAAACAAGCGACCACTATGAGAACCTCCTCCTCACTATCCTCACCATTGAATTCAATAAGGATGGCACCAACACAAGGATATCTTGATGTGACATTCTTGAATGCTACAGTTAGATAATGCAAATCTAATTAGTCCCAAAACTATTTTCTAAAACAAAAGACCACATTCAAAAAAGTGGGCAGCTTAGTAGACTCACATTTATTAATCTCCTCTATCCATGCCATAACTCGATGATTTTCGTCCCACACATACATCTTATTGCTCATGAATTCCCACTCTGTGCCTTTGATCATATTCTCGAACTCCTCATTTTTCAATCGTCAAATGTCATCACATGCAATAACATCATCTTGAGTCACTTCTCTAACAGGATTATGGAATGAGGAGATGGAGGAAATGAACCTGCATCTATTGGCAACATAGCCATTCGTATAAAATTCCCTTGCCATCTTCTTGTACCTAAACTTCACTCTTTGTATATAGAGGAGTTAGGCACAAGTCTGCACAAGGGAATAGGTGGTAAAGGAGTGGATTTCACCACTTGCAATGCATGCACACACACACACACGTTATGCTTGGTAATCCAAAAGATACCTTATGTAAGATGTAATAAAAAATGGTTAACAATTATCTTCACTCTATTAAGACTGTCTTGTAGGAGTTCTAATCGCAAGCGAGCTGCAGAAGAAAGTCACCATGAAACCCTCTTCATTCTCACCTTCTTTTTCAATTCCCTCGTCCACCTCTCCTCCTTCCTTAGTTTCTTTAATGGTTTTTGAAGAATTATCTTTCTTCTTCGAAGACTTAGCAACTCGACTTGGATTCTTTCGAGGAGGACTCCAATCATCATCTTCCTCTCGCAATTTCTTCCTCTTCTTGGTACTTATCACTTCTTGGCTTTCTTGCCTTTGGAAAGTGTGCTCTTTACACGTTTGGACACTTTGGATGTGGGGTTTCCTTTGATGTATTTGTAAAAATCTAAACACATGGACATATGCAAGACAGATTGCTCTCAAAAAAATCACTAAAAAAGAGCATAATTGGAAAGGTGGAGAGAGATAAAATAAGACACACAATCTCTGGTGGCTGGCCACACAATGATATATCCTTTAGTTTGATTTAACTTGTTGATATCACCATCTTCGACGGGAAAAGGAAGAGGAACTTCTCCCACTTCAACATCTTCTATCGACACACCAACATGACCATGTGGAAAACCAATTCCATGGACAGTATATGGTGGAGTCTACATGCAAAATGGTCCCAGTAGCTACCTTGGTATCACTGAACATCAAGGATACTTGTGTCCCTCTTTGGAATTGGGGAGACGCCATGAGGAGTAACACGAGAAAAGTGAGAATGAACAAGGAAGAAAGAGTCCTAAAAGATATAAGAAAGCAAAAGATAAAAATAGAACAAAAAAGCAATAGATATAAATAGAGGGATAGATATAAATAGAGAAAAAAAGATTAAATTAAAAAAAATTAGGGTTTTGAAATTAGGAAGAGAAAGAAGGAACAAACAAAGAAGAAGAAAAGAAACAATGAAGAAAAAAGAGGAGAGGAAAAGGTATAGAGAGAGAGGAAAAAGGAGAGTGAAGAAAGAGTTTGTGTGTGTGTGTGTGTGTGAGAGAGAGAGAGAGAGAGAGAGAGAGAGAGAGAGGGAGAGAGGGAGAGAGAGAGAGAGAGAGAGAGAGCTATCATGAGAACTATCTTTTTAGGATTTAGGGAAGTAGAGAATCTCTAAGAGAGAGGAAAAGGGTGTGTGAGATCTTTCTTTTAAATAAAGAGAAGGAGTGTTTTCCTATTAGGAGGAAAGAGAGAAGAAGAAGGCATTTTTATTTTAAGGGGGGGGAGAAAAGGCGTTTTGCTTTTAAAGAGAGGTAAAGGGGAAAAAAAAAAGGCATTTAGTTTTGGGGAGGGGAAGAAAGCTGGTGCGTTGGGAGAGACAGAGAGAGAGAGAGAGAGAGAGAGAGAGAGAGAGAGAGAGAGAGAGAGAGAGAGAGAGAGAGAGAGAGAGAGAGAGAGAGAGAGAGCATTTTGTTTTGGGAGGGAGAGAGAGTGCATTTTACTTGGGGGGAGAGAGAGAGAGAGAGAGAGAGAGAGAGAGAGAGCGCATTTTGTTTGGGGGGTGGGCTTGACAGATCAAAGGGAGCCGACACAATTGTTTTAGAAGGCGGTGAGGTAGCGAAGCTAAAAAGGGGGGAATTGAGATAATTTATGGAGGATAGACAAAGAGGCAAGTGGATAGGGAGAAGAAGCAATATAAAAAAGAGTGAGTGAAGTGGGAAGTATCTACTATGAAGAAACAAGCTGCAGACAGAGGGACTTCTAGTTTTTGAGAATTGCAGAGGGGGGGAGATCAGAGCAGAGAAGGCGCTAAGGTCTAAAGAATTAGTTCAAGAGATGAGTCCCTGGTGATTTCTATGAGGCGACTCTGTTAGAGACATGGTTTAGCCCAAATTCATGTTCAATTGTTGCTATTGTAAGTCAGCTGAGTGCTGAGTTAAGTTTGTCTAAGGAAGGCCTACAGTCTCTGATAGTAAATTTACTGTAGTTAGAATAATAGCAAGAGTCTACTAGTGGAAAAACCCCAAGTGTTTAGTGTGTTCTTCTAATATGTTAAAACCCTTTGTCTTAGGGGTGTTGAGACAGTGTGTCTTTGTTTAGTGAAGAGAATAGACAGTTTGAAGCTTGTATCTATGTTGTGATATGGAGTTTTGTTTGAGTTGTTTTGATTGTATTTGTTGAGATAGAGTCATTGTGAAGGTATGTCTAACGTTGTAAGAGTCAGAGTTGTCTCATAATTGAAGTAGTCTTCTTCTATTGAGAGAATATAGTCAGAAGAGTGTCAGCTATAGCAACTATGTGTCTAGGGGGTTAGCTGATGAGTTAGAAAGGATGTTATGATCCTTTGGGATTCAAGGGAAGTTGTTTTGAGTTGATATGATGGTCAGAAGCCAAATAGAAGTCTGACAGGTTTGGGGGAAAATTGATAGTTCTAGATCTGTGAGTTCATTTATGATCATCTGGATGTCTTTAGAGTTGTATCTTTATGTGATTTAAGTTTTTAGAGGGTTTAGAGGTGTTAGAGGAATCAAAGCTAAGAAAATCTAATCCAGTTGAGTCAATCGTCAGCAATCAGCAATCAGTAATAATCAGAAGTCAAATCAGTCTCTATAGTAAGTCAGTTATATGGACAGCAGGGAGTCTTTGGAGTCATATCATCATGAAATCAGGGCAGCCTAAAGGCTAGGAGGATTTGATGGACATAAAAGAGACAGTTCTTAATCCAGTTAAAATTTTTTAGTCGGTTGGTTCTTCCTCCGAAAGTAGAATTGGTAACAGTTAAGATCAGTTGGATCAGTGTTGCAAAAGGTCCACATAGCATAAGGGGATGTTTAGTGTGGTTTTGGGGTTGAAATATTGAGGGCAGTTAGACCAAGAGGACAATAAGAGAGAAAGGAGGACGTATATTGGGGTCGAATTCTACGTAAGTCATCTGAGCCATTTACAGCTAGCTAGGGTATATTAGTGCCGGCAAGGCATCAGCAAAGGTGAACTGATAGGTTCTAAGAAGTTCAGGGTTAAGTGTTTGTAGTTGGCTGTCTCTCTGGAGGATACTCTTAAGATCAAGTGGACGTGTTTCTGTCTGGAATCTACTATTGGTATCTACTCTAAACTACGATCAAAATATAATCATTTTTGCGTCAATCATCGAAGGCAATTTTCAGTCAGTTTTTCTGTCAAGAAGGGGGGTAAGAAGAGGATCAACCAAGAGTTTGATAGGTCCTTGGGATTTTTGCTATTAGGTTAGCTGGTGTGAGAGGATTGTAGAGGATCTAGGAGGACTAATTTTGAACTAGAAACAAAAGAAGTATTTTGGAGGCAGTTTTCTATATCAGCTGAAGGGAATTCAGGTTAGCAAAGGAGTGTTGACAAGAGTTATGAAATTTTAAAGCAAGTTTTTGAAGTGTGCTGATGTTGACAGATAGTTTTTTACCTGGGGTCATCAATTGGTGTCTGATTTGGGGGACAATAAATATTTGATTTGTCTAGGGCAGGTGGGAGAGACTTAGGTCAGCTACTTGTCACTTGAAGTCAGCTAAGGCATTTAGGCTAAAGATCTGAAGTCTTGGTGATTTGGTATGACCGTGGATGACAATTGGAGGTGATAGCCATGTCAGATTTGAGGTGTAGAGGTGTCCATTTCTGTTAGCAAAGGTCAAGGGATACAACTCAAGCTGGTTGGTGCCTTTAGAGCTGGAATCCTAGTGTTCCCTAGTTCTAATCTCCTTGAACATTTTCCTCTTGTGTGTCTATTAGTGGTGTTATAGAGGCCATCACCTAGCAACCACACATGCTTTGGTGCCCCCCACTGAGGACCAAAAAGCTCTTGCTTAAGGCTTTGGAGACTGCTTGTAGATAAACTTAAGACATATGGCTAATTATGCATATGATGTCTTCAAAGGTGAAAGGGGAGAAGATGTCTGTTAGTTATTAAGGAGGGTTGAGTTGATAGCATTGATTTGCAAGTTGGAGACCATTTGTAGATCAACTTAGGACATATGGGGCTAATTCTACATATGATGTCTTCAGAGGTGAGCGCGGGGAGAAGATGTCTCCCAGTTCTTAAGGAGGGTTGAGTTGATAATACTGAAAAATAACAGGGATGATGATGCGTATGACTCGGATGATGAGACTACTTCTAGAGGGAGCGGCCAGGGAATGGTATGAAGATGTACTGGTAGAGGAACATAGGGGTAATTGGGATTATTTGATAAATGCATTAAGGAGGAAGTATGGGAGGACTAAAAGTCCAGAGGAGCCCCGGAAGGAGCTCAATAGGTTGTACCAAGGGGAGGAATAGGAAATTTCTACTTTTGTAATAAATAGATTTGAAGGAGTTTGGAGGAAGATTGTGAGGGTATTAGGGGAGAATCAGATACCTCTTGATTTTTTAAAGAAGAATAGATTCATAGGACTGTTGCACGGGGTTATCAAGAATAAAGTTAAACTAAAAGACTTTGATACCTATGCTGGGGCAGTCAGGCTTGCATCAGAACAATGGAAGAAGAGGATGCGAAGGCAGGAGCTAGCCTGTAAGTAAAGAGAGAGAGTCAGCTCTGTCAGCAGCCAGATATGAACATGGTACTTGTGGGCATGTTATTGAGCCGTTTTCGATTGAAGTACATGTAGAAAGAGATCATCATGTTGAGATTCCCAGGGTAGCAGAGGTCGGAGACAGAGATCAAGAGGGACTAAAGCAGGAAATCCAAAGGCTGATTGAGAAAATTGGGAATTTAAAACTTACTGTGCAGGGCATTTAGAATTAGGTTAGAAGACCACAGGGGGACAGACCATTAAGAAATAGAATAGAGAACTTCCAGTGTTTTGACTATTGAGAGGGGGCATATTGCTCCACAGAGTATCCAACCAAGGAGGGTATACCCCATAATTCAAAGGCCTGAAGGAAACAGAGGAGTGAGAAATAGGGAGATGAATAATGGGAACCAAGGTCCAGTACAAGGGCAAGTACCACCTCAAGGCCCTTTAGGAAACATACATATGCTTGAGACTATTGAAGAAGACAAGGAGAAAGATGAGGCACACATGCTACCTAACAAGAGAATAAGGTTGCAGAGATGTGAGTCAGAGGGAGATGGTAAGGAAATTGGGGCAAAGAAGAAAAGAGAAAAAGGGAAGGCACCCATGGAGAAGCCAAAGTCCAGTACGTAGGGGAGAGTTAGAGCCAGGAGGAGGAAAATTGAGATGGATGACTTTCAACTGGGAGGAGGGGAATCCTCTTACAGTCTCCTATCAGATGTGAAGAATAAGAAAGTAGACATTACTTATGGTCAGCTTTTGCAGCTGAATTCAAGTATAAGAAGACAGTGGCATAAGCTGGCCAGTGTCAAAAGGGTCAAGGTTAAGACACCTCAAGCCAATGTAGCTCAGCTGAGCAGAGTATCTGATATTTTGCTTGTAGTAGATTTCTGGATTCACGACAAAAAAGTAAGTAAAGTGTATATAGATGATGGAGCCCAAGTGTGTGTGATGATAGCTTTGTGTTTAGAGGAGGATTACTACTTGTTTAAGTGAAAAACTTGAGATTTGGGTGATTAAAGAGCCTAATCAAGAGGGTTTTTACTTAAACCTAGACTATTTTTCATAATTTTTAGCTTAATCTTGTTTTTTTTACTTAATTCCTTTGCATACTTAGGTTAGCATTGTTAAATAAAACCTTAATTCATCAAAAAATAAAAAAAACCCAAAAAACCATAAACTATCTCTTAATTTTCACTAATTATCACTAATCTATTGGTGGTTAGTGTGATTAGTGAACTTAAAGAGAGCAAAAAGTCAAAAACTTGAGCCTAATTATTTGTAATTAGACTAATTAGAGTGGCACTAGTGTTTTAAACACTTGCCTTGACCCAAATCCATGTTTAGTCCAATCCCATTAGGCCTTAATTAGCAAGAATTAACACTAATTAAGTCTCATTTGCTTGATTTTTCTCTTTTGAATGGGTTAATTAGAGACCTAGTTAGTGAGATTGATTAGGGATGATCACATCTTTGGATTAGCCTAAACATTGCTAATCCACCTATCAAATCCCCATCCCTAAACTCATCACCAATTAGGAGTAATTAGAGGGCAAAAAAGAGGATTAAAAAGTGATTAATATTTGGATTAATAAGATTAATCATTAGTTAAGTTATACTATCTCTAAATTAGTCAAAATCCACTAATTTAGAGGTATCCTCTAACTTTAGCCTTTTCCCACCTACCTTGCATTAATGAGGGGGTCTTAGTTGTCTCCCATTCACTTCCCTCCAAATTTGAAATTCAAATTCAAATTTCAAACTTGCCAACGACCGTTCACACCTAAGGCCACAGGCATATGCTTCTAAGCGTACAATCGTACGAATGTGCGCAGTGTTGAACCTTTTCTAAGCTTCCCGCACAACATGGCCCCAATTGAACATTCACATGTGGTCGCCATGCCACACATGTTTGGCCAGGATGGCAAAACAATTTTTGAAGAGCCCTCATCTAGTGGGGCCCCTCTATACCTGCACCCCAACGTGGATAGATGCCCCGAGCACACTCATGTACCCTCTTATCTATCCACCACCACGGATCTATTCCCATGCCCCACCCTTGCACCACCTCCCCTTATGCCACAACTTGACATTTTGCACAAGCTCTAGGAATGAGAGTGTCACAATACTTGCACCCCCCCCACAAACATCACATAAACCTGTGGGTGAAAATTTTCAAACTTTTGCCGAAATTCCACGGAGTTGGAGACCCCGTATTCCACATAGAGATCTTTAACCAAATCTGTCAGGCATTTGAAATTTTTGACGATGCAACCAAAGTCCATCTCCTTGGACTCAGCCTTGTAGGCAAGGCCATGCAATGGCTCCAATTCTTAGACCCTCGGCACAAATGCACTTTCAAAGTAGTGTTCATACTTGGCTTTGCACCCTATGGGCCCAAATGGAGCTCCATCATCCAATTGTTCCAATTGAAACCAAAACCCAAGGACACATTAATGTGTGTGACTACATCGCACACATTAAGTACCTTGATTCGCGTTATGAAGAGAGGGAAAAATTGAGTGACAAGAACTTCATGGATTGTCTCCTCTTAGGCTTTCACAATCCAAGGCTACATGACCGCATGTTGGTTAAGGACCCCTCCGCCTTTGATCAGGCATGCGAATGGGCGATCTTTCTTGATGAACATGTGAGAAAGCTATTCCACGCAATTGGCCACCACGCCAATGACAACCCAAAGCTATTCCACGCAATTGGCCACCACGCCAATGACAACCCAAAGCTCATTTGTAACATTACCTTCCTCTCCTCTCGGGCCGCCCCAATCCTTACTGGTGGCACCAGCCCAAACTAACTACTCACACAAAGACCCTCAGCAATGTAAGTGTAGCTCCACAATCGGAAACAACCACCCTTAGTGTCTGGATAGATTTCCCCTTTGGCAGAAACATGCAATGAAAGTGTGTCTTGTTTCCCACAGCTAGTCATAATCTTTTGCCATGGGAAACCTGGGTCTTCCTAGAGGCAACAAACCATCTCTTAAAACTGCCCATGCCAAGATTTAATTGCCTAGTGGAAACCATATACAAAGCCTTGGGGGTCCTTTACACAAACTATACATACTATATCTATGGCGGCTTGTAAGTTTTATGTGGTTCCCACAGGTGAGACAAAAGAAGCAGTCATCCTTGGAGGAAGTTGGGTCCAAAATGCTACAAGTACAATCAACCCAGCTGACAACACAGCTATCCTCAAGCTTCCCCAGGGCAAGGTAACAATGATTATCTATAGGATGGGGAGTGCCTTGAATTTAATCCTCTTTCCCCCCCCCCCCCAACTACTTCCACAAAGGTTATTCTCACACCCGTACAATAACTAGTAGTCTTCCACTGCCCCTGAACTACCACCAGAACTCAACCCACTAAGAATATGGATTGGACTCCCAACCGCAAATGGTCTACAGTGGTGGTGGCAAGCCCACATATATCCTACGATCCACACCAATCTCATATTCTTGGAGGCATGGAAAACTCTTGGAAAACCCACACTAAAAAAAGAAGACACTTACATATTCAAATATCTCATGAAAATGCATCTAATGAGTGTTGGGTATAATGCATTGATACCATTGCCTACTCATCCAATATCAAGTTATATCTTAGAAGGAGATCTCATATTCTTGGAGGCATGGAAAACTCTTGGAAAACCCACACTAAAAAAAGAAGACACTTACATATTCAAATATCACATGAAAATGCATCTAATGAGTGTTGGGTATAATGCATTGATACCATTGCCTACTCATCCAATATCAAGTTATATCTTAGAAGGACCAAGTGAGGAGAAAGACCCACCTAGTGATGTTGAATCAGAGCTAGCTTATGAACTATGGTTGTTTGATTATGAGCTTGCTAGATAAAGCTATTTTATAGGCTATCGAGTTACGGTCTAAAGACTTCCATCATGGTGCACCAAATCTATTTTTACAACACATACAACCTCAATATGGATCAAACTTTTTGACTTGCTCAGGTGTATCCTAAATTGTGACTTAAATCTTTCAAAATTTTCTTCACTTCACCTCCATGCATTCACACATGAACTAAATAAATTTATGATTAGACTAAAGCCTCTTATGTTTGCCACTTAGAGGAACCCTAAGGCCTACTATTTCTTAGAATTTAGTAATAAACCTATCTTTCCTCGGACCGACCTTCGAAATGTGCCGATGTAGTATGTTATATACTCCACTTAGCTTTTAGTGGCGTCTTTAGGTATATTCTAATCCTTTAGGTATATTCTAATCCTTTAGGTCAGTAGTAATGAAAAAAAGAAGAAGAGAAAAACAAAAAACAAAACCAAAAAGTGACTAAGATGATAACTATCGCCATGTAGGGTCCTAGTAGGACTCTTGGTTCCTCACAGTACCTTGAGGTTGATGCCTTGGTCCTCATGGGGTAGGACCTTGTCTCAAGAATAAGCTAATAAAGCAAAGGCTATGCTAGCATTGTAATCAAGAGATTCCCGACGGTTCTTGGATACTCTTGGCAGAGGTCTACGGGCCATTGCCTTGGTCTCCATGGGTTGGTGCCTAATCCTTATATATATATATATATATATATATATATATATATATATATATATATATAGATTAAAAAGCACCTCAATAAAATCTAATCATCTTCCATCTTACCAATAGGCTTAGCATATACCTTCTAACTTCATAAAGTCCGAGTACGTTGAGATTGAACCATAACCGTAAGTATGTGACTAAGGAGTGTGATTTTTGAGGGAGCTTGGTGGAGGGAGATTTTTTGGGTTGTCCTCTCTCTCTACTTGAACTATCTCTCTCTAACTATTGCCACCACCATCTCCACCCACCACCACCTAGCCTAGCCCACCCTCCACCCTCTTCCCTCTCTCTCCTCTCCACCCTCTTCCCTCTCTCCCTCTTCCCTCTCTCTCTCTCTCTCTCTCTCTCTCTCTCCTTGTCCCACCACCGCCCATACTACCCTCTCTTTTCTTCTCCCCCCCTCTTCCCTCCCCCTCTCTCTTCTCTCCCTTTCACTCTCCCACTCTCTCTCTCTCTCCTTCTCTCACTCTCCCTCTCTCTCCTCTCCCTTTCTCCTTCTCCCACCCTCCCTCTCTCTCCTTTCTCTCCCCTCCTTTCTCTCTCCCACCCTCCCTCACTCTCCTCTCTCTCCCCTCCTTTCTCTCTCCCACCCTCCCTCTCTCTCCTCTCTCTCCTCCCTTTTGCTCTCCCACCCTTCCCTGCCTCCTCTCCCTCTCCCACCCTCTTCCCTCTCTCCTCTCCCTCCCTCTCTTTCTCTCTCCCACCCTCCCTCTCTCTCATCTCTCCCACCCTCCCTCTCTCTCCTCTCTCTCCCTCCCTTTCTCTCTCTCACACTCCCTTCTCTCCTTCTCCCACCCTCTTCCCTCTCTCTCTCCTTGTCCCACCACCGCCTAGCCCACACTACCCTCTCTCTCCTTCTCCTTCTCCCACCCTCTTCTCTTCCCCTCTCTCTTCCCTCCCTTTCACTCTCCCACCCACCCTCCCTCTCTCTCCTTCTCTCACCCTCCATCCATCCCTCCCTCCCTCTCTCTCCTTGTCCCACCCTCCCTATACATAATCTCTTTATCTAGATGTTGCAATTAACAAGGTGAATAATTTCAAGATTTATACATACAAGCTATCTACTATGCCTTGCGTAAGAAGCAATGAAGAATGTAAATTTATTAAGGTCAATAATTTTTTAATTATGATTAAGATCATGGCCTAATTAGAGGAAGAGAGAGTGAGAGAGATAATAACATGACACTGTTATTCAAAAGATACAATAAACCAAGAATTTGATATAATTAATCATAACAACAACAAACCCATAATTAATACAAAAGACATGGCGATCTATAGTTGAAACCACTTTGTTCTTCCAAAAAAAAGGTTATTCCATCATGGGCTACTGCAAATCTAACATTATTTAAAATTGAAAACATACTATAACTACCTAATGGATCCTACACCTATACACTTTTTTTTGCTACTTTTTTCTTTAACTCCTCCCATAAGGGCTCCTCCGTCTCTTTAGCAATATATCCAAAACTTCGCCAAGTACTGATGGCGCTTCCAATCTTCATGTTCCACACGAACAAGCTCTAGAATCAATAGGCTTATCCACTAGCATCTTTGTCCAAAGATTATGACCCTCTGCCATGATTTTGAGATGTTTTGTTGCATCTCCGTCAATTTTGTTGGATAAATCTTTGCAAACCCTTTCCTAGGGTTTTCTTCAGAGTATAGCTAGGGCCATTAGAAGAAGCCATTAGAGATGAACAAAGGTAGTTGATGGTCATGAGGGTTGTAAGGAAGAGAATAACAGAGAGGGCAAGGGAGGTAACAAGAGGGAGAGGAAGGAAACAAGATTTGGAAGTGAGGATGAGATTAAGAGGCAGAGGTCAAATTTATAGATGCACAAAGAAAAAAGAAAAAAGCTACTTTGCATGGTTACCCACTAAATTTAGAAAAGTAGATGTTTGGCTTTTCCCTAAATTTAGAAAAGTACATCCATGGCTTTTCCCTTGTAATGTCCCTCCCAAGCCATGTATGTATGTGTCTCTTTTAATACAGATTTCAATAAGAAAAGAGAGTGTAATTAGAAAGAGTGGAAAGCTACCCGACTAATCGGGTCCACCCATCTCTAGGATGGTGCCGTCGGGGCATTCCATCCTCCCACTTTCCACCCTACTCACGCGTCAATTTGTTTTCTAATTAATCCTACCACACTGTTTGACATAAATAAACATGTTCTTTAATTAAGGCCCTTTTCACAAGGTTTATTAAAACAGCCTTTTTCTACAATACAATCATACCAAAGATAAGATTTATAAAAACAAAGTGTAAACATGAATCAATTTCATACAAGCCAAACCGGCTCTCTTATTCTTTTTCTTTATACCGCCGATGATCTAGAATTCGGCCTTCCAGCCTCCACATGCTGGGCAAAACCCTACGGGACCATACACCTCATCGTCGGCCGCTGGCAAGGACTCAAGCCGGCCTGTCGCCCTCTCAGGCTCCATCGCTCGATCCTCCCGCCCCTCAGAGGGATGTCTGCGCACTAGGGTGGGCTAATTCACCGCACTAGCCTGGGCCCTCAGAACTAGGTAGCATCATCACAATCACTTGCCTCAATTGGCAAACCTCATTCTCCCAATGGTATGAGGGATACCATGGGCCAACTCTGGGCCTTACTAACGTCTCCGCCGTCCGGCTACACAAGCACAAGAACGGGGCAGCGTCAAGGCAGGGAGAAGTTGTACCTGTACCTTAATTTAACCAAGATAACAATCCATTTACTCACTAAACCATATGACTAGGATCCATGTCACCTTCTTTAAGAAAACAATCTTTTTCACAAAGATTTTAGCATTTCAACTTGAGATTGCGATAAGACATTCTTTATTAAGGCGTATGCTATTGCTTAAAAGAATACAAACTTTAAATACTAAATCAATCAAATAAATCACTATTAACAATTAATAGAGAAGTCGGGGCCATACCTCAATCCCTAAGAATGATATATAATTGAAAAACAAAATATGTATATACCTCATAGAAATTTGTCGTTTATCGTTGACTTTGCTCGTTATTAACAAGAGCTTTAGAATATAGAGTCTTCTAATACCTTCTCTTATGATTGAAATCATCCAATCATCTCCAAGCTTTATCTCCTCTTACTCATACTGTGACTCTTCTCTCTTTCTAAGATCTATGGCAAAATAGCCTTCTCCTACAGGGCTACGGCATACTATTCTTTCTCTAAAAGAAAAGCTATTGAGTTTTGGTCTCTTCCTCCGAAAGACTAAAGCAATCTAAGCTTCTTTTTTGAGATATTAGATAAGAATAAAGGGATATATGCATCTCAAACTCTAGGATTACCTTGAGGCTACTTACTGTCTTCTCACAGTTTTCTCTGTATAGAGACCCTGACAGAAACAGCAAATTGTTTCGGCCATAACTCTCTGATGAAAACTCAGAATGTGGTTATATAACCAGTCAAAAGAACGGGAAGGCATCTAGTCTACAAGCCAACGCGGGCAGAATAGGCAAAAACGTGTGTATATAGCCACAAACACGTCATCTTTGGAAACACGTTGTTTTTCCACATTTTTAGTATGCATGGACTCTAAATGTGCAAAAGTACTCTAAATATGACCTCTTATCACCTAAAATCGAAATTCTATTTTTGGGGATACTTATCTCTTAATAGAACTATTCTTATGTTCTTATTTCTTTTAGGATTTTTGGAGCTAATATTTTTATTCTAATACTTTTCTAATGTTTCTAGCCTCCAACAGATTAAGTGAAAGCCCTACACTAGATAAATAGGTTCTTGGGTAACTCTATTCTAGAAGACTAGGCCAGCGGCTGTGCCTTGCATGGATGAGGAAAAAAGCGTTGCCTCTAGAAATCAAGTCTTGTAGTTGCCCAATTTATGTGATCAATTACCCTATGGGTGATTTGATTTTAGAAGACCACGCTCCCCCTGCGGGATAGAACTAGGTCTTACCTATGAATCGTATCCTTGAATCTCTGTATGGTCAAGGTGTCGATGAGTAGGAAATTTTCTCCAAGATAAGACTTAGTGGACTATCTTAAGCGTTTCCCCTATTTGTGGAAGGGGGGAACCTTACAAGTGGTATCAGAGCGATCTTAGTTCCTAGGATTTGTTTTTCAAAGGTTAACTGTCAAGGGATTAAAACAAGTGATTGTTTATCATATGAGGACGAATCAATCATCTCTACTTGCCATAGAAGTGATTTGAATATCCTCACATGTTGAGACAATTATCCTATGAAATTGTGCTTGTATCTTGGGGGTGCACACGCAAGATATTTGTACAATAAACTTGAGAAATAAGATTGGGGAGAAAACCTTTTGTGAGAAAAAAACATAGGGTGATCAAATTAAGAAACTAGTGAGAGATTGAATGACTAGAAGGATAGACCGAAACTTATTTAGAGAAATTTTCAGGATATATCTCATTAACTTGCATATTATAAATTATTAAGATTGTAACTCCATTAAGATTTGAATAGTTGACGTGTGAATGCCATCCATTCGATATTGTACACTAGGACGATCATCCAAGATCTTTAATCCATCTCAGACAAACATGGGTCTTGGATGTGTAATTCCCAGAGGATCATGCTCTTAGATGTGTTAATCCCAAGATACCAGATGTGTAATTCTCAAAAAAATGAAGATCTCAGATGTATTAATCCTGACTGCCTTCAAATGTGGTGCTATGATAAGTATTTGATAGTTTTGAACTTTTAATGGATATAATGAAAGAAGCAAGCTCACCCTTTCTCGCGTTTAAAAATCGTAAGAAATGCCAAATTAGTTGAAAGCATTGTTGTCAATCTAACCATTGGAGCTAGAAAGTTAGAAGCACTGTTGTCAATCTAACCACTGGAGCTAGAATCAGTTATGTGATGCCATGAAAGTACACCTTCGTGAAAGGTTTTGTCCTCTAGGATTTTGAGAGGATAAAATGAACGAATTTTTAGAGCTGCCCAAGAAGGAAAGACCCTAAAAGAATACCACCAAACTTTTGTTAAACTTCTCCGATTTGCTCTAGAGATGGATGAGGTAACTCTTCTCCATCGATTCATTTGGAAGCTTAATCTACCTTTGAATAACCTCATCAAGAATGTGAAACCATCCTCTATTTCAGAGCCATAATTATAGCCAGAGACTGTGATAAAGTTTTTTTTTTTAATATAGAAAGTGTCAAGAAGGACATGAGTCCTTCCATGTTAATCAAGAAGAGGTCTCCTAATTCAAGAGGAACGTCAAGCCCACCCTTGGCTACAAGGAATCATGAGCTAGAGCAAAAATTAGGCCAAGAAATAGGGATAGCTAGGTTAAAGATAACCGAATTCAATAAGTATTTCTATGAGTAAATAGAAGAGGATAGGTGGTGCAAGATTTATGTGAAGTAATGTGCATGATGAATAGAGGTATTCTACAAGACGATACTAAGATTATGAAATTGCTATCATAGGTTAGATTGCGTAAAGGATTGATTCTCTTACGTTTTCCATGACAATTTGTTAAGTACCATATTACATGGGGGTATAGAATAAGGGATTCGAAGGTTCATATCATATAAGAGGTATATGGATGCATGAACTTAGGATAATAAGGCCAATTAACTTTAGAAGATTTCTACCTAGTGAGAACACCACTTTGAAAGAGATAGGAGGATTTACTTAGATACTACCCCAGCTCGCGAGATGAGAACATCTCGAATCTTTCAAGTGGGGGAGATTGTAATGTCCCTCCCAAGCCATGTATGTATGTGTCTCTTTTAATACAGATTTCAATAAGAAAAGAGAGTGTAATTAGAAAGAGTGAGACAATAAGGCTAGAAACATTAGAAAAGTATTAGAATAAAAATATTAGCTCCAAAAATCCTAAAAGAAATAAGAACATAAGAATAGTTCTATTAAGAGATAAGTATCCCAAAAATAGAATTTCGATTTTAGGTGATAAGAGGTCATATTTAGAGTACTTTTGCACATTTAGAGTCCATGCATACTAAAAATGTGGAAAAACAACGTGTTTCCAAAGATGGCGCGTTTGTGGCTATATACACACGTTTTTGCCTATTCTGCCCTAGATGGCTTGTAGACTAGATGCCTTCCCGTTCTTTTGATTGGTTATATGACCATATTTTGAGTTTTCATCAGAGAGTTATGGCCGAAACAATTTGCTGTTTCTGTCAGGGTCTCTATACAGAGAAAACTGTGAGAAGACAGCAAGTAGCCTCAAGGTAATCCTAGAGTTTGAGATGCATATATCCCTTCATTCTTATCTAATATCTCAGAAAAGAAGCTTAGATTGCTATAGTCTTTCGGAGGAAGAGACCAAAACTCCATAGCTTTTCTTTTAGAGAAAGAATAGTATGCCGTAGCCCTGTAGGAGAAGGCTATTTTGCCATAGATCTTAGAAAGAGAGAAGAGTCACAGTATGAGTAAGAGGAGATAAAGCTTGGAGATGACTGGATGATTTCAATCATAAGAGAAGGTATTAGAAGACTCTATATTCTAAAGCTCTTGTTAATAACGAGCAAAGTCAACGATAAACGACAAATTTCTATGAGGTATATACATATTTTGTTTTTCAATTATATATCATTCTTAGGGATTGAGGTATGGCCCCGACTTCTCTATTAATTGTTAATAGTGATTTATTTGATTGATTTAGTATTTAAAGTTTGTATTCTTTTAAGCAATAGCATACGCCTTAATAAAGAATGTCTTATCATAATCTCAAGTTGAAATGCTAAAATCTTTGTGAAAAAGATTGTTTTCTTAAAGAAGGTGACATGGATCCTAGTCATATGGTTTAGTGAGTAAATGGATTGTTATCTTGGTTAAATTAAGGTACAGGTACAACTTCTCCCTGCCTTGACGCTGCCCCGTTCTTGTGCTTGTGTAGCTGGATGGCGGAGACGTTAGTAAGGCCCAGAGTTGGCCCATGGTATCCCTCATACCATTGGGAGAATGAGGTTTGCCGATTGAGGCAAGTGATTGTGATGATGCTACCTAGTTCTGAGGGCCCAGGCTAGTGCGGTGAATTAGCCCACCCTAGTGCGCAGACATCCCTCTGAGGGGCGGGAGGATCGAGCGATGGAGCCTGAGAGGGCGACAGGCCGGCTTGAGTCCTCGCGAGCGGCCGACGATGAGGTGTATGGTCCCGTAGGGTTTTGCCCAGCATGTGGAGGCTGGAAGGCCGAATTCTAGATCATCGGCGGTATAAAGAAAAAGAATAAGAGAGCCGGTTTGGCTTGTATGAAATTGATTCATGTTTACACTTTGTTTTTATAAATCTTGTCTTTGGTATGATTGTATTGTAGAAAAAGGCTATTTTAATAAACCTTGTGAAAAGGGCCTTAATTAAGGAACATGTTTATTTATGTCAAACAGTGTGGTAGGATTAATTAGAAAACAAATTGACGCGTGAGTAGGGTGGAAAGTGGGAGGATGGAATGCCCCGACGGCACCATCCTAGAGATGGGTGGACCCGATTAGTCGGGTAGCTTTCCAACAGATTAAGTGAAAGCCCTACACTAGATAAATAGGTTCTTGGGTAACTCTATTCTAGAAGACTAGGCCAGCGGCTGTGCCTTGCATGGATGAGGAAAAAAGCGTTGCCTCTAGAAATCAAGTCTTGTAGTTGCCCAATTTATGTGATCAATTACCCTATGGGTGATTTGATTTTAGAAGACCACGCTCCCCCTGCGGGATAGAACTAGGTCTTACCTATGAATCGTATCCTTGAATCTCTGTATGGTCAAGGTGTCGATGAGTAGGAAATTTTCTCCAAGATAAGACTTAGTGGACTATCTTAAGCGTTTCCCCTATTTGTGGAAGGGGGGGAACCTTACATCCCTAAATTTAGAAAAGTAGATGCATGCCTATCCACTTTTTTTCTGAAAAAGTAAAAAGCTACTTTGCATGGTTACCCACTAAATTTAGAAAAGTAGATGTTTGGCTTTTCCCTAAATTTAGAAAAGTACATCCATGGCTTTTCCCTAAATTTAGAAAAGTAGATGCATGCCTATCCACTTTTTTTTCTAAAAAGTAGATGAATGAAATGAACATATTCAAGGCATTAACATATAACCATATTAATTATCCTGCTAAAGCATTTAAAAAAAAGTAAATGGTCCTTGCTAGAGAATTGTGACATCATACATTTTATTATTGTAACATGAAGGATCTTTTCAAAATTAGAGTACAATGTCACCAACAGTATTAGGTCCTTTTCACATTGTTCTTCCTGCTATTGAACATTCTCATTAGGTCCTACTTTTTTAGAGTGGGTTGATGTATAAACATATTATGGTTTGCATCTAACCCAAAGATACACAACTATACAAAGTAAAGGTGCTTGCATGCACAATATGATCGTCTTCCAGGACCTACCATGATTTGAAAATTGGGACACAAGAATTACTAAACAATTAAAATCAATATGGAAAGAACATTACCTTTGACATTGAATTAGGGGATACATGTGTTCCAATAAAAGTGATAACTCCGTGTTGCTAATATTTGATTCATTCTTCATATGCTTCTTGTTGACAACTGCATCCAATAATATGAGTTGTTTGGTGATATCCATTTGTACCTTCCTTGGACCACTTATAGCAAACTCTGAAACTTCCTCTTGCACAAGTTCTCTTATCTTTTGCAATGCCTACCTTGATGTGCCCCTTTGCACCTCATGTAAATGTTCCCCTTGATGTATCATCAATCTCAACATATGTAGATCAGAACAGGCATACAATAGTACACCATAGCACTACACATTCTTCTATATACAGGTTTGTTCTTGCAGTAGAAACAAGCTAGTGATCCATATCCATTCGTTGTTAAGCCCAAAGAGGGAAGTTTATGTGTGAGCTTGCCTATTATGTGAAAAATTATGAATTTCCAATAAATACTCTTATAAATCAAAGTTTACTGAAATTAAGACAAGAAAATAAGCTTACCAATCCAGGGTGTTGTATATTCGGTGTGCCGTTCATAGTTTTGATTCCACACAAGGCATAAGTGCACTCAAATAAGCCTCCACAAGAACTCTTTCGTACAACTCCAGGAAACTTCACATGACTCTCTGCAGGTTTCACCCAACAATGGCCATCATGTGCTTGCTCTATTCCTTGCATTGGAGAGGCTGAAGGATCACGTACATTTGGTAACTTAAAAGCCACATTACCATTATAGATTTGAGGAATCTCTTCTACTTTCTCAATATGTGTGCTTGCTAATAACAATCTACGAAGAACACCAGCATGAGATTCCTCAGACAATAAGACCACTTCTGAAGTGGTGTACATGTGGGAGAATCTCCTATTGTAAGGTCAATAATGACTTCTTTTGGGGTGCTTCGTGTAGCGTTGCTTGACTCTCTTATTATTGGAATAACAAGGTATTCTGTTGTTATATCTTTATCAAAGATATAACATGGTTCCTCTCCAGTAGGTCTAGCTAACTGGATAGATATAAGATGTTCTACACCATCATCTTGTGGTTTGAATGCAAAAACTTTCAATCCAGAGTGAGGACATAATATTCCATCAAAGTCATCAGCTTTAGTAATATAATAATGACCTTGTACAGTTCCAACAATAGGATCACTCTCCAAACCTCCCACAAAAATGTGAAAGGAAGTGCTCTCCATGGCAAGAAAAGCTCTCAAAAAATAAGCTCAGAAACACACAAACCATCTCACAAACATACAACAAACTGACAACAAATTCAAAGTCTAAACACAAATTCTATACATATTAGAAATTTTTTAATAATTATACTCATTTTATAAAAATGATCATTATAAATAATGTCATTAATACACAAAATCTAAAACTGATTAAACAGGCTGTCCACCACGGGTTGCAGAGAAACAGAGCAATTTTAATTGAGCAATTAATCTTTGGTCTTATACAATTGGACAAATTCCTCTTACATGGAGTTAATGGAAACTATTTCTAAGCTAATGAATGCCTGGTTGCTCAATTTGGACAAATATTGAAGAAATTAGAGCCAAATTACTACTGGTTTTTCTGCTTTTTCCCAAAACAGAGAAAGGGGTTTTAAAAAATTGATATATACACATGTCAGATGGTGTTGATATTCAACATTGAGGTTGTTTAGGTGTCAATGCAAGTTGTCCATACTTGATTGCACCACTACATTGTGATTTGGAGCCTTGGAAAGTGCATCAATTTAGGGTATCTCGGACTACGTGAGACAGTTCATCTTGGATGCATACAGGTTGATTTTCTACATCAAATTTGGAGTTTGTTGGCTACCTTGGAGTATCTGGAACATTCATTGGAGTGTGGTTGAGCTGAGGAAGGCTCATTTACAGATTTGAAGTGTACGGAAGGTGTATGCATTAAGCAAACATGTCGGATAATCCAGTATAGATTGTTGGTGAAAAGCTGGATAGGAAGAACTTCCAGGCATGGAAGTACAGGATAAAAAGTTTCTTGAAAGGAAAAGGATTTTGGAATCTCATTACAGGTGCTGAGCCAGAGCTTGAGCTACCTTGACAAAGCAGCAGCTTATTGCTCATAATAAGCAATGGTCAGAGAGAGCATTCAAAGTGCTACATTATCTGTCTATATGTATTTCTGATGCTATGCTCATACACATACAGGATGCTGAGAATCCCAAAGATGCATGGGATACTTTGGTCAAGATGTTTGATACAGATATGAGTGCTCGCAAGTCTCAGTTGCGACAGCAGATACATAATGTGAAAAGGAATAAAAGGAGCATACATGATTATGTGCAAGAAATCAAGAAGTTTGCAGATGCATTGGCCACAATAAATGCCCCCATGCCTGTGGTGGATATTACCTTGCGTGGTCTTGGCAAGGAATACAAATCTTTTGATACATCCATCTTGGTTCGGAGTACAGGTTTACCGGACTTTGATGAGTTGGTTTCTCTCTTACTTGTTGAGGAAATCAAACTCAGTGATTCATTTCTGGATGCATCTACTAGCCATGATGACGGCAGAAATCAGGCTTTCTACTCGTAGAGAGGCTTTAGAGGCAGGGGGAGATTTGCATCACGTGGACGTGGTGGTAATGGTTGTGGATGGTAGGACAGGTCTCCACAGCAGAATTTTCAGCCTTCATATGGTGCTCGAGGTGGTCGTGGATATGCACCTCAGCGAGGCAGAGGTAACCCCCGTTGGTAGAGGACGTTGGCAAGGCCAACAAAATTCTATGCAAGATGTGGAATGCCATTATTATGGCAAATATGGTGGTCATATGGCGAGAGATTGTTTCCACAAACAGAATGATTTGAGAGGGGGTAGAGCACAACGTGGTGGTTATTATGGTGGAAATTATGCACAACATGGTGGTGGAAATTATGCATCAAGCAGTAATGATGGCACTATAAATCATTTGTTTGCTATGAAGCATGTTGTGGGTTCTATGACGACAAATGCTGAGAATGATGACACATGGTATATGGACTCAGGAGCATCAAACCATATGACATGTCATGGTGAATGGTTTGAGCATATGAAGCCTATGGATGTAAAAGGCTATGTGGAAACAGGTGATGATACCCAGCATGCCATCACACATGTTGGAAGTGTACCATTGGTCATGCACAATGGTCAAACAAAGTCTATGTCAGATGTATTGTACATGCCTTCGATCACAAAAAGCTTGGCCTCAGTTGGTCAAATGGTGGAACAGGGATTACAGGTTCGTTTCAACGAGCATGGATGCTTCGTTGAAGATTTTAAACATGGATGTAGAGTCATTGCTAAAGGCAAGAAGGAAGGTAGATTGTTTAAGCTGGATGCTGGAATTCCTGAGCTAAAATCAGCCATGTTCTCCAAAAGTAAAAATGTGGTACAGGACATTGATATGTGGCATAAGAGGATTGGACATGTCAATATACAGAGATTAAAGAACATGCAAACAAGAGGCATTGTCAATGGATTGCCTAGGTTCAAATATGATGGACATATGCATGTTTGTGAAGCCTATTAGTTTGGAAAGCAGGCAAGGTTGAGGTTTCCTAGAGAAGGAAATATGAGTAACAGGCCACTTGAGATAGTACACAGTGATGTATGGGGTCCTGCACAAAACCCATCTATCAAAGGCAGTTTATACTATGTTACATTCATAGATGATTTCAGCAGGATGACATGGATATACTTTCTCAAAGAGAAGAGTGAAGTGTTGGAAAAGTTCATGGATTTCAAAGCTTTTGCAGAAAAGCAATATGGCTGTTGGATTAAATGTCTGAGGACAGATGGAGGTGGTGAATACACCTCAAAAGCTTTTGAGCATTTCTTGAGGAAGCATGGAATAAGAAGACAGTTGACTTGCAGGTATACACCTCAGTAGAATGGTGTGGCTGAGAGAAAGAATAGAGTCATATGTGAAGTGGCAAGGGCAATGCTCAATGAAAAGAGCATGCCAGATTACTATTGGGCAGAAGCATGTGCTACTGCAGTGTATATACTGAACAAAACACCTACAGCAGCCATTCATGGAAGCACGCCAGAGATGCGGCTTACAGGTTACAGGCCAGACATTGGACATCTCAAAGTTTTTGGATGCATAGCTTATGTACATGTGCCTGATGAAAGAAGAAGGAAGTTGGATCCTAAGGCAGAGAAATGTGTATTTGTTGGATATGCACAGGATCAAAAGGCATACAAATGTTATAATCCACAAACTAGACAAGTGGTCATCTCACGAGATGTGGTGTTTGATGAGCTTGCTAGTTGGTACAAAGCAAAAGATGAGGGAGTCATTGAGTCACTTGAGACTGATGTGCCTATGAACTTGCCACAAGCAAGTTCTAGTTCTACTACTATGTCTGGGCCAGCAGAAGCTGAGAGTAGCAGTGTACGTCCATGGTCAGGACGTTTGAGGCATGAGAGTGTGAGCACTGGGAGTAGTGCTATGGACAAAGGAAAGAAGAAGGTCGAAGGAATTGGAATCACAGGTTATGAGTCATCTAGTTCAGAGAGTTTGGATGAGGAGCTTGGCATACCTGTTTTACGCACACCTGGTGCTAGACAGGATAGATATGTGCCACCACATGCTAGAGTTACAGGTGTATAGAGTGACCTGCATGCATTGCGGAGATCCTAGAGGGTCAGATATCCCGTTGAGACAGGTTGACATATAGAGATTTTGCTATGCACTATGCATATATGGCATCTATGGTGAAGCATGTGGAACCTACATGCTATACAGAGGCTATTGGAGAGCATGTATGGGAGAAAGCAATGGATGTTGAGATGGACGCATTGGTCCATAATGATACATGGGACTTGGTTGCATTACCAAAGGACAAGAATGTTATTGGATGTAAATGGGTTTACAAAGTGAAGTGCAAATCTAATGGTTCTATTGAGAGACATAAAGCAAGATTGGTAGCAAAGGGTTATGCACAAACCCAAGGTTTGGACTATGATGAAACTTTTAGTCCAGTGGCTAAGATGGGCACAGTGAGAGCAGTCATTGCTATGGCTACAGCTAATGGCTGGGAAATGCATCAGATGGATGTCAAAAATGCGTTTCTAAATGGAGAACTACAAGAGGAAGTGTATATGGCACAGCCAGAAGGGTATGTACACCCTAGATATCCCACTCACGTATGCAGATTGAAAAAGGCATTGTATGGTCTAAAGCAAGCACCTCGTGCTTGGAGTGATAAGATGAGCAGATATCTTATCTCACTTGGTTTTCAGATTTCTACAGCAGATTCTTCACTCTATGTGAAGAAGACAGAGCATGGGATTGTTTTACTAGTCATCTATGTGGATGACTTGATTATCACAGGTGATCATGGTGCAGATGTGATGCATGTCAAGAAAGCTTTGAGTGGGCAATTTGACATGAAAGATCTTGGTGAGTTGAGATACTTCCTTGGAATTGAAGTGGTAAAAGATCATGCAGGTACATGGTTAGTACAGCGCCAATATGCATTGGATATGTTAGCAAAGTATGGCATGACAGGGTGTAAGCCTATGAGTACACCTTTGGAGCAAAATGTGAAGTTGCGGGCTGATTATGGCAAGGAATTGGATGATCCTTCTATGTATAGGAAGATGATTGGTAGTCTCATATACATGACTATCACACGCCCGGATTTGAGTTATGCTGTGGGGCTAGTAAGCCAGTTTATGCAGAGCCCTAGAAAACCACATTTGGATGCAGTGAGACGCATCATGAGATATGTGAAGACCACTGCACATTATGGTCTATTTTATGAGAGTGGTAAAAGCTTGGACATACATGGCTACACAGATGCTGATTGGGCAGGTAGTGCATATGACAGGAGGTCTACTAGTGGATATGCTTTTACACTTGGAAGTGCTGTGGTGAGTTGGAGTAGCAAGAAGCAACCTACAGTTGCTTTATTTAGTACAGAGGCTGAGTACAGGGGTGCAGCCATTGCTACTTGTGAGACTATATGGTTAAAGAGTCTCTTGGCAGATTTATGTGAGCCTATTGATGGCAAAGTTGTCATTCATTGTGACAACATGAGCAGTATACAGTTGGCAAAGAATCCAGTGTTTCATGCGAGGACCAAACACATAGAGGTCCATTATCACTTTGTCAGAGAAAAGGTGCTGGATGGTACAGTTGATCTTCAGTATGTGAAGACTGATGAGCAGGTGGCTGATATCTTCACAAAGCCACTTAGCAGGGAAAAGTTTGAGTACTTCCGTACTATGTTGGGAGTACATGGGATGAGCTTGAGGGGGAGTGTTGAGAGTCTTGATATCCCAAGCTCATCTACATCTTCATCGGCAGTACATCATGAGCTTCAGAGGGGCTGTTGAGATTCAAGCTCGATGTCAGTGTGAGCCAGCTATGCTATGTGCTGGCAGATTAGGTAGGAACATGTGTGAGACATAAATGACCGCGTGTCCAGCTGGTCATAGTGTGTGGACATTAGCTAGGGTTAGATGAGTGTGGACACAACTTATTGTGTGTTGTGTGGATTATGGATTAGTGCATTATGCTTTGTGTGAGATAGGAGATGGCTTCCCTCTATGGTTAGGGTTTGCAATATACATTAGGGTTTGCTACTGTGTGTGTGTCTCCTCCCCCTCTACCGTTCTTTCAACACTTGGCCTATGTGCCAACACAGGACAACCTCACTGATCTTTTCACAAACGCGCTTCGTGAGAAGTTTTTAGCTTTCCGCAAAGGTTTGGGCTTACTCCCCTTTGTGGACTGATCTACTTCGGGCATGGCACTTCCCTATACATGAGTGCCAGCTCTCGTTCACACCATCACTCCCAGGGGGGATTTGTTGCCATATATATAGGCAATGATGTGTGTGAACACACTTAGGATCGCCGGGCACTTTTTCCCTCTTTAGGAGGTTTTTTCCCTCGGCTTGTATATACGCCCATTATTCTAGGGCTAACTTATCTTTTGTACATTGACACAATCTAATACACTGTGTGTTGTATGCATTCTTGCTTCTTCTTCTCCAAGCTTTGTGATGTGATGAGGATCTAAATAGATGTAATAGGATGTGATGAGATGTGATGTGGATGAATGTGATGTGATATGATGTGGATAGATGTGATGAGATATGATGTGATGTGGATGAATGTGATGTGATCTGGATAGATGTGATGAGATGTAATATGATATGATTGGAGGAGAATGGATGAAGGATGATGGGAATAGATATGATTGGATGTGGAATAAGCAAAGTGAATTGATTTAAAAGAATGTGGAATAACGAGAAATGATGTGGAACAATGTGGAAAGATGAGAGTTCGTTAGAAATGTGGAAAGATGAGAGTTCGTTAGAAATGTGGAATAACGACAAATGATGTGGAACAATGTGGAATAACGAGAAATGATGTGGAACAATGTGGAAAGATGAGAGTTCGTTAGAAACTGTATTTATGACCTATTTTTAAATGACTGTTTTATGTCAAGAATGCTGGGGAAGCATTTTGACCATCTTGTGAATGAGGTCATTGGAGACCTAAGTGATAAAGTTGCAACAGTTGACGGAGAGTCAACGGAGGAAGTCTCGCATATAGCAAGGTCGGCCGAGGTCTTGACTAGCCTCGGTTTGATTTAAATGGTGAGCTTCCGGTACGGTGGATGAGGGACCAAGGAAGCAGCCTATGAGACGGAGAGTCAACGGAGGAAGTCTCGCATATAGCAAGGTCGGCCGAGGTCTTGACTAGCCTCGGTTTGATTTAAATGGTGAGCTTCCGGTACGGTGGATGAGGGACCAAGGAAGGGGCCTATGAGTGAAGCACTAGGTGACCTACAAAGGAGCCTAAAGGGTGCTGACCATACGGTGCTCGGCCCCTGGATCGCCAAAGATACCCACGCGTGCGTCAAGGAAGAAAAATGGAACAAGGTGTTAGAGTTATTTTTTGAACTCGATTTAAATGGTGAGCTTCCGATACGGTGGATGAGGGACCAAGGAAGCGGCCTATGAGTGAAGCAGAAGGTGACCTTCTCTGTGAAGGAGCCTAGAGGGTGCTGGACCATATGGTGCTCAGGCTCTGGTCACCGAAGATACCCACGCATGCGTCGGGGAAGAAAATGGAACAAGGAATTAGAGTTGTTTTTCGAATACGGGCATGGATCTGGTTGATTGGCCTTGTTGGTCCTCAACGAATGAGTCCGTGGCTCTTTTATATGGATTTGTTGGTTGAACTTGCTGATCTTCAACAGAGAGTCCATCTAGATTTTCTTATGTGATTATATCGCCAGGTACTATGAGCTAGGAACTATTGAAAAGGCCCCTGAGTGAACAGGTGGTGAGCGTTCTGGTTGCCAATGATGCCATAGGTACACCGATGAAGGAATGATTGAAAATTAGAATTCAAGCTTGATATTTTGGAGGATTATGATCAATGATACTATGGTTTCATTAAAAGATTGTCCTTCTCAAAGAACTCAAGGAAAACCCTAAAATCAATCACCTTGCTGAAAACCCTCCCCATGTACATGTTTATGCACCTTTCTCTTCTTTTCATCATGTTTACTTACCACTCACAAATCTTACATCATTTCCTTCTCAAGTTCTTTGTGCACTTGTTCACAAGCACCTATGTGAACATGCGCCCCAAAAACCATTATCCCTTATGAAGGTTGGTTCAACAAAAAACCTAAGGTTGAACACATGCATGTTTTTGGTTGTTTGATATATGCCCATGTGCTAGTACAAAGCAAGGTTAAGCTTGATGACAAGGCAATGAAATGCATTTTTATTGGCTATAGTGTAGAAACCAAACGCTATCATCTATACAATCCTTTTACAAAGAAAATGTTAGTAGTAGTAATGTTCTTTTTATTGAGGATTCTATCTATCTTATGATGGAATTAAATAAATATACATGTGCCAATTTCTTGAACATGTTTGATAGTTTGTTACTAGTGCCACTATTCATTGATTCTCAGTACATTTTACCTACTAAGCCTCGTTTTGTTGCAAAAGTGGGAAATTCTTAAGAAATTTATGTAGTGACTTTTGATCAATGCAGTAAATTCTACAAGATCAACAACAATCAATGAATGTAGCAGGCTAAATGCGTTAGAAGCACCTTGTAAGATAGCATATTGTCCGCTCCTTTTTTGCAAAGTAGAACCAAATCCGATGCTAAAACTATCTCTTCAACAGATATTATTGTCTTAGTTCTCTACATGATGTAGATGAACCTGAGTCTTTTGAAGAGGCTTAAGAAGATATAAATTATTAGGTTAAATCCATAAGCCATTAAGAAAAATGGTACTTGGGATTTAGTGGATCTACCACTTGGTAAGAAAGCCATTGGTACTAAGTGGGTTTACAAAGTCTAGAGAAAGGTCGATGGACCGTTGACATATTCAAAGCTAGACTTGTTGCAAAAGGTTATGCCCAAAAAAGAGATTGATTATGATGAAACTTTTGCCCCCACTTCTTGTATGACCACTATCATATTTGTTACTACTTTCACAGCCCATCATGGATGAAAAGTTCACGAGTTGGATATCAAAATAGTATTCTTGAATGGTGACTTGTAGAAAGAAGTTTATGTGAGCCAGCCAGCCTAACCCGATCAAAAATAGAAGGTGTGCAAGCTTAAGAAACAAGCCCCCAAGGCTTGGTACCTGAAGATTCATGCCTATTACTAGAAAATGATTTTAAAATAGTCCTATAGAAATCACTTTATGTTGGCAAAATCCAACGTGTACCATTATTCATATTAACGTGTTACAGACAAAGAACATAAATGAATAATAGCACAAACAAAATTAAGTAATAAAGACCATATTAGGGAGTTTGGAAAAATCCCATTACTTTGGGAATTTGCTATTCAATCTACTTGGTGGTGTATCTTGAGCATACCAATTCCAAAGTTGTCAAAGAATATGGATTTAACCTACTCCTCAAGAGAAAGCCATTGGTATTAAGCGAGATCCGATCAAAAATAGAAGGTGTGCAAGTTTAAGAAAGCTCTATATGATTTGAAACAAGTCTCCAAGGCTCTCTTGTGGAACATAAAAGGTTTAAGGGGGCCTCAGTGCTTTCATAGACGCGGTGTCCTTAGAGGAGAGCTTCAGAGAGCCCTAGTGGGGGAAACTTATTGACATTCTTTTTCTTCATGAGAATCATCTCTCAGAGGGGCGTACCCACTAATGCGGGAAGATTTTACCAAGTAGGAGTCATACTTTCTGGTCTCCATCCTTTGGCCCTTGAGGGGGACATAGGGAGGAGTTTGCATCTCTATCAATGATTGAGTAGCTTATGTCAGCTCTATGCTTAGGAGTCATTATCCTAGGGTGTGCATATTGGGCCACCATTTTGATTGATTAGAGAGGATAGCATTGGCTTCCTCAATTTTTATGCCCTAAACACCGCTATAGGTAGAGCCAAGCATAGTTCATCAGACCCTCGCCAGGCTGACTTTTGGTGCATGGGTGGTGACTTCAACATGATAGAGGTAGTAAAGGATACACTTGGAGGAGGTACCACAGTCTTAGGAGCAGAGTGCTCTGATTGGGATGAGCTAATGCTCATACTTAGAGAAAAGGACTCTTGGCATCTACTAGAGTTTAGGCATAACCATGGGAGCTTGAGCTTCTCGAGATCAGATAGGAGGAGCAGCAGCCCCAACCTTTCTAGACTTGACAGGTTCTACGTTGATGAGCGGGCTTGCAGCTATGGGGGCATGATTGGTATCTTGGAAGGCACTATCATTCCCAAGTTATTATGTCCCTAGAAAACCCCTAGAGGCATGCGAGCTCTAGGATTTCAGACAACCTCATTCAGGACTTTGAGATCTGCAGTAGCAGCAGGATATAGCAGATTTGGGTAGGACTAGACTTTACCTCAAGCTCTGTTGTGTGCACACTGGATGTTGGCCTAGGGGAGATCAATAGTTTCTTGTAGGAGGCAGCCCAAAGAAGATTGGAGGGATTTTGGGAGCAAGAGAAGAGTCTAAGGAGGCGCCTAGCCTCTTTTTTACAGCGGTTTCAGGAGCATTCCCCATATAGCCCATGGATTGAGAGTCAGCTTGCTTGCTCTACCGCTTGCACAGAGATTAGATCCATTGAGGAGAGGATGGTGGAGTACATATACCATGCCAAAGCTTCATTCTGGACCTAGTCTAGGGATAGAGTCATAGGAGATTTCTTCGATATACCTGGCCCCCATAGGAGGAGAGATGGTATTCACAGGCTGTGTGGCCAGGATGGAGCTATTATTTTTTACCCCACCATGTGAGAGCCCCATTATCCCCACAAGTGATGGATGTACACGAGAGGGTCTGGTGACACACGAGAGGGTCTGGTGACACACGAGAGAGGTGTTCCCCCCCTCTCTTTGGTCCTTCTTACTGACTCCATTCATAGCAAAGGATTTGGTGGAGGTGATGATGGCACTACCGAGGGGCTAATGCCGGGGGGGCGGACGAGCTTCCACTCTCTTTCTTTCTTTGTCAGTAGGACCTCATGGAAGGCGGTCTTTGAGCTACCTTCAATGATATTATGCTCACATGTTCCATGCTAGATAGGCTCTCAGAGGGCTTGATTCACTTGCTTCCCAACAAGGAGGGTGGTGACAAATTAGAGATCTGATAGTGGAGACCCATCACTCTTTTAGGGATTGCCTATAAGATCTTGGCGAGAGCCATCACCACAAGAGACTTCAACCCTTTCTCCTGGACTTGATTCATGACCTCAGACCAGCTTTGTTCTGGATCAGAGCATTCTAAACAACATTTTCACCAGCTTTGGCTAGGATGCGGCAGGGCAGGACCTCATAGTGCTACTCGACTTTGAGAAAGCTTATGATAGGGTGGATTGGAGCTTTCTGGAGGGCATGATGAGCTGGATGGGATTCCCCGTGGAGTGTATTCATGGAGTCTTAGGACTTTACTCAAAATCACACAGCCAGAGGGAGCCCATGCAACAAATTCTCCCTTTCCCACTCGGTTGGCAGGGCTATCCTTTGGCACCTTACCTCTTCCTATTCGTGGCCATGAGCAATTTTCTCTCAACAACTGAGGAGACCAGGCTCCGAGGATTACATCTTTCCCTCTGCACACAGGAGTTGCTTTTGACTCATAGTTTTCCAGATGACATAATAACCTTTCCTTTCAGGATATGTGGGGAATCTTTAGAGATTTGCAGCGGCGATCAAGATTTTTTGCCGCACATTAGGAGCATAGATCAACTGGCGCATAGGTCGTGTGGTTTTTGAGTAGGCTCAGCACCCGACTCGGCACACCCAGTTTTTGAGACTTTTCAGTGGATCCCAAGAGGAACTCCAATCTGCTATCTTGGTTGCCAGGTGGGCATTGATTTCTCTCCCAAGTAGTAGCTCGCCCCACTCCTTCTGAGTATTTGAAAGAAGCTTTTATATTGGAGTTCTACGAGGCTCTCTCTAGTAGGTAGAGTGGTGGTGAGCAAACCAAGTACTTCTTTCCACCATGTGGTACATAACTTCATGCTGGGCCTTCTCTCGGGCATGTATTGGCTAGGTACAATGATTGATCCAGAACTTCTTACGGGCCGCTAGTGGGCGGGAGGCCAGCCAGGTGGCATGGAGAGTGATCGTTCAGCCACATTGTAGAGGAGGGGGGATAGGCCTCATTGACTCTACTATTTAGTGTCATGCCTTGCTGGGCAAGCTGATTGTTAGAGGACTCCTCCTTGGGGTGAGCCCTATTATTGGCCCAGATTTCAGCCTGCACTCCGAGTCATGGGAGCCCTTGGCCATAGAGTACCAGATGGATTTTCACAAAGATGCGAGCCCATGATTTTAGTCCAGCTTTTGAGGAAAGACTTGCAGCCAGCTTACTTCGAGCTTGGGATCATCTCAAGATGGACCTTAGATAGATCGCTCTGTGAGACAGGCTCAAAGGAGCAGCTATGGTGGCGAGGGGGCAACCTCTGGTCTAGAACCCCCTGATCCATTTACCCAAGTGGGGTCACCACCTCAATCATGCCGCTTCTGCATGTGGTCAGAAGATCCCTATAACTTCCCCCACTGATCGCGGAGGGTATGAATAATGTTAAGCCAAATGCTCTTGATGGACTCAGTAGTAGGTAGAGTGTGGCCTCATGCATCTAGCTCGCCCTTTCCTCACAGATTGAGGTGGTGACCCCACTCAGCATTATAGACCACCTATGTGGTTGCTCCCCCTCCCCCCTTTTGTGAGATAGCCTTCTCCTCATAGACCAGCCAACCGGAGGAGAAGTTTCTCTTCCCTTATGTTTATTGGACTTCCCATTACATGAGGCGAGTTTGTATCTACCCCTATGGGGTTGTATCTAGCCCATTGTGGCTATTTTTTCATTAACTAATAGAAGGATATTTTTCCCCAAAAAAAACACCTACTAGCACACCCAATGGGTAGTCTACCCCGTGGACAAAAGATGTTTGGAACCCACTTGATGATGACGATAGACAGTAATAAAATCGAATTGTGTAACTTCCTGATCAAAATCTTCCTAAAAATCTAATCTAGTTCTATCTAATGGGTTTCTAAAATCAACATCTATAATATGAGTGGACGGGTGAGCTTGCCTCCCTATAAGACTCATATTGAGAATGTAAATAATCTAAAAAAGAATGAGAATGGGTTTTCGAATTATCAATTTCTGGATGATCTTCAGATTTCTCCACAATCTCCCCAGCAGCACAGCTGGTTACTCTGACCACATAGTCAGGTAACGACACCTCGTCTTTGTGCTCAAGTCGAACCCTTAGAAGATTAACCTTTGTGTGTGGGTTCTTTGTATCCTTCTTGGGCGCTCTGCACTTTGTTGTTGATCTAGAGTTGCTTAATGATGATCCTTTGGAGGCGGTTGATGGTTCAAAGGTGGCACATCCCTACTAAAGTGTTCTACAATGTTCTACACTATCTACAGTTGGAGGGGAGGGGAAGATTATCAGAGAGAAATGTCTCCACTGCTTCTTGTATATAAAGTGCACATCGCTCCATCTCCCTCTCCATATTGTGAGAGCATAATGTCTCCATTGCTTCTTGTATACAAATTGCACATTGCTCCATCTCCCTCTCTAGAACTTGCATTGAATTTCTGAGTTGTCATGTCTGCACTTACAAAATTGTGGTCTTGTCTTCACTTTCATTGACATATTCTGTATGGTCATTCTACAAACATTGAAGTTCTTCTTCATATTTGTTCCAGCTTCTTGATTGTATCCTTCAGCAGCTCAGTGGAAGCATTTTTCTCGTAGTTTAGTTATCTTGGCCAAATCATGTACTTTCTCATCTTCTAGCTGAGCATTATGCTCTTCTAGCCTACTGATTTGCCAATTTTAATGCCTCAACTTCATTTTAAACTGCTCGACATTGTGATGAAATGCTCGAGATTTCTCTTGAATTACAATGTACTGCATCCAATGTTGGGTTGAAGCTAGATCTCAATGAGCCCACTTGCTCGCCCTTGCCTTTAGGATCTATCTGAGTGCCCTATTCTGTCGGTTGTGCTAAATAGGACGAATAGGTCCATCTGATCCACCACCGTTGCTAGATCTGCCTGTGGTGCCAAATCCATCATCACATGGTCGATGTCGAAGCTCATCCAGGTGACATGTCATGTCAATAATCTTTTTAAATTCTTCAATATAGCCAGTATATAAGCTATCCAAGCTTTCGGATTCAAGCTTCATGTGTATCCACCTCGCTTTGCCCCAAGAGCTCATACAATTTCTGATTATCATCGTAAGATTCCTCCCCCAGCCCCTCAAGATGTCCAGTTTCTCCCCCTGTAATCAATCCCCTTTTCAGAATAATAACAGATCTTGTTTCTATCTGTTTTGGCCTAGAGAGAGGTAATTCAGTTTCTAGATATCTTTGGATGGAAAAATATCCCTTCTTATTAAAATGATTTCCCTTGAAACAGAAATTCAAAAAGAACTTTCCAGTGTGCAACTGGAATAAATTGAAAATAGGTAAAAAGGACCTTAGCTTGAGGGTCCAGATTTTTTGAAAATTTTGAATTAAGGTTCCTATGGGCCAATAATATTAATCCAAATATAGGGAAAAGATAAATTAAAGAATAAAAGAAAAATCCCCCAAAAATGAGTAAATACTTACATAAGATGAAGAGTTGAATAAGGACAAGGTTATTAGTTAAAAAAGAAGAGATATTTAGAGGAAATGATGCATTTTTGACATCTCAGTGTGGGGAATTTTCCTTATGAAGGAGGCACCTATTTCACATGTGTGGATGAGTTTTAAACTCACAAATAATGAGATATTTTTATCTCTCCTCTCTCCTATTTCAACTAGAACCAAAAAGTAAGCTAAACTGACCAAAAAATGGTCAAAAAGTGACCAAACTGATCTGGAAAATTCTAGAATCAGTTTGCTTGGCTAGAGGCTCACATTTTCCTATAAATAGAAGCCTCCCCCTTTGAAAAAGGGTTAATAGTGTTTATGCACTATTACTCTACTCCTCCACAAAGTCAAATACATTGAATTCGCTTGATAATTCAATTGTTTTTGACTAAATCCTCTCCAAAAGAACTGGTGGCCACTCTTACTGCAAACAAGAGTAGAACCCTCAATCCCTCAAGCAAAAGGAAAGCTTACAAAATCCATGTAAGCTTAATTCTTACTTATTGTGAATTTTAAATCTATGGTTTTCTTAAATTTTATGATTTGAAAATGTTTGAATTAAAATATGATGCTATGCCTTGATGGAAAGGCCACCCCCTTCTCTTCTTTATAATTCAACCCTTCTTAATCCTAGAAAGTTTAATTAAATGATTGATTAAACTCTTTTCATTATTTACTCTCTTAATTTTTTAAAAATGGAGTAGATTAGAGATATTAGAATTCAAATTGGATTAATTCAAGTCATAAATTGAATGTTAAAATTGAGAAATGGTCAGCCATACAAAGGAGGTTATGGTAAATTTTTCTTAAATTTTAAGGAACTAAAGTTTATCATTAGGTTATTCTAAAAGAGTAATTCCTTCCATTTGTGCATTCTAAAAGATTTATTTTATTTCAAAAGTGTCATTCTCATTAAAATTGAATTTATTCATTGAAAGATGCACAAAGGAATTTATTTTTATTTCAAAAGGGTTATTCTCATTAATTTTGATTTTATGCATAGAAAGATGCACAAAGGAATTTATTTTTATTTCAAAAGAGTTATTCTCATTAATTTTGATTTTATGCATAGAAAGATGCACAAAGAAATTTATTTTTATTTTAAAAGAGTTATTCTCATTAATTTTGATTTTATGCATGGAAAGATGCACAAAGAAATTTATTTTTATTTCAAAAGAGTTATTCTCATTAATTTTGATTTTATGCATAAGAAAGCTGCACAAAGGAATTTATTTTTATTTCAAAAGAGTTATTCTCATTAATTTCGATTGTATGCATAGAAAGATGCAAAAAAGAATTTATTTTTTATTTCAAAAGAGTTATTCTCATTAATTTTGATTTTATGCATAGAAATATGCATAAAGGAATTTATTTTTATTTCAAAAGAGTTATTCTCATTAATTTTGATTTTATGCACAGAAAGATGCATAAAGAAATTTATTTTTATTTCAAAAGGGTTATTCTTATTAATTTTGATTTTATGCATAGAAAGATACATAAAGGAATTTATTTTTATTTCAAAAGTGTTATTCTCATTAAAATCAAAATTATGTATAGAAAGATGCATAAAGGATTTAATTTTATTTCAAAAGTGTTATTTTTCTTAAATTTGAATTATGCAAAAATAGATGCGTAAAGAATCTTTATTTTAAAAAAATTAAGATCCTCTTAAATTCTATGTTTAAATTTTGTGAATAGAGGTGATGAGATGTGAGGTGAATAGATGTGATGAGATAAGATGTGAATCAGATAGATGATTGGATAGATGTTATGTGAATAGAAGTGATGAGCATATGAGATGAATAAATGTGATGCAAATCAGACAGATGATTGGCTAGATGTGATGTGAATAGAAGTGATGAGAATATGAGATGAATAGATGTGATGAGATGTGATGCGAATCAGATAGATGATTGGATAGATGTGATGTGAATAGAAGTGATGAGAATATGAGATGAATAGATGTGATGAGATGTGATGCGAATCAGATAGATGATTGGATAGATGTGATGTGAATCAGATAGATGATTGGATAGATGTGATGTGAATCAGATAGATGATTGGATAGATGTGATGTGAATCAGATAGATGATTGGATAGATGTGATGTGAATAGAAGTGATGGGATGTGATGCGAATCAGATAAATGTGAATAAATGGATGAGATGTGATGTCATGTGAATCAGAATGTAAATGAATGATATGAGATGTGATGTCATGTGAATCAGAATGTAAATGAATGATATGAGATGTGAGTGAATGTATGTGATGATAAAGGATGTGAAAATGTATGTAAGGAATGGATGTGAATGTATATGTGAGGAATGGATGTGAATGTATATGCAAAGAATGGACGTGAATAAATATGTGAAAGAATGGATGTGAATGTATGTGAAAGAATGGATATAGATGTGTATGTAAAAGAATGTGATGCGATGTAAAGAGATGAGATGTGACATGAATATATGTGGATGTGAAGTGATAGATATGAATGTATGGATAGATGCGAGTAGTCGTACATGTGAACAATTGGATAGATGTGGATGAATGAGATGAGATGTGAATGAATAAGATATGATGTGGATAGAAGTGATGTAATTTAATGGTGATGTGGATGAATGAGATGAGATGTGAATGAATAAGATATGATGTGGATAGAAGTGATGTGATTTAATGGTGATGAGAATGAATGTGATGGATATGAATGAATGTGAATGTGATGGATATGAATGAATGAATGTGATGTGATGGGATGTGAATCGGGATAGATGTGAATGAATGAGATATGAGGTAAAATGAATGAGATGTGATGTGAGTGAATGTGATGTGGTCTGAATGGATGAGATGTGAGTGAATGTGATGTGGTCTGAATGGATGAGATGTGAATGAATGTGATGTGGTCTGAATGGATGAGATGTGAATGAATGTGATGTGATGAGATGTGGATATGGGTAGATGCGAATGGATGAGATCTGATGATAAATTGAGGAAAGATGTGATGAGATGAAAAATGATGTGATCGAATGAGAATAGGAATCCTTATGAAATGATCGTAGAATTAAATAATGTGGGTTGAAGTGGAGCAGTGCGGAAAGACGAGAGTTCGTTATAGAAACTCTATTTTTGAACTGTTTTTAAATGACTGTTTTATGTCAAGAATGTTGGAGAAGCATTTTGACTGTCTTGTGAATGAGGTCGTGGAGACCTAATCTGATAGTTGTTGCAACAGCTGACGGAGAGTCAATGGAGGATGTCTCGCGTAGCAAGGTCGATCGAGGTCTTGACCAGCCTCGTTTCGATTAAAATGGTGAGCTTCCGGTACGGTGGATGAGGGACCAATGAAGTGCCCTATGAGTGAAGCGCTAGGTCACCTGCGAAGGATCCTAGAGGGTGCTGACCATACAGTCCTCGGGCTCTGGGTCACCGACGATACCCACGCGTGCATCGTGGAAGATATTGGAACAAGGAGTAAGAGTTGTTTTCTAAATTTGGGCATGGATCTGGTTGATTGACCTTGCTGGTCCTCAACGGATGAGTCCATGGCTCTTTTATATGGATCTGTTGGTTGATCTTGCTGATCTTCAACGGAGATTCCATTTTGATATATGAATATATTACTGGTTACTATGAGCTAGGAACTATCGAAAAGGCCCCTGAGTGGTCAGGTGGTGAGCGTTCTGGTTGCCAATGATGCCATAGATACACCGATGAAGGAATGATTGGAAATAAGGATTTAATCGGAGATTTTGAGGATTATGATCAGTGACACAATGGTTTCATTAAATGATTGTTTTTAAAGATAGATAATGCTGAGAAAAAGGCAATTTTGTATTGGGTGTGTAAGTGGTGTGACTAGTTTTAAGTTTGCATGAATATCCAGCTAGGGGGCCTGGGAACTCTTTTCCATGGTACCCGAGACAAAACCTAACCAAATTTTAAATTGGATCCCATCACTACAGTGGTTGGGTGGTTGGCTAACCCAAGGGACTGGGCTGGACTGATGGATCCCTAAAATGAGACTAAATTTTTGTTGGTACGATAGATGAAGTAAATCCCGGATAAGAATTGTTCTATGGAAAAGAATCAACGGTTGTGCCTCTCAATGAGGAAAAAAGCATTGGTCTCTATGATCCAAGTGTAATCTTTCCTTTGATCTAACCATGGGACTTACAGGTTCGGTCAGATCAGTTCAGTTAGTTAAGGTTTTTGACTACGATAGAGAAAAGTTATCCTGGTGGAATCGCCCGTGCTTTTTCGGGCAAGGGAAGTTTTTCTGGGTTCGATTTTGGAAGAACCGATGGATTAGTCTCTTCTCCGGATATCCGTGGGCGAGGCCCCGAGTGTGGGACCTTGGCCTGTGCAAGAAGTGCTACTTCCGCTGCTAGCACCCCTAAATTCGTTGTGCGGTGGGGACTGGGATCTTACAGCTGGTATATCAGAGCAATTTGGCTAAAGTGGATCAATTGAGAAGCCAAGAATGTCATAAATTTAAGAAGTAGCAATAAAAGGTTGGAATTGTGTGATGAAACTCATGCAAGTTGATATTCAGAATGAAATTCCTAAATTGATAATTGGGTCTTCAGATGGAAGTACTGCAATTATATGGAATCCCTGACTTGCTTGAGGCCTAGACATGATGGTATTTACCTTATAGTTCCAAGGACCGTGACTACCCATATATACTGGGGGTATAACTGCAGCTCTTTACTACTGGCAGTATATACGAGTAAATCTAAGATCATGAAATTATAAGCTAAAATGCTATCCAGATGATGAATTCGAATGTGGTTGGTATGATTTTAAAATTTTGATTGAGAAATGATGAGTTGAATTGGATTCTGATTGAAAAATGATGATTCTTGAATTTTTGGTTGAAAAGCGATAAACTGAGCAAAACCATAATGAGGATGAATGGGACGAGTCCCTGTGTTGATATGCGTAACTGGAGTGACGATAATGACTTCAGCAAATCACTATGAGATTAGTGGATTGTGCTGATAGATTGCTACTGTTAACTCTTGACCCAGTGGATCAAGTTACGGGATGACAAATTAAAAATCTGTAAAATTGAAATCCCGCATGGAGTACTGTTCAGATGGAAATTTCAGTCTAATAGACCATTATTGTGTTAAAGATATGAATGATATGTTATGAATGAATTGTTATCTGATAATGCGAGTATCTTTATCCCACGATTTTGTGGAGAACCGACCTATCTAAAGAACCCTAGAATCAGATGAATCAAAAATTGGATTTGAATCATAAATAAAGGGACTTAACAAGATTTTTCGTATTGATAGGAACATGGATCAAGGTCGTCGTGGTAGAAATGATAACCCTCAACTCGATGAGGAAGAGCTCGACTTGGATGTTCGTAAAACTCTTCATAGTTCACAACCTGGGCCTTTCAAGGGTGAAGGGGAAAGCAATGGGTGAGGCTGTGGAGAAGTGGATCGAAGCAATGGAAGAGTACTTTGATGTCACCGGGTACAATGAGAAGAGCAAAATGGCTCTTGCAAGGCTGAAGATAGTAGAAACAGCTAGAGTGGCATGGAGAAACCACTGCGAGACAAATCGTCTGGAATCGAGATACCCAGACATGGAATGATCTCAAAATTTACCTAAGGACGAGGTTCTGTCCTCGCTTTTTGGAAACAAAGATGAACGAATTCTTAGAGCTAACCCAGGGAGCTAACCCAGGGGAGCAGAACTATTGAAGTATATCACCAAGCGTTCGCTCTCCTTCTCAAATACTCGCCACCGCTGAATGAAGAACATCTGATGGCCACGTTCATTTGGGGACTGAACGAACCTTTGAATATTTTGGTGAAGAACACCAAGCTAGTTTCCATGGCCGGAGCAGTGCCGGGTGGCGAAGGATTTCTCCAAGGCCTTTGATGTCAAGGTCCCACCAAAGCCAGCACCATCACCTTTCAAAAGGTTTTTAGTTCCAGAAGGTGATTCTAACCTTCCACCGCCTAAGAGATATCAGGGTCAAGCCCAGGATATGGGAAGTTCCAGAATGGAAGAAATGTCCTTTTCCTGAAACTTAATCCCCTGGAATTCAACTTCAAAAGTTCCACCCTTGAACAAGGGAGTGAAATGCTATAACTATCAAGGATTTGGACATCGTAGTATGGATTGTCCAACTCCTTTTGGATCAAGGTTTTCAGGGCAGGGAAATCAGGGATCGAGATTCCAGACTCCAGCTCCTTCCTTCCAGAGTAACCAGGTTTCTATCATCCGCCAAAATCAGGGAAATCCCAGAGGTAGAACCTCTGACCAACCCACAATTTCAAACCAAAGTAATGCAAGACCTCTGCCTCAGAATAGGGGAAGTCAAAGCGAGTTGTTTCCAAATCGGCCGTCCACTTCCAAGGCAGTAACACTAGAAGTGATTGAAGAAGAAGAAGATGATGAAAGAGATCATACTCCACCTGCGAGATGAGGACATCTCGCATTTTTTAAGTGGGGTAGGATGTAAGATTCCTCCCCCAGCCCCTCAAGATGTCTAGTTTCTCCCCCTGTAATCAATCCCCTTTTCAGAATAATAACAGATCTTGTTTCTATCTGTTTTGGTCTAGAGAGAGAAAATATTCTAGAAAGAGATAATTCAGTTTCTAGATATCTTTAGATGGAAAAATATTCCTTCTTATTAAAATGATTTTCCTTGAAACAGAAATTCAAAAAGAACTTTCCAGTGTGGAATTGGAATAAATTGAAAATAGGTAAAAAGGACCTTAGCTCTAAGGGTCCAAATTTTCTGAAAATTTTGGATTAAGGTTCCTATGGACCAATAAGATTAATCCAAATGCAAGGAGGAGATAAATTGAAGAATAAAAGAAAAATCCCCCAAAAATGAGTAAATACTCACATAAGATGAAGAGTTGAATAAGGACAAGGTTATTAGTTAAAAAAGAAGAGATATTTAGAGGAAATGATGCATTTTTGACACCTCAGTGTGGGAAATTCCTCTCATGAAGGAGGCGCCTATTTCACATATGTGGATGAGTTTTAAACTCACAAATAATGAGATATTTTCATCTCTCCTCTCTCCTGTTTCAACTAGAACCAAAAAGTAAGCTAAACTGACCAAAAAATGGTCAAAAAGTGACCAAACTGATCTGGAAAATTCTAGAATCAGTTTGCTTGGTTAGAGGCTCACATTTTCCTATAAATAGAAGCCTCCCCCTTTGAAAAAAGGTTAATAGTGTTTATGCATTGTTACTCTACTCCTCCACAGAGTCAAATACATTGAATTCACTTGATAATTCAATTGTCTTTAACTAATCCTCTCCAAAAGAACTGGTGGCCACTCTTACTGCAAACAAGAGTAGAACCCTCAATCCCTCAAAGCCAAAGGAAAGCTTACAAAATCCATGTAAGCTTAATTCTTACTTATTGTGAATTTTAAATCTATGGTTTTCTTAAATTTTATGATTTGAAAATGTTTGAATTAAAATCTGATGCTATGCCTTGATGGAAAGGCCACCCCCTTCTCTTCTTTATAATTCAGCCCTTCTTAATCCTAGAAAGTTTAATTAAATGATTGATTAAACTCTTTTCATTGTTTACTCTCTTAATTTTTAGAAAATGGAGTAGATTAGAGATATTAGAATTCAAATTGGATTAATTCAAGTCATAAATTGAATGTTAAAATTGAGAAATGGTCAGCCATACAAAGGAGGTTATGGCAAATTTTTCTTAAATTTTAAGGAACTAAAGTTGATCTAGGTTATTCTAAAAGAGTAATTCCTTTCGTTTGTGCATTCTAAAAGATTTATTTTATTTCAAAAGTGTCATTCTCAATAAAATTGAATTTATGCATAGAAAGATGCACAAAGAAATTAATTTTTATTTCAAAAGAATTATTCTCATTAATTTTGATTTTATGCATAGAAAGATGCACAAAGGAATTTATTTTTATGTCAAAAGAGTTATTCTCATTAATTTTGATTTTATGCATAGAAAGATGCACAAAGGAATTTATTTTTATTTCAAAAGAAATATTCTCATTAATTTTGATTTTATGCATATAAAGATGCACAAAGGAATTTATTTTTATTTTAAAAGAGTTATTCTCATTAATTTTGATTTTATGCATAGAAAGATGCACAAAGGAATTTATTTTTATTTCAAAAGAGTTATTCTCAGTAATTTTGATTTTATGCATAGAAAGATGCACAAAGGAATTTATTTTTATTTCAAAAGAGTTATTCTCATTAATTTTGATTGTATGCATAGAAAGATGCATAAAGGAATTTACTTTTTATTTCAAAAGAGTTATTCTCATTAATTTTGATTTTATGCATAGAAAGATGCATAAAGGAATTTATTTTTATTTCAAAAGAGTTATTCTCATTAATTTTGATTTTATGCATAGAAAGATGCATAAAGGAATTTATTTTATGCATAAAGGAATTCATTTTATTTAAAAGGGTTATTCTTATTAATTTTGATTTTATGTATAGAAAGATGCATAAAGGAATTTATTTTTATTTCAAAAGTGTTATTCTCATTAAAATCGAAATTATGTATAGAAAGATGCATAAAGGATTTAATTTTATTTCAAAAGTGTTATTTTCCTTAAATTCGAATTATGTAAAAATAGATGCGTAAAGAATCTTTATTTAAAAAAAATTAGAATCCTCTTAAATTCTATGTTTAAATTCTATAAATAGAGGTGATGAGATGTGAGGTGAATAGATGTGATGAGATAAGATGTGAATCAGATAGATGATTGGATAGTTGTGATGTGAATAGAAGTGATGAGAATATGAGATGAATAGATGTGATGAGATGTGATGCGAATCAGATAGATGATTGGATAGATGTGATGTGAATAGAAGTGATGAGAATATGAGATGAATAGATGTGATGAGATGTGATGCGAATCAGATAGATGATTGGATAGATGTGATGTGAATCAGATAGATGATTGGATAGATGTGATGTGAATAGAAGTGATGAGAATGTGATGCGATGTGAATAGAAGTGATGAGAATATGAGATGAATAGATGTGATGGGATGTGATGCGAATCAAATAAATGTGAATGAATGGATGAGATGTGATGTCATGTGAATCAGAATAATGTAAATGAATGATATGAGATGTGAGTGAATGTATGTGATGATAAAGGATGTGAATGTGTATGTGAGGAATGGATGTGAATGTATATGCAAATAATGGATGTGAATGAATATGTGAAAGAATGGATGTGGATGTATGTGACGGAATGGATATAGATGTGTATGTGAAAGAATGTGATGCGATGTAAAGAGATGAGATGTGACATGAATATATGTGGATGTGAAGTGATAGATATGAATGTAGGGATAGATGCGAGTAATCATACATGTGAACAATTGGATGGATGTGGATGAATGAGATGAGATGAGATGTGGATGGATGTGGATGAATGAGATGAGATGTGAACAAATAAGATATGATGTGGATAGAAGTGATGTGATTTAATGGTGATGAGAATGAATGTGATGGATATGAATGAATGTGATGTGATGGGATGTGAATCGGGATAGATGTGAATGAATGAGATGTGATGTGAATGAATGAGATGGATATGAATGAATGTGATGTGATGGGATGTGAATCGGGATAGATGTGAATGAATGTGATGTGATGTGAATGAATGAGATGTGAGGTAAAATGAATGAGATGTGATGTGAGTGAATGTGATGTGGTTTGAATGGATGAGATGTGAGTGAATGTGATGTGGTCTGAATGGATGAGATGTGAATGAATGTGATGTGATGAGATGTGGATATGGGTAGATGTGAGTGGATGAGATCTGATGAGGATAAATTGAGGAAAGATGTGATGAGATGAAAAATGATGTGATCAAATGAGAATAGAAATCCTTATGAAATGGTTGTAGAATTAAATAATGTGGGTTGATGTGCAGCAGTGTGGAACGACGAGAGTTTGTTATAAAAAGTGTATTTTTGAACTGCTTTTAAATGACTGTTTTATGTCAAGAATGCTGGAGAAGCATTTTGACTTTCTTGTGAATGAGGTTGTGGAGACCTAATCTGATAGTTGCAACAGCTCACGGAGAGTCAATGGAGGACGTCTCGTGTAGCAAGGTCGACCGAGGTCTTGACCAGTCTCATTTCGATTAAAATGGTGAGCTTCCGATACGATGGATGAGGGACCAAGGAAACAGCCTATGAGTGAAGCGCTAGGTCACCTGCAAAGAATCCTAGAGGGTACTGACCATATGGTGCTCGGGCTCTGGGTCGTCGATGATACCCACGCGTGCATCATGGAAGATATTGGAACAAGGAGTAAGAGTTGTTTTCTGAATTCGAGCATGGATCTGGTTGATTAACCTTGCTGGTCCTCAACGGATGAGTCCATGGCTCTTTTATATGGATCCGTTGGTTGATCTTGCTGATCTTCAACAGAGATTCCATTTTGATATGTGAATATATTATCGGTTACTGAGCTAGGAACTATCGAAAAGGCCCCTAAGTGGTCAGGTGGTGAGCATTCTAGTTGCCAATGATGCCTTAGATACACCAATGAAGGAATGATTAGAAATAAAGATTTTGAGGATTATGATCAATGACACAATGGTTTCATTAAATGATTATTTTTAAAGATAGATAATGCTGAGAAAAAGGCAATTTCGTATTGGGTGTATAAGTGGTGTGACTAGTTTTAAGTTTGCATGAATATTCGGCTAGGGGGCCTAGGAACTCTTTTCCCTGGTACTCGGAACAAAACCTAACCAAATTTAAATTAGATCCCATCACTATAGTTGTTGGGCAGTTGGCTTGGCGGTTGGCTAACCCAAGGGATTGGATGGGGTTAGCCTGGACTGATGGATCCCTAAAATGAGACTAAATTTTTATTGGTACGATAGATGAAGTAAATCCCGGATAAAAATTGTTCTATGGAAAAGAATCAACGGTTGTGCCTCTCAATGAGGAAAAAAGCATTGGTCTCTATGATCCAAGTGCAATCTTTCCTTTGATCTGACTATGGGACTTACGGGTTCGGTCAGATCAGTTCAGTTAGTAAAGGTTTTTGACTACGATAGAGGAAAGTTATCTTGGTGGAATCGCCCGTGCTTTCCGAGCAAGGGAAGTATTTTCGGGTTCGGTTTTGGAAGAACTGATGGATTAGTCTCTTGTCCGGATATCCATGGGCGAGGCCCCGAGTGTGGGACCGTGCCCGTGCAAGAAGTGCTACTTCCGCTACTAGCACCCCTAAATTCGTTGCACGGTGGGGACTGGGATCTTACAATCATTAGCTTTTAAAGTGCTGACTCTGCTCTGCAGGACTTGTAAAGTTTACCAATATACCTTTGCTTATGCCTCATGTTGCTGCATCACAAACATATGCTGGCTTAGGAGATGTTGGCTTTGTAGCTCAGCATTTGTATATTTTTTCTTTGAAGATCATGAATTTGCAATTGCATCTGCACTATGTCTTCTTGCTTTGCTTATGAGAGCTCTTTGGCCTGGAGCTCAATTATGTTTTGAAAATGAACCTACTCTGCCTCCAGAGTTTGGACCTTCTGTTGGACTACGGAGAGGTTTTGCAAGCTTTTCGGAGCTCCTCCTTTTTTAATTGTATGCCTAACTAAAGAGCTACTATCATTTTAGCATACTGAGAAATGTACCTCGGGTAGCTTGCAGCATAACCACAATATACGAAAAAGAAATCTGGATGGAGCTTCGCTCTGTAATACTTGAATCTGGAAAGGCAGTTCCTTTGTGTCGTATTCTTTCCTTGGTTGCTCCTCTTAGGCTCCTTCTACAGCATAGCAGAGCTTCTTCATGCAATTGATTCTTCTTATCAAACTCTATTAAGGTTGAGGTTGACTTTGAGAATTATAGTGAGTTTCTTAAGCTCAACCCAGCTGCCTACTAATGAATTTTGCAAAAGCAACAAAAGCAGTGAGAGTGAAGAAAGTAGTGAGAGTAAAAATAGCAAGAGCAGTGAAACAGACGATGGTAAAAGAGTGCAAAAGAAAGATGAAAAGAAGGTGATGGGAATCTTAAAATATGGTAGTGATATTCCAAATGGACAAAAATTTTGCACACGATTTCATGATGGTGGTGATTACAATAAAGATGCACAACATTTGAAAGAACATGGCAGCGAAGTGAGTGAAGGAAAGGTCGCCCCACATTATGGTAATAATAGCCCAATTTGGATATACATGAGCCAATGCATGATGACAACATGGGCAAAGACACGTGGTAGTTATGTGCATGACAAAAATAGTGTACACTGGAATAGATGCCAGTTCTGGGTAACCGTCCAAAATAAGGCTTTAATCAAAAACCATTCATGAGATTTGGTAGTTTCACACCATCCAGTGTCACTAATTCGAATGTACTGATGCCGAGTTTGGAAAATATCTCGTATGGGCCCGTCGGCCCGCCGTCCACCGCACAACTTAAGTTTACCTGTATGTGGACCTATTCTAGAATTAAGCAATAAAATTAGATCATCAACATTAAAAAAATAAATTTTTATATTTTGATCAATCCATAGATTCCTCCAACATTGGATGACATCGGATGGCTAGATGCTCTACACCGCTTCTCCTGCAGGGTCAGTAACTATTCCAGTCGATTTGCTTCAGACTCTCTGAAAGATGATTAGAAAGTCACCGCCACTCTTAAAATGGGTACAACAAATTCCATTGGAACCACCGCTTCCAACTCATAAACTATGGAAAATGGGGTTTGCCCTGTTGTTACTGACTTGTAAGTAGTTTGGAACATCCATAATGTGGAATACAACTTCTGGTCCCAATCTATCCGATTCTCATTGACCACTTTCTTCAAAAAAAATTATAAAACTTTATTAGAGGATTCACTGTAGATTTCTTATGAATGATCATGTGCTATTGAGTTAATCTCTTAATCACTTCATTCAGAAATTGTCCACCCTAATTACTGATTAATTCAATTGGACAACCAAATTTGGTCATGATTATTTCATAAAGAAACTTTGCTACTGAATTGGATTTATTACCTCTTAATGCCTTGGCTTCCACCCATTTAGTACAATAAACTATGGCTACCAAAATATACTTATTTTCAATTTGCTGAGCTAGAGGTTTAAATGGTCCCACAAAATCCAAACCCCATTTTTTAAAAGGTTCCATCAGGAGCACTAGATTATGTGGCATCCAATCCACTAGACTTGGCTAGCCAAGCCACTGACAAACATCACACTCCCACAAGCAAATTTTCATGCATCTTTGATCACTGTAGGCCACTATAATCTAACTTGAAATATTTTCTAGCCTGTTACTTTAGTATTTTCTAGCCCAATTAGAATGGTTTGGACTAATATGGTGGTTGAACAATTGGAAAGACTGCCAACATCAATTGTAAATACCAAAAAGCTTGATGGTAGGCATCCAATCATTCATAACAGAATATCCTTCTTTGCGAGTAGATACATCGGATAAGCCACATCTGCCAAACACTATAAGAATATTTTGTCATTTGATCTAACCCAGAAATCTAACCCAAAAATCATTTGATCTAACCCAGAAATTATCCTAATTCCTTGATATTGTGAGGTGCCATTAAGGATTTGATTACTTCCACCTTCTTGGAATCCATCGTGACTCTGGTGCTAATACTATGTGCCCTAAAAGAATTCCATTGGTTACTGTAAAGGCGCATTTAGCCAGATTGAAACTTAAATGGGTAGTACGACAACATCTCTCTAAACAGAGTGCCAAAAATCGAAGATGCTCCACCATTGTGCTAAAGACACTAAAATCATATAAGAATACTCTCATGAATGTGATTAAGTAATCATAGAAAATCTCCTAAACCATTCGTTGTTGAAATGTTGTTGGAGCATTCTTAAGACCAAATGCCATCACATTGGAAGCAAATGCTCCCCATTCTATAACAAAAGTTGTCTTCTCCTAATCATCCACAGAGCCATCAAGACTTGATTGTATCCACTGAAGCCGTCCAAGAAAGAATACATGTCATTCCTTGCCCCACAACACACTGAATCTGTGAATGGAAGCGGAAAAGGATCTATCGGAGATAGCCAGGTTACCTTATCCACTAGATAAATGAACCCCACTTTCAAAAGTTTATCAATTTCCTCCTTAACCTGCTTTGCATAATTAGGTTCATTCTGCACCGTTGTTGCTTGATTGGAACAACATCCTCCTTAAGATTGATATGATGCTAATAAAATTGAGAATCAACTCCCTTCATATCCTTGTAACTCCAAGCAAATACATCCACATATGATTTTAATAATTGCTAGAGATTTTGTTTAAACTCTGCATCAAGCTTACTACTAACCTGAGCCATCTTTAGATCCTTCGCATCTCCTAGATTCATGTCTTTTATCTCATCTACTATGACCCGATGGATATGCTTCACGTCCCTCTCATGATTTTCTTTTGCTCACACATCATCCAAGAGAGTGCTCTGGGACGCTAGGGACTTGGCCATATCTAGAGTCGGACTATAATGGGAAACAAGTTTATCCATGTTCACTTCAAAGAGTGATACTAAATCCGGATTTTGGTTAAGAATTTCTTCCTCCTCAATCGACATCTACTCCTTCCAGCCAATTCAATCCTTCAACTTAAACTAGGAGGACGGATTGTTATAACATATTGTGGGATGCCACCTATACACAAACTTTCTTCTTCTGGTTCTAGATTGTTATATGATCAGTTGTTTATCTTTGCTTGTCTCAGGCATGGCCTTCCCTATAGCATGGGGTAAGATTTGGCAACTCCTTCCATTTTCAACACAATGAAAGCTATTGGAAAATCTCATCCCTCTACCTAGATTTCGAGGTTTGGATTAACCCAAGCTGATCTACCATTTGGATGAGAAATGGAGCCAGTTCTAATTCTTGCTCTAGGATAGGATGCCAGTTCTCGACGGGTTTTATCCATGATAATATTCACTCCATATCCACCATCAAAGACTACACCTTTGATGGTCTTCCCCTGTGTCTGAATTGTTACTTCTGGAACCGCCTCTCATCCCAATCCAGCTGGACTTTAAAGGCTCGCTGATCCTCTTTTTCTTCACGGGTGTTGTTTGTTGAAAGAACGGTAGAGGGGGAGGAGACACACACACAGGAGCAAACCCTAATGTATATTGCAAACCCTAACCATAGAGGGAAGCCATGTCCACTCTCACACAAAGCATAATGCACTAATCCATAATCCACACAACACACTATGAGTTGTGTCCACACTCTACTAACCCTAGCTAATGTCCACACACTATGACCAGCTGGACACGCGGTCATTTATGTCTCACACATGTTCCTACCTAATCTGCCAGCACATAGCATAGCTGGCTCATACTGACATCGAGCTTGAATCTCAACAGCCCCTCTCAAGCTCATGATGTACTGCCGCCGATGAAGATGTAGATGAGCTTGGGATATTAAGACTCTCAACACTCCCCCTCAAGCTCATCCCATGTACTCCCAACATAGTCCGGAAGTACTCAAACTTCTCCCTGCTAAGTGGCTTTGTGAAGATATCAGCCACCTGCTCATCAGTCTTCACATACTGAAGATCAACTGTACCATCCAGCACCTTTTCTCTGACAAAGTGATAATGGACCTCTATGTGTTTGGTCCTCGCATGAAACACTGGATTCTTTGCCAACTGTATACTGCTCATGTTGTCACAATGAATGACAACTTTGCCATCAATAGGCTCACATAAATCTGTCAAGAGATCTTTAACCATATAGCCTCACAAGTAGCAATGGCTCCACCCCTGTACTCAGCCTCTGTATACTGGATAAAGCAACTGTAGGTTGCTTCTTGCTACTCCAACTCACCACGGCACTTCCAAGTGTAAAAGCATATCCACTAGTAGACCTCCTGTCTCATATGCGCTACCTGCCCAATCAGCATCTGTGTAGCCATGTATGTCCAAGCTTTTACCACTCTCATAAAGTAAACCATAATGTGCTGTGGTCTTCACATATCTCATGATGCGTCTCACTGCATCCAAATGTGGTTTTCTAGGGCTCTGCATAAACTGGCTTACTAGCCCCACAGCATAACTCAAATCCGGGCGTGTGATAGTCATGTATATGAGACTACCAACCATCTTCCGGTACATAGATGGATCATCAAGCTCATCATAATCAGCCCGCAACTTCACATTGTGCTCCAATGGTGTACTCATAGGCTTACACCCTGTCATGCCATACTTTGCCAACATATCCAATGCATATTGGCGCTGTACTAACCAAGTATCTGCATGATCTTTGACCACTTCTATTCCAAGAAAGTATCTCAACTCACCAAGGTCTTTCATGTCAAATTGCCCACTCAAAGCTTTCTTGACATGCATCACATTTGCACCATGATCACCTGTGATAATCAAGTTATCCACATAGATGACGAGTAAAACAATCCCATGCTGTGTCTTCTTCACATAGAGTGAAAAATCTGCTGTAGAAATCTAAAAACCAAGTGAGATAAGATATCTGCTCATCTTATCACTCCAAGCACGAGGTGCTTGCTTTAGACCATACAATGCCTTTTTCAATCTGCATACGTGAGTGGGATATCTAGGGTGTACATACCCTTCTGGCTGTGCCATATACACTTCCTCTTGTAAATCTCCATTTAGAAATGCATTCTTGACATCCATCTGATGCATTTCCTAGCCATTAGCTGCAGCCATAGCAATGACTGCTCTCACTGTGCCCATCTTAGCCACTGGACTAAACGTCTCATCATAGTCCAAACCTTGGGTCTGTGCATAACCCTTTGCTACCAATCTTGCTTTATGTCTTTCAATAGAACCATCAGATTTGCACTTCACTTTGTAAACCCATTTACATCCAATAACATTCTTGTCCTTTGGTAATGCAACCAAGTCCCATGTATCATTATGGACCAATGCGTCCATCTCAACATCCATTGCTTTCTCCCATACATGCTCTCCAATAGCCTCTGTATAGCATGTAGGTTCCACATGCTTCACCATAGATGTCATATATGCATAGTGCATAGCAAAATCTCTATATGTCAACCTGTCAACAGGATATCTGACTCTCTGGGATCTCCGCAATGCCTGCGGGTCACTCTGAACACCTGTAACTCTAGCATGTGGTGGCACATATCTGTCCTGCCTAGCACCAGGTGTGCGTAAAACAGGTATGCCAAGCTCCTCATCCAAACTCTCAGAACTAGATGACTCATAACCTGTGATTCCAATTCCTTCGACTTTCTTCTTACCTTTATCCATAGCACTACTCCCAGTGCTCACACTCTCATGCCTCAAACATCCTGACCATGGACGTACACTGCTACTCTCAGCCTCTACTGCTGGCCCAGACATAGTAGTAGAACTAGAACTTGCTTGTGGCAAGTTCACAGGCACATCAGCCTCAAGTGACTCAATGACTCCCTCATCTTTTGCTTTGTACCAACTAGCAAGCTCATCAAACACCACATCTCGTGAGATGACCACTTGTCTAGTTTGTGGATTATAACATTTGTATGCCTTTTGATCCTGTGCATATCCAACAAATACACATTTCTCTGCCTTAGGATCCAACTTCCTTCTTCTTTCATCAGGCACATGTACATAAGCTATGCATCCAAAAACTTTAAGGTGTCCAATGTCTGGCCTGTAACCTGTAAGCCGCATCTCTGGCGTGCTTCCATGAATGGCTGCTGTAGGTGTTTTGTTCAATATATACACTGCAGTAGCACATGCTTCTGCCCAATAGTAATCTGGCATGCTCTTTTCATTAAGCATCGTCCTTGCCACTTCACATATGACTCTATTCTTTCTCTCAGCCACACCATTCTGCTAAGGTGTATACCTGCAAGTTAATTGTCTTCTTATTCCATGCTTCCTCAAGAAATGCTCAAAAGCTTTTGAGGTGTATTCACCACCTCCATCTGTCCTCAAACATTTAATCCAACAGCCATATTGCTTTTCTGCAAAAGCTTTGAAATCCATGAATTTTTTCAACACTTCACTCTTCTCTTTGAGAAAGTATATCCATGTCATCCTACTGAAATCATCTATGAATGTAACATAGTATAAACTGCCTTTGATAGATGGGTTTTGTGCAGGACCCCATACATCACTGTGTACTATCTCAAGTGGCCTGTTACTCATATTTCCTTCTCTAGGAAACCTCAACCTTGCCTGCTTTCCAAACTGACAGGCTTCACAAACATGCATATGTCCATCATATTTGAACCTAGGCAATCCATTGACAATGCCTCTTGTCCATATTTGCCACAGTAATGGCATTCCACATCTTGCATAGAATTTTGTTGGCCTTGCCAACGTCCTCTACCACGGGGGTTACCTCTGCCTCTCTGAGGTGCATATCCACGACCACCTCGAGCACCATATGAAGGCTAAAAATTCTGTTGTGGAGGCATGTCCTACCATCCACGACCATTACCACCACGTCCACATGATGCGAATCTCCCCCTGCCTTTAAAGCCTCTCTGCGAGTAGAAAGCGTGATTTTTGCCATCATCATGGCTAGTAGATGCATCCAGAAATGAATCACTGAGTTTGATTTCCTCAACCAACAAGAGTGAAACCAACTCATCGAAGTCGGGTAAACCTGTACTCCTCACTGAGATAGATGTATCAAATGATTTATATTCCTTGCCAAGACCACGCAAGGTAATATCCACCAAATCATCATCAGGCATGGGGGCATTTATTGTGGCCAATGCATCTGCAAACTTCTTGATTTCTTGCACATAATCATGTATGCTCCTTTTATTCCTTTTCACATTGTGTATCTGCTGTCGCAACTGAGACTTGCGAGCACTCGTATTTGTATCAAACATCTTGACCAAAGTATCCCATGCATCTTTGGGATTCTCAGCATCCTGTATGTGTATGAGCATAGCATCAGAAATAAATATAGAGAAATAATGCAGCACTTTGAATGCTCTCTCTGACCATTGCTTATGAGCAATAAGCTGCTGCTGTGTAGGTTGTCGAGGTAGCTCAGGCTCTGGCTCAGCACTATAATGAGATTCCAAAATCCTTTTCCTTTCAAGAAACTCTTTATCCTGTACTTCCATTCCTGGAAGTTCTTCCTATCCAGCTTTTCACCAACAATCTGAACTGGATTGTCCGACATGTTTGCTCAATGCATACACCTTCCGCACACTTCAAATCTGTAAATGAGCCTTCCTCAGCTCAACCACACTCCAATGAATGTTCCAGATACTCCAAGGTAGCCAACAAACTCCAAATTTGATGTAGAAAATCAACCTGAACTGACTCACACAATCCGAGATACCCTGTTTTGATGCGCTTCCACGGCTCCAAATCACAATGTAATGGTGCAATCAAGTATGGGCAACTTGCACTGACACCTAATCAACCTCAATGTAGAGTATCAACACCATCTGACATGTGTACATATCAATTTTTGAAAACCCCTTTCTCTGTTTTGGGAAAAACCAGAAAAGCCAATAGAAAATTTGCTCTAATTCCTTCAATATTTGTCCAAATTGAGCAACCAGGCATTCATTAGCTTAGAAATAGTGTCCATCAACTCCATGTAAGAGGAATTTATCCAATTGTATAAGACCAAGGATTAATTGCTCAATTAAAATGACCCTGTTTCTCTGCAAACAACCAGTGATAGCCTATTAAAATCAGCTCATTCCCAGCTCAATTAGGCATAATTGACCAAACAAATCACATAGCCCTCTTCTCCAAAGTATAAAGCAACCAATTGCTAAAGCAAAATTGAAATGTATCAACCAACCAATGAGAATCGGATCTCCTCGTAGGCAAAATGAACAAAATCTACTCTGTTTTCACTGTTCTGGCTGCGCCGCCTGCATATGAGGGGTTTGGGAGTGGTGGTGATGCTAATTGATGATGGATATTAGTCCCCAAGACACCTAGGTACATGTGCAATCTATCAATGCTTGGATTTTTGCCAAAGATATGCTCCAAATGCTTCAATTTTTGACTCCTTTTTCTCTGTTTTGTGAGAGCTCAAAAACCAGAGATTTCCATACATTCATTTGCATCCAAATTGCTTCAAAGTGAGTTTAGGGCTTGCATAGGAGTTGCCAATACATCCCTCTTTGTCAAATACATATGTCTTTTTCCAGATTTACATGTATTTCCACCATACATCAATGTTCCCAAGCTTTAATGGAAAGCTTCCAAAAACCAGAATTTTTCTTTGCTTTGTTTTTGCCTGTATCACCTGCAATCCGCTCAAGGATGTTTAGAGAACCTTACTCGGTAGGCCAAGCTCTCAGATCTGATAGTATTTGGTGTGCTCCAAGCTTCACAGCTCCAATGGCAAGCTTCACAGCTTCTCTTCACAGCTTCTTCTCCCTCTTCACTCACTCACTCATAAACCCTAATAAATAGCACAAGGCTCTGATACCATGTTGAAAGAACAGTAGAGGGGGAGGAGACACACACATAGGAGCAAACCCTAATGTAAATTGTAAACCCTAACCATAGAGGGAAGCCATGTCCACTCTCACACAAAGCATAATGCACTAATCCATAATCCACACAACACACTATGAGTTGTGTCCACACTCTACTAACCCTAGCTAATGTCCACACACTATGACCAGCTGGACACACGGTCATTTATGTCTCACACATGTTCCTACCTAATCTGCCAGCACATAGCATAGCTGGCTCATACTGACATCGAGCTTGAATCTCAACATTGTTGAGACCACTGCGGTTGAAACCTCAGCAAGGTTCTAGATTAACTATGTAGGGTAATTGGGTACCACACATAACAGCTGATACAGCGTCATGTCGAGCTTCATATTTGTAAGGTTCCTCCTCATCCCTAAAAGATGTATAAGCTCTCATCTCAGTCCCCTATAATCATCCCCTGTTTCAGAATGCAAGAAAACATTGTTTTCCCTTGTTTTTGGCTTCTAGAGAGAAAATATTCTAGAGAGAGATAATACAAAATTGAGATATTTTTGGATACAAAGTTTCTCCTAATATCTAAGATGAATTCCCCTGAAATAGAAGTTCAAAAAGAATTTTCCAATGTGCATTAGAAATTAATTGAATATGTGTATTAAAGACCTTAGCCTAAGGGTGCACATTTTCAAAAAAAAATGATTAAGGTCGCATTAATTGATTTCAGTGTTAAAAGAGAAGGTTTCACCATAATTTCATGTAGAGAGTTATGGTATATTAATATTGAGGATCAAAATGGAGAAAATATTATTTTAAGATATTTCTATGTGAATAAATCAATAAAATGACGTATGCATATTCATAAATGGATTATTAGAAAAAGAGTTATCTTTATAAAATTCCATCATTCTCAAATAGAACTATTTATAATTCTATTATGACCAGGAAAGAACAAATTTTCATAATTTTTTCCCTTACGATTGGAAATCACCATTAATTTATCAGATAAATAGAAGAAAAGCTAGGATTAAATCCGAGTAATTTATGGTTAGACCACGACCACATGAGAATGGTGGGCCAGTAAGATGCTTGCCCACCATCTCTCGAATCAAAAATTAAACAAAACCTTGTGACCATTCCCATTTCTTCAGTATACGAAGAATGGACTACCGGACGACTCATCTAGAGAAGTTTTCCTTAAGACCCGAAATCGATGAAAAATGATTTAGAAATTCGGTAACTAATGGGTGGATTACCAAGATACGAGATTCACGATTTTCATAAAGTCTCGGTTTTGAGAAAACGGGTCTTGTGGAATCAAACTCAATGGGATATTCTTACTTGCATAGAAACTTTGTTTTTTGAAAAGGATTGTCTTACGCCAGAATGCTGGAGGAAGCATTTGGATTATGGTTTAAACTAAGGAGAGTTACATTGCAATAGCTGGCAGGGAGTCGTCAAAGAATGTTGATGAGCAAAGCCTGTTAAGGTCTTGAGACCAGCCTCGATATGGTTAAAATGTTGCGACCTCCGGTACCATGGGTGAGGGCCGATGAAGTGGTCCCTAAGTGAAGTGCTAGGACACCTAAGGAGGATCCTAGAGGGTTCTGACCAGGCGATGCACGGGCTCATGGTTGCTAGGACACCCATGTGTATGTCGAGGAAGATATGGATGGACTAATAAGGAATTATCTATGTTGTGAACTGGAAATTGAATTTGGATCTCATTGGTTGATTAGCTGGTCTTACGGAGAGTCCGAATGATATTTTGACTGTAAAACAATGGACTGGATATTTTGGAGGATTATGATCGAAATACTATAATTTCATTTCAATTTTGCTTCAAAGACAGCTGAATCTATAAAAGGCAATTTCATATTGGTGCGTTAGTGGTGTGTCTAAATTGTATTTTGTAAGAACTCTTTTCCCTGGTACCCACGACAAAACTCAACCAAATTTTTATATAAAGGGATCCCACCAATACAGTGGTTGGGCGGTTGGCTAACCCATGGGGACTGGGGTTAGTAGGCTTGGATCGGTGGATTCCTGCGATACAGTTAGATACGTTCAAGTTACGTTAGTTAGAATAAGTCCCGGGAAGATTCTTGTTCTATGGGAAAGAATCAATGGTTGTGCCTCGCTTAAGGGAAAAAAAGCGGTGATTTCTATGAACCAAAGTGCAAGTCCCTTCCTTGATCTCGCCATGTGACGTACGGGGTTCGGTCGGAATAGAAAAGCTAGTTAAGGCCTTGACTTGTTAGATAAATTTTCCGTTAGATGATTTTCCTAGCGGAATCGCCCATGCTTTCTGGGCAAGGGAAGTTTTTTCGGTCTCGGTTTCAGAGGAACCGCTAGATTGGTCTTGTCCGGACATTCATGGGTGAGGCCCTGAGTGGGAAACCCTGCCCCATGCATGAGGCTACTACCTTCGCTACCAACGCCCCAGAGAAGGCCGCGCGGAGAGGGCAGGTGTCTCACACAGCTGGTATCAGAGCCTTGTTGAAAGCTTAAGAAGGAAAAATGAATTTTATTATAAATTTATAATAAAAACTTAGAAAGATGCATTTTCATGTTGTATTCTCGTTCAGATTAAGCTTCATTAAAATGAAGGCCTTTAATTGATGAATTTGATTTTATAGATGGACGTTTCGTGTTTATCTGATATTCCCGATCTTACTCAATCTCACTTTTGCTTTTGAGCATATCCGCTTCCCCACTAATGACTCGAATGAGCAAAGAAAGAATCGCAAATCATTTCGAGAAATTATATTTTCCAGACCCGGCTGAGAGGCGATAGCATAAGTGGCACGTAGGGAAATATATCCATGCCTCTTGCAACCAGTGCCTGATGTTGAGGAAGAATATCTCTTTAGCCATGGTCCTATTGTTTGAGACTAAAGGTGGTTCGTTGTGTTATCCTGTATCACCCCACACCTCAAGATTTTAGGCTTTCTTGTCATATTTATAGACTTCTTAGATGTTTTATCCCTGGAAGTAAGATTGTAGCACCTTAGTAGTAGTAAGGGAACAATTGTATCGCGGCATGTCAGTAGCCCAGTATCGACGTCTCATGCTTATACCATGGAGGTTTTGATTTTCTGGAGCCATGTTGCTCTATGTATATATTGCAAACCTTATGTAAATAAAGAATGTTTTGTGAAAAATTCAATTATCCAAGTGATTTGAATATCAGATATCGACTTTAAAGAAATAAGATCTATTTCCTTGGATGTATGTCATAGATCTTTAATAAGATCAATTATCTTGTTTAAAGTAATTATTTTCGAACTTCTTAAGTCCTAGGATCTCAATGACAAAATCAAATAGAAATTTAACGATGTATCGTTTTGGCAGAATCATGAGACGTGCAAACTGTGGCAGACAGCTAGATCCTATCACAGATGAGGTGTTGGATTTAGGGTTGCAGGAAAGCACACAAAGCTTGGAGAAGAAGAAGCAAGAATGCACACAACACAAAGTATATTAGATTGTGTCAATGTACAAAAGATAAGTTAGTCCTAGAAGGATGGGCGTTTATACAAGCCGGGGGAAAAAACCTCCTAAAGAGGGAAAAAGTGCCCCGGCGGTCCTAAGTGTGTTCACACACATCACTGCCTATGTATATGGCAACAAATCCCCCCTGGGAGTGATGGTGTGAACGAGGGCTGGCACTCATGTATAGGGGAGTGCCATGCCCGAAGTAGATCAATCCACAAAGGGGAGCAATCCCAAAGCTTTGCGAAAAGCTTCGAACTTCTCACGAGGAAGCGCCTTTGTGAAAAGATCGACGAGGTTGTCCTGTGTTGGCACATAGGCCAAGCTGATCTCTCCTATTGAGAGTCTCCCTGACATAGTGATAATGCACCTCAATGTGCTTTGTGCGAGCATGAAAAACTGGGTTTCTTGCAACTGCCAATGCGCTCTGACTGTCAGTGTAGATAGAGGTGGCAGACTCCTGTCCAACACCCAAATCAGCCATAAGCCGTCTGAGCCACACACACTCAACCGTAGCTGTGAAAGCTACCCTGTACTCAGCTTCACAACTAGAAGTGGCCACAGTAGGTTGCTTCTTGCTCAACCAAGATATGCATGAGCTACCGAGCATGAAACAAAAACCACTTGTGGACACTCTTGTGTCATAGCAACCAGCCCAATCTGAGTCCGAAAAAGCATGTAAATCTGGCGGCAACGATCCCCCCTTGGGATAAAACAACCCAAGATGTATGGTGCCACTCAAGTAGCGAAAGATGCGTTTAACTGCCTTCCAATGCTGAGACCTTGGGCTATGCATAAACCTGCTCACCTGTGAGACTGCAAACTGAATGTCCGGCCTCGTAATGCATACATAAATGAGGTAACCAACAGCTGTCTGATAGAGTGTGACATCAAAGTGATCTTTAGCATCATGAAGACTCAACTTCAAACCTGTCTCCATTGGAGTAGCAATAGGCTTGCAGTCTTCGAGGCCAAATCTCCTCAACAATGTCTCAATATACTTTGTCTGACACAAAGCAATACCTCCATCACACTGCTTAAATTGTATCCCCAAATAATGATGCAAATGCCCCAAATCTGACATCTCAAAAGAGGCATTCAAATCAGCCTTAAAGTCAGCAATATGACTCTCATTTGGTCCTGTGAGCAGCATGTCATCGACATAGAGAGCAATGATTAGATGTACACCATCCACACATTTAACATACAAAGTGCTTTTTGTTGGACTATTCTGAAACCCATGTGCAGTCAAATATGCATGTATCTTTGCATACCAAGCTCGTGGAGCTTGCTTTAAACCATATAAAGCCTTTTTCAACCTGCACACTTTGTTTTCTTGCCCTCTTTGAACAAAACCACGAGGCTACGATACATACACCTCTTCATGCAAATCTCCATTCAAGAATGCAGTCTTTATGTCCAACTGATGTACATTCCAACCATTATGAGCTGCCAATGCACAAATGCTACGAATGGTAGTCATATGACAAGTGGGAGCAAAGGTCTCATCAAAATCAATGCCCTTTTCTTGAGCATAACCTTTTGCAACAAGTCTAGCCTTATAGCGATCAACATTGCCATCTGGCTTTCGTTTCAACTTAAAAACCCACTTACATCCGATGGCCTTTTCACCAATAGGCAAATCACACAAAGACCATGTACCATTCTTCATTATAGCATCATATTCACTTTGCATTGCAGCCAACCAATTTTCTGAATTTTGTGCCTCATCAAATGAAAGAGGTTCTTCCTCTTCACACATACTAGACACAGCTAAAGCATAACAATCTAATGTATAAGAGGCATGCTGAAAACCTGAACGAGTACGACTAGTCATAGGTGCATCAATCTTACTATCACGTAAGGTTTGCACCAGCCATTTTGGCATACCTCTAGCCTACTCATTTTTAGCCCTATCCTCATGAATTACATCCTGTAAATCTGCATCAAAAATAGGCTGATCTATGATGTCGTTTGAAATCTGCATAGGCTGAATATTTACCTCATTAGGACTTACATTTGAATTCCCACCTGTAAAGAGAGGCAACAACGTATCAAATACATCCCATGAGCTCACACCTGTCTCTTTGGTACATGATAACAAGGGCTGCACAGCATCTTCCACAAAAACAACATCTCGACTAATCAAGATATGCTTTGACTGCAGATTATACAATCTGTAACCCTTGCTTTCAGCACTGTAACCAACAAAAATGCATTTGACAGCCTTATCATCCTATTTTCTGCATTGTTGCAGAGGCACTAAAGCATAGGCCAAGCAACCAAAGACACGCAAGTGACCAATAGAAGGCTTCCTGCCATGCCAAGCTTCGTATGGAGTAATAGACTGCAAGGCCTTAGTGGGACACCTGTTGAGTACATATGCAGCACACATGACAGCCTCAAGCCAAAACGCATGTGGCAAAGCTTGGTTCTTGACCATACATCGTGCCATCTCCATAAGTGACGTGTTTTTTCTCTCAGCAACACCATTTTGCTGAGGGGTATACGGCACTGTACATTGGTGTTTTATCCCACGACTAGCCAGAAATGCATTAAACTCTTTAGACATGTACTCCCCCCCTCGATCAGAACGGAGGGTGCCCACATTACAATTGGATACATTTTCAACCATAAGCAAAAACTGTTTGAAGCACAAAAACACTTCGGACTTTGCCTTAAGTGGATATACCCATGCATGCCTTGAGTAATCATCAATGAAAGTCACGAAGTACAAGTGTTTACCAAATGACGGAGTTTGCATAAGCCCACATACATCACTATGTACAAGTTGCAATTTGCGAGTGGCCCGCACAGAACCATCCTTTGGAAACGCAGAACGCTGCATTTTGCCCAAAATATAGCCTTCACAAACATGTTTCAATGGTGCCTCAAGAGGGGGCAATGAAGCAACCATATCAAATTTTTGCAAACGCAGTAAACTAGCAAAGTTCAAATGACCAAAACGAGCATGCCATAGTTTTGCATCTGAAACTGCCTTTTCATCAGAAACTGCATTTGCTGAATCTTCCACACACTTGTCATAAGAATTGAGCCTATACAGCCCACGAAACAAGGTACCAGATACAATAATCGTATCACCAGAAGTCAAATCATGAACAATACATCTGTCATCCACAAATTTGACTACAAATCCAAGTCTAGCAAGTGCAAAGACAGACAATAGATTCTTCTTTATCCCTGGCACATACAAAGCATCTGAAAGTGTGAAAGCGCTGCCATTTGCAGCAGTAAGCATAATTTTACCAACGCTCTTCATTGGGTAAGAAGCATTATTGGCACATGTGACAGTATTCCCATTAGGGACAGCCTCAAGAGAGAAGTGAACATATCACGATGTGAGGTAATGTGCTTTGTAGCACCACTGTCAAAATACCATACATGAGAGTCAACAGAAACTGCCAAACATGCATCATGTACAGATGGGTCACACTGGCAATACACGCTAAACGCCCATTCTGTATCCTGCACAACATTTGCAGAATCTGCATTTGTAGCAGGATCCGCTATTGTGGTTGCATTTGACTCTTTCTTCTTTGCCTCTTGAACCTTTAGCTTAGGGCAATTCTTAATGACATGATCATTTGCTTTGCAACAGTTGCACCTGGTCTTTTTCTTGCCTTTATCAAGAGCCTTCTCAGAGTTATTGTTGCTACCTGTGGAAGGAGAAGAAGTTGCAGACCTACTAATAGGAGAAGAAATAGTGGAAAGGGCTGCCTTACCACTTCTTCTTTGTTGCTGGGCAACAATAAATGCTTGATCAACTGCACGCTGCTGCCTGGCCCTGTTTTGCCTGGACTACGCTTCTTGCAAGAGCTTGTTGACTAAAGTATCATACTTGACAGCATCAGGTCTGTCCTCATTAAGAAGTCTCCACGTGGAAGCAAAAGTCTGATATGTCTCAGGTAAAGCATCAAGAACAGTCTGCACAAGAGAATGATCAGGAATAATCTCACCTGCATAAATCAACTGTTCTTTGAGATCTTTAATCTCAGCAAGAAAAACATTCATGTCATCATCTTCTTGCATAATCTTCAATTCTAGCTCTTTACGCAGGTAAGCGATTTTTGCCTTGCTACGACCTGCATACAAACCAGCTAGAATATCCCAAGCCTGTTTTGCTATTTTAGCTGAACGAATATGTGGGGTGATGTTAGAAACTGCAATCAAGGCATGAGCCTGCGCATCTTTACCATCCCAATGAGCTTGTTCAGCAGTGGGTAAAACAGCATTAACAGTAGAGCTGCTAGAACCTGCAACATCCTCAACAACAGATCCTACATCCACAGAACCTGGACGTACATCCGTACCCTGCACAATGTTCCACACTCCTTTTGCAACCAAAACATGCTGCATCATGTATGCCCAAAGTGGGTAGTTGCTATCTCCATCCAGTTTGTCTTCAGCAGACAACATGCGAAATACATCATTGCTGTTATCAGCCATGGCCACTGACTGAAACTGATGCAAAAGCTACCTATAATGAAGCAAAGACTGAACAGAAAACAACTCGTGCTATGTAGCACGGTCCACAGTAGAGTACGTATGCCTGTTTTGTAGAAAATTGCACTGTCAAAATTTCTGCAGAAAATGACGAAAACACCTGTGCAGAACTTGAAATGCAAAAACGGAGCCCGAAATGACCTCAGATGCGATTTCTGAGAACGCAAGCGCTCGTGAAAGCTCACCTCAATCGGAGAACGTGAGTTGGAGGGTGCTGGCGGCGTAGCCCTGGGAGCCGATGCCTGCTCTGATACCAATTGTTGGATTTAGGGTTGCAGGAAAGCACACAAAGCTTGGAGAAGAAGAAGCAAGAATGCACACAACACAAAGTATATTAGATTGTGTCAATGTACAAAAGATAAGTTAGCCCTAGAAGGATGGGCGTTTATACAAGCCGGGGGAAAAAACCTCCGAAAGAGGGAAAAAGTGCCCCGGCGGTCCTAAGTGTGTTCACACACATCACTGCCTATGTATATGGCAACATGAGGAAGAGCTTGACCCTGATGTTCGCAAAGCCCTTCGCAAATCTCAACCAGGTACCTTCAAGGGTGAAGGGGAAAACTTGGGCGAGGCTATAGAAAAGTGGATTGAAGCAATGGAAGAATACTTCGATGTCACTGGATATAATGAGAAAAGTAAAGTGGCTCTTGCAAAGCTGAAGATAGTAGAAACAGCCAGAGTAGCATGGAGAAACCACTGTGAGACAAACCATCTAGATCGGAACACCCAAACATGGAATCATCTCAAGAAATACCTAAGGAAGAGATTCTATCCTCTCGGCTTCTTGGAAACTAAGATGAATGAATTCTTGGAGTTAACCCAGGGGAGCAAAATTATTGAAGAGTATCACCACGCATTTTCTCTCCTCCTCAAATACTCTCGCCACCCACCGCTGGATGAAGAATAGCTGATGGTGGCCAGGTTCATTCAGGGAATGAACGAACCTTTGGATACCCTGGTAAACTAGAGCCGCCACAATAGCTAAGGAAGTGGAGGAAGAAAGAGGACAGATTTATGTCGCCATTGAACATCAAGGAAAAAATTATCAGTTCTCAGTCCTCTAGACTCCAGCAGAGTGCAAGGATAAGGATTTCAAGCTTTTGATTGATTCAGGCAGTACTCATTCTTTTATTTCCCCAGGATGTCTGCGTAAGTTAGTCCTAGAACAAAAATCAGGGAAACCCAATGGAAAGATTCTTTTCCACTGGCCAATTCAGGTAGTACACATTCTTTTATTTCCCTAGGATGTCTGCGTAAGTTAGTCCTAGATCAAAAATCAGGGAAACCTATGCAAGTGGAATTGGCTAGTGGTGGAAAGATTCTTTTCACACACCTTGAGAGACATACCATATTCAGTTTAATCTAGATGGGAACATAACAGACTACCAATTCAAATTCCTACCCTTGGGAATCTACGATGGAATCCTTGGAATGGATTGGCTTCATAAGAATTAGGCTGACATTCACTGTCACACAAGGGAACCATCTCTTTCCTCGACCTTCACAGGAATAAAGTTCAAGGAACTGGAATTTCCAAATCCCCAATGCTGTAATTAGTCAAAGCTTCTAAATTGTTAAAGGGACTCAGAAAGAGGCAAGCTGTCTATATCGTTAAAATGAATCCAGTAGAGATAGAAAATTCAAGGCAGCTAAGGAACCAGAGTGGTTAAGTGAGTATGCCGATGTGTTCCCAGAAGAGCTGACTGAGATCCCTCCGACTCGTGAAGTAGATCATAAGATAAAACTAACCCCCGGAGCTTAGCCAGTAGCCCAACGTGCATACAAAATGCTGATGTGTTCCCAGAAGAGCTGACTGAGATCCCTCCGACTCGTGAAGTAGATCATAAGATAGAACTAACCCAAACTGCTAGAGAAACGATTTGTAAGACCCAGTGTTTCATCTTGGGGTGCGCTCGTTCTCTTTCAAAAAAATAAAGATGGAACATTAAGACTATATTGATCAGAGGATTAAATTAGTTAACAATAAAAAATAAGTATCCTATCCCTAGGATTGACGAACTTCTAGATCAGTTAAGTGGAACCCATATGATCACAAAGATAGATCTCAAATCCAGGTATTACAAGATCAGAATCAAGGAACAAGATATCCCAAAGACAGCTTTCAATACTCGCTATGGGCAGTATGAATTCATAGTCATGCCATTCCGATTAACTAATGCCCCAGTGATGTTTAATCACCTCATACGGGACATTCTCAGAGAATACTTGGATGAATTTGTTCTTGTCTTCTTTGATGACATCCTGGTATACTCTAAGAATGCAACAGATCATGAAGATCATGTGCGTAAGGTCCTGGAGATCCTAAGGAAGCACCAACTCTTTGCAAAGAAGAGCAACTACACTTTCTCTGTTGACCATGTAGAATACTTGGGATTCATAGTATCTAAAGATGGGATTTCTCTTGACCCCACTAAAATCCAAGCAGTTGTGGAGTGCTCAGAGCCTTAAATAGTGAAGGAAGTCAGAGGATTCGTGGGACTAATCGGATGGTATAGAATCTTTATACCCAAGTATGCTCAGATGGCATCCCCTTTGACTAACCTTCTCAAGAAGAGCACCCTATTTCAATGGACTACTATGTGTCAGAGTGCTTTTGATAAGTTGAAGACAGCTTTAGTAACCAACCTTGTCCTTAAATTGCCGGATTTTTCTAAACCCTTTGAGGTAGTTAGTGATGCTAGTGGTTTTTCCCTAGGAGGTGCTCTTATGCAGGAAGGTCATGCAGTAGCCTATGAATCCAGAAAGCTCAAAACGCATGAGAGAAATTATGTTGTCCATGACTTGGAGTTACTCTCAGTAGTTTATGCTCTGAAGTTGTGGAGACATTATCTCTTGGAACAGAGATTCACCTTGATGACAGATCATCAAAGTCTGAAGTGGATCTTCACCCAAAGGGATCTCAACTTGCATCAAAGAATATGGATGTAGACCCTGCAGGAATTTGACTTTGAGATAAAGTATCGGCGCGGCCAGGGAAAGAAAATGTGGTAGCCAATGTGCTCAGTAGGAAAGCCTCCTTGCTTGCAATAACATTGGTGTCAAATCCATTGATCAGTGAAGCAAGAGAGAAAATCATGCAGGACAGATCCTTTGCCCCTATTGCTACCCTATTGATGCTACAGAATAGCAAAACTCCTCAGGAAATGAGTCGAGTTCTTGGGTACGAATTGGAGGAAGGATGCATGTATTACAACAATCGGCTATGCATTCCTAATGATGAGGAAACAAAGGGAAAATTATGAGGGAAGCCCATCATAGCCCGATAGCTAGACATCCAGGGTTCATAAAGACCTACATGTTTGTAAAGAAGAGCTTCTTCTGGGCCAAGACTCAAAAGGGATGTACTCAATCATGTACGTCAGTGCTTAACATGTCAAAGAGTCAAGGCAGAAAGGGTTAGAATGCAGAGTAAGATGCATCCCTTGGACATTACATAGATAAAGTGGGAATGTATCAATATGGATTTTGTTACTAGATTACCGTCAGTGCAATCAGGTTACAACTCCATTTTTGTGGTAGTAGTTGATAGATTAACCAAGGTTGCCCATCTGATTCTAGTAAAAGAAACCTACTCTGCAATGGATGTTGCCAGAGTCTTCCTCAAGAGGAGATTTTCAGGTTGCATGGCTTACCCCCCAAAAGAATAGTGAGTGACAAAGATTCTAAGGTCACATCAAGGTTCTGGACTGCATTCGTCGAAGCAGTAGGAACTTCCTTAGATCTCAGTACTGCTTATCATCCAGAGACAAATGGTCAGACTAAAAGAGTAATCCAAGTAATTGAAGATATTCTTCAGTCATGCTATGGCAGAGAGCCTAAGAAGTGGTTAAGCTACTTACATCTAGTGGAGTTTGCTTACAATGCCTCTTATCACCGAAGTATCGGGATGAGCCCATTCAAAGCTCTGTACAAACAAGATTGCCTCACACCATTAACTTGGTCTGACCCATTGATCAGGGTCAAGATGTTCAGGCAGATGCTTGATGATATTAATGGAGCAGCAAATGCAGGCAATCCACAAGGATATCATGGTTGCCCAAGATAGACAAAAGCAGTATACTGATGACAAGAAGAGATTGGAGAGAGTGTTTGAAGAAGTAGATATGGTTTTCATTCATATACGACCTAAGAGAAGTTCTTTATCTCTAGGGAAGTACAAAAAGCTATCTCCAAGATATTGTGGCCGTACGCCGTCTCACTAAGAAAATAGGAGATCTAGCTTATGAACTTCTTCTGCCTCCCCATCTCAAAGTACATAATGTATTCCATGTTAGTTTACTTAAAAAGTATGTACCCAGCCCGAGTCATGTGCTGGTGGATGATGAACAGTAGACTTCTTCAACTCAAGGCCAGATGGTACTCCAACCTGAAGAAATTCTTGATGTTTGGGAGAAAGTTCTCAAGAACAGAGTCGTCAGAGAATTTTTGGTCAAGTGAAAGTTCTACCCTTTAGAGGACGCCACTTGGGAGAAAGAAGAAGGAATCATTAAAGCTAGAATTAAATCCGAGTAATTTATGATTAGACCACGACCACCACGACCACATGAGAACGGTGAGCCAGTAAGATGCTTTCCCATCCCTCGAATCAGAAATTAAGCAAAACCTTATGACCATTTCCATTTCTTCAGTATGAAGAATGGACTACCAGGTGGCTAATTTAGAGAAGTTTTCCTTAAGACCCGAAATCAATGAAAAATAAGTTAAAAATTTGTTGTAACTGATGGGTGGATTACCAAGATATGAGATTCATGATTTTCATTAAGAAAGTATGAATTTTGAGAAAAAGGGTCTTGTGGAATCAAACTCAACGGGATATTCTTACTTGCATAGAAACTCTGTTTTTTGAAAAGGAATGTCTTATGCCAGAATACTGGAGGAAGTATTTTGCTTATGGTTTAAACTAAAGAGAGTTACATTGCAACAGCTAGGGGGGAGTCATCAAAGGACGTCGCTCTCGCGCGCGGGGCAAAGCATGCCAAGGTCTTTACCAGCCTCCTCAGTATGGTTAAAATGGTGCGCTTCCAGTACGACGGGTGAGGACCGATGAAGAAATCCCTGAGTGAAGTGCTAGGACACCTAAGGAGGATCCTGGAGAGTTCTGACTAGGCGATGCACGGGCTCGCGGTTTGCTAGGACACCCATGCATATGTCGAGGAAGATATGGATGGACTGATATAAGGAATTATCTATGTGAACTGGAACTTGAATTTGGATCTCGTTGGTTGACTAGTTGGTCTTCAACGGAGAGTCCGGATGATATTTTGATTGTGTAAAACAATGGACTGGATATTTTGGAGGATTATAATCGAAATACTATGGTTTCATTTCAATTTTGCTTTAAAGACAGCTGAATCTATAAAAGGCAATTTCATATTGGGTGCATAAGTGGTGTGTCTAAATTGTATTTTACATGAGTGCCAACTAGGAACTCTTTTCCCTAGTACTCGGGAAAAAACTCAACCAAATTTTTATATAAAGGGATCCCACCAATACAGTGGTTGGGTGGGGTGGGCTAGTTGGGGTGAATCGGTGGATTCCTGTGATACAGTTAGATACATTCAAGTTACATTAGTTAGAATAAGTCCCAGGAAGATTCTTGTTCTATGGGAAAGAATCAGCGACGACTATGCCTTGCTTAAGGGAAAAAAAGCGGTGATTTCTATGAACCAAGTGGTGCAAGTCCCTTCCTTGATCTGGCCATGTGACCTATGGGTTTGGTCAGAATAGAAAAGCTAGTTAAGGCCTTGACTCATTAGATAAATTTTTTGTTAGATGATTTTCCTGGTGGAATCGCCCGTGCTTTCCGAGCGAGGGAAGTTTTTTTGGTCTCTGTTTCGGAGGAACTGCCGGATTAGTCTCTTTTCCAGACATTCGTGGGCGAGGCCCCAAGTGGGAAACCCTGCCCCGTGCGTGAGGCTTCTACTTCTAGTGCCAGTGCCCTGGAGAAGGCCATGCAAGCGGTGAGGGCAGGGGTCTCACAATATTCTTTAGATCTTCCTTGTTGAGATCATACTCAAAAGCTGCCATCTTTCCACATCCGGATTGTTTTTGCTTTTCAGAATCTTGGATAGTATCATTCTACTTTAATGGACTTATCTTCACTAGGGTTTGCTCCCCCATCAGACTGAAGCTTCCCGCTTCATGTGGCTTGTGTATAAAAAACTTCTCGCCTTTTCCACAAAGGATCATCCAATTGGACTTCTTTCACACATGCTGTGCGAATTGGCACTTTCCAGCCTCCTTCATCTTTTGTGATTTCCTCCCAGATGTTAGATTCTTCCCACACCATCTACAAACTGCTTCTTGCTTTAGCCTTCATCGGGCTTTCGAAAAGCTAAAATAACAAGCATACTTGCCTTACTGTGCTTTGCTATCTACAAAGTCATACTTACCGATGGTGGACATCACTCAACCACCTGAATTTGGGAAGGAACTTGCTAATCATTCTGGACCGCCCCTTATGCTTCTTGCACTATCTTGGCAACCTAGTCCCAAACACATTTTTATTCTTCCCAATCTATGGGTTTGTCCTTGGCAAATCATGCTTCTCTTTTGTCACTCCTGTGAACATGTCACCACACCATACGGCCATTGGTGGACTATCTTCCACTGGAAGAGGCTCAATCTAGACAATTGTTGTCAAAACCTGAGAAATAGGGCCCTCTGCTTGATTTTATTATAATTCTCCTTGATGGTGCTTCCAGATCGAACATTCAGACTTCCGGTTTGACCAGGGGATAATAAGAGTGAAAATTGCCACTAGGTGCTCCTCCATAAAGAGAATGTGGGTGGGGGAGAGGGAGAGCTTCAAACCCTAGCAAGCAAACACACACACACACAAGAGAGAGCAAGACACAAGAGAGAGATGGATAGCTGAATTTTCTTCTATCTTCTTCTTCTCAACTCAACCAACATAACATAAAGATAAGAGTACACACTATATGGGTTAGTACTCAACTACTACAACATACAAGGGTCAGTCCATAATGTGAACTTGACTAAAAATGAGCTGGCACTATAACTATGCCAGTCTCTAGGAATCCAAAATGGTTGTCACGTAGCCTATCATCCCACTGGCCACATTTCACCCATAATCTCACCAACCATGCCAGTGGTGTAGATGCGGAAGCTATCACCCAGGTGGGTCATCAATGTCCGTCGTAGCACTAGTTGAGCCCGATATCTCAACACTCCCCCTTGATCTCAACTCCACACACTATGCTCCAACAAGTAAGCTCCCTGTGGAGCTTCTCTGTGCCCAATGCCTTCGTGAAGATGTCAGCCACTTGATCCTCTGTGACCTATACCAAATCTACATCTCCTACTAGAACCTTCTCCCTCACAAAGTGATAATGCACCTCAATGTGTTTTGTTCTAGCATGATATACTAGGTTACTGGCCAACTGTATGCTGCTCATGTTGTCATAATATATGACAACTGCCCTATCCACAGGCTCTTCCATGTCACCAAGTAGCTTCTGAAACTAAGCTACCTCACAAGCTACCATAATAGCACCCCTGTACTCTGCCTCTATACTCGAGAATGCAACTATTGGGCTGCTTCTTATTATTGCTCCAACTCATAGCAGCACTCCCAAATGAGAGCATAAAACCATCGGTAGATCTTCTGTCTGTAATACTACCAGCCCAATCAGCATCTGTGTACCCATGCAACTATATCTCTATTACCAGCCTCATAGAAAAGTCCATAATCAATTATGGACTTTATGTACCTGAGAATCCATCTAGCCACATCCAAGTGTGGATTCCTAGGGGCTTGCATAAACTGACTTACAAGTCCAACAGCACTCAAGTTTGGCCTTGTAATGGTCATATAGATCAAACTACCCACTATGCACATGTATGTAGTGGGGTCCTCCAAAATCTCACCTGTATCTGCAGCAGAAAGCTTTGTGTTCTGCTCCAATGACACTGAAATAGGCTTATAGCTTGTCATACCATACTTGGATAACATGTCCAAGCCATACTATCTCTACAATAGTAAAATGCCATGAGGTGATCTCACCACCTCCATGCCCAAGAAATACCGCAGCTCACCCAAATCCTTCATCTCAAACTTCTGCTTCAAAAGCATCCTGACATCATGTATGTTTGCATCACTATCATCAGTATAATAATCAAGTCATCCACATAGATGACTAATAGCATGATCCCTCTATCTATCTTTTTCACATATAGTGAAAAATTTATATTGGATATCTGAAATCCAATGGTAACAAGATACTTCCCGATCTTGTTTAACCATGCTCTGGGTGCCTACTTCAAGCCATACAAGGCTTTGTGTAACCTGCACACAAACTCTAGATGTGCATCACTCTCATAACCTGGTGGCTACATCATGTACACTTCTTCTTGCAAATCACCATGCAAGAAAGCATTCTTTACATCCATTTGATGTAAAGACCAACCCTTCACTGCTGCAGCCATAATAATGACATCTCTGTCATTCTTTTTGAAACCGGGCTGAATGTCTCCTCATAGTCTATGCCATAAGTCTGCGCAACCAATCTTGCCTTGTACTACCAGCTCACTGAACCATCAGCATTGTGTTTGACTTTATACACCCCACTGACATCCAATTGCCTTCTTTTCCTTAGGCAAAGGCACTAATAACTCCCATGTTGCGTTTGCATCCAATACTACCATCTCCTCATCCATGGCATCTTCACATTTCCTATTTCCAATTGCCTCCTCAAAGCAAGTGAGCTCAACCTCCTATATTGCTTTTACCATGTAAGCATAATGATGGGCTATATATCCATCATATCTCAACCTGTCAAAACAGGGTATCTAACCCTAGTAGACCTGCGTACACCTAGATCATTGTGCTAGGTGTCCAGCCCTGGTTTTCTTTACACTAGGAGTAACCACAGACAGAATGCCAAGATCCTCATCAAGGCTCTGCTCCAGAGACACCATCCACATATAAGTGACTTGCTAATAGATTAGGCACAAAAGGTTGATCTACCTTTTCCTTCCCTTTCCATGATACATGTGTAACTACATCATTCCTCAACCTACCTGACCATGGGCTAACATTGGATCCACTGCTCGAGGACTCCCTAGGTCCACTTAGCACCTATGATTGCTGCTCTACATGTGGTGCAACATCAACACTTCTTACATCTGCATCTTCTATTTCCTTCACTACTGGTGCATACGAGCTACTCATCTCATCGAAGACAACATCTCTGCTTTCTTGCATCTCACGAGACTAGTGGTAGGGTTATAGCATCTATAACCTTTTTGCTCCATAGCATAACCAATGAAGATGCATTTTTCTACCTTTGGATCTAACTTTTTTCTCACTTCATCTCAAGAACATGTACATATGCAATACACCCAAACACTTTTAAGTGAGACACATCTGGTCTTATGCCTGTAAACTTCTGTTCAGGAGTCATACCATGAACACCTCTGCAGTGTGTGTCCTTTTCATAATGTACATAGCAATTGCTCCTACTTTTGCCCAAAAGTAATGTGGCATATTCTTTACAGCCATCAAGGCACGTGCCACTTCTGCAATGTGCCTGTTTTTCCTTTCTGCAACACCATTCTGCGGAGTGTACCTACACGTATACTGCCTCTTGATTCCTTGCTTTCTCAAGAAATCGTTGAACTCATTGGAGAAATATTATCCCCCACCATCTGATCTTAGGCATTTTATTTGCATGCCTTTTTCCTTCTCGACCAAGGCTTTAAATCTCTGAAAGTGAGCAAGCACCTCACTTTTCTCCTTCATGAAATAAATCCACACTTTCCTAGTGTGGTCATCAATGAATGTAACATAGTACCTGCAACCTGCAATTGTTGCAGTCTTGGTCGGTCCCCATACATCTGAATGTATGACATCCAATGGCCTTGCACTGACATGCTTTTCATGTGGGAAAGCATGTTTGGCATGCTTACCAAGTTGGCATGCTTCACATACCTTATGTATACTGTCAACCTTAAACTTTGGCAAACCTACAATAATATTTTGGGCCTGCATAGACTTCAGTCACTGTACATTCACATGACCAATGTACTTGTGCCATATGTCAATATCTGCAATGGCACTTGTTCCATGGACAAACATGGATGCCTTTATCTCAGGCATGTTCACATCCACAGTAAACATCCTGCCATTTTTGTTACCCTTTGCAACCACAAGTGACACTTATTTTTGAAGTCTTCCACAAAACATCCTTGAGGATTAAACCTCACTTGCAGACCCTGCTCAACCATCTGTCCAAAACAAAATCAGTCGCTGTACATTCACATGACCAATGTACTTGTGCCATATGTCAATATCTACAATGGCACCTGTTCCATGCACAAACATGGATGCCTTTATCTCAGGCATGTTCACATCCACAGTAAACATCCTGCCATTTTTGTTACCCTTTGCAACCAAGCGACACTTATTTTTGAAGTCTTCCACAAAACATCCTTGAGGATTAAACCTCATTTGCAGACCCTACTCAATCATCTGTCCAAAACAAAAACCAGGTTCTTTATAATATTCAAAACATGAAGTACATCAGCCAAGTACTTCATTTTTTCATCCTGTATAGATAATGGCACTTTACCAACATGTGTAATGGGATGCGCAGTATCATCACCTGTTTCTACATAACCTAGTTTTTCTATTTTCTACATATCTCTAAACCACTCAGCATGACTGGTCATGTGATTAGAGGCGTTAGAATCCACATACCATATATCTTAAGATCTTGACACATCCCCTGTTATGGAGCTAAGCATATGCTGCATCCTCCATGTTTGCTAGATGATGCATAGTTGCCTTGCTGCAACTTCCCACTTTTAATGTCATTCTTTTTTTTGTAGCAGTCCTTTGCCATGTGTCTTGGTTTGCATTTTGATTTCTTTGCCAACCACCTCGACGTCTTTGGCTCCCCCTGCCTCTAGACTACCTCTAGACTGGCCGCTTCCACCTATGTATGATTAATGTGAATCATTGGACTGTTGCTGTCCAGAATTCTAATTTCCTTGTCGGCCACCACCTTGGCCTCGACCATGACCTCTACCTCTGCCTCTACCTAAATTAGAGTAGAAGGCATGTTCCGATGTGTTTTTTCTTGTGAAGAAGAATCCTCACCTAAAGCCTTTTCTTCTATGATCAACATAGATATCAAGTCCGAAAAGTTGGAAATATTCTCCCTAACTGCAATGGAGGTCTTGAATGGCTCACCAAATCATCATCCTCCACCACTGATACATTGATAGACCCAAGAGATTCAACAATGCCCTTAATCTTTAAGGCATATTCATTGATGGACATGCTTTTCTTTTCCACAATATGCAACTCTTGCTTTAACTGTAACTTCCTTGCCTTTGTGTTAGTCTGGAACATTTGAACCAGATTCTACCATGCAATTGCTGCTGGAGTGTTTGCATCCTGTATGTGTCCTATCATAGTGTCTGTGACACTAATTGAAAGCCAGTACATGAGTTTTTCTTGCACCCTAATTCCAATCCTTAAATGCCTTTATATCTACAAGAGTGGCATTCTCCTCAAATAACTCTGGAGGCTCCTCATTGTCTCCTTCTACATAATCCCAAAATCCTTCACCCATTAGGAAATTGGTCATTCTAAACTTCCATGCATGGAAGTTATTCTACACTTTACAACGTTATGTTCTTATCATTGAGCATTGTGTGTATGCGAGTTCAACTCTCTTATGAACTAATAGAGTGAGTAGTAGTAGTGGTAGCAGAGCAGCAAAATAGCAACAAATGATAGCAACAACATTAGTATTAGTAGTATTAGTAGTACTACTAATAGTTATAGTAATAGTAACAGAGGAGAGTGGTAGTAGTAGTAGCTACTGGCAGCAGCAACAACAGTAGTACTAGTAACAGTAACAGATGAGAGGAGAGCAATAGTAGTAGTAGTAGTAGTAGGAAGCAGAAGTAGTAGTACTAGTAACAGTAACAGATGAGTAGTAGTAGTAGTAGTAACAATAACAGATGAGAGGAATAGTAATAGTAGTAGTAGCAGTAGTAGTTACAGTAGCAATAGCAGTAGTAGCAGCAGTAGCAGCAGCAGCAGCAGCAGTAGTAGTAGTAGGCGACGACAACAACAGTAGTAGTAATAGAGGAGAGTAGTAGTAGACGGTGCGACAACATCAATAGCAATAGCAATAGCAATAGCAGTAGCACTACTACTGCTACTGCTACTGCTACTGCTACTGCTACTACTAGATGATGACGGCAACAGTAGTAGTAATAGAGGAGAGTAGTAGTAGTAGGTGACACGAAAACATCAATAGTAGTAGTAGTAGTAATAGTATAACAGCATCAATAGCAACAACAATAATACTATAGTAGCACGTAGTAGTTGTAGTATTAGTAACAGTCACCGCCCCACATCAGCACCAAAATAGCAACAATAGGCAGCAACAGCCCCGCCAACCGACAAGATAACAACAATAGTAGTAGCAGAGCAGGCAACAGCACAACAGCCATAGCTGCGTTATTTTGTCATGGCCTCGCCAACAGCGGGCGGCGACAAAATAATAACAATACTAGTAGTTGCAGACAGGAAACAGCAACCCACGACCCCACCAACAAAATACAATAGTAGTAGCAATAGCAGCATCAGTCTTGTAGCCTCCTGTAATGATAACAACAAAAATGAAAGAGTAGTAGTCGCAGTAGAGACAAAAAAAAGTAGGAGCAACTAGAGTAGTAATAGGGAACAATGTGGAGGAGGAGGAAGAGGAGTAGTAGTAGTAGTAGAAAAAAAGAAAGAGCATTAACTAGAGTGGTAATGGTAATAAAAGAAAGAGCATTAACTAGAGCGGTAATGGTAATAAAAGAATCGTGTCCTCTAAAACACCCTAGTTAACATTGTAAGATTCCTCCCTCCAGCTTTTGAGGAGTAAAGTTATAAGAACCTCCCCTTCTGTTCTTGAAATTATTCCCCTCTCTGAAATAGAAGAAAGATCTTGTTTTACCTTGTTTTGGCCTAGAGAGAGATGATCTAGAGAGAGATAATCTAAAATTGAGATATCTTTGGATATAAAAATCCTCCTAGTGTCTAAAATGGATTCCCTTGAAATAGAAGTTCAAAATGAACTTTCCAATGTGCATTAGGAATTAATTGAAAATGGTATAAGGGACCTTAGCCTAAGGGTCTACATTTTCAAAAAAAATTGGATTATGGTCCAATTAAGGTTCCAATGGGCCAGTTAGATTAATCCCAGTGTTGGGATGAGATAAATCCAAAAGAATAAAAGAAAATACCCAAACATGAGTAAATGCTCACATAAGATGAGGAGTTGACTGAGTACAAGGTTTATTAGTTTAAAAAAATGAGATATTTTAGAATAATGATGCATTTTTGACACCTTGGTGGTAAGTAAAGGGGACTCTTGAGGTAGGCACCTCTTTCACATGTGTGGAAGGGTTTTTAATTCAAAAGAATTGTGATACTTTAATCTCTCCTCTCTCCTGGATCAAACCAAATCAAAAAGGGAGCCAAACTGGTCCAAATCTTGTCCAAATTGAGTCAAACTGAACCTGGAAAATTCTAGAACCTAGATGGACTTGGTTAGTGGCCTCCCTCACCTATAAATAGACCCTCAGTCATTTGTAATGGGATATTGAAACTATACCATGCTAGTATTAAAATAATCATATTTTCTATTATCCCTTAAATTTTCCTCTCTTTTGGGAGCTTGGAGCTCTCTCTCTCCTACAATAACTCTTGGAGTTGCTCTTCTCCTCTTAGTGGACCAATTGATTAGTCGGGGGCTTCACTGCTAATAGAGAATCAAGCCAAACTTGGAGGTAAAATCGATTTTTATGGTTTTTTCAATTTATCTCAAAATGACTTTCTTCTTCTCAACCCCTCTCAAGCTTGAGAAGCTTTCTAAATGATTGTTTTAATTCAAATCAAGCTTTCCCTTAAAGTCTTAATGTTTAATTAAGAGAAAGTTAATCTTTATGCTTATTGGTAATGCTTTCTTTAAGTAAATCTCTCTCTCTCTCTAAAAGAATAGCCATCTTTAAATCCCTTGAAAAAGGATGCTTCTCAATGATAGTCTCTTAATTCAAAGCTAACTCTAGGCTTGATGAGCTAGAGATTAAGAAAATGATATTTTCATGATTTTGTGCTAGTAAAATAATGATAAATTCTTTTAGATTGTTTATGAGTAGTTGAAAACTACTTTAATTCATTCTAAATGAGAAATGGATTATCCTAACAATTTGGAAAAAGAGGAATGTTGAAATTAGCTTAATCTAGTGGGATAATCATAGTTATGTTTATAATTTATGTGGTTAAAATTATGATTTAAATTCATAGTTTGATTTTAAAAATAAAAGAGGAACTACTATCATATTTTCATTACAAGCTTTTATTCTTTTAGAAAAATTGAGAATTATCAGTAATAGCAGCGAAGCTATGGCAAAATTCTCAAAAAATAATACATATCTTATTTTTATGCATAATGCTAAAAGAGGACTTCCTACCATATTTTAGGATTGGACATCCTATGCAAAAAGAATGATTTTTATCATATTCTTGGGAAATAATTTTTTTATAATTATGCATAATTAATTGATTATGAGAAAAGAGTAATTTTTTCCTAAATTTATTTTTATACAAAAAGAGGAATTCCCATGATAATTGAGATCCAATTAATTAAATGGTAAAAGATGAAATTTTGGTAAATTTATTTTTAGATAAAAAGAGGAATTTCCATGATATTTGAGATCCAAGTAATTAAATGGTAAAAGAGGAATTTTTGGTAAATTTATTTTTATGCAAAAAGAGGAATTCCCATGATAATTGAGATCCAAGTAATTAAATGGTAAAAGAGAAATTTTTGGCATAATTCAAATTATGAGTATTTATCAAAAGTGAAATTTTGAGCATTATTAATTTTATTAGAAAATATAGGTAGAATTGATTTTTGTAAATCCCATGAATTCTTTACTCGAAAAGAAGAATATTGAATATATTTTACTTGAGAAATTTGAGAAGGAATATGAAAATATCCATCGAGAAAACTTGGATAATTCTTATTCAGAAAAGAGAATCTAGAATCCCTAGGAGGATCGAGGATCCAATGAGTAAACGGAAGCTTAGAATTAATTCTCATTAATGAAGCTTAAGGAATGAAAATACAATACTTAAATGCTCTTTCTGAGTTTTTACTATTCAATTCTGATAAGGTTTATTTTCCCTTTTTAAACCTTCAACAACACTCTATTACGTAGATTCAATGGGATCGAGAAAAAGTACCTTTAACTAGGCCAAGCAATTGGCAGAAACTTAGAAAAGTCCTATCGGTATCGAAAGTAGAAAATGGTACTAAAAGTGGATGTGATAAGATGTGATGTGGAGCTGAATGAATGTAGATGAATGTGATGGAATGTAAATGGATGCGATGTGATTAGATGAGATGTGAATGTGATAAGAGGAGATGTAAATGTGATGTGATGATGAGATGTGAATGTGATGTGATGAGATGTGAATATGATCTGATGAGATGTGAGTGGATGTGATGTGATGTAAATGGATGTGGATGTGAATGTGAGGAGATGTGAATGAGATGTGATGTGATAGATGTGCATGTGAATGAATGGATGGATGTAGATTAGCAACGACCAAGGGAGGAGAAGAAAGAAATAAGGAGGAGTTAGATCACTAGCAAACAACAACAACAAGAGTAGAGGAGGAAGAGCAATGTTACCAACATTAATAGCATTAGAGGAGAAGGGTTTGGATGAAAGAAGGAGGAGAAACAATAGACAAAGAGAAATAGAGGAGGTTAAGAAGAGGAGGAGGATAAGAGGAAATATTAACAGTAGAGGAGGAGGAGGATGAGGTGGTGAGACTACCAACAACCAACAACCAAGTAGGAGTTGGTACACTAAAAATGAGCAAGGAGGAGTAGGTACACTAGCAATGACCAAGAAGTAGTAGTTATAATATTAAAGAAAAATGATGTATAATAATAGCAAATGAGGAGTACAAGTATGGGGAGAGATGATAGTAGAGAAAGAAGAGGAGGGGCCTACAAATGATAGTAGAGGAGGGGCCTACAAATGATGAAGTGAAGTAGGTGGTGGGATAGAGGAGGATTACCCATAGTAGAAATATGATGAGGATGTTAAAATTACAGTAATGTGATGAGCTATGGTGGATCAAATGCTAGAATCAACATCATTAACAAAGAGATTAGATGATAATTAACAGGTGATTAGTGAGTAATTAACTGATAGCTTAATGTAGGCATGGATAATCAAAAACCAGCAAATTCTCATTAGGCCAATGCCTCAATTTATAGGGTTTACATCCAAGCATCCAATCCCACTAATTTCTCCTTGATTCACTCCACCTCTTTTGCTTGATTCACTCTACCTCTTTTGCTTGATTCTCTCCACCTCTCCTACAATATCTCCACACCTCCTAAATCTCCTCATGCTACCCTTTATTCTCTCCTAGTAGATACTTCTCACCTTTTCACAGGTTCTCTCACATTTACAGATTCTCTTTTACAGCCTCTTGCTAAGGACTTGTTCTTACACACGCCCTATTCACTTGTATATTTTAACACCTCCCCTCAAGTGAATACTCCTAGCACACCTGGACCCTATACCAAGTTTCCGTCTTACTTGATAGTCCACGACCAGTGCCTCAAGTCCCTAAACTCATAGTCCTTGACACTCTCTCTCTCTATATATGTGTCCAAGGCTACTACAAGTGCCCATGATCTTGACTAAAGTGCTCACACATACATGTACCACATGGCCTACATCATCGGTGGCTCAGAGGTGGTTTTACTCTGTTGGGGCAGGTTACATTGGGTTGTGGGGTCTCTCTCTCTCTCTCTCTCTCTCTCTCTCTCTCTCTCTCTCTCTCTCTCTCTCTCTCTCTCTCTCAGAAAAGATGATCCGACTCCACTTCTTTAGGAGCCTCCATGAAGTTTGCCGATGTCGTTCCTTCTCCACTTGGTTTGCTGTAGTAGAAGTCTCTTGCCATGTGTCCTGGCTTTCCACAGTTGTGGCAAGTGAAGGTCCTTCCTCCTACTCTGCCTCTTCCTCGTCCTCGTCCTTGAGAGAATCCTCCTTGGGTGAAGAATGCTTTTTCTTCTCCTGCTGTTGAGTCGAGCCATTTCTTCTCTTTGCCTCTGCTCTCTTGCTCTAGTAAAGCTCCTTCTATCTCGTGTAGCTTCAATTCCGGTACATTCTTTAGTGTTGCTATAATGTTTTCATATTCACCTTTATCCACACTCACAGCTAGTGCCTCATCATCTTCTACCTTTTTGCCAATAGCTGCTGCCAGTTGTTGCTTAATGCTTTTATACATGTTCAAGTGTGTGATTAAAGGTTCACTTTCCTTCATATCCAATTTGTAGAATTGCATTAACAGATTTATCTTTGAATTTTTAGCTTGTGTGCCAAATAATATATTGAGTTCATCCCATGCATCTTTTGCCCATTGTATTCCTGTGATGTGATGAATGATTTCATCATTTAAACTGAGTGCGATAAGTCCCAATGCTTTTTCATTCTTGCTCTTCCACTCATTTTTCCCTCTCACCTCTGGGCATTCATCTCTTCCCTCAACTAGCCCCCACAGATTTTTCCTCATGAGCAGATACATGGTTTTTGTCTGCCATGTGTAAAACCGCTCCCCATTAAATTTGGCTATTTCTTGTAACGTACTCATGATAATGTGAAAGGGGTCTTACCTCTTGATCTAATTTCAAGATTCAAGGGTAGTGTCTACCCTTTTACAACTCAATCTGGTGTTTAGGAGATGATTACAACAGATTTATCAGCATAAAATCACCAGAAATTACATTAAATCAAGGGTAGCCAATTTGTACGGTATCAAACCATCTCCGAATTGCAATTTGAAGTTATAGGGATCTGTATCAAATACCTAATGGTTAATTTGAACCCTCAATTGCACCAAAAAATAGTGATTAGTATTGATTAATCATTGATTAGCAAATTAATCCTCTGTTTTACGTGCAAAAAATAGAGTATGCGGGGAGTCCAGATATGAGGTCTTAGAGTTCAAATGAGCTCAAATCCTTTCAAGGCCATCAATAGCAATTAGTCTAGTAGAGGATTAAGCCAAGAAACACAAGATTTGACCAAACATTGAATGCTTAATCTCTCTTTTACCAAAGTCACCTGCAGATTTGATGAAGAGCTTGGATCTCACTGTAGACTTGAACAAATCAAATTCTGACTTCACCAGCTTGTAGAGCACCCTTGAAAACCCCTAGGGCCAAGAGGAATTAGAGCCATTGCATGTGTGGAAGACAAGATCTCCATTTTCATCAAAAAAAGAAGCGCTGGAAAATTAGCAAAAAACGTGAGCTGCACATGGCAGTTTAGCAAAATTCTTGAATGGGCTGGAGCCCAATGAGTATGGCTAGCTATGGCTGAAAGCTTTTGAGCTAATGTTTCTCTTGGAGGGAGATCAAGCCCCTCCACTGGTTGGGGGTACAGAGGTTAGGTGAAAAAAGAGGTAAAAATATTAATTAGCTACTACTAATCTTAATTAGCCAAGTGATTAGCAAGATAATGGGCTCACAAATTGATGGATTCTAGGCTAGGCTCTGATACCATGTTAAAATTACAGCAATGTGATGAGCTATGGTGGATCAAATGCTAGAATCAACATCATCAACAAAGAGATTAGATGATAATTAGTACGTGATTAGTGAGCAATTAACTGATAGCTTAATGTAGGCATGGATAATCAAAAACTAGCAAATTCTCATTAGGCCAATGCCTCGATTTATAGGGTTTATATCCAAGCATCCAATCCCACTGATTTCTCCTTGATTCACTCCACCTCTTTTGCTTGATTCTCTCCACCTCTCCCAAAATATCTCCACACCTCCTAAATCTCCCAGAATATCTCCACACCTCCTAAATCTCCTCATGCTACCCTTTATTCTCTCCCAGTAGATACTTCTCACCTTTTCACAGGTTCTCTCACATTTACAGATACTCTTTTATAGCCTCTTGCTAAGGGCTTGTTCCCGCACACACCCTATTCACTTGTATATTTTAGCAAAGGAGAGGGAGGATTAACCATAATAGCAATATGAGGAGAAGGAGGATAGATGAGGAAAGGGAGGATTAGCCATAATAACAATATGAGGAGGAGGAGGAGAAAGAGGATTAGCCATAATAGCCATACGATGAGGAGGAGGAGGAGGAGGAGCGATAGTAGAGCAAGGGAGGAGGAGAAGAACTAGGAGCAACAACAACCACAAAGAAGGGGAAGAACTAGGAGCAGCAGCAGCAACCCCAAAGGAGGAGAAGAATTAGGAGCAATAACCCCAAAGAAGGAGTATGAGAGAAGTGACAATTGTAACATCAAAGAAGAATGAAGATGACGAGCATCAACAATAGTAGTATGATGAGTGATACTTGTTGGCGATATCAAAGAAGAAGGAAGTTGATGAGGAATAATAGTAGTAGACTAGGAGTTAGAGGAGAAGTAAGAAATAAGGAAGAGCAGTAGCACTAGCAACAATAGTTGTATGAGGAGTGGTAATTGGTGAAATCAAAGAAGAAGGAAGTTGATGAGGAACAGTAGTAATAGACAAGGAGTTGGAGGAGAAGTAAGAAATAAGGAAGAGCAGTAGCACTAGCAAAACAACAATAATAAGAGCAAAGGGGAGGAGGAGCAATGGCACCACCACCAATATGAACACCAACACCAACGTCAATAACAATAGAGGAGGAGATGTAGCCATATTTGGTAGTGATGTGTGTGAACACACTAGGACCAAACGGGCTACTTTTCCCCTCTTTAGGAAGTTTTTTCTCCCATGCTAGTATACACCCATGCTAGTTTTTTCTCCCATGCTAGTATACACCCATCTTGGGGTATACTTATCTTCTTTGTACAGCACACATTCATTATCTATCTATCATCTCATTATGTGCTCTTTTGAGCTTCTTCATTGTGTGTGTGTGTGTGTGTGTGCACGCGCGAACGCGCACGCGCGCGTACGTGCGCATTCCTGCAACCCTATTTCTAACATTTGGTATCAGAGCATATGCTACTCGCCCTTGTGCTGCTGTGCCTACCCCTCACCTTGAGTCACCTGTCTTCTTGAATTAGATCAAGAAGCCCGTTTAAGAGAAGAAAGAGGACTGTGAAGTATAGAGTGCTTTGTACTGAGTAGTTTTTCGGTCAGATTTTTGTCCAAGCGCGTTTGGGGTTCGTTCATATAGTTTTTTATTTTCTGCAGACATCTTCGAGGATCGGATTTGCACTGTTCTTCATCGAATTCTAGAGTAGTTTTGTCAGATCTACTACAGATGGGTGTGCATATACATGAGAAAGCATCTACGGGCTTCACTTCAGCAACATCGATCTCTACATCTTACGACGAGTAAAATTTCTACTCACTATACTCTGCATTTCTTTCATACACCTTGCATGTCTCCATTATCAGCGACCTCATGTCTCCATTATCATCAGCGACCTCATTAGCAACCACCGTGGACTGCTAAACAAGCTTGGGATGCACTTGCATCATTATACCATGTATGTAATAAAGCACATATAATTAGAGTCAGAGCATATGGATGAGGGAGACTCCATGAACACTTTCCTTACAAAAATCAAAGACTTTAAGGAGCATTTGGCCAGTGTTGATGAAATATATCATGACAGCTCATTGATGCCTACTGTCTCTTGAATGCGTTTTCGGACTTGTATCAAGGTTTTGCCTCTACAATGAGACTCCATGTGATGATGAAAGGTAATCTAAATGCCTTGAAGTTTGAGGATTTGGTTTTTGTGCTCTTACAAGAAGAGCAATCTAGGAAAAACAAATCTATCATGCGTATAGGAGATCAGGCTTTTGCCTGCCACCAGTCATCAACAAAGAGGAAAAGGTAAATCCTTTCCTCAAGTTAGTTATAAGCCAAAATTAGAGTCATCCAGAAAGCCTAAAGAAAACATCTCAAGAAGGAGAAAAAGAAAGACTCGGGTATGGCTGTAGAGCTGATGCATCAACATCCAATGCAGAAAACAAAGAATCTTCAAACTATGCACATGATGATTAGGCTTTCATTGTGCAATGCAGTTATGATCCCTCGCATAAGGATGTATACATGGCTGTTATTACATATGTACATGTATACATTGGCTAGTAAGCACATTACTTCTCATTGCGCAATTTGTTCTCATCATTTGAATTTGCTCCAAAGGAAAACACTATAACATGTGCAAACAACTCCTCATATCTTGTAAAAGGAGTTGGTAAAATTGTTCTCACTATTGCAAATGGTGGAACAATCATGTTTTCAAATGTGTTATATGTTCCAAGGATCAAGAAGAACTTATTATCTGTCTCTGCCATTACTTGTTGAGATGTCAAGCTCAACATGAGCTGACACTCATGAGGCACCTGCATGACTGTTCGACATTTATATCACCGGCGGGTTTGGTAGATGGCACCACTGACATATCTTCGCCAGAGATTCTACAGAGTTAGACTACACCGACTAGTCCACATCACTCCTCTTAGCGTGTTCACATTATGGACCATTTATATATATTCTATTATGTGTGTTGGTCACTTTATCTTCTTTGTAGACCTCTTTGTTGTGTGAAGAAGAAGAAGAATTTTCAGCCTCTCACCTTGTGTGCTCTCTTCTAGGGTTTGTGTAAGTGTGTGTGTGCTTGCAAGAGCTCAAGCTCTCTTCTCCCCTGCATCTTTTCATGGTATCAGAGCGTGGTTCATGCTAAGGGCTAAGGGGCAAGCAAGAGAAGTACAAGAAGCGGTACAAGGGTAAGAGCTTCATTTAGTCTTTCCCCTTTGTGTTGGCTACTACACCCTTGTCGGGAGCTCTTCGAGAGACACCAGCAAACAAACTCCAATTGAGGAGCTTTCTTTGCGAGGGGAGCTATAGGGAAACTATACTATTAGGGTTGAAAATGCATCTGGACCTCTGTTGGATAAAAATTTTGGGATCGAAAACACGTTTTAGGCGCGTTTAGACCTTCGTTTTTCAGTTCACAAGCATTCTCACGGGCACTACGGGTAAGTTTCGATTCTCTGTAGAACTCTGTTTTTAGAACTACAGGAAGGAAAATTGGTTTTGTAGACACTGTATGCTGCAAAGAGGTCTCAAAGTTGCCATTGGGTGTATGTATGCAAAGTAGGGTCACTGGTTGTGACAGTTTTGGTGTAGTATAGTACCGATGAGAATACAACAATTTGTGCCGGTCAAACAAGAGTGCTATGAGCTTCATACCATGGAGAAGAAGAATATGTCTGTGAATGATTATGCCTTGAAGATCAAGGGTATTGTGGAATCCCTTGCATCAATTGGTGTTTCTGTTGATGATGATGATAAGGTGGAAGTGTGTCTATGTGGTCTCGGGCCACAATACAAGGCATTCAAAACGTCTATTCAAACTCGGGAGAACATTCCCAACTTGGGTGAAGATCAATAGTTTTCACAAAACAAAAACAGTTCAGAGCAGCATGCCTTCTACACAAGTGCAGGTAGAGGATGAGGTAGAGGTCATGGACGTAGATGTGGCTAAGGTGGTGGCCGAGCAAGTAATCAAAATTATTATGGTCTCAGCAGCACAACAGTCCCAAGATTCGCAACAACAACACACAGGTGGAAGAGGCCAATTTAGAGGCAAGGGGAGCCAAAGAGGTCGTGGTAATTGGCAAAGGCAACATAATGATACATGAGGCTATTTTTATTGTGGTAAGCATGGGCATGTGTAGGTAGATTGCTATAAGAAGCAGAGTGACATGCGAAATGGAAAAGTGCAACAAAATAACTATGCATCCTCTAGCAAAAATAATGAGGATAATGAGAGGTTGTTTGTTATGCAACATGTGGTTAATGTTGTGTCTATAAATGATGTAGCAACATGTAAGGATGATCGATGGTATGTTGATTCAGATACTTCAAACCACATGACAAGTCATGGTGATTGGTTCAAGGAAATGAAGAGTCTTGAAAGACCAGGTTTGTTGAAATAGGAGATGATACTGCTTATCTGATTGCCCATGTTAGAGATATGCCATTGTCTATGCTGCAGAATGGTAAGGTAAAGTACCTTGCAGATGTACTTCATGTTTCAAACATTACAAAGAATCTGGTTTCACTTAGCTAGATGATTGAGCAAGGTTTGCAGGTCTGATTTAATCCTGATGGTGGCTGTTATGTATAAGACTTTAAAGATAAGTGCAGATTGGTTGCAAAAGACAACAGAGTGGGCAAAATGTTTACATTGAATGTAAATATGCCTGAAGTGAGTGCTACAATTTTTGCAAATGGTTCAAGAGTTGTTACAGATACAGACATTTGGCATAAGAGAATTGGGCATGTAAATGTGCAAAGAATAAAGTCTATGCAGACTAAAGAAATTGTGCCAGGGTGCCTAAATTTAAAGTTGAAGGTATGCAAACTAAAGAAATTGTGCCAGGGTGCCTAAATTTAAAGTTGAAGGTATGTAGACTAAAGAAATTGTGCCAGGGTGCCTAAATTTAAAGTTGAAGGTATGCAAAAATTTTGTGAAGCATGTCAATTTGGAAAGCAAACAAAACATGTATTTCCACATGACACAAATGTGAGCAAGAATGTACTAGATGTTGTGCATTCAAATGTATGGGGTCCTGCCAAGACTATGCTATGGGTGGTCGTCGTAACATTCTTTGAGAACATAATCACATAAAATAATACATATTCATTTATACACATATATAAGCATAGTTCCTCTCTTGTTGGTCACTATTTCATAAATGTAGGGATCCTAGTGGGTAGAAACATTCGGACTCAAAAAAGGGAGTTCTCTAAGAATATCCATGTCATCACATTTCAAGAAAAAAAAAGGGGTCATGGCACTAAACCTTACGTATCTTATACCCCCACACATGGCATACCTTGGCCCTGGCTCATTGGCCCTGGCTCAATACTTTAAGAGCCTCTACTTTCCAATTGCTCTGCTAATCCGAGGTATAGGTGGTACTCAAGATAGTGTGGTGGTTTTATTTGGATCTAATGGGTTTTCGGCCTTATGGATTGGCACAATGGTGTACTAGTATCTGACATTTTCTTTTTAGACATCAAGGCATATGTCACTTTTATAATGTGCCTATTTTCCTTTCTGTAGCACCATTATATTGTAGAAAGTATCTACATGTAAACCATCACTTGATTTCTTGCTTTCTTAAGAAATCCCTGAAACCATTGGAGAAATACTCTCCCCCCCCATCACTTGATCTCAGGCATTTTATTTGCATGCTTTTTTCCTTCTTGACCAAGGCTTTAAATCTCTGAAAGGGAGCAAACACTTTCCTCCTTCACGAAATAAACCCACACTTTCCTAGTGTGATCTCAGTTGGCAAGAACTTCTCATGGCTTCATCTAAAATTTCAGATAAGTTTAATGTCCAAGGTTTCCACACCTGGCAAACCAAAATTAAGGGGTACTTAATGAAGAAGAATCTATGGAGTCTTGTCAAACCACAACCTAATGGAGATGAAACTTCTGCTGTTGCTGTGCTAGAGTAACCACTGCTGCATTACAAGCTAAAGATGAGCAAACATTAGGCATCATAATCACTGCACTTAATGATGGTTACATTCATTACATTGATGATGATGACACTGGTGCAAAGGCATGGGACACACTTGAAAAGATCTTTGGTGCTAAGGCTAATACTCCAAAATTAGTCTTAAAATGCAATTGTATAAGATTAAAATGGAAGACCACACGAGGAAAGTGTGGGTGTACTTCATGAAGGAGAAGAGTGAAGTGTTCACTCATTTTTAGAATTTCAGAGTTACGGTTAAAAAACAAATAAGAAAGCGTGTAAAGTGCCTAAGGTCAGATGGAGGGGAGAGAATACTTCTCCAATGAGTTCTCTGAATTCTTGCGAAAGAATGGCATTCAGAGACAATTTACATGTAGATACACTCTGCATCAAAATGGAGTTGCTGTGAGAACGAAAAAATAGGCACATTGTAGAGATAGCACGAGCATTGATGGCATAGAAGAATATGCCACATAGCTATTGGACTGAGGCTATGTCTACAACAGCTTATATCATGAATAGGACTCCTACTATAGCCATACATGATGTAACGCCGCCAGAAGAGAAGTTTACTGGCAAGAGGCTGTGTCTACAACACAGAAAGGTAGAAATAGAGAGATTTTGAGAAAGAGTGTTAGAGAAAGTTGGCCAATTTGAGAGAGTTATAAAGGGAGAGTTAGAGAAAGGTAAAGAGAGTGAGTTAGAGAGAGAGATCGACAACAAGAGAGAGTTGGCAACAACATGATCCTCAATTGAGGACATTAATAAGTGTCATGAAAAGGCACTATAAAGGTTGTACATTATGAGATATTGGCCACCCAAGGCCTAATAAGTAAGTTTTGGGCGCCCAAGTGTGAATAAGGGCCAAATGTATATAAGGCATTTTCTCCTAATGTAAAGGCACAATCCCCTTTGTGCTATTGAGAGCAATCCCCTTGTGACTTAAGAGAGATTGAAGGAGTGAGAGCATTCTAGCATTGTGCCTTTTTCATGCTTGTGTAATTATGCTTGTGTGAGAGAGTGAGAGAGAGAGAGTGATTGGCCTATGTGATGGTGTGAGTGACTCCACAGTGACAGTGTGGGAAGTGGAGCTTGGAGTTTGGAGCTTGACAAGCGAGCTTGGAGGCCTCAAGGACTCAAGATCGAAGCATTGGTAAATACCCTACGATGGTTGTGATCTATTGCTCATCCATTAGGTGAATGTGTAGAGTTTCCTCTTGGAGGTGTGGTAGCCCATAACATTTTTTGGTGCCACTGCTGCCGGGGAAACACCTTTGTTTCTTCCATCCTCTTTGAGTTTCAGCTCCCATTGCATAGGATTCATTATTGCCTTTGCATTCTGGTAGTGCATTGTGTGGAAAATGAAGGGATAAGGTATGCGTTGTAGAAAAAAAGATATGGATTATGCTGCAATGTATGTTGTGGTGATAGTTTAGGAAAGGATTCACTGGTTATTCTTGATAATTTTGATTTTCGCATCACTGAAAACACCAACATGAAGGAGCAGGTTGGGTATGGTTTTCTTCTTTTTTTTAAAAAAATCATAAAAATATAAAATATAAAGGACCATTGATTGAGCTAGGAGAACTTGCATTTTATTCCTTAGGAGTGGCACAATCTAATTGTCATCATTTGGATAAGTATTATGCACCCAAAATCACAGACTGCCGACGTGGAAAGTTCCACGTGAAAGTGCAGCAAAGTCATTCATGCCATGAACCATTTTCTGTAGTTTCATGCCGCGAATCACTCACGTAATCAGTGTTGTGATTATCATCAAAAATCACGGGATTACGTTCCAAAAATAGAAAACTCTATCTTGACACCTCTGATACGGTGCAATCCATCAAAATTTTAAGCACGTGAAAGTTCAGTAAACTGTTCACGGCGTGAAACCCTTACTGTTTTTCACGACATGAAATATTTCTTGCAGATTCACGTGTAGGCCAAACCAACGGATAGACAATACCAAGGCTGCGAGGGTCGGCTAAGGAAAGTGACTTTGACTAAAAGAAGGAATTTAACCCTAAGGTGGAAAATTTTTGAGAACATGAAAGTGCAGGAAAACCGTTCACGCTGTGAACCATTTCTTACAGTTTCACGATGTGAAACATTTTCTATTGTTTCATGGCTCCTAAATAGAGCGATAGAATCAGAAGTGAAGTTGGATTAATAGCTTATCAAATCGTATATACATGCACTTAAGATCTGGAAAACTCATTGGAGATGATCTTACGCCTGACAATAGTGCATCAAATCACCCAAGAACTTCCTACACCAAAGAAGTGTGGGATCGGGACATTCCGCAAGCACACCACACTTGAGTGTTTTGGGAAACCTGACCACCTGAAACTAGTAGCAAAGAATCCATGGAAGAAGGACTGAGGTACACTGGGTTTGGGGAAGAGGATAAACCACATTCCCCAACCAAGTCCAGTGGGATCGTTGATATCGCCCGGGGATTTTTTGGTCTCCAAACCAATCATGATGAAGAAGCGCAATCTGCGGGCATGGGTCCGTCAACTAGCGCTGGACTTAGTCCAAGATAAGAAGAAGTGCCATTCCAAACGTTGAATTCTAGCGCTGGACTCGGTCCAAGATAAGAAGAAGTGCCATTCCAAACGCTGAATTCTAGGCTGTCGAATACTAGCACCCCCCGAATTAGACGAGATGTGGAAAGTGCAGCTAGGACGGGTCAAATATTCTTTCCCACCACCGAGAAAGTGGAATTAGACCTCCAACAAAGTGAGGTAGAATGACAACTCCGAGAATTGAGCTTAAGGAAACAAGAGCTTGATACTCGTTTTTAGGACAAGAGCTGAGAGAAAGGAGATAGGAAGTGTTAACCCACTCCAACCACCACGAGGAAAGGAACCTGAAATAGTTACAGGTAGAAGTGAGGGAAAAATTTCGAACTTGGAACCCATCAACGAGGAATCGAGAATGGAGGAAGGGTTTACAACCAGAGAAGAAGAGGGTAACCTAGCTAATGTGGCAGTAGAAGAAGAGGACCGACTCTATACCAAAAAGGATATTGAGCTAATGGATCAATAACCCTACATTTCTACAAGACATGGAGCTCTTAATTATACAAAGATGCACAGAGGCGACTAATGGGCAATCCCACCAGGGTATCGCAAACTGGACCATTCCATGAACCCAAGATACTTAGAAGAGCCAATACAGGCAGAGGACGAGATCTAGGAAGGGGGGAGCAATTCCCCAAAGGCCTAGGAATGATCCAACCATGGACCTTAATGTGGCCACAAGGGCAAACCTATTAAATATGGTAGCAGAGAATGGCCGGGGGATGGTCAGGGAACTAGGCTCTACTCTAGAACCCCGACCTTCCCAGATGAAACCCCATATCATTTCAAAACTTGTCCAAAAGTTCTTTGGGGATGGGGATCCTATCCAACATGTAGAGATTTTTGAATCCACATGTGAAACCTACGGACCGATCAATGATATGACAATGATACATGCCTTCTTGCTAACCTTAGAGGGAAAAGCTCATCAGTGGTTCCGAACCCTTAAGCCTGAGGATAAGATTAACTTCACAAGGTTAAAGAATATTTTTGTGCCCAATTTTGACCGCAATGGTGATAGATGGAGCCCTGTGGCACAGTTACATAACATCAAACAAAAGGAAGATAAGTTGATGAGAGTATATGTCTCTCATCTCTGAAGCACTTAAATTCAAGGTGCAAACTTCAGGAAAGGTTGACAGATGATCAATTGTTGCCTTGTTTTTCGGAGGGGGGTTAGAGACCATAAATGTATGATTACCTGGTACTATCCTGACCAGCTACTCATGATGCATTACTGCAAATTGGCAATCGAATATGAAGATAATATGTTAGAATTGCTACAACCCAAAGATGTTAAAACTTTTGCAACAACAACCACGACTTCGCGTGTCTCGAGTCACCAAGAAATTGGAGCTCGAAGTAAGCAAGTCGGAAACATGAATGGGGATAAGCTCAGTAATGCCATATTAGAAAAATTAAAAGTCGGGGAGGGGGGAGAAACATCTGGGCATGGGCATAACCACCGTTACCCCTGTAGGGAATTGGTTTGGTGCTTTATGTGCATATTAAATCATTATTAAGAGACTAAGGTTATGTAAAAGGGGAAGAGAAGGGTGTGTGTGTGAATGGACTAAGGTTATGTAAAAGGGGAAGAGAAGGGTGTGTGTGTGAATGGACTTATGGTCCACTAGCTCACCTATTTAAAGGTGGATCTAGAAGGCATTTTGTATGGAGCAAGAAGCCTAGTTGTATTTTGAGCAACTTAATAAGCAAGATATTTTCTTGTATTTTGTGAGTCTCTCTTCTCCACATAGTTGATCTAGCATGAGCACCACGAATTCTAACATGGTATCTAGAGCTTTGGTTGATTAGGCCTTTTTGTGGTGTATTAAGAGACTAAGGTTATGTAAAAGGGGAAGAGAAGGGTGTGTGTGTGTGAATGGACTTATGGTCCACTAGCTCACCTATTTAAAGGTGGAGCTAGAAGGCATTTTGTATGGAGCAAGAAGCCTAGTTGTATTTTGAGCAACTTAATAAGCAAGATATTTTCTTGTATTTTGTGAGTCTCTCTCCTCCATATAGTTGATCTAGCATGAGCACCACAAATTCTAACATGGTATCAGAGCTTTGGTTGATTAGGCCTTTTTGTGGTGTAGAATAGGTCAAATCTATCATTTTTTCTTGTGTGGAGCTGAACCTCCTGCCAGTGGAGGAGCTCTAGCAGCTCGTTGGAGACAAAGCCTTTGGTAGCTCTCAACTAAGAATGTGAAGAGGACATCTGAATGCACACTTCCGTACAGCTCATCAGCTGAATCATCATCATTCCGTCGTGGCATTGCCGCCTATGCAGGCCGATGCAGTTTCTGGCTGTCGTCGATATTGTACACAAATTATCGTACACAAATGTTTCTCTTTAAAAAGTGAAATTTGATTAGTTTAAAATGCTTTAAACCATTTGGGATAATTTCTAAGTAACTTGTCAAGAAATATCGACATTATCTCTTGGCCAACAAATTCATATTTTTTGTAGACCATCAAGCCTTACTATACCTAGTAAATAAACCATGCACCATGTGAAGAATCACCTGATGGCTACTATTGTTGTTGGAATTCGACTTTACTATCACAGTAAGGAAGGAAACACAGCATGTGTTAGCCGACCACTTGTGTAAAATTCCAAATGGGGAACCAGCAACAACTAGTGTTGATGATGATCTTCTTGATGCTTGTTAATTGGGGTTAGACATGGTACCTGAGTGGAGCGAAGAAATCTCAAAGTATCTAGCTTATGGTTTTTCGACGGGACATACCTTTGAACAAAGATAAGATGCGGCGGCTTATCAAGCTTGCGGCACCTTATCAATTGATTGTTGCGGGAGAACTATATAGGCTAGGAAAAGACAATGTGCTGAGACGATGCGTAAGAGAGGATGAATTCGTAACCATATTAGAAGAGTCTCATTCAAGGATAGTAGGCAGACATTTTTCTGGAGAAATTAGAGCTCGAAAAGTGCTCCAAGACGACGGATTATGGTGGCCTACGTTATTCGAGGACACCCTGGAGTTCGTCAAAAGATGCGAGGAATGTCAACGTTTCACTATTCCACAACAGAAGGACAAGATGTCGCTAACCCCCATCATCGTAAGGCAACCATTTGAGAAATGGGGGATAGATTTTGTGGGACCGATTAGTCTAGCGGCACATCCATCCCAAGCCCAGTACATAATCGTGGCCATGGACTATTTCATGAAGTGGGCAAAAGCCAAAGCTTCAAGGAAAGTTGATGCGTAAACAACTGCAAAATTTGTATATAAGCAAATCATATCGAGGTTCGTCTGCCCATTAGAATTAGTGAGTGATCACGGCTAACATTTTATCAATGAGATGAGGTGATTAATCATTTACTTGCAGGATTCTTAGTGATCCATTTAAAATCATCACCTTACTATCCACAAGCCAATGGTCAAGCAGAAAGTACGAACAAGATTTTGTGTACTATCTTGACAAAAATGTTGGAAGAAAATTGAACAGATTGGGAGCATAAGCTGACAGTAGCTCTCTGGGCCTACTGCACATCATATAAGGTAGCGACGGGATATACTCTTTTTCATCTAGCTTATGGTGTTGAAGCGGTTATGCCCATGGAATACCTAGTCCCAAGCTTAAGGATTGCCATATAGGAGCGTCTAACTAAGAATATATTAGCTGAAAGGCTAATTGACTTGGAAAAACTGGATGAAACCAGGTTGATAGTATCACATGGGCTCATGGTCGAAAAGTTACGCAAGAAACAATGGTTTGATAAAAACCTTAAGCAAAAAGAACTAAAAACGGGGGACCTTGTCCTCATGTATGGTGTGGGAAATGCCAAGAAAAAGAAACTTAAATACCGAGGCCTGGGACCATTCCGAGTATCGAAAATCACACCACATGGGTCTGTCTGAATAGAAACAATTGACGGCATCCAAATGGAGGGTTATGTCAATGGGAGTAAACTAAAAAAATATTTTGGACTATTGACCCAAGAGATGCTCTTGCAAGAACATCTCTTAAAACAACAGAAACAGCTTGCAAAAGCAAAAAATCCAGCAAGCGCGAGAAGAAGCTAAGACTAAGCAAGTCAAAGCTAAAATGCATAAAGGCCTGATACATGTGAACATGGCTTCCGTAACCCTTATGTGGTGGATGAAGGGGAACTAAACATTGAGCCAGCACGACTTAAGTTGGGACTCACAATAGCTAAGGACAAGATGTCGCTAACCCCCATCATCGTAAGGCAACCATTTGAGAAATGGGGGATAGATTTTATGGGACCGATTAGTCTAGCGGCACATCCATCCCAAGCCCAGTACATAATCGTGGCCATGGACTATTTCATGAAGTGGGCAAAAGCCAAAGCTTCAAGGAAAGTTGATGCGTAAACAACTGCAAAATTTGTATATAAGCAAATCATATCGAGGTTCGTCTGCCCATTAGAATTAGTGAGTGATCACGGCTAACATTTTATCAATGAGATGAGGTGATTAATCATTTACTTGCAGGATTCTTAGTGATCCATTTAAAATCATCACCTTACTATCCACAAGCCAATGGTCAAGCAGAAAGTACGAACAAGATTTTGTGTACTATCTTGACAAAAATGTTGGAAGAAAATTGAACAGATTGGGAGCATAAGCTGACAGTAGCTCTCTGGGCCTACTGCACATCATATAAGGTAGCGACGGGATATACTCTTTTTCATCTAGCTTATGGTGTTGAAGCGGTTATGCCCATGGAATACCTAGTCCCAAGCTTAAGGATTGCCATATAGGAGCGTCTAACTAAGAATATATTAGCTGAAAGGCTAATTGACTTGGAAAAACTGGATGAAACCAGGTTGATAGTATCACATGGGCTCATGGTCGAAAAGTTACGCAAGAAACAATGGTTTGATAAAAACCTTAAGCAAAAAGAACTAAAAACGGGGGACCTTGTCCTCATGTATGGTGTGGGAAATGCCAAGAAAAAGAAACTTAAATACCGAGGCCTGGGACCATTCCGAGTATCGAAAATCACACCACATGGGTCTGTCTGAATAGAAACAATTGACGGCATCCAAATGGAGGGTTATGTCAATGGGAGTAAACTAAAAAAATATTTTGGACTATTGACCCAAGAGATGCTCTTGCAAGAACATCTCTTAAAACAACAGAAACAGCTTGCAAAAGCAAAAAATCCAGCAAGCGCGAGAAGAAGCTAAGACTAAGCAAGTCAAAGCTAAAATGCATAAAGGCCTGATACATGTGAACATGGCTTCCGTAACCCTTATGTGGTGGATGAAGGGGAACTAAACATTGAGCCAGCACGACTTAAGTTGGGACTCACAATAGCTAAGGGCGTTGCCACAAGTATTGCATTAATAGATACAGGGTCAAGTCATAACTTGATCTCATATGATACTTGGGTAGCCTTAGAAAAACCACACCTTGAACCCACAAATACGCAAGTTCGTAGTGTGCACTTGACAACCACAAAGGCCGAGGGGTATTTTAATGTTAATATTTCCATCATTAATAATTCCTGAGTCGGAAAGGTATTTGTGATGCCTGTAGGTACAATGGAGGAAGAGATGATCCTAGGACGATCCTGGATCTGTGCCAACAAATGTAATATCCAATGGGAAGAAAGAACAGCATCGTTGAGAATAGGTGAGAAGATCATATCCATACTTTTATGGAACTCGACAAACCAAGGGAAACAAATCAATGTAGAGGCAACACCTCAGAAAACAGAGTTTGCAACCATTCCGCAGGGCTTGCCTACACAACAATACCCAACATACAAGGGTACACATAAATGGGTGCTCAAGAATCAACTTAAGAATCAACCAGTTAGGAAGGACACAATGAGTAATGTAAGGATTGAGGGGAAAACACAATTCAAAAGTCTGACATTGCCAACACCTACCAAGTGGTAGAACTCCAAGCATTCGAAGAGGCCTCATGAATTTCGTAAGCAATGGGTCCAACTACGAGCACAAGGCTACTATCAAGGCAATGCAACAATATGGGTACCCAAACCCAATTCCATGGTCAAAACCACAAATGGTTCGAATCACCAACCAAAGAGATGTGATGGCTTACAACATCAACTTCCCGATCGAGCCAACACCACACCTACTCTTGTGTGGAGGAGAAAGAGAAATCAGCCAACTGAATTGAGAATGACCAAGGCAACAACAGTACCCACTCTGACTATAGAATTGAACAAGAAATCTGAAGATAGAAGCAAAGGAGTTCCAAATGGAAGCCATCCACAACCAAACACCGCAACAAAATTGTTTAGTTGCATATTCACGTGGATATGTTTCACGTCACACTGTTTCACGTCCAAGTGTTCACGCGTATGTGTTTCACATCTGCATAATTATGCCACACTGTTTCACGTGTAGGTGTTTCACGCCACAATGTTTCACGTCCAAGTGTTCACGCGTATGTGGTTCACGTTTGCATATTCACGCATATGTGGTTCACATCTGCATATTCACGCCATAGTGTTTCACGTCATAATCCTGCATTTTCATGCCTTATACATGGACATACTTTGACTATAACTAATCACTAGAATCCTAATACACTAACATTCTCTTCATCCCAGACTAACCTACTCCCACTAAATTACTAACCCAAAAAAAGGGGGGGGAAGAAAAAAAAAAGAAGAAGAAAGAAAGAGGTAACAACCCACCAGTCATTCGACGACTGATTTTATATGCCTGAGACAACAAGGGATGAGTAAGCCAAAGATGAATTTCTTGGGCCCTTACACCTAATCATTCCAGGGCACCCTCATCCGAAAGGAGATTATCACACCCCATAGGAAGGTAACTCTCTAGTCCCACAGCCCAGAGTGTCTCCACATATTAGAAGATGCAGAAGTAAAGGCCAAACTAGACAAAGTCGACCTCAGGACAATGGCGGAGATACTTCCCTGCGTGATTGACACAGACCTCTACGCGCAGAGTACCTGAAGATGTACGACAAGCAAACCAAAAGAGGAAGAATCACAAAGGCTAATGGCACCACTGAATAACTCCTCATCACCGAGAGGACTTAATAAGAGATGCCTTGTAACTTCCAGCTGCAATCAAAGCCCACAAACACATTGGTACGATGCCCATAAAGAATATGCTCAAGAAGGATTCCTATAATTCAAATGGAGCTGAATACAACAATATCCAAGATAAATCTATAGAGAAGGCATGTAGAGCAATGTCCTTAATGATGCAAATAAAGCCTGTAGACAGATACAACCAAGTGGGCTTAAACAAGATCGCCAAGGCTTATGAAGAAAAGGAAGAGGATTGGGCATTCTATCTCCATAAGGAGATGGAGAACTACTTGAAGGCCCATCAATCAAAGATCAGCAATCCATACCTCCTCACACAAGTCCTCAACCATGTAGCAAGGAGGCCTCTAAAAGAGCCTGAACCTGAAGAGCAAATGCAGCTAGCACTCATGCTTGACCAACCTAAAGAAGCAACTGGCAAGGTAGAGGAAGGGAAAGAAATATTGATGGAGACCAAGGATCTCATAAAGCAGAGCAAAAAAGACCGAAGAAAGAAAACAGATAAAAAGATGGGAGGAATACTCGTCAATATTATAGCTGAATCACAAAGACTGGAAGAGGCGGTGGCAACAAAAATCCACACGTACCAAGAGGCCCTTCAAGAATAGATACTCGACCCTACCATGCAGGAACCCTAGCAACAACTCACCCCTCCAACAAGCCCAGCACAGCTCATTTTTAAAGACCTCTCTCCTCTCAAAGATTCAAGCCTAGCAGATACAACAACAGAGATAATTCAGAAACAAATAATGAGACAACAAGCTACGGAGGGACGAGAAGTAGAAGAAGCCACAATCCCAGTACAAGAACTAGAGGCTCCCCCAGAGTCAAGTAAAAGAGACAAAGAACGCCAGAGCCTTCAAGTCCAAGCAAAAGAAGGAAATTGGAAGATAAAGAGCAACTGCCTCAACTAGCCTCCTTACAGGACATTGACTATCACCAATTCATGCAAGAAACAATGGAAGGCCTAGACATGCTGCTCCACGATCCACATAAGGCACTAGAAGTTGAATCAAGTGAAAACTGGGAAACAAGAGCAAAAAGCTTGGTGATGCCACCTACTAATGACACACATGCTCCATGACAAGAACACCACTCTGGAAGCAACTGAAGGATGCAACTACACAAGTGCAAAACTTAAAGGCAAACCTTGAAGCAGCAGAGTCGACTAACAGGTTGGTCATTTTATGAAGAGCTTAAAGGCTATAGAGGAGCAGGAACAAAGGTATAACTCCTTGGAAAATAATAACCTCGTCTTAAGCCAGACTATTGTACAAAAGATCAACGACAATGCTGACCTAAATGCCAAGCTGGAGCAAGCAAAAGACCCAACTCCAGAAAGAGGTCGCCCACACACAGAAACTCACAACACTGCATGCCCAACAAATCAAGGAGTGCCATGACAATGCAAAGGCTAAGGAAGATGTCCTTCACGAACAAATCACCCAACTAATAGCACAGCTCAAAAAGCAGAGGGAGAAAGGGCGAATAGTCTGCAACAACAACAAGAAAGAGCACAAACAAACAAAGCACATGTAGAGAAGATCAGAGCCCTCAACGAAACAATAAGTGCGAGCTAGGCAGAAGCACATAGGAAAGAATTGGAGCACCAAGAGACCGTGACACAGCTTACAAAACAACTACACGACACTCAGGACACTCAGAGGTTGGCAGCCCAAAGGCTCCATCAAATTACCGAAGCACAAGAAAGGAAAGCAACTGCCCGACAAGCCCAGGAATATGTAACGAGAAGATTTGAAGAGATGGTGCTACAAGGATGGTCACCGAAAAGACAATTTCCAACCACCTCAACAATACCGACTCCCGCGTGCAAGATCTTGCACGTCAGCTAGCAGCACAAGAAAGAAGTCAACACCCAGAGCCAAACGATGATCTGCGTATCCTCCTTGAGCGCGCCTCGGAGTTGGGCCTGCTGTCTGCCAGTAACTCCTCGGGCCCCTCCTCACACTCTTTCTTTGTTTTTATCTACACTAACACTCTCTTTATTTCAGTATGATATAAACCTAGCTAAAGATATAGGCCTAGGAGAATTAACACTAATCAAACAAAATACTGAAAGAGATGCTGACCCAACCATAGTCATGGGCATTTTGAGGGGCGACCTTATATTAACTAACCCATAGGACATCTTCTTCTACCCCTTATATCCTATAGTGCTAAACCTTCATAGTTGGTGTCGCGTGCTCCAAAACTCAGAAATACTAGACAATAGTATCGAAAAACTTGACGTATTTGTTCCAGATGGCATACCAGAGATGCCAGCCAACTATGAGGTGGTAGCAAATACTTAACAATGGGTTATCAGTATAGGTGGCTGGAGGTATATAACACTCACCAACATTTGAATCTATGTGAGTCTACATTATATCACCCTGTTGGCATACTTAAACTCTATACTAATGTCCGTAAACATTTAGAAGCCATGCTAACCAATGTACGATATAATTTTGATGCCACTCACATAAACTACCCTGATATCAATGATGAAGAAATTCCCGAACTACAAAACTTTTTCAAAGCCCATACGCCTAGCCACCCACCCCCTAGCACAGCAAGGTCAAGAAGAAAGTTCTTCTTCACTTTTAAAATCCACTTACCCTGTATATTCTAATATAGCCAGTAAGATTATTAACCCCTATCCTAACGCGCCACCTACTAACTCCTCCTAAGCTGACTGTATTTTCTCCTCTTTCTCTCCTCCCGAGATAGATTTTCCCACTAACACTCTCGCCCCTGAGAGGAGGTACTAGCACCTCACCCATCCCCACCACGGCAACCTCAAGAGGTACACAATCTCCTTCCACAAGATAACCTTAAGCCTTTCACTGAAAATAATCTCTTGGATTCTTTGACAGCTACCGAGTACAAGGGATTCATTCACGCAGGCAACCCTCTTTTAAAGCCAAAGCTGATGTTCAAATTTCTCATGCAGATTACTCCATTTGATCCCACCCGCCAAATCATGCCAAAGGCATACTCAATAGTCACACCAACAAGGCGCATAATGTACCATACCCTCTCCATGCCCCACGACCTAACTTAGAAGAATTACTTCCATTGGCTAGAGAGGGTACATTGTGGGCGAATGTAGCAAAACACACAAGGCTCGCAAATCCTCAGTTGGCTGACTTGCTCGAAATTCTCATTGTAACATTCATGATCAGTACTGTTTTAGGAGATGGACACATTCTATACACACTAGAGGTGGCTACACCACTATCATCACTAATGAAGAAAACCCACATCTAACGGATTTTGGAATCTAACCCAACTGGAGGAAGGAGTACTTGTTAGTTCCAAAATACAGCCAAGTATACATGAGCACGCCACTAACAAAATGAGGGTCAATCCATTCTACATGCCCATCAAGAGAAGGTGGACACCGCTGGAATTCCAAGAGGCCAAAAACCAGGACTCACATGTGTGTTACAACTTCCCTATCTTCATACCAGCAACTTTTGGCCACATTCAAGAACAAAGACAGCAGATGCTGACATGGATCAAGGCATGGCAAAGAATATCAGATCCCACCATTTTAGCAAGTGTCAGATTTATGAAATTGTTGGTGGTGCTAATAGATCAATACAAAGAAGCCTACGATGGCTTTGAAGTAGAGAACCTGAAGTTCTCGACATGAATCAAGGGCCGTTGGACAGAGGTATCATGCTGTACTATCACCGACTATGATGTCTTCCAGCATACATGCATGTTACATTAGAAGACATGGTGGACACTGGATTTTGGAAATCACACTCAGCATTCCACCACACACTTCGGAAGCTCAATCCAGGAGAAATTTCTACCGACATGAGTTCGGTGACCAGGCCTTCTGACCTAGGTAGTAACAAGTTCCGAGGATAGAACCTACACCAGGAAGGGGGGGATGTCAATCCCATTTTGGATTAGCAACACGATCCTCAATTGAGGACATTAATAAGTGTCATGAAAAGGCACTATAAAGGTTGTATATTATGAGATATTGGCCATCCAAGGCCTAGTAAGTAAGTTTTGGACACCCAAGTGTGAATAAGGGCCAAATGTATATAAGGCATTTTCTCATAATGTAAAGACACAATCCCCTTTGTGCTATTGAGAGCTCTCCCCTTTTGTGACTTGAGAGAGATTGAGGGAGTGAGAGCATTCTAGCATTGTGCCTTTTTCATGCTTGTGTGAGAGAGTGAGAGAGAGAGTGATTGGCCTATGTGATGGTTTAAACGACTCCACGGTGACAGTGTGGAGGTGGAGCTTGGAGTTTGGAGCTTGACAAGCGAGCCTGGAGGCCTCAAGGAACTCGATATCGAAGCATTCTAGCATTGTGCCTTTTTCATGCTTGTGTAAGAGAGTGAGAGAGAGATTGATTGGCCTATGTGATGGTTTAAACGACTCCACGGTGACAGTGTGGAGGTGGAGCTTGGAGTTTGGAGCTTGACAAGCGAGCATGGAGGCCTCAAGGGACTTGAGATCGAAGCATTGGTAAGTACCCTACGATGGTTGTGATCTATTGCTCATCCATTAGGTGAATGTGTAGAGTTCTCTCTTGGAGGTGTGGTAGCCCATAACTCTCTCTCTCTCTCTCTCTCTCTCTCTCTCTCTCTCTCTATCTATCTATCTCATTATATATGCTATTACCCTTTATCTCTATAGGAGATGGATTGTATATGTTATACTCACTTATCTATGTAGGAGATGGTGTGTATATGTTATACTCACGTATGTATTAAAAACTTCTCTAAGAATTACATTGTTAGTGAGCTGAGTCTATCTGGAGTAGGGTCACATGTGTGATAATGGATGTCGCAGTAGAATAAATGTAATAAGGTAATATTATGTTGATGTTTGTTATGGGTCACCCTAACCCTCCTTGAAATACATCCAAAAAGAGATTACCTGGTGAACTGCAACTGTCGTGATGAGGATCTTTCCAATGGCCGAGCTCGTAACCCTTGAGGTCTCCAAGCTCTACAACTCCTTGAGAAGCAATTCCACCGCGTCTCCCGTGAGCGTTGTCACACCGCGTGTTGCACTACGGGTCCTTGTCCCTCCTCTCACCTCACTTCACTCACACACAATGCATTAAAGCAGAGAGATTAGCAAGAGCAAGACTCAATTGCACAATGGGAGAGTATGTTGTATTATGAGAGAAATTCACTTATATAATACATGGCCATAAGTGTTCACACTCACTGAAACTATGGTTGGCTGGGCACTTTAGGCTCATAATAGACCTAATGCTATTACAATGACTACTCTCATAATATATCCATGAAGTACATCACTTACGACTTCATCCTAACTTGCTACCACACGCTCTTGAAGTGGGAATCGCCCATAAATATTCCGTCACACCATCACGAGTGCCCGTCCAAGTTGTAGCTTTGGAAACTATTGCTTCATATCTTGAATGTATGACCTTTGGTGTATCTACCGTGACTCCTTGATGTAAGATAATGGCGGTAGCTCTTATTAATCCTAGAATTGGATTAACATTCTCCCCTTCCTAAATGGCGATTGCGTGTTGAAGACCTTTGTGTAGGGAGAATGAACAAGATGTTCGATGGCTTTGATGTTTAATGACGTTCAATGGTCTTTATTCCTCCGAAAAAAATAAGAAAAACTAGTTAATGAATGAAGAGGTTAGTGTGGTGTATTGGGAATTCCTAACAGGGTGGTGGGTTTTTACGAATGATTGCATTTTTATATTTGTATGAGCCCCCTTTTTTTTGCTCACTTTGTTTTTGGCAATCATCGGCAAGGTTACATGTGATTTTTGTTAGTGGGGACACTAAGAGATGTTAATAATGGGAGAGAAGAGACAGAAGGATCCGGAGAAATGTAGACTTTAATCATCAGAACTAGATGGTGATTCTCAGTTCCTCATTTGATTCATCGAAGCGACATTCATCATTTGAAGTAATTGGCTTGTGAGTGATGATGTCCCTTTGTGTGGTGTGGCAGGATTCTTGTCAAATGTTGTTGAGAACCTGATCGTGTCTTCTTTTGCCCATGTGCTTTTAATGTTTTTATGCATATTTAAGTGCTCTAATGAAGCAGATTTACATGAAGTACAAGAATTGAGTCATATAGACTCTTATGCTCTGTGTTGAAGTAGCCACTTGTTGGTGAGGAGGATTGAAAGAATTACGTCGACTTACGAGACTAATATAAAGATCTTCACTAGGGATTTAAAATCATTGAGTTGTGAAGATTGTGGCGTCGTTTGGAGAGGTTTGTAATGTGAAGGAAAATTCCAAGCGATGGGTTGTACCATTGACCAGGCTTTCGCCCACTATGGCCCCCCCATCCAGAGATGTACTTGGAAGTTGTCGATTGGTGAGGCTTTGGTGCAAATGTTCTGCAGTGCATGAGTATGGATATGTACTCATGGAGCAGCTGCTACATTAATTTACCCAAAAGAATAGTAAGTAATAAGCTTAACAAGCATATAGTGGCTATATGCTTAATCCATGATGGGGCTTAAATCGTGAAAGTGCAGGTTCTTAAGTCTTGAGATTGAACTCCGTGAATTATAATTCCGTGAGATGGAATTCTGTGAATTTGCAAGTTTTAACCTTGAGGTTTTTTTAAAAATAGGTCATCTAGTCATGATTTGCAAAAAAGCAACAGCTCCTTGTGCGCTCATTTCTCACTTCTAGAAGGGTGACAAGAGCATTGTTATTCTGTTCTTGATGTGCTTCTAAGTCTCCGTATTGATTCTTGAATTTGTTGCTAAAATGATGTCGAGGCGATAGAGAAGACTACTGCTGATTGTTTGCTTGAACAGACAAGCTCTTGTGTTGGTGCTGGATGCATGAGAGTGGTTGAGTGATTTGCTTGCTGTTGCTTGGGCCTCCATTCTTGTCAAACTTTAGGTGAAGTTGTTGGGGTTGAAGTCGGTGGTGAGGTTTTCTTCACATTGTTCGATTTTGGCAACCATATGATGGAATTACCATCATAGTATCCTTGTTGTTGAAGTACATGCACAGGCACCTATCTTTGATGAGAGCACTGTAATTTGGTGGCCGATGTGCTTGGTGTTGAGGCTTTTTTCTTTATGCAAGCTTAGGAGACTTTGTTATGCGCTTGGGGACCCAAGCTTTAGTATTTCTTTAGTAGTACCTTTGTGCTTGCACAAGTGTTTTTAGTACCCACACTTGTTGCATTGGTGGAGTTCTTTGAGGAACTCGCATAGGCTTTTGTGGACGGTGTTGTGGAGTACTCTTCTTCTTCCTTGTCCTCCTAGTGCTGCATTGAGGAAGAGGTTTTAACTATCAAGGCACCCAAATTTGATTGGCACCTTCATAGTAGCCTTAAGCTACAAGTAGTTGCTTCTCCACCCACATTTTGATACTATTAAGATATCGTGATTGTGGGCGTCTCGGTGGAGTTTTCTTTAGGGTTGATGTGGAAGGTTTGGGGCCCTCCTTGACTTTGGTTGGCACTGAGGCTACAGGTGTGAGACTCATTGGCATTGTTGATGATGAGGTTAGAGTTTCTTCTAGAGTGGTTGTCGATGAACGAGGCCTTTGAGCATGTGGTTGTCTCCTTTGGTGATATTTTTCGATGAAGATGCATAAGCTGCGGGGTCTTTCCTTTGTTAGAGATAGATGGTTGGGCTCTAGGAACTTCTTCAGGAATAGCTGTTGATTACAAGGTTTTGTCATCGAACTTCGTAGGTGAGGATGGGGTTGAAGGAGTAGATACTTTATCAGAGTCGATCGTTGACGTAGATGGTAGGTCTATGTGTAGAGGGGCTTTTGTGGAAGAGGCTTGTATCCTTTTGCGTTCAGCATCATAGATATCCATTAAAGTTGGATCCTCTTCCTGGCAGTATGGTATTGTCAACTTTTTATCGTTGACCATCATGATGACTCTATCGCTAGCAAAGCACAATGGTGCTTGGGTTTTGAAGGTTTTCATCCTCTCTCAAATATGTTGGCTGTAAGGTTTTTAGTAAGGCTGCATAAAATTCTGGGAATGTCAATCCGAGATCAATCTTTCTTTTGCCATTGCTTAACTTGGTTTAGATGAGGAACACCTCGTAGCATGATCATCTTCTAGTATGTTGTCGTCTAAACATATTGCTTCTTTACAACATTGATCGAATGCTTTCGGATTGGTTACAATGATCAAGTTGTGTAAGTTGTTATTCTTTATGCCCATCATGAAACATCTCCTCAATTGAGCATAGTTTAATTTTTCCCATGACTCACAACGTGAGTCCAAGAGTTTTACCCTAAGGATAAAATCTCTAATGGATTCATTTGGTTGATGCTCAATTGAATAGAGCTCTGTTACTGCACTCCATCGATCACCTTGTTTGGAAAAGCCATGTATATAGGCTGTTTCAAGGTTTTGAAGTTGGTCTTGATCGCCGGCATCAATGCGATGAACCATCGACGACTAGCTTTTCCCTCTAAGCATAAATTCAACGCATGTGCCTTAGTGGGGCAGTTGGGATTTCCAAAGGCTTCACATCTATGTTCAAACATTTGAATGAATTGAACAGGGTCTGTTGTTCCGTCGTATTTGCCCATAATTTTATAAATTTGAATGCCCATATTTCTGTATGACTCGCTGAGGTCATATGTGAGTGCTCTTGTTGTTGTTTGGAAGAGACTCAGTGAGTCCTTAGGCCACCCCCCTTCCTAGACTAGTTAGTATGTCCAAGGTGTGGGAATCCAGGAAAGGGTTGGTACTTATAGGACTTACGGGAATGTTAGGCAAGGGATTAAAGCCCGGTGGAATCGAAGTCATAGGGGGTGTAAAACCCGATGACACTCTTGTTTTATAGGCATGGCCAATGGCATGGGGAGGTGAATTTCCGGCATAGATCTCAATGGCTCGAAGATGTCAGCCATTGGGTTGAGTCCTTGTGTGATCCCTGGCAATCCCTCTATCGTGGCCATGTCAGAGTACCTAAATGCTCCTTAATGAGCAATCACAGTTTTTTTTTCTGCTGTTGAAGGACTCCTTTTCACGCCGTGAACCAGACTCCACGGAATATTAAATTTGATTTTTTTTTTCACATCAAACCTTAGGCTTTCATGCCGTGAAACACTAGGAAAATGGTTCACATCGTGAACCGGACTCCACGAAATATTAAATTTAATTTTTTAAAATATTATTATTATTATTATTATTGCAGACCTTTTCATGGGCTAAGCCTTTCACGGCCCAAGCCATTCACGTGCCCAAGCCATTCACGTCCCAAGTCATTCACGTCCCAGCCGTTCACATCCCAAGCCATTCATGGGTCAAGCCGTTTACGGCCTGCACTTTCACGCCGGACCTTTTCACGGCCTGGTCTTTCACGCCTCCTCTTTTTTTTAATACTTTTTTTAAGAGTCTAGTGGGAAATATGAATTTCCCTTTTTGGGGGGGGGGGATATTTTTGAATTTAAAATGAAAAGGGTATGGGCATTTTTCCAAAAAGGTAAGTGGGAATCAAAAAAGTCAACCTTTTAATGACACACCTTACACGCTTCATAAATGACCCCCAAAATGGATAATTTTGACAACTCATGAGCATCTACTCATTGAATGCTCACTAGCCTTAATGAGTTATGTAAAAAAGTGATTAATAATTAATCTAAGATTAATCCTTCCACTAATCTGTCCCTCTTTTACACTAATCAAGGACTCTAATTAACCATTAATCTCGAATTAATTTATACAATTGAGCACATCATTGGATAGAGCAAGAGAATGCTAATCTTTGTGCATCAACAATTATGTAAATTAATCTAAATTAGGAGATTAATAAGACTCTTAATTATAGTCTCCTCTTTTAAGGCAAAATTAAGCAAAGAGAGTCAAATTTCTCCAATTGATCAAAAAATTGATGTGATTAGGTGTTTTAATGCATCTAGATGCTCTCAAAACACTCAAAAACCTCAATTTCGACTACTCATATGATCAATTTAGATCTCAATTAACATATTTTCTAAATTTTTAGCCTCTTGAACAAGATTAATCACCCTTAATGACAAAAACCAGTCCATTAAGAGAAATTAGTCAAATTCAAGGATTTTTTTTATAGTTTTAAGAAATTTTTTGAAAGATTAAGCTACTCCTAATGCTTGCTAACACTCTAATCCAAACAATTTCAAGAAAAAATACACAATTTAACTAGAATTAATGATCTTAGATCTATGTTTAAACTAAAGAGAGCTGACATTCACTAAGAAATGCATTCTCTTACATTGTTTGATGCAATGGATGCAAACTAAGCCTAATACAAACTATGTGCAAGCCCTAAGAACATGAAAAACCACAAAAACAACAACAAAAACACAAATTAGTCTAAAAATTAAGCAAAAAGCATTCTTTTCAAAAATAAAAAAGAGAGCTGTTCTACACCAAATCTCACACAAATCACCATCAAATCCATATCTTTTTCATGGAAAACCATTAATCAAGATGATGGGCAATGGATTATGCATAGATTAGAGGCAAAACGATGGAAAAAGCCAAGGGATGGCTCCTCGGCATCAACGACGCCAAAAATGTTATGGGTCACCCTAACTCTCCTTGAAAGACATCCAAAAAGAGATTACCTGGTGAACCGCAACTGTCGTGAGGATCTTTACAATGATCGAGCTCGTAATCCTTTAGGTCTCCAAGCTCTACAACTCCTTGAAAAGCAATTCCACTGCATCTCCGCGAGCGTTGTCACATCACCAGGTTGCATAGTTGGGCAATTTTTTGATGGAGGGTCTCCTCTACGACCTCGCGATAGTGCTGGAAGCTAAGGTTGGTTTTGGTGAGTGTTTCTTTGGCTTAGGCTGCCTTTTGGCGGAGGTTCTGTACTGTGGCCTAGGCGAGGGAGAGTTCATGCAGGGCCCATTGCTCTGCATGTAGTAGCTATCTTTGAAGCTCTGATAGGGAGGAGAGGGTACTGGCCAATGTCCGCTCTCTGTCCTCCTCCAGGGCTTGTTGGAGGTTGATATTAGTGATGGTGGCATTGTAGAGAGCCTCCTGGCTTTACTACTCCTAGGCCTTTACAAGCAACATCTGTTGCTACGCTATGGTTGCCAGCTCCTGCTACCGATACATGTAGTCTATCATCTGAAAGATAAGCTTGTGGGCCAAATGGGAGAAGCCCTAGGCGAAGTTTGGCGCTTCCCCATGTGATGCATGGATGCCTTCAGAATATGCCTCATGTGAGCAAAAGCTCCTAGAGCATGCCCAACAGAGGGTTTCCAAGGTATTTCTATGAGAGGAGGCCAAGGAAGATATGTGCCAGCTTTTGAGTAATGAGGAGGCAAAGGAGAGGACCCACAGGTGGTGGGGTTTTGTATAAGTTATGATAAAACAAGGGCTTTCGCTATGCTTCCTCCTCAACAGCCTTATGATGGGCATCAGTTGTAATCTCCTCTCTCTAGGGGCTGGATTGGGGTGGATCTGCTCCTAAAGCTTTGGGTTTGGGTGATGGCACTTTGGGGGTGGAGAGGTGGGAGAGGATTGGGGGGGGTTGGAGGGAGACAAGCACTGCATCAAGCCCCTGTAATTGAAATTCCCTGGGGAGTTCGTCCCGTCCGGCAACGTGAGAGACCAGCACTGCACATCAGGCCCCTCCTAAAGCTGAATTCCATGGGGAGTTTGTTCAATCTAGCAACGTGAGAGACTAGCATTGCATCAGGCCCCTGCAACAGCAGCTGAATTGCCTTGGGGAGTTCGTCCCATCCGGCAACGTGGTACAAGACCTTGGTTAGTAGGGATGCAGCCGCGAGCTTTCTTTGGGGGTTGGCACAGATGGAGTGCAGCTCCATATGTAGGTATTCTGCCTAGTTAACAAGTGTGCCCTAGTAGACCCTTGCCAGTGTGGAGAGGCTGCACCTCTTGAATCTATCAGTCCATCTAGTTGTGAGCAAAAAAGGATAGGGCCCTACAGTGTGTCCACTAACATGCTTCGTTAAGTTCTCCCCAAGGTGGGACAACTATGTCTGGTGGTGGCCATACTCTTCAAAGCGTCCCCGAGTTGGGCATAGGACACAATGGGGTTTAGGGGCATACTATCTTTAAAGCATGGAATTGCCACTCGTTTTTGGCATTCATTGCATCGCTTGACATATTCTGCTACGTCGACCATTAAGGTGGGCCACCATAGCCCTACTGTGAGGACTTTGTGTGTAGTGATATCTGCTAACGAAGTGCCCCCAGCATAAGCGGAGTGAGCCTATTCTAAAAGGAAGACATATTCATCTTCTTGGCCACAATGTGTCTAATAATTTTGTCTTTCCCCTGCTTGTAGAGTTGGCCTGTAATTAATTGGTAGGGGCCCACCTTTTTAATGAGGCATCATGCACGGTCTTTATTGAGGAGTGGGCAACTAGTAGGCCATTGGCTCTAGGAAGTGTGCAACCTCCTCTACCCATTCCAAAATAAAGCATAACTAGAACAACGCAGCATCCGGTAAATCGTCATCGACTCCCACCGGTGGCTCGCCATTAGGGATGCATGACATATATTCTGCCAAGACATGCTATGAGCCCTTCCACACTGTGACAATGAAGTCAAACTCAAGTATAACTGGAACAAGGCAACGTCTGGTAAATCATCACATCGACTCCCACCGGTGGCTCGCCACCATTAGGGATGCATGACATATGGTCTGATAAGACATGCTATGAGCCCTTCCACACTATGACAATGAAGTCAAACTCAAACAAGATTAGCAACCATCGGGTGATCCTTTCAGTTGTGTAGGGTTTATTTACCAAATATAGAAAAGCTTGATGGTCTATGAAGAAGGTAAACTCCCCTATATGTGAGGCTGCTAGGGGCTCACTCCACCACCACTTGTGTGACCCACGTGGAGATCCACAAGCTAGGTAGTAAGCAAAGAATAAGGGAGTTATGGAGATCTCTACCTCCACTCAATACCAATGTGCATGCAAGAGGGATCTTGAGATGAAGACAAGAGAAGGGAGAGGAGAAGAGAAGCTAGACTAACACCATCCACTCCATGCATACACACGACAATCAAGAAAGCAAGCATTCACAAACACAAGCATGCAACCATCAGCACAAGAGTGTGTGTGTGTGTGTGAGAGAGAGAGAGAGAGAGAGAGAGAGAGCAAGAAGTTGCTGAAGCACGGGCAGCCCACCCCCTCTGGCCCTGTCCCCAGCATGGTTGAAAGAAAGATCAACATGCTAATGGACACTGCAACGAAACTCCCACTCCTGGCCACTCCTCCCCAGAACCCCTCATAAACTCTTGAGCTCAATTTTTAAACCATACTCCTTAACCTACTACAACATGATATATTTATCGATGAACCCCTATCCCAAACCACCTTCTCTTATATACTAGCCAAACTCCTATCCATAGCATCTCCCTCCTAGCTACCCTCTTCTTTCAGGGACAGCTCTCTTTTGCCCACCCCTCCATATTTTTTGACCTCCCTATCCACCCAATCCAAGCAAACCTTCTAAACTGGTCCCATCTCCTTCGCTATACGACCAGAAAACCAAACACACTAAACCCATAGACCTTGCCATACACGATGGGCTTAGCCCTTACCCTTATTCCTCCCCCAAAACAGTAGAAGGCCTCCGATTCCTACACCGAACAAGCTGGCAAATTGTGTATGTTGCTTACAAATCCCTTCGGCGCTACGAGCTCCTGCTGTACTTAGCAAAGCACCTCCTCATCTTGTACGAGCGCTACAATTTACAGATGGAGGTTATCCAAGCCACCGACATCATGCAGTTTGATGACTCGCATGTGGAATTCTCCATGGAGTTCACCCTCGAAGAAGCTGCGGATGCCAAATATTTTTTCCACTCCAAAAAACCTAACAACACTAACTCGGATATGAAGACAACAACGACAATGGTGGTGGCGATGAAGGAGCCCCTAGCACCCACCCCCCCTCAGCAACCCCCACCTTCACCCTTGCATCATCCCCCTCCACCTAGCTCCTCTCACCCCAGTAGCACAAGCACCCAACCACCCCCACCTAGCACCACCACACTCCCTGTCTTCCTCTAACAGCCCTCTACACCCCCTCATCTCCCCACTCCACCTCCCTCACCAACTCCTCCCTCACCTACCACTCTAACTCTCAACTTAGGCCTACCCAAATCCATAACAGATTTACCCTCGACATCAGCTAGGCCTCCCCAATCCTTACCCACAAGCCTCGCCACCATCGCCTCGTCATCGGCCACCCCTCCACCTGTCACAACCGCCACCTGATATCCCCTCCCCCACCTGATATCCCCTCCCCCCAACCCTTGGAAGAAGGGGAAATCCCCCCACCACCTACCCCGAGCAGGAGGAAATCAGCCCCCCCCCCCCCCCCCCCCCGGCGGGCTAAACCCACTCAATTGGCGTAATCCACTGAATTGCATGGAGTTCGAGTAGGCCATACGAATCTTACTCGATCAACAACTCCAGGAGGCTCCTATCACCAAGGTCACCGACCGCATGGACCTCCACATCTTGCGACCCTACCTCGATGCCAAGCATCAGGGGAGCACCCCCCTCGTCAACACGATGGCTACCAAAGGCTCCACGCACTCCTTTCCCCTTCACGTTTGAACTCATGGGTGAGTAACTGGCCTAGCAATGCCCCTTCCTCCTCAAACCATACATATGGGACCAATACTTCAAGGCACTGCGCCAGCAGCTTCGGATCAACCCCAAATATCTGTCAATCTGCCATCGCCCGCGCTGGGCACAAAATCTCTTTCATGAGGAGCAGGCCAAGAACCCCAAACTCCTTTACAACTTCCCATGGTTCTCTCCTCCTCGACGCCACAAAATCCATGCACAGAAGAATCAATGCTCAAGTGCCTCCATGACTTCATCAGTAGATACGAGCAAGTGCCAGATCCCATTGTGGTCTCCACAATCCGGTTCTTCAATCTTATCACATCACTCTGTGTTAGAGACCTCTTGGATTGAATCCATTACCACGAAGGCAGTTAAGGCTTGGCCTTTGACCTCAATAAAGGCCCAACATTGAAGCAACTTTTTGGCTACTACGAGTGCATCCTGTGGATGCCTGCAGTGCCTCCAAACATTCACAAAGATATGATGGAGACAACTGTCTGGACCAATTACAGAGTCTTCCATTGGGCCCCCCCCCATATCCCACCTCGTGACGCGACTTCATCCACACGTACTCAATCTACTACTGTTAGATCATTTGCTAGCTTCGAGGATGAACCTGAATTAGGGAGGGGTAATGTTAACCACTAGCATGGTTATGCTTCTTATAATCTACCATTTTGTAACTGTGCTAAGCGCTTATTGATAAAAGATATATGGGATAATTGAGCTTATGGCTTATGTAATGCTGGTCATAGTGAGCTAGATGTACATAGAGCTAGGAAGTCAATTTTGGGCCCCCAATTGTAAATTGGTGGTCGTCCATTGTAAAAAGTGAGCTCATGTATATAAATGATTTTATGAAATATGAAAAGGGACAATACCATTTGTCTCAATTGAGTCTCTCTCTCTCTCTCTCTCTCTCTCTCTCTCTCTCTCTCTCTCTCTCGTGATTATGGTTACATGCTTGTGTTTGTGAATGCTTGTTTGGTTGATTGTTGTGTATGCATGGAGTGAATGGCGTTATTCTAGCTTCTCTTCTCCTCTCCCTTCTCTTGTCTTCCTCTCAAGATCCCTCTTGCCGCATACACATTGGCATTGAGTGGAGGTAGAGATTTCCATAGCTCCCTTCTTCTTTCCTCATTACCTAGCTTCACTTGGGTGACACAAATGGTGGTGGAGTGAGCAACCTATTTAAAAGAAATTTTCACCTCCATTTTAAACATTCCAAAAGCTAAAATACCAAAGATAAACTTACTACGATTCATGAAAGAACGAACCTTTTTCAAAATCTTATTGAAACTGTAACCTTTTTCGATAAGCAACAAAATAAGATGGCATGATTGAGTGATAAAGGCAAATTTAGTAGAGCAAAGAGACAAGAGAATCTAAAAAGTTGAGAGTAGATAACACCATACTTAGCTGTATCACGAGCATGTTTAGCAATAAAATTAGAAGAAGGGTTAGAGATGTGTACCTCAAGAATGTTGACATTGGTGGAAGAAGAAGATGCATTTTCATTTTGTGTAGCCAGGTCGAAAGTTTAAGATCAACGCTTGGCTGAAGGCTAAAGATCCGAGGCTAGAAAAGTGCTAGCCACACCCCTCATTTGGTTAGTAGGGCTACTGCCACAAGCAGTGAGGTCCTTAAAAAAGGCTGCTTGTTACACTCGAAAGATCATCGTCAATAGCGTACAATCAAGTGCATGTGGCTCCTTGATGGAATCACTACTTTACTTCCCCTCCTCTCACAAGAAATGTTTCATGAAGCCCAACAAGAAAGCCTTGATCACAGAGGACCCATTAATATTAATTAAGATTATAACTCTTATTTTGAAAATAAATAATAATAATAAAGAGTAAAACAAACAATAAAGAAAGAAAGGGAGATAAAATAAAACAGGAGCAACACGACAAAACAAAACAAAAACAAAGAGCTTACAACAACACAACACGACAAAACAAAACAAAAACAAAGAGCTTACAACAACACAACACTCGTATATCCAACATAAACATAAATAAACAAACAAACACAACATTCACGATAAACAAACTTAACTAATTCGTCACAAACAATCAAAGCATAAAAAACGAACTCAAGGATGAAGTAGCTGTTGGAGTATGCACACCCTCCCAAGATATATAACTTCCAAGAACACAAGCTTGTCACCACTCTGACGAAAATCAAAAGATTTGCATGTCCGCTAAGTGAATGAATTATATACCTTCATAAGGTCAAAAAAATCTGAACTTACGAATTGAGAGATTTGAGAAAGAAATAATAGTGAAGAAGGACAAGGACAAAAACAAAGCATTTGAAAGATCAAAAATAAATAAACTAAAAAACCTAGCTACTAAGGTGAGGAAATCAAAATATAATATCAAACGAAGACTTTTAATTAAGACATTAACAAAAAAATAGATAAACAAATTTTTTTTTTAAAAAAAAGAAACAAGAAAACAAGAAATCAAAACAAAACAATTACATGAATGAAAGAAACTTTAAAAAATAAAAAATGAAAACCACACATAAAAGCATACACACACTTCTTAATAAGAACGTAAACCTTTTGAGCTGAGATACTAAACAACACAAAATAGCAAAACAGAGAACTGTAAACCCTAGACCTAAAGCACTTAAGAGCCAGAACCAAACATTAAGCTGAACTTTAAAAAAATACTTTGACTCCAAAGTGCAACCATTAACTCCAATGTCTGTCCAAACATGAAGTGTAGGTTCATCAACTCTATCATGTATAGCGTGGACAATAAGCTATGACATCCCTACTCATGTCATCAATGCCCAAGAGTAGGTGCAAGTTTGTATAAGGTTAGTACAAAATAACATGCTTTATAAAACCAGCGAATTGAGCATACTCAGCCATGATAGAGACTTTTGCACCAGCAAAACTACACTTGTTTCAAAGAAAAAATGTGGAACTGCACTTGCTTGCTCATTGAACAAACTCAAATCTCTCTCTCTCTCGTGCTGTGATTTTCTGCATTGCGTTTTGCTCTTGTGTTCCTAGATGTGGTCATCATTTCCGCTGCGCATTCTGACAGTTTGATCAGAGTACATTGTACCTTTTGGTTTGTTAGTGACTGTAATTTTTGATTCGGCAAATAATTATCGGCCTAAGCAACAGTTAAAAGTTATAGTTACAGTGGGTTTTTAGAAACGATTTTTTACTAGTATGATAGTTTTTACTAGATGTAAAGGTTCAGATTTAGAGAAGGGATTTGGCCCTGGTGCCAGTGTGTGTGGAGAGAGAGAGAGAGAGAGGAATCAATGGTCTCAACATAATGTGCTCCATGAGTTTTTTCTTGCAGATCAATAGCTTATTATCATTCTCTCTGAAATTTCCAATTGATTGCTAGCAAGGAAGGCAATGAACTGCAACAATTGCATAAAGGTCTCAGTTATGTGCCCAAGTATTTATCTATTTTCTAACTTCAAAACAATTATTTCTTGAGGCAGTGACTTGGATTTCAGATATGTATACTGTTTGACAAAAGCATCTCCATGTGATTGTAAAGCTCTTCTTAAGCATGGAAGCAATGCTTGCAGTGGTGGGGAAAAAAGCACTTGAGTTTGTTCAATGAGCAAGCAAGTGCAATTCCACATTTTTTCTTTGAAACAAGTATAGTTTTGCTGGTGCAAAACTGTGGTTGAGAGAAAAATGAAACTGCCAGTACTGTGATTGTAAAGCTCTTCTTAAGCATGGAAGCAATGCTTGCAGTGGTGGGGAAAAAAGGCACTTTGAGAGATAGAGGCGTGTAACTCTGCTCTATATACACAAAAGAATCCCGGAATTGGTACAACAATGACAAGGGGGCTGGGGGCCATTTTATATGGCCCCCCAACAACAGTCGGCCTGCTGTAGGGCAGCCGACAGGACACCCACGACTTGCAACAGCAGTTGGCCAGCACAAAAGGTCCACAACCTGTCCAGTCCAATCGGCCAGCTCCAAAATGAGAACATAAACATGCTGATGCAGTCGTCCAGCAACTGGATCCTCCTGCCATCTCAAGGCTGCCTCCCAAGCCACAGAAAAATGGAAAAAAAATAGGGAAAAAATACGGAGAGGGGGGCAAAATGAGAAAACACCTAATACGGGCGGGCACACCCACAACAGAGGCCCAGGTGTATAAAACTAGACAGGAGATGACTTCCAACACAAACTACTAACAAGTTCCTGTGTTCACAAGAAATAGAAGAAATGCTTTGCCCACCACCAAAGAGGCCACCCAGATGGAACCCCAGCCATCATAGTTTCACCTAACAAAAGTTTGCTGGCATCATGCCTGATACATAGCTTTGTTACAAGCAAGTTGCTAAAAACCACAGAGCAGTACAGTTGAAAATATGTAAAACCAAAGGACATTAAAAAAGCAAGTCCAGAGCCCAAAATAAACATCTTGGTGAGCGGTGGTTGGTTGCTAATGAAGTGACAAACAAGTAAATTACAGCATTCACTAAGCAAAACCTTGGTAGACTTGGATGTTAAACAGAAAATCTAATAATTGGGCTGTTACCAAACCATCTTGTGATCCTCTCAGGCTGGTTCAGTGCAAAGCTTCAAGGCATTGACTCAGCCAAACTGCATGCTGTAGTGTGCCTATTTATTCCTTCTCCTTAGAAGTGTTCAGCACAGTCATTAAGTAATGTTACCTTCGCAACACAAAACAATTTAAGCAGCCAACATATTAAAGATGGGTTATTTGGAAACTTCACACATGTTAAAGACAATGTTACAATCTATTGTAACCACAAACAAAAAAACAGACAGATGGAAAGAGCAAGCTAAATGAACCATAAAAAAATATGTACCCTTGAAAAGACAACATGGCATCCACGCAGTTTCCATTGGCTTCTTGAAATTCTGATATGTTCAAAAAATTGCCCAAGTATCTAATTAGCATTGCCAACACCTGTGTGCGCAATAAGACAATAAGCCTGCACAAACACTTGTGTACCCCATTGCACTGCAACATTACGAAACTATTTTAAAGCTTCGACGCCTGGACCATTAGGATCAACAATTTCTTTCAGTAACTTCCTAAGAGCTGTACAGAAACATGGCAGCAAAAGTCGCATTTTCTGGACACTAATGATACTAAAATGTGGGTGGCCCTTAAGGTCCATCACCACGCTGCTTTAGTGAGCCAGAAAAGTATTGTCGTTCACAACAGCTATGTACAGATAAAGTCAAAAAAGAACGCTAATATCAATTCTCATCCAATCGGTTCCAGGATGAAGCCATCTCCACATGCTCCCATCCTCACTCATCTCCACCTGTATCAGCCTTCCACACATCCCACCAGTTTTTTGCCCATACCAGTCCATCATCTTATACTTCCACAGTGCGTAACCGTTTTTCCTCATCTATACCTGTTTCTGAACGCAGTGATGTGGCCCTAGCAAAGAGGGCAAGGCCTGCCTGCATGTCGCCCTGAGAATCGATGACTAAGCTTTCACAATCCCTTTCAGCATCGAGAGAGAGAACTTTTTGAGAATCACACATATCAGGGCATAGAATGTCAACATGACCTGTGCAGCTGGAGGGAGATCTGGACTCCGTTACACTTGCAGATGCATTCTCAGCATCAGAAAATGAGGCGCAGAGCCTCAGCTCAGGCATAGAACCAGCCAAAAGCGCGCTACGACCATGGCCAGGGTCTAGATGAGGCGTTTCCAGGGTTACCTGATGGGGATCTGGCGGCGAGGGCACAGCCTTTTCCGACTGGGAGGACGGAGCTTTGGGGACAGTAAGGATCAGCACGCCATCGTCGCTGCATGCCGCCATGGATGCCTCCGGCAAGGATGTCGCAGGCAGGCGGAAACGCCAGAGCGGAATGTCAAGCTCGTCCAGCACGGCCGTGGCCCTATCGGCTCCGGCGACGCAGACCTTGGTGACTCCCGGCACGATCTGGATGACCTCTGCCCGAACGTCCTTCGGCAGTACGAGCTCCGGCACCGGCAGGGCGACCGAGAAGGTGAAGCAGGCGCCTGTCTCCTCGATTCGGACGGGGGACTCTGCGGCCACGGGCAGCTCCAGCACGCGGCAGAAGAGGTGTGGCATGCGGCGGAGCCTCTTGGTGGGCAATGATGGCAGGAGGCCCGCCGCGACGAGAGCTCCTGCGATGTCGTAGCGGACGGCTATGCTGCTACTCAGACGCTTACTAGGGTTTGCCGCCATATGCTATGAAGCTAACAGACCTTTGATGTCACGAATACATGTATATATAGATCAACATCCAAAAATAATAGCAAAAAATACCATGAAAAAAATAAAAAAAGAAACACCATAAATTTGAATTAAAGAAACCTTATTCCATAAGTCAATGAGGTGGGGCATCTTCACTCGAAGTTGTAGGTGCATTAATTTAACCAAAATATATACCCCATGGTAAGGTTGATTGAAGGTATGCCCCCTCTTGGATGGTGTCAAGTTGACGTCCCACTCCCTCTCTCGTGGGCACATAGGTGTGCAGATTACAAGAATTTGTTGTACTAGTGGTGGCTTGACCCGTCCTTGACGGCGGGCAAGAATATTCTTGCATGCATCCTTGTCAACCGCGAATTAGTGCAATAGAGAGAGGTGTTGCTCTAGAGTCCCAAGGTCACAGGTTCAAGCCCTTATTACACAAGCGATGGCACGCATGAGTGTGTGTGTGTGTTGTGTTGCACTTTCTAATTCCAACCAATTTAAAAAAAACGCTCTTCCTCGAAGTGCAAGTAGAGATAAGCCTTATATTTAAAGCCCATAATGGGCCCCATGGTCCTTAACTTGCCAATATAAACACACCATGCTTGCCATATATATCCATGTAGAAGCTCCTAAAGCACTTACATTTTCTTTGAATAAAGCACCAAACTTGGCGTAAATATACAACTAGCATTCCAACCCAATATAATATTGACAATCTCAACACACCTGAGCAAAGCTTTAAAACAATCTTCGAACAACTGGATTATCTCTCCTTGGAAGCCTATACTCCTTGCCTCCATCTGGAAAATAAATTTAAGAAAAAAACAATAACTATTGCAACATATAATTTTCGAAGAAAAAAAGAAGAAAAATGACAAAACCGTATAGAACCGTTTGGCGGATCAATATTTGAGATGAATGGGGTTTGAGCATGCTTGTAGACAGCAAATCGAAAAATTATGTATTGTCTAGTGCCTATGACTTGAAAATCTAACTTATCAAAGATTACCCAGATTTTAAATCGTTGATTAAGCATCGGAGCATTCGACCAAGAGTGGGGAGAAGCAAGTCTATGCAAACCTAAAATATTACTGAAGGTTTGTCAAAGTCTTAGGTTGATAATATACATAAAGTATGTGAAGCATGCTAGCTAAGCAAGCCAAACATGATTTCTCATATGAAAAGCAAGTCAGTGCAAGGCCATTGGATGTTATATATTTGGATATATGGGGACCAACCAAGACTGCAAAAATTACAAGTTACAAGTATTATATTACATTTATTAATGATCACACTAGAAAACTATGGGTTTATTTCATGAAGGAGAAAAGTGAGCTGTTTGCTCACTTTCAGAGATTTAAAAGCCTTGGTCTCACTCAAAAGTGTTTGAATATATTATATATAGGCATTTTCCTGATGAATTGATCCTACCACTCATGAGATGTGAGTAAGCAAAGATGTTGTCTTTGATGAAATGAGTAGCTAGTATGCATCAATGAAGGCAATAGAAGATACAGATGTAAGAAGTGATGATGCTTTCCCACATATAAAGCAATAATCACAAGTGTTTAATAGACTTGGAGATTTCTCTAATAGCAGATCCAATGTTACTCCATGGTTAGGCAGGTTGAGGACAAATGTAGGTACACATGTATCATGGAAAGAGAAGAAAATGATAGATCAACCTTTTATATCTGATCTATCAGCATGTCACTTATATATGGATTGGCGACTCTAGTGGCTCAAAGAAAATCCTTGATAAGGAGCTTAACATTCTATCAGTGGGTTACTCCTGGTACAAGAAGAACCATGGTTGTTTTAAAGGGCACCTGGCTGTGATCCAAGTGTACGCAGGTCTATGAGGATTAGATACCCTATTGACAAGTTGAGATATGATGGATATATCCCATCATTATGCTTACATGGTTAAAGAAATACAAGAGCTAAAGCGCACTTGTTTTGAGTAAGCACTTGGAAAAAAAAAACGAAAAGATACCATAGATGACAAGGTAGTAGCATTGGATGTAAATGCAATGTAGGAGTTAGTACCTTTGGCTAAGGAAAAGAAGGCAATTAAATGTAAGTGGGTGTATAAGGTCAAGAATAACTTAGATGGATCAATGAGCAGGTAGACATTAGACAAGATTAATTACCAAGGCTTATACACAGACCTATGGTATTGACTATGAGGAGACCTTCAGCCTAGTTATGAGAATGGTAAACCCTTGTCTTTGTGAATACTTGCTTGCTTAATTGTTGTGTATACATAAAGTGGATGGTGTTAGTCTAGCTTCTCTTCTCCTCTCCCTTCTCTTGTTTTTCTCTCAAGATCCCTCTTGCATGTACATTAGCATTGAGTGAAGGTAGAGCTCTCCATAGCTCCCTTCTTCTTTGCTCATTACCTAGCTCGTGGATCTCCACTTGGTGACACGAGTGGTGGTGGAGTGAGTCCCTTAGCGGCTTCACATAGGAGAGTTAACCCTCATTAGGGTTGGCTAAATACAAGTCTCCGAATCGATCTTTGCATGGTTTCATTATCTTCTTCTCTCCCTATCTTGTGCAAGGTAGTATGTTTTGGTTGACAAAGAATTTGGCGCCATTGCTGGGAGATAAGCATTTAGCTTAGGGTCCTCCATATATTTCACTTGCTAGAGCCTTCACATTGCCCGATTGGAGTGCAAATCCACTGGTTGTTGCATGTTGTATGTGTTTGTTGCTTGTTTGTTGATTTTGTTTACTCTTACCACACGGCCATGGAGCAATGGAGATCAATGGAGCATTGGAGCGTCGAAGTATTCATCGGATGCAAGAGGCACAAGTAAGTGCTTGATCTTTGCTCTTGAGATTCATGCAATTCTTGATTTTGTTCAACATTTGTTAAGTTTGCATAATTAGATTAATCTTAATTAATTAGATTTTCTTTGGCATTTTAAGCATCATTAGGTGGCTAGGGACTAGCTCTAACCTCTTACAAAAACAAAAACTCAAAAAAACATTTAGAAATCACCTAAATCAGCAGAAACCTGAGGAGAGTAGGTAGAAGTTTCACTCTAGAAGGGTTTCTGAGAAGCGTACGACCGTACCCTTCTCCATGCCACGACCGTGGCAACTTTGCCACACCCGTTCCTTTCTCTACGCCGATGTAGCTTCTGGAGCATATGCATGTTCCTTCATTTTTCACAAGTGTATGTCCATTCCTTCCTATAGCCTTGTCCGTGTCTTTCAAGAAACGTACGCTTGTGTCATCTTTGCCACGCTCGTTCCTTCTGAATCGTATGATTGTGTCCTCTCAATGCGTACGCCCGTACCATCTTGAAAGCGTACATCTATACCATTCCCAAAAACAAAATCACACAATAAAACAGACATTGCTATTCCACACATTCATGCACCTATACGCTCAGGAAAATTGGTGCAAAAACAACTCTCTATTCGCGACGATATAAACTTTCCTGACGCTCCCTTGCTCATAACGTCAAATCGATCAACACAGCTTGGAGCCAAACAGTACTAGTCTTTAACAGCACCAATTAGAATGAAGATCATCCCAGCATAGGATGAGTTACTCCTGACCTAGAGATAGGAGGGCTAGAGGCTCAGTGCATGGACACAGCACCTGTCTTAGAGCAAGACCCTACCTCCCCTACCCATTCACAAAGAATCCTTGCTTAGAGGCCTTGGAATTTTATCATGGTGGAGAACGTACAGTCAGACGAGCCACATCCCAAGGAGAGAAGTATGGAAAACCGACTAGAAAGAGAGTCCACGCCACCTCTAGATCCTAGATCGGAGATAGGGAAAAGTGAGAGTAGCCAAACCTAGACTCATCCATCAATCTGGAGGGCTATGCTTGCCTCAAGGGTGGCTGATTCATACCAAGAACAGAGACCAATGCTAAACCCAGGATAAGAACCAGCTCTCCAAGGGGTCGAGACGTCTTATCAGAGAGAAAGGACCTACCCAGCAGCCCTGTCATATCAGCCTAGGATACCAATGTGCCAACAATACCTACTTCAGGGAGCATATCGAGGGTACCATATTGGACCATATGAAGCACATCCCAATCCTCCCATGATACAAGGACCCTCGATGGTCTACTTTCCACCTGGCCCAACTCCCCACCTATTATTCCCAAACCAGCACTCGCTCCAACCATGGTAGGGCTAACCCCTAAAATGTTAAGGATAGCCATTGAAATAGGGAGGGGGTAGCTATGCGGCATCACGCCCCCAACACCAGCTCAGCCTACACAAGGGCCTAAACAAGAGCGGAACAAACCCACTAATATCTCTAAATTGGTCACTAAGTTCGATGGGACTAGAGACCCCATACTGCACTTAAAGATGTTTAATTAGATCTGTAAAGCATTCGGCCATGTGGATGACCAAGTCAAGGTGAGTGCCTTTGGCCTCACCCTTGATGGCAAAGCCCACCAATGGTCTAGGTCTTTAAAGACAAAAGATAAGGCCACCTTCGAAGCCTTAAAAGAGGCCTTCAAGGTTGATTACTCCCGTCAAGTAACCAGATGGAGTCCCGTTGTGAGCAGTCACACAATGTCAAACAAAATGATGGTGAAACCATCGGGGATATCTCCACTTCTGTTGTAGTGCGAGAGACAAGTTCTTTAACAAGAAAGACTAATTGGGAGATTCCTGGAAGGCCTAGATGACATGCCCTTACATAATTCTTTGTATGGCTTGGCCCATACCTCCTTCAACACTGTTGCATGTGTGCTATGGACTTCAAGGATAACTTCAAGGGAACGCGTTCCTGAGAACTTCACGAGGGTACATCTGAAGCCTCATTCAAAACCACTAGCACCAGATCTAAGGGAAAAAGCAAGGAGTCCACCTCGAGACGACAGGTCGAATAGTTGGCCACTGCACTAATGCAACAAATGACCCTATACTAGAAGAGAACCGACCAAGGCTGGGATCCGGTTGGTCAATCCTATCTCTACCCTAAAGAGAGAGCTAGTGTGATGCCCATTTTGTCGAGCTAACCATACTAGCACAGAGTGTCCACATCGACCCCGTCCTACCCTCTACTACATATACTACCAAAGATGGAACAATCATGAGATCACAAATTGCTACTATTAGCAAACGGTTGCTCAAGCCCGAGCCCTACCCCAAGCCTTACCTACAAACCCTAGGCAACCACTGGCCTTGCCAGCACCTACGCTTCACAACACACCTCAACCAGGCAAGGAAATGGCCCAAAGAGGAATCCTTAGGGTACTAAAGATGCCCTTACCACCCCCATTACCACGAGTCACACATGTTTGTCAACTAACCTTGACAAAAATTTTCAAAGAAGGGGACGAGAGGGAAGTTGCTGAAGGACCCACTTAACGAGCCTCTTGGGCCAAATAGTCCACCCTCCCAGATTTTGAGCCACTATGTGATGGAGGGCAACCAAATGTTCCATGTATACTTAGACGCCCCAACTCCACAAGGACAAGACATGAATACTATGGCTAAACGACCGCCCATGCAATGTTACCATTGCATAAGACCTCGTCAAGTGGCTGAGTATCCAATCAAAAAGGGATGGCAAGTACCTCCGTAGGAGCTTCCACATTAACCCCCTTTATGCGTTGGGTGTGGGATAGACCACATGTATAAGGATTGTCCCCATTGAGAGCAAGGACAACAGGAAAAGCTCGTGAAGCTAGTCCCAACACCAGCATTAACTTACTGAGTGTAAGAGACGACTTCATCCATATAGTCCCTCTCAACGCAATGACCAGATTACAGAACAGACAGAGGGCCATAGCTCACGTTGTAGTAGAAGCATCGACCTCACAAAACCAGGGACACGCAAAGGTTTTATCTTCAAAGAATGTCATGGAACAAGCGTGCGCAACTAGACTCTCGTGAACGAAAACCACAAAAATCGACAAAGGGGATATCTGGGTAGTTATTAAAAGTGGTTCAGAAGATGGCACAACCACCCATGCATAACCTCTTTATTAGAAGAAGAACATTTGCTACCTCCATCCACCCGTGCCACGGAGCCAATTGACTCTAACCAACTCCATAAAGAGGTAGTCGAATCCCATATCGAGGAAAAGGAAAGACTCTTAGCAGCCCAAGAATTGGTTCAGGACTGCCAAGCTCAGATAGAAGATGAGGCTCCAACAGCTTACCTAGAGCCATGCCCCTCAGTCTCCAACATGTGACCTACCGAAGAGGCTCAGCTATATAACAAAGAGCTCCTAGAACAAGCACCCCCTAATAGGCCACCACAAGCAGCAGCACCCACCAGGACAGCTACCCCCCACCAGGGAAAGCGGGTAGCTGAATATCTCAAAAACCTGAGGTATGACAACCTCAAAAGGACAGACACAAAGGCCCAAATCCCAATACCCAAGGTGACCTTCCTCAAGGAACAACATCTACTCCTAGAGACATTACATGTCTCTCTTCCTTCCTCTCTTCTCTCAGATCCAGATCCCCATTGGCACCTTGCTTCAAGGTAGCACAAGTTTATGGAAGGATCTAAAAGATTGGATAGAGGGACGCCTCGGGGAAAGCATGTAGGAATCCCTGGAGCTAGATAGCTATAGTGAGACTAAGAAAGACGAACTCATTGAACCCCACGAGATCACTGGCACCCCTACGGTTTAAGTCAACAAACTCGAACAATATTTTGAAGGTGATAAACTCAATGCGGCATTGCCAATAACCTCAACGGCCTCCAAGTCATTGCCATCATGGATGGGGGGGGGGACAGGAGTGAGCATTGTCACCAAACAATGCTGGGAAAAATGGGGGGCACCAACCATGGATTACACAACCTTATTGGTAAAAATTGATGATGAAGCCACCACTAGAATCATTGGTCTTTTAAAGGATTTAAAAATCAAGATTCTTAGAACCACTTTCTGCCATACCTTCGTGGTGATGAACTTTAGCCGACAGCTAGTTTTGTACGACTGCATCCTTGGACAACGCTTCATGAAGGAAACAAAAATGATCCATGACTGGGATACCGATCGCATCTATATTCGAAGAAAAGATCAAACAGTAAAGATCAACCTACGCACTTGGAAGGTTCATCCCATGAGCGAGAGCAACCCTTCACAGAGGACTCAATAACAACCACCTGATCCACTGTCCGCCTGTGTCAAATCTGACAAAAGGAGTTAACCAATAGCTCCCTCCTGGTCCACACAACCACCCCCAAGCCAATGGAGCCCATTGACTCCCAACCCAAACGCTTTGCCACTTAGTGCGCAAAAAGCATGCAACAAGAAGTTAGCATTGGCAGAAAAGAAGCCAAAAAGCTGATAAAAGAGAAAAGCGCTAAGGTAGAAGAGACTAAACAAGTGCCCAAACACTTCAAAACCTTTCAGATATGGTCGATAGATTTGTACAATATGAATCGGCCTAAAGGTCCCATAATGGAGAGCTAGGGAACTCGTATAACGGTCTAGCCAAGGTGAAGGAAATTAACATGGCAGGCCTAGGCAAAGACCTAAGGCCAATATACATCAAGGATGACCTCTTGACCAAGGAAGAGAGACCAAACTCGCTCTACTCCACTGAATTCCAAGATTTCTTCGCCTAAAAGTACACAGATATGAAGGGTGTGCCTCCTAAAGTAGTCAAACACATCATTCCTATGGTTGATGGAGCGAGACCGGTCAAGCAAAGAGCTTATCCTATGAATCCAAAGTACTCCACGATGGGAAGAAATCGAGCGACTCATTGACGTCAGATTCATCTATGAAATTGAGCACAAAGTACTCCAAGATGATCCGGAAGAAATCGAGCGACTCATTGACGTCGGATTCATCTATGAAATTGAGCACACAGAATGGGTATCACCCATAGTGGTAGTGCCCAAAAATAATGAAAAGGTACGAGTGTGCATCGACCTCAAAAATTTCAATGCCACCACCACTATACGAAATCACTATCCCTTACCCTTCACAAAGCACGTGCTTGAAAGAGTCGCAGGAAAGGAAGCATACAACTTCCTGGATAGATTCTCTAGATACAATCAGGTATTGATCGACCCCAAAGATCAACACAAAACTACCTTTTCTACTGAATGGGAAACTTATGCATACCACATCATGCCTTTTGGGCTAACCAATGCCCCCGAAACCTTTCGTCTGATGTGCATGGTATGCAAGGAGTATCTTTGGAAATTCCTTGAGGTATTTATGGATGACCTCTATGTCAATTCCACGTGGAAAGCACACCTCGATTGTTTACGAAAGATGCTAGAAAGATGCAGGCTGTACCATATTTCATTAAACCCTCTCAAATTCTAATTCTAGGTTAGCATGAGGTTATCCTAGGACACATTGTCTCAAAACAAGGAATCTCCACTGATGATAGTAAGGTGAGCTGCCCCCACCAACCAACTTTCCAGGAGTCAAGCACTTCATGGGACACGTTAACTATTCTCGGCATTTTGTTTTCATATATGCAAATATAGCTCGCCCCTTTTTGGACTCTTGATCCTCTTTGAGTAGCCATAGGAATGCCAACATGCATATACTACCCTAAAGAAATCCTTGGCAAGTGCTCCTATTCTAAGGTCCCTCCCAACTGGGACATCATCTTTCATGTCCACATCGACGCCTCTGCCTTTGCTGTTAGGTGTGTGCTAGCCCAACCTGGTGAACATAAGATCGATTTCCCCATCAGCTTTGCCAGCCACCAACTAAACGAGATAGAATGAAATTATACCACAACTAAGAGGGAAGGATTAGCTATGGTTTACAAGTCATTATCTTCTGGCAACCAAATTTATCTTCTTCGTAGACCAACAAGATCTTCTATATTTGTTATACAAACCCTGCACAATAGGAAGAATCGCCAAATGGTTGCTGATCTTGCTTGAGTTCAACTTCACTATCACAGTGCGAAAGAGCTCACAGCATGTCTTGGCAGACCATATGTCACACATCCCCAACGGCGAGCCACCGGTGGGAGTTGATGATGATTTACCGGACGCCGCCTTGCTCCAATTATACTTAATTCCAAAATGGGAAGAGGAGTTTGCACACTTTCTAGCATGACCTACCAATTGATCCCCTCCTCAATAAGGACCGTGCACTGCACCTCATTAAACAGGCGGCCCTCTACCAATTAATTGCAGGGGCCAACTCTATAGTCAGGGGAAAGATAAAATTATCAGACCCTCTGTCCAGGAGAAGATGAATATTGCTCACTCTGCCTCTCACTCCGCCTGTGCTAGGGGGCACTTCACAACAGCAATCACTGCATGCAAAGTCCTCACAGCAGGGCTATGGTGGCCCTTCTTAATGCCCGACACAGTAAAATATGTTAAGCGTGTGATGAATGCCAAAAACGAGCAGCAATCCCCGCTTTAAGGATAGTTTGCCCCTAAACCCCATTGTGTCCTTGCAACCATTTGAAAAATGAGGCATTGATTTCATTGGACCCATTAGTCCCGCGGCTAGACACACTCAAGCTTGATACATCATCGCACCCATGGACTATTGCACGAAATGGATTGAAGAAAGGGCTACCTGTAAAGCTGATGCGTGATCTACTCCAAAATTTTGTATGAGTTAGTAATCACTCGCTTTGGATGCCCCCTTAAGATTGTGAGTGACAATGCCACGCACTTCATTAATGAGGTAATAGAATCGCTCTTACAAGAATTCCTTGTTACAAGAAATCTTCCCCATACTATCCCCAAGCCAATGGCCAAGCTGAAAGCACGAATAAAGTTCTATGTGCCATTCTAACCAAAACGGTTGCCACAACAACAATTGGGAACAAAAGTTGCAAGCAACACTCTGGGCCTATCGAACATTCTGCAAGGGTGCTACCAATGCAACACCCTTCAGTTTGACATATGGTATGGAAGTGGTTATGCCCATGGAGTTCTTGGTCTCAAGTTTGCAAATTTTTGTAAAAGAAAAACTCATGGGCAATGTCCTCAGCTGCTGTCGCCTGTTCGAGCTTGAAAAGCTTGACGACGAAACACACTTACTCGTTGTTTATAGTATGATTGTCAAAAAAATGAGGCATAAACAATGGTTTGATGACCAACTAAAGGACAAACAAATGAGCAAGAGCAACATGGTCCTCCCATAAAAAGAAACTCAAGCTCAGAGGCTTAGGACCTTTCCTAGTTAGTGAGATAACCCCACAACGCACACATAGACACTCGACAGCATCGAGATGGCAGGATATTTCAATGGTAGCAAATTGAAACACTACTATGGACCACTAATTGAAACCACCCTCGCGTCCATTCATGACAAAAACAAGAAAAAACCGAACACGAAGAGATGAAACAAGCAGCCCAACAAGAGGCTAAAGAGCAGCAAGGCAAACTTCGGGGGAAAAACATTGTGGTCAACATGGCCCAAGTTGTAGACCTTAAAGAAGAGAATTAGGAGGTGAAACCTGCACGGTTATGGTTAGGAATGACCACCCCGACAAATTTCACCTCGAAATTAGCTCTTATAGATACATGGGCTAATTACAACTTAATATCTTATGACACATGGCTTTCCCTCACGAAATCCCCATTAAAAGAGACTCTTGCCACAGTCACAACCGTGGCCTTATTCCAAATTGGAAATAATCCCTTGGAAGGGAAGTTTTATGTGATTCTTGCAGGAACCATGCGTGAGGAGATTCTTATCGAGGACGAGACCGGATGGGCTACAACAGATGCAACATCGACTGGGATGCAAGGACTGCCACCCTATAACTAGCCTCCGGCCAAGTTACAACCCTAATGACAGACAAAGAATCAGTGCCCTCCGCTCCCTCATGCCAAGATGATAATCCTGCCCTCACCACTGTTATTCTTCCTTCCGAAGATCAACATTGATCCATACCGCTTAAAAAAGGCCACTCCCCACTCTGGACACCCCACAGCCTCACGTATCCTCACAACTACCCAACTTGGCAACAACCCAATCTGAACTCTCCACTGCCACCACCGTTGTCGCTAACCCCCCCCCCAAACTAACAACATTAACCCTACTAACAACTCTAACCGATGCACACATAGCAAACACTCTCGATAGTGGGTACCAAAGAAGCTTCTCACAGCCCAAGGGTATTATGAAGGTATTGACACGTTGTGGATCCCCCGTCGATCCACTTCCCATACTCATATATCGGCAACACAAGCTCATCATCCCTCTCGAAGGCCCAAGCCCACAGGATACAGAACAATCGCTAGTCCAAACACTCCCCAAGGCCAAACCATCCTCACTCACACCCTAAGCCTTGCCCAACAACAAATTACCAATGGATTCCAAAACCTCTACTTCAAGCTCAACATTACTATGAGGGCAACCACCAAATTTGGGTCCCCAAATCACCAAGGTACAAACTCTCTACTCTTGTCATTTCGCAGTTATCAACCCTCCAATGGAAGCCCAAAGTGGCCTCCACCACTATTATTGCACAAGAGAAAGGGAAGCAAAAACTTCAGACGACCCCTTGCCCCCCCAACAAAAGCCCATGATCCATAGCAATGATATACCCTTGACTTCGGCTACTCCCCCACCCCTCATTATCCGCCTACCTCGGAGTACTCCCACTCAACCCTTAACCTCTCCACTCTCAGCTACTCCCTCCTTAAAAGCCTCTAAACTCCCCAAGGAGATACTAGCCTCGCCATCACCCATTTGGAACCATCTTCTCCATTTGGCAAACTAGGCATGGAATCAATACAAAACCCGCAATGGGGTGCTGGATACATAGCCTAGGGTACAAAACCTATTTGTTGGGTGCCACAGTCGTATCCAAAGAAGCCACAGTCGTACCAACCTCTACTTCAATTGCCACGTCTGTACTAACCAGAAGCCATAGCCGTACCAACCTCTACTTCAACTACCACGGCCATACCAACCTCTACCTCAACTGCCATGGCTGTACCAACTCTAAGACACGGCCGTACCATTCTCCATCTCTTATCGTACCAAAGAGAAGACACGATCGTACCAAACAAAAGACACGGCCGTACCAAACAAAGCCATGGTCATACCAACCTCTACCTCAACTACCACGACCTTACCAACTTCATGCCCATAGTCACAGGGGACGGAGGGAACGGACCCTTGTTGGAACAGAGGGACGCCGTCTCGGGAACACTGTGGGACGGGGACGGACGGACGTCCCCGGCTGGGCATCCCTCACAAGGGACGGCGTTCCGGGGACGAATCCAAGAGGGGACGGACGGCTGCATGGGAACGCTTACAGGTTACTGTTTGGGCAATGGTCACATTTTTGACCTTTTTCTTGGCCATTTGGGAGGGGCTTTTCATGGGCCTTTAGCCTTGGCCCATAGGCCTTGAGCCTATGAGGCTTTGGGCCTTGGCCTCTCTCTTACCTCCCTCCCTATAAGAAGACACACACACACACTCCCTCTCACACTTCAAGCTTTAGCTTCACACACACACTCTCTCTCTCTCTCTCTCTCCCTCAAGCAGCAAGCCTCAAGGGCCAAGGTCTCAAGTTTCAAGCTCTCACACGAGCAAGCTGTAGCCTCTCAAGACACACTCTCCTCACACACACACTCTCTCTCAAGCTTCACACACACACACCCATCCTCACACACTCAAGTTCTCCCTCAACTCTCAAGGCTCAAGCCTCACTCTCTCTCTCTCTCTCTCTCTCTCTCTCTCAAGCTATCAAGTGACAAGGAGGCATCCATCATCCATGGCATCCTCCTCGTGGCAGTGGCTCTTCAAGTTCCAACTACCCGTAAAAGGACGACGGGATGGACATGTGTCATGGTGGGATGAGGTCAATCACACCCCATCCCCTCATGGAGGTGGTGCACAGCCATGGACATGCAAGCTTTGCCCGTATAGGCGAGTGGGTGGTACTGACAAAGTAACTTTTAAGTGCCGTTCCTACCCCCGTTCCCGTTCCCTACATTTAGCCGTCCCCCGTCCCCCCGTCCCTTGTGACTATGTTCATGCCACAGTCATACCAACCTCTACCTCAACTTGCCACAATCATACCATTCTCCATCCCCTGAGCCACGACCATACCAACCTCTACTTCAACTGCCATGGCCGTACCAACCAGAAGCCACGACCATCCTAAACTTTGCCACGCCTGTACCAATTCAAAAGCATATGCCCGTACCCTTGAGTTTCCACACCTGTACCAAACTTTGCCACGACCGTGTCCTTCCTGAAAACCTATAAATATGGGCCCACCACTTCCTTTTTCTCACTTTTTCTCTCAGACTAGCCAAACTCTTGTAAATTTTTTTCTTAAGCTTGCACTTCCTGTCCCCTATCCTCCACTCCATGGCAGAGCACTCAGACTCCTCCCTAGAAGTCCTTCCCACACTCCACAGAAGAAGAAGCACCCAACTAGGGGACACTTTGAGTATGACCGTCATCCCACACAGTTGTCCCACCTCGAGAAGAATTTGATGAAGGAGGTCAGTGGACACACTGTCCACAACCTAATGAAAAACAATCATAAGGTGGAGCACAAGCTCCTTTATTACATAGAGCCCTATTATCGAGCTATTGCCGATCCTACCGCCCTAGTCGCCCACCTGGAGCAAATTAGGCTTGGCGGGCTGCCAACCTTGGAACCCTAGGGCCCAAACCTCTTCAATTGCCTCTATTTCATAAAGACATACGACGCCAACGCCACAACTAGACAAGTGTTGGATGCCACAGGACAGACCTAGACCGTCCACCTAAGTCTTAATGCAATCAAAGATGCCCTACACCTCCCCAAGATGGAACAGCCTTATGTGAGACTCACAAACACCACACATCTAACTCGCATCATCCTCCAAGGCTCCACCACCAAGGATGGGGTGGTATGGACCAACATCACACAAGAGGAGCTTGTAATGCCAACCAAGGCCTTATCATTTTTGCTCACAACCTAGCAACTAGATAGGTGTTGGATGCCACAAGATATACCTAGACCGTCCACCTAAGTCTTGATGCAATCAAAGATGCCTTGCACCTCCCCAGGATGGAACAGCCTTATGTGAGACTCACAAACACCACACGTCTAACTTGCAGCATTTTCCAAGGCTCCACCACCAAAGGATGGGGTGGAATGGGCCAACATCACACAAGAGGAGCTTGTAATGCTAGCCAAGGCCTTATCATTTTTGCTCACAACCTGGTGGACATACAGGTTCACAGCAGGCACAGCCTATCCACATTGGCAAGGGTGCACTAGGGCACACCCGTTAACTGGGCAAAATATCTGCATAGGGAGTTGCATTCCATCTATGCCTCGCAGCCTGCATCCCTATTAACCAAGGTCTTGTACCACACTGCCGACGGCTAGAATGAACTTCCCAAGGCAATTCAGCCTACAAGGGCCCGATGCCGTGCCAGTATCGACGCATTGATGAACACTGCCATAGAGCTTCCCATCCTAGCCATTCCTTCCCAGAACCCCTTACAAATCCTTGAGCTCAATTTTCGCACCATACTCCTTAACCTACTACAACATGACATATTTATCGATAAACCCCTCTCCAATACCACCCTTTCTTATATACTAACCAAACTTCCACCCCATAGCATCTTCGTCCTAGCCACCCTCTTCTTTCACAGGCAACTTTCTTTCGCCCACCCCTCCATCTTTTTTGACCCCTCCTCCCAACCCATCCTCTCCAAGAAAACCTTCTCAACTGGGCCCATCTCCTTTGCTAACAGCCACCCAACCGAACGCACAGATACCATAGACCTCGCCATACCAGATGGACTTTGCCCTTACCCATATTCCTCCCCCAAAATTGGAGAAGGCCTTCAATTCCTACAACGCACAGTTGGGAAGTCGTATATGATTCTTAAAAATCCCTCACGCGTTATGAGCTCCCACCATACTCATCAGGGGCCTCCTCATCCTATACCCACCCTACCATTTGCAGATAGAGGTTATCCAAGCCACAAGTATCATATAGTTTGATGACTCGCATGTGGCTTTTCCAATGGAGTACCCCCTCGAAGAAGCCACAACCACCAAAGCTTTTTTCCACTTCAAACACCTTGATGGCACCGACTCAGATGAAGACAACATTGACAACAACGACGACGACAACGACAACGACGACGACGAAGGAGCCCCAGGCACCCATCTCCCTTAGCAACCCGCATCTCCATCTCCCCCCCCCATCATCCTCCTCCTCCCAGCTCCTCTCACCCTAGCACAACCACCCAACCACCCCCACCACACTTACTCTCTTCCCCTCACAGTCCTCTACACCCCCCCATTTCACCACTCCACCTCCCTCACCTACCACTTTAACCCTCAACTTAGGCCTCCCCAAATCCATAACTCATTTACCATCAACATTGACCAAACCACCACAAGAGAACGCAAAGATCAACCCTGTGCTCAACCCCCTCAATTGGCGCAATCCACTTAGTCGTGCCATACACGGAGTTCGAGTAGGCCATACAAATCCTACTCAGTACAACTCCAGGAGGAGGTACCCATCACTAGTCACCAACCGCATGTACGTCCACGTCTTACGACCATACCTCGACACCAAGCATCGTGGCTGGAAGCACAAGCACCCCCCGTCGACAATGCAACAACTACCATAGGCCCTCACCGCTACTCGCCCCATCACGTTTGACCTCATGGGCGAGCAGTCGGCCTACCGGCATCCATGCCTTCTCAAACCATATATACGAGACCAGTACTCTAAAACATCGTACTAGGTCCCGATCAACCTCAAGTATCTACCGATCCGCGACTATTGGGCATAGAATCTCTTTCATGAAGAGCAAGCCAAGAACCCAAAACTCCTTTACAACTTTCCATGGTTCGCTCCTTTGACACCAGAGAACTCGAGCACCATGCTCAACCACCTCAATGACTTCAACAACAAATACGAGCAAGTGCCAGATTCCACTGTGATCGCCACAATCATATTCTTCAATCTTATAATCACTTTGTTGGAGTCCTTCCCAGATTGGAGCCTTTACCACAAAGACACTCAAGGCTTGGCCTTCGACATCAACAAAGGCCTAACACTGAAACAACTATTTGGCGACTACGAGTTCTAACGAATGCCTGCCTCACACCTCCAAACTTTCAAAGATATAATGGAGACAACCTTTTGGACGAGTTACAAAGTCTTCCATTATGCCCCCCACATTCTACCTTGCGACGTGACTTCGATTGCACGTACTCAATCTACTACCGTTGCCAGCTCCAAGGACAAACCTGAGTTAAGGAGAGAATATGTTAACCACTTTGGTTAACATCATTTTTCAAGCGTGATTAGTTACACTTCTTGTAATCTACCATTTTGTAACCGCGCTAAGTACTTATTGATAAAAAGATATATGGGATGACTAAGCTTAAGACTTGTGTAATGCCAATTGTAGTGAGCTAGATATACATAGAGCTAAGAAGCCAATTTTAGGCTCTCAATTGTAAACGGGTGGCTTGCCATTGTAAAACGTGAGCTCATGTATATAAATGATTTAATGGAATATGAAAACCAAAAATCCCATTTGTCTCAATTGAGTCTGTCTCTCTCTCTCTCTCTCTCTCTCTCTCTCGCTCGCTCGCTCGCTTATGGTTGCTTGATTGTTGTGTATGCATGGAGTGGATGGTGTTAGTCTATCTTTTCTTCTCGTCTCTCTTTTCTCGTCTTTCTGTCATCTTGCATGCACATTGGCATTGAGTGAAAGTAGAGCTCTCCATAGCTTCCTTCTTCTTTGCTCATTACCTCATTTGTGAATCTCCACTTGTGACACGAGTGGTGGTGGAGTGATCCCCTAGCGGCCTCACATAGGGTTGTGGCTAAATGCAAGTCTCCGAATCAACCCTTGAATGGTTTCATGCTCTTCTTCTCTCCCTTTCTTGTGCTAGGTAGTATGTTTTGGTTAACAAAGGATTTGGACGAGCTATAGTATTTCTCAGGTATAGAGGTGATGAGATCAACTCATGGCATTTTGTTGTTATAGAGACAATATAGCTTAGACATGTTGTCCAAGTATGGTATAACATGTAAGCCTATTTCAGTACCATTGTGGGGAAAGAACACAAAAATAACCATTACTAGACCAGATTTGAGCTATGTTGTTGGACTTATGAGTCAATTTATACAAGCCCTCAAGAAGCTTTACTTGGATGTGGCTAGACGGATTCTTAAGCACATAAAGTCTAGAATTAATTATGGACTTTTCTACGAGACTGACACAAAGATACAACTACATAAGTACACAAATGTGATGCTGATAATGCCGCAAACATGAGATCTCCCAACGACTTTTTGTTTTCTTTTATAAGTGCTGCTATAAAGAGTAACAAGAAATAACCGATAGTTACCTTGTCAAGTATAGAGACAGAGTACAAGGACACTACTATGGCAGCTTGTAAGTTTCAAAAGCTACTTGGTGATATGGGTGAGCGTGTGTGGATAGACTAGTTGTAATTTATTGTGACAACAAGAGTAGCATACAATTGGAGACGAGTAACCCAGCTAGGACTAAGCACATTGAGATACATTATCACTTTGTGAGAGAGAAGGTTCTAGTAGCACGTCATGTTCAACACAGAGGATCAAGTGACTGAATCTTCACAAAGACATGATTGGGTAAAGAGACAATGCAGCTTACTTGGAATAGAGTGTGTGGAGTTGAGCTCGAGGAAGAGTGTTGAGATATTGAGCTCAACTAGTGCTACAGACACTGATGACCCGTCGGGGTGATAACTTCTACACTTATGCCACTAGCACAGTTGATGACATTATGGTAGATATGCCATCAATAGTGGAAACCAAGCTATGTTTGCATTACTAGGAATACCAAGATCAAAGCTGCAATCCTAACAAGTCCACTTTTTGGTGGAAATGATCTCTTTAACATATAAATTGTCTAATCATGTGGTTCGGATGGGTGTTGGCAGTTAACCGAAGTGTCTCTATTCCATGGGTGGCTTTGGTCAGGAAACCAAGAAGCTATCGCACAGAGCTCAATTATCCCCCAACAATACAAGGAGCTTTTAAGCATTCTCTATCAGGAAAAAAAAAAAGACAATTTCCTAGTTACAAATGAACATAACTAGTAAAAGTGCAAACTAGAGAAAATAGAACACTTACTAGATAGACTAACTAGGAAATCTACTTGATATAGGGATCATACAAAGCATAATGATGCTACCTATTAGGTTCCAAGTGTTCATCATCTTTCACTCAAACACTCATGGCAAGTTTCCATGCCACATCCTCAATCACATTGGAGAGGAACCTGCATTCATTCGGACTACATCCAACCGAATGATACATTGCTAGGTGATGAAATCCTATGTTGCTTTCAAACAGTCCTCCATGAGATCTGCACTTTCTAACTTACTTGGTGCAAGTATACTTTCCAATTTTTTAAGCTCTTCTTTACAATCACATCACCTACAAAAGCAGCATTGTTAGTAGCTAAAGCTTCCCTCCTTGTAGACTTCACATGTATTTCTCAGCCCTTGTTTGTGGCGTCGCTGTCTTTCTCAACCCTAGTTTGTGGCACCGCTGAATCACTAGGGCAGATTGAATGCTTACCTCCGTTATGCGCCTTAGCTTTTGTTGCAAGAGAAATGACACTCTAACATAGAGGAGGATCCCTCTTAAACCTACACCAAATCGATTCAATCTACACCAAGTCATCTCATGTGTATTAATCTACACCATATAGACTCAAAAACACATGATAAGACTATGCATGGTAATAAAATCCTTTGTATGGTAATGATATGCTACATTTAAGAGGGGAGAAATGGAGTTCATATATAACAAATGGAGAGCTAAAGGAGACATACCTTTCCTTCACCAATTGATGGTCTAGAAGCTACATGAAAAGGGGTTGCTCCTCTGAATTTGCCATATGGGCAAGCTAGTTCAATGAAGACATGTCTAGGAAAAAAGAGAGAAAAGTAAGACAACTACATAGAATCCCAGGCTCGCAGTCAATGGTGAGAAAGCTGTCAATGATATCTCACAAGAGTGGCACCGGCAGCTACGTTTCCTCTGCCCCATCCAACAATTGCAAGTACTTCACTTTCTCTGAAATTCTTGAGATGACAAACAATTTTGATGAAGGCTTTGTGGTGGGAGTGGGGGGTTTTGGCAAGGTCTACAAGGGAGTGCTAGAAGACAGAACCATTATTGTCGTTAAGAGGGGCAACCCAACTTTTGAACAAGGGATGACCGAATTTCAGACAAAAATTGAGCTTTTGTCGAAGCTTTGGCATCGGTATCTGGTCTCTCTCATCAGCTTCTGTGAAGATCACTCTAAAATAATCACGTTATATGACTACATGGCTAATGGCCCCCTAAGGGGTCATCTCTATGGTTCTATCTTGCCATCTCTCATGAAAACAGAGGCTGGACATACGCACTGGGGTTGCCCGAGGCCTTGACTATCTGCACACCGGTACCGCCCATGGCATTATCCATCACGATGTCAAGACCACCAACATCTTGCTGGATGAGAAATTTGTAGCCAAGGTGTCGGATTTTGGGCTTTCCAAGACCATGGGCCATCCCTTGATCACACCCATGTCAGCACAGCAGTGAAGGGCATCTTTAGGTATCTTGATCCCGAGTATTTCCGCCCCGGTGGCAGCTTACAGAGAAATTGGATGTGTACTCTTTTGGCGTGGTGGTATTGGAGGTTCTGTGTGCACGGCCAGCCAATCAACCCTACACTCCCTAGGGAGCAAGTGAACATGGCAGAGTGGGCAATGCATTGGCAAAAGAAAGGCATGCTCCTTGAGCCTTACCTCATGCCCATCGGAGACGGTTCATGCCACTATCCAAGAATACCTCATTAAGGTGGTGCATGATAGACTTACATTACATACAATAACAATCATTAAGTTGGCCCGTTGAGACATGTCATGCCACACTCATTTACTGACCAAACCCACTTCAGCTCTTTTCACAACAGCTGCCTGCAAAGTCACCTCAATATCCATTCTCAACACATGGCTCTTGTTGGTGGTGGTGCTGTTGTTGAAGTAGAACTGTTGAAGCGGCCATTTATTCCACATGGTTATGCATCATCTACCATAGCCTCTTCACACAGATCTGCCCATGATGATCCTTCTGCAAACGCACAGACAAGCACACACACACATACACACAGATTAATCACAACCCGACCACAAACCAACTACACCACAAGCATGGACTACAACCTTAGTACACCATATGAATGGACAACCATACAAGAAAATGCACTAGTGCAATGTCAAATGCACAAAACTTTCATACATAAAAAGCTTCAAAAGTCCACTCACCTTGCAACCTATGATCTCTAGCATGCAACCTCTGATCTCTTGCATAAGGCCCTGATGCCCTTCTCTAACATATACAAGTGGTACAAAATGTACCTTTTTTTCAAGCTTTCTATCAGAACCGTGCACGTCAAAGTAAATCTTGCCTCGTGTATCTGTTCACAAACTTGGAAAACACAGTGCCACCCTACATTAAATACAAGTTCTCATATAACAAGAAAGGTGAGTTTGAATCTACTTATGATCTTGAGCCTCTAGACCCCCTACCTGAAGGGCATAACTGATGAACCTTGCAGATACAGGGCAGCCATAATGGCCACTTTCTGACATAATATTCAAGCAGCATGGCAAGCATCCGCTCCACTAATCCTAATACTGCTCTATGAATCATGACAGCCCTCTCCCTTTTGGCCTCATCCTCCCCTGAATATGAAAAATCAAAACGTTGTGGAAGTTGGAAGTCCAACTCAAATGAGAGACTTGATGAAATAAGATATACGAAATGGCTGTACACATCAAAAGCATCTTATCATGAAAACCATTGGTCAATTGAAATGAGATGAAAAAGACATGACCATGTGTATGGCTTTATGTGCTAAACAAAGAATTACTTTCACTTAAAAAACAAGAAAAAAAATATCTAACAAAGAGCTAGCACACTTCCAAAAAAGGTCATAGTACTGTATAAAGAATGGGTGCAATTATAGCTGTGTAATGTGCATCCAATTGTACACTTGCAAGTTGGTCAAAATAATGCATGGGCAGTCTCCAATGGTGTCTTGCAAGGTGACAACCCAATCAACTTTGCATTGCCCCTCCTCATCATACAAGTTGCCATTGTGCTCCTTGTCACCAGAACCATGGCATTGCTCTTTAAACCATTTTGCCAACCGCGATTTCTAGTAGAAATCAGCGTACGTTGGTGTCAAAAGATGGTCATATTTCACAGTTTTGTGTATCGGCTTACTGCAACTAACAAAAAATATAGCTCTCATTGATACTATAACCACTATGGGTTTGCTCTTCTTCTTATTCATGGTTGGCCTGGATCTAAATGAGATTTAAAAAAAGTGGAAAATTTGCTCTCATCATAGCCTTATCAGGCATAAGTTTACCATTCATAAGCAGGGTTGGCATTGCCAGTCTTCTCCACAAATCACTCTCTGTTGGGTGTCCCATTATCCATCACTACATTCCCTGTGCTAGTGAGGATAATGGCAGAAAGAAAGTTGCTCACCTCCTCTATGAGATAGGACCTCCTCTATCATGACCTTAAGCAAAGCAAGGAATGAGGATGACAAAATGCATGCCTCCACCCATGAGGAAAACATCCTCATCATGTTCGAGGCGTATGGCAGGATCTCTAAAGTCTCTTAAGCAAAGCAAGGAATGAGAATGGCAAATCATGTATCAAGAAGCACATATTATATCATCAATCATTCATCAAGCACATTGTGAGGTCATTGGTAGATCAAGTATGAGGAAGCCATGGTATATGCAAGAGAGCAGAGGATGCATGGTTACATATGTAAGAGATTAGAGGAGGAGACATGCCTACCTGTGAGGGAAGGTCTTGTGCTTAGTCATGGGGACATCACCATATACCTGGCCTAGCTGAGATGTTTCCATGGGGAAGCCCACCACACCATCTTCATGAGCAGGTGGAAACTTCTCACTCTTGCTCTTTACTTGTGACACTGGGCTATCATACGCCGCCTCACATAGTGGACGAATACTGGGTCCAACTCAAATGAGAAAGTCTGAAATCGCTAAATGCATGTCACATGCCAATAGACCTCATAACAAAAAATATAATAGCAGCCATCATGTAGCCAATCTTAACATCAAGGGCACCCTAGATAATATCCAGTATAATGTAACACTAATAGGGAGACCACACCTCAAAAACTTTGAAGTTTTTTCTTTTACATCCTTAGAATTAATGAAGCTGCAAAAAATAAGAAACAAAAGCAAGCCTAAAATGGATAAAAGAAAAGAGAGACAAGAAAACAATCCCAAAACTGAGGTAAGGTGAGTGATCATACTGTTTTGGGAGAGTTGATGCGTGTACAAACGGATCGATCAAACACTTGATTAGGAAGTAGCAGAGACCGAAACAAGCAATCTAGTAAGAGGAACTAGAGAAATACTCGGACTAGAGGAAGGCATAGAAGGTACTTCACAGATTCTAACCAAAAAAAAAAATCCCTAAAACAGACCCTAAATGAAAGAGAGAAAAAACCTTATATAAAAAATGCAGAACCCAAACCACAAGAAAGACACAAATACACCTGCAATACCCCAATAGAAAGACACAAAAGTAGCTACAAAAACCCTAACAAATAGCAAAACCTAATCTCGATAGCTTCTTGTAGCAAAGCACTTACGTGAATGAGCCATGGAGATTTCGTTGACTTTATTGGGATCCAGCTTGCCGCACTTCAGCACGTTGGCCGCCAGGCGCTTCTGCAGCTTGAGGGACACCATTGCCCTCTGCACCAACTAAAACCCTAATCGAAGAAGAAGAACAAGGGCCGAGAGCCTTATACCACCAGCAACCACCATTGGGCTTCTGATGAGCTCATTTGCACTATTATACTTTGACAAGACAAAAATTCCTAGTTCTTTGGTGATAAAGACAAGCAGGCGGCAAAAACTTCACGTTTATTTTTTCAAAGGCATAAGCAAGGATAATGGTCAAAATTATACAGCTTGATTACAAATATCTTGCAAATTACCATGGAACTCTATAAGAGGCGGCACTTAGCAATAGTGAATCGGCAGAAGGTTTCTCATGGCTAGATATCAAGTGAGTCTTCTACCTCCGAAGGCTGATCACACACATGATGTCCCTTACTTCCCTCTCTCAATACATGATTAGAGTCATGGAATCTAGGTCCTTATTCTTAAAGTCATCTTAGGTCTTAGATCACAATCATCTCTAGTAATCTCTTTGTTGTCTTGGCCCACCAATAAGAGCTCATATGAGATGATAGGAACTCTTATCTGATGATATTACTTATAGAATCTCATGGGAGTCATTGTGTGGTGGAAACTCTTATAATCATGTAAGATCAACTAATTGAATGTAGAGGAGCATGAAGGAGCCACTTATTTATATGATAAAAAACACTTAGGTTCCCTATGTGATCCTACGGGCTTGTAAGAAGTCTTGTGGGTCTTATGATCTCATTAGATCTCTAACAAGATTTTTTGAAATTATATGCGATCTTACATGAGTGAAACTGTGTAAGGTACCCATGAAGCTTGATGGTTAGCATTTTTTCTTTTATCCTTCAAATCTTTAACATTCCAAGTGCACCCTCTAAACTTGTATACCTTATTCATTCTAAAGCAGTAGCAGGAACCATCTCTACCTCCAACCCCTCTTCTCCTCATGTTTCTATCCTTGGCTCTCTAGTCTCTGTTTGAAGCTCCCTCCAAGTAGTATCCACTTGCCAATTTAGCCTCCCCATGGATGAGGCCTCGCTATCATCCCCTAGAGGACTGAGCCTTTCCTGCTTCTACCCCTTTCCCTCCAATTCTGAGTTGATTATTTCTGACTTCCCCTTTTATCTATCTAACGTTATTTTTTCCCTTGGATCTATCCCTAACCATAGTCCACCTAAGATTTTCAGTGTCCTTTCCCTCCATACTCATCTTCTCTTCTGTCAAATTTGTCAGCCTGTACTCCTGGAGTTTCCCCTTTACCTCCCCCAATTGATCCCTCTTTCTCATTCTCTTCCCCATTTATTTATATGTTATCGCCCACTCCATCGTTTCTAGCGATATGACCAAAGTTTCCACACCTGAAGCAAGCTCCCAAAAATTTTCCAAACTTCAACTTTAGCTCCATTTTCCCAAATTCCCCTAGGTCCATTTCAAGAAGCTTTGGGGTTTCAAACATTGTATTCCAAGATACACATACTTGATTAGAGTGGCAACTGTTGTCTTTGTCATTCGGTACAAACAATACCGGGCCAAGTGCACTAGCCAAGTCCTTCAAAGCCGGTCTCATCAACCAGGGGAAGACCTATTATGTCCACCCTAGACTAGACATGATTCCCCGAGGCTTTGGTTGACATCAAACGTGGGGTCAAAGGGCATCGCATGAATTATCTTTGATCCCATAAATAACGAGGATTTTACAAATCAGCTACTATCTACCCTTTAACAAACAGCACATTGAAAAAACCTTTCCCAAGATAGTAAACCTAAGATACAAGAAACCTTCATCTTGAAGCCATCTCCCCAACTCAGCTTTACTAGGTGAGTTCCTAGAGAAAAATAGAATTGCACTGCTCATGGAGAACAAACCACTTTGTCTTTTGACTAGTTCAGATGAGACATTAATGCATACCTTATTTCTTCGCAGATTCTCAAAAGCATAAACTGAAAAACAACTACCTATAACATGTGGCCAAAGAGGAACTAGTGGTTGATACAATTGCCAGAAAAAGGCATATCTGATAAAAGTGTGGAACTGGAAAAATGGTAGGCTATGGGAAGCAGCTGAGGTAGACTCATCCCATAATGTCTCGCATAGGTCAATCCAACATAGACAAGCTGAAGCGCCGAGGTCGTGCCGCATGACATCGTGCCAATATTGCTTGTATCCTCTGATAATATCTCCGCTGGGATCGCAGCCCAGTGGGTCGTGGACACAGTGCTCTACACAGCTCTCTAGCTCTCTCCAGGGTGACTTCTCGAGGTGGCTATGTGGGCCCAGTCTACGCGTGGCCAACGGTGCGCGGGGTCGCTGCTGCTCTGAAGAAGTCGGTAAGGGTGCGCTGGCCTGTTTCTCGGACATGTCCCCTTGTTTGGAGCCTAGGATGTGGTCTCGATGTCTGCTCAGCTCGAGGAGAAAAAGCCGAAGGCAACGTTGGTCTGAATAGTCCATCACTCTGGACAATGGCCCAAATCCATCTCGGAAGATGCAATGAAAGTGCCCCCATATCTCGTAGTACACTGGGCACCAACATATGTAGTGCTCCTCAATCTTTGGCTCCAATTGACAAAGCAAGCAAATCCGATCCTCAGGGCAAGGGAGACGGCTCCATATCGACCAGTCTCTATCCTCAACTGATGTGAAGACGTGCAAATATGGCTAGTAGCACATCTGACTCCATGAGAGAGGTGAACGTCCATGTACCTCGAGCGGACAACAAAACCATCAGGGGATAAGTGGAGAAGATGCTCTCGATAGAAAGCTATCTTCGTCCCTAATTGCTCAGTCGGTGTGATCCATGTGTGTGCTATGTGTAGCTGAATGACATCCATCTTGATGATCTTGTTGAGCTCACTCCTGCTCAACTCCAGGAAGAGGGAGTCTAGGCTATACTGTAAAGGTGGAAGACGGTCCATATGCATATCATGTAGCTGTAACCATGTGCTAGGCTGGGCATACTAGTACTCTATGTCACCCTGTGATGCAAGTTGTCTGGACGACTCTAGTGCCAGTGTAGAGTATCTGTGCCTGGAGAGACTCCATAGCCTGTGTATGAAAGTGACCGTCGAGAGAGAGAGAGAGAGAGAGATGAGATGAGATGAGAATTTAAGTATTTTAGTTTATAATAATATTGATACATGAATATTAAGTATAAAAGTTTTAAAGCAATTTTTAAATAACTAATTAATTATTTGTGGTTTAATTCTCCACATATGCAATCCATTCTCTATATATAAAATTGAATTACCTAGATAATAGCCCATATTTCTTGTTCATTCTCTATACAAGAAATTGAATTACCTAGATACTAGCCTATATTTCTTATATAGAAAATTGAATTACCTAGTACTAATTTCTTTTTCCTATATAACAAATTGAATTACCTAAATATTACTCCATATTTCTTTGATATGGAAATATATATATATATATATATATATATATATATATATATATATATATATATATATAAGAAATTTCCACCTACATAGGATAAAATCTCTCAAAATTTCTTATTTGGATTATAATAAGGAGGCTCACCCAACAGCTCAAGTGGTGGCAGTTCGACATCGGAAAACATGGAACCGATTGTGCCTTGGAAACCCGAAGGCGGATAACATTATCTCATCTTTTTGTCTGGTGGATAGTGTGTGCGATCGGCACACCCACCCGGTGTGCCAGAGGTTAGCAAAAGCTAACATACTTATAACCTTAGGCGGCCGCTAGTGGACCGCGAGAATGTAATAGTACATCGATATCTTCATTTCAAACAGTCAATGTGCTCATTGTAGTAATGTGTGATGATTATTATTTAGTAATAAATATACATTCAATTTCATCCAACAACAATGGTGCCTCCGAATTTATCTATTTATCATGTTTTATCTTTGTTTTTATGTATAAACTCAGTAAGTGTTGATTGACCACGTGGTTATGTTGGCTATGCAAGAGGGAATGCCATTGATCGAGGATACCAAGAGAGCTATGGAAATGGTTCTCAAAGCAACTATCAAGGTGGTTATGCAAAACCAAGGAAGAGACCGAGGTGCAAGCTCTAATAGGAGTAGCTATGATAGGAGTGGAATTGTATGCCATTATTGCGGGAAAGCAGAATATTTGTTGCAAGAGTGCTTTCACAAAGATAGAGATGTTCGAGAAGGAAGGTATAACCAAGGCAACTATGCATCCACTTCAGGTGAAGTAAGAGAGTGAAAGCTGATCACCAATTATTTTTAATGGAGCATGGGCATCAATGTATGAGTATGCATGTATGTAAGGATAAGTGGTTCATAGCTTCGAGATGCAATAATCACATGACTAACCATCAAGAGTGGTTTTAAGAGATTCATAAAGTGGGTGTTCCACCATATGTGACTGCCGGTGATCATACGTCTCATCCCGCTACTCATATAGGTAATATCTCGACACATATTGTAAATTTAGCAAAAGAAAGACACTTACATGATGTATTATTTCTTCTCGGCATTACAAAGGATCTATTGTCAGTTGTGCAAATGTGGTAGAGCAAGACATGGAAGACCCAAATAGTTGTGTTGTATAAATTCATAGAAAAGGAGGCTGATTATGCATCCAATACAAAGAAGCATGACAATATGTATGCACAAGTGCAAAACATGACAAAGTTTGTCAACTTTTGGCCACCCAAATGGTCCACCCTTACTTTCTCACTAAATGTACGCATTGGACTTGCATCCATGGCTATTGGTTTATGCTTATGCATGGAATTGATGCCTGTCATGTGATACTGTGGACATGATCTTCCACTGGGATTTGATATGTTCATGCTTTAAATGTCATGTTTAGGATAAGATGTACCATTGGGACTATGCATGTGCATACATGCCCGGATTATCTTGTGGACTTGGCTTTCTGCTGGGACTTGTGCCTATGTCTACATGTCAAAAAATGCATGGTAGCCTTGGCTTTCCTCTTGGACTTGTGCCTGTGTGTACATGCCCGAAAACACATGGAGGATTGTCTTTCCCCTAGGACTTGTGCATGTGTGTGCATGCCTAAAAATGCCTGGAGGATTGGTTTTCCATTGGGTCTGATACCTCGTGTACTTACTTGAAAACCTCTCTTGGATATAGTCTCATGAATGGGGATTGTCTATACCAATGTTCCATTGCATATTGTCTTCATGTGCTTGCAAATTGAATTTGCATGTTGTTTTCATGCTTACATGACTAATGTGTAGTTCCAAAACAGGGAAGGAGACGCCCGCTTGTGAACTGTGCATGTGAAACTGTTTGTTGATATGGTTAGTTCCAGGTAAGGAGATGCCTGCCCATGAAGAACTATGCATGTGAAACTACTACTGACATGGTTATGTTGCATGTGGACAGGTGGTAAGTATTGGTCAAATTATGTCAATTTATCCCTTAGGAATTAGTGTTAATTTATAAGTAAGTGTATTCATACTTTAATAATCTTTCGACAGGTGCTAAGTATTTGTCAAATTGTGTTAATTTATCTCTAAGACTTAGTGTTCATTTGAAAGTGAGTGTATTCACACTTTAATAATCTTTGGGTGACCACTTGTAAATTGTGACCAGCCCTATGTAAGCACTCACTGAAGTCCCGAGACCGTCACAACTCAATGTTGAGGTGTCCAATTGGGCCTTATCCATTTATCAAAGTAAGTATTCAACCATGTGTCACCTCCACCTTGCACTCCTTTGCACTTACCTTTTGTGGGTAGACACCCTGTGGGCACCTACTTCAAGACAACTAGATGGTTGAATTTTTTCACTTCTTCTCTTCTAACTCCATATCTAAGCTTGCTAGATTGTTTCTCAAGCATCCAAGATTGTTTTCAGGTTATATTCTTCCTCGTACTCACTCCCAATGGCTCAAATTTAGCAGAACAATCCATTTATTTGTTGTAATTTTTGATCTTTTGGTTGAAAACCCTAATTTCGATCATTCTTTCTTAAGTAGAACCATGGGGGGAGCTTTCCCAGGGTCCCCTACACTTGCTTAAAGACGTTTTTCCACGAAGGAAAATGACAAATTGAAGATTTCAGCCTTCAAGATACTTCCATCATGAAGACTTTAGCCTTCAAGATACTTCTATCATGAAGACTTCCGTTGTCGTCAACTCTACTTGCAATTGGTAAGCTCATATGACCAATTATAATAAAGTAGCAAGAGGGAAGGTTAGGACATACCTTGTGTAGTATTCTCTTGTCCTACATGCTCTCCTGCATCCCTCGGTTGCATACGCAACTCTCGAGCTATGACTCCTGCAACTCTCGAGCTATGACTCCCATGGCATGACCCATAAATAATTCAGCTTTCTTGGCCTTTAAGCAGTCATGGAGTAATGGATCTTGGTGGTAGAACATTAGTTCTTCTTCTTTTGCATTAATAAGAGCTTGCATATAAGTAAGTTCAGCCCATAATGTTGTGGATTCTCCTTCCTTTATTGTGCACGTGCATACTTAACTCGTACTAAGAATGCCTATGAAGAAAATGCAGGTATCCCAAATGTCCACGTGCCTCCACTAATGGTTCAGCAAACACGCAAATAGAGAGGGACCATTAGTGACTTCCCACCTTGTAGGTGTACCTCATGTAGCCCATGAAGAACACAATGTATATGGCAATAGTCAAAATGTATACTAAATGCCATTGCCGGACTGAAAATGTGCATGCACAACACATGCAATGTGGGTTGCAATTTTCTCTTAGTGTAGGTATTCCATGTATCTCTCATGCTACTCATGCCCCTAAGCATGCTCATGAGAGAGAGAGGTTATGGGTGAGAATGCACCAATGTATGTTGAGGGGCCATCCATGTCTCATGTTCATAGAACATGTGCCTCATGCTTACAAGGCACATGTTTCTATGCCCAATGCATCCCCTTCTGTTCCCAAAATGATGCCAATTATAGGGGTTGTCCCAATGGATGTGAACACATGGAAACATGTTGAGATGAAAGATAATGTATAAAAGTCTAGTGACTTCAAAGCTGACAATAAATTTTTAAGTTTGATGCATAACATGGGGAATACAATGCATCAAAGGCACTTGCTTTTATTGCCTAGTTTGATATTGCCTTCAATGATGAGGATCTCACTAAGAAATCCATGATCTGACATGTTGAGATATCGAGCTCATCTAGTGAGGTGGTGGACACTGATGACCCGCCTGGGGGATAGGCCCCACACTTACACCACTGGCATGGTTGGTGAGATCATGGGTGATATGCGGCCAGTGGGATGATAGGCTGTGTGACAGCCATTCTAGAGACTAGCATAGTTATAGCGCCAGCTCATTTAGTTGGGTTCACACTATAGAGAACCCTAGTATGTATTTGGTTGAGTACCTTTTCATATTGTGCACTCTTATCTTTGTATATGGTGTGTTGAGTGTTGAGTGAAGAAGAAGATTTTTAGCCTCTCACCTTGTGTGTTCTCTTTTAGGGTTTTGTGAGTGTGTGTGTGTGCTTGCAAGAGCTCAAGCTCAAGCTCTCTTCTCCCCTGCATCTTTTCATGGTATCAGAGCCTGGTTCATGCTAAGGACTAAGCTGCAAGCAAGAGAAGCACATGAAGCGGTACGAGGGTAAGAGCTTCATCTACTCTTCCATATTTGTGTTGGCGCGACTACACCCTTGTCGAGAGGCATTGGCAAACGATCTCTGATTGAGAAGCTTTTTTCGCGGGAGTAAAGCTATAGGAGGGCAACTAACTGTCCTATTGGACCACGATTTTCGGGTCGAAAACGCGTGTTGGGCACGTTACGACCTCCGTTTTTCAGAAAGCAGGCGATTTCGAGCACTGCAGCAGGCAAGTCATTGATTCTCTACAGAACTATGTTTTAAGAACTGCTGTGCAGGAAGAAAGATTGGTTGTGCAGACATTGTGTGTGCTGCAAGGAGGTCAACAGTTGCCATTGGGTGTATGTATGCACATTGAGGTCACTGGTGACATTTGAGTGTAGTACAGTACCGCTGCAAAAAATACAGCAGTTTGTGCAGGACAAACTAGAGTGCTGTTCTGGTAAATTTGTGTGTCTGGCAAGATGTCAAATGATGGCATAAACCAGATTGTTGCTGAGAAGCTTGATAAGAACAACTTTCATGTGTGGAGGTTCAGGCTGACAAATTTCCTGATGGGAAGGGGTTACTGGGACTATATAGAAGGTAAGCATGAAGAGGCACCGGAGATACCAGAGATCAATCTGACTGCTGCAGATGTGAAAGAGTTCAAGGATTGGAACCAAGGAGCCAGAAACGTTATGTGTTGGCTCTCTATTAGTATACAGGACACCATGATTGGGCACATACATGATCCCAAGTCCCCCAAGGAGACATGGGACACCTTGGTAAAACTCTATGAAACGAATACCAAGGCACGAAAGATACAGTAGTTGAAGAATGAACTTCATACTGTGGAGAAAAAGAGTATGTCTGTGAATAGTCATGCATTGAAGATAAAGGGTATTGTGGAATCCCTTGCATCTATTGGTGTTTCAGTAGATGATGATGATAAGGTGGAAGTCTATCTACGTGGTCTCGGGCCACAATACAAGGCGTTCAACACGTCTATTCAAACTCGGGAAAACATTCCCAATTTCACAGATTTGGTGTTTATGTTGATTATAGAAGAGAAGAGCTTGGGTGAAGACTGTTGGTCTTCACCCAACAGTCTTTATGTTGATTATAGAAGAGGAGCTTGGGTGAAGACCAACAGTCTTCACAAAACAAAGAAAATTCAGAGCAACAGGCCTTCTACACAAGTTCAGGAAGAGGACGAGGTAGAGGAGTCCGTGGACGCGGCCAAGGAGGTGGCCGAACAGGTAATCAGAACTATGGCCAGCAGCAGCAACAACAACAGTCCCAGAATTCACAACAACAACAACACGCAAATGGAAGAGGCCAATTCAAAGGCAGGGGGAGTCAAAGAGGTCGTGGAAATAATGATACACGTGGATGCTTTTATCGTGGTAAGCCTGGACATGTGCAGGCAGATTGTTATAAACAAGCAGGCTGACATGAAAAATGGGAAATTGTAGCAAAACAACTATGCATCCTCGAGCAGAAACAATGAGGATAATGAAAGGTTGTTTGTTATGCAGCATGTCGTTAATGCCATGTCTGAAAATGTAGAAGCAGCACATAAAGATGATGTATGGTACGTTGATTCAGGTGCTTCGAACCACATGAAAAGTCATGGGGAGTGGTTCAAGGAGATGAAAAACCTTGAAAGACCAGGTTTTGTGGAAACAAGGCTCATCCAATTGCCCATGTTAGAGATGTGCCATTGTCTATGCAGGATGTTTCAGATGTACTTCATGTTCCGAACATAACAAAGAATCTGGTTTTAGTTGGCCAGATGATTGAGCAGCACGGTTTGCAGGTTTGGTTTAACCTTGATGGTGGCTGTTATGTTGAAGACTTTAAAGACAAGTGCAGTTGGTTGCAAAAGGCAACAGAGTGGGCAGAATGTTTACATTGAATTTAAACATACCTAAAGTGAGTGCTGCGATGTTTGCAAATGGTTCAGGAATAGTTGCAGACACAGACATTTGGTATAAAAGAATTGGACATGTGAATGTGCAGAGAATGAAGTCTATGCAGACTAAAGGAATTGTGACAGGGCTACCAAAGCTTAAAGTTGAAGGTATGCAGAGAATATGTGAAGCATGCCGATTTGGAAAGCAAACAAAGCATGTATTTCCACGTAGCAGAAATGCACTAGATGTTGTGCATTCAGATGTATGGGGTCCTACAAAGACCATGTCTATGGGAGGCTGCAGGTATTATGTGATATTTATTGATGACCACACAAGGAAAGTGTGGGTATACTTCATGAAGGAGAAGGGTGAGGTGTTCACTCATTTTCAGAATTTCAGAGTTATGGTTGAAAAGCAAACAGGGAAATATGTAAAGTGCCTAAAGTCAGATGGAGGGGGAGAGTACTTCTCCAATGAGTTCTCTGAATTTTTGAAGAAGAATGGTATTCGGAGACAGTTTACATGCAGATACACTCCGTAGCAAAATGGAGTTGTTGAGCGAAAAAATAGGCACATTGCTGAGATTACGCGAGCATTGATGGGAGAGAAGAATATGCCGCATAGCTATTGGACTGAGGCTGTTTCTATAACAGTTTACATCATGAACAGGACTCCAACTGCAGCCATACATGATGTAACTCCAAAGGAGAGGTTTACTGGCAGAAAACCTGATTTGTCTCATCTGAAAGTCTTTGGATGCATTGCATATGTACATGTGCCAGATGAGCTGAGAACTAAGTTGGATCCAAAAGCTGAAAAATGTGTGTTTATTGGGTATTCCCTTGAGCAAAAGGGATACAGGTGTTATAACCCTGCTACACGTGAGTTGAGGGTAAGCAGGGATGTTGTTTTTGATGAGATGAGCAGCTGGTGTGCTATTGAAAAAGAAGTTGTTAGGGCTGATGTGAGTGGAAATGTGGTTGCACAAAATGCAAGTCAGCAATCACAGTCTTTGAGTGGACCAGGAGAGTCCTCATCTAGTGGTTCAGTTTGATAGACCATGGAGTGGGGCAGGCTGCGTCATAATACCAGTCCTGCAAATGTGATTAGTACATCACATAAAGGCAAAGAGAAAGTGGTTGAGCCCCTTAGTATGCCTGACATTTATGTAAGGCATTCTCATGTTGATGGAGAGTCTAGTGGCTCAGAGATGAGCCTTGATGAGGAGCTTGGGATACCAACTTATGAGAACACCTGGTGTAAAGAAGGCTATGGAAGCCATGAATGCAAAGCTGTGAAGATCTGGGAGAGTGAAGAATCCTGTGCAGAGGTTTACCTATGATGGGTATGTGGCACATCACTATGCATACATGGCAAAAGTTGTGCAGGTTATAGAGCCCACATGCATTGATGAGACTGTTGGAAATGTGTGTTGGGAGAAAGCTATGGATGAGGAGATGGATGCACTATATGGAAATGAGACTTGGGATTTAGTGCAATTGCCTGAAGGCAAGAAAGTCATTGGATGCAAGTGGGTGTACAAAGTAAAACATAACAGTGATGGAAGCATGAGCAGGTACAAGGCTAGATTGGTAGCCAAAGGATATGCACAAACATATGGCATTGATTATGAGGAAACTTTCAGCCCAGTTGCCAAGATGGCAACAGTGAGAGTTGTGATAGCAGTGGTTGCATCAAAGCAATGGTCTTTACATCAGATGGATGTAAAGAATGCATTCTTGCATGGGGATTTGCAGGAAGAGGTGTATATGTTGTAGCCATCTCATTATGAGGATGTGAGTCACCCCGAGCATGTTTGCTGGTTGAAGAAAGCCTTGTATGGCTTAAAACAAGCACCAAGAGCATGGTCTGACAAGATTTCTGAATATCTTGTCACTATTGGCTTTCATGTAGCCAAGGCAGATTTCTCGCTGTATGTGAGACACAGTGATAGAGGGGTTGTGCTTGTTGTCATCTATGTAGATGACCTGATCATTACGGGGGACCATGATGCAGAGATCTTTGATGTGTAAAGATCTTGCTTAGACAGAAGTTTGAGATGAAGGATCTGGGGGAGCTCAGATATTTCTTGGGCATTGAGGTGATTAGGTCACCACATGGTATTGGATTACTGCAAAGACAATATGGCTTGGACATGTTATCCAAGTATGGTATGACAGGCTATAAGCCTATCTCAGTGCCATTGGATCATAATGGCAAGTTGAGTGCAGATTCAGGAGACATTTTGGAGGATCCCACTATGTATAGGCGCATAGTAGGAAGCTTGATCTACATGATGATCACCAAGCCATATTTGAGCTATTCTGTTGGGTTGGTGAGTCAGTTTATGCAGGTTCCTCGGAAGCCGCATTTGGATGCATTGAGACGCATACTGAGGTATGTGAGGTCTTCTTTGCATTGTGGACTATTTTATAAAGCTGGGACAGAGATATGTGTACATGGGTACACAGATGCTGATTAGGCTGGTAGTATCTCAGATAGGAGATCTACTAGTGCCTTCATGTTTTCTTTGGGGAGTGCAGCTGTGACTTGGAGCAGCAAGAAGCAGCCTACGGTTGCTCTATCTAGTATAGAGGCCGAGTACAGAGGTGCTGCTATGGCAGCATGTGAGGTAGCTTGGTTGAGAAAGCTACTTGCAGATTTGGGTCTATCAGTGGATAGACAAGTTGTCATTTTCTATGACAACATTAGCAACAGTATACAGTTGGCCAGGAACCTAGTTTTTCATGCTCGCACGAAGCACATAGAGGTCCACTACTATTTTGTCAGAGAGAAGGTTTTGGCAGGAGACGTTGACCTTGTTTATATCAATACACAGGATCAGGTTATTGGGTACAGAGAAGCTCCACAAATTTAGGGCTTCGCTTGGTGTACATGAGATGGAGTTGAGCTCAAGGAGGAGTGTTGAGATATCAAGCTCATCTAGTGAGGCGGTGGACACTGATGACCCACCTAGGAGATAGGCCCCACACTTACACCATTGGCATGGTTGGTGAGATCATGGGTGATATGCAGCCAGTGGGATGACAGGCTGTGTGACACACTATAGAGAACCCTAGTATGTATTTGGTTGAGTACCATTTCATATTATGCACTCTTATCTTTGTATATGGTGTGTTGAGTGTTGAGTGAAGAAGAAGATTTTCAGCCTCTCACCTTGTGTGTTCTCTTTTAGGGTTTTGTGAGTGTGTGTGTGTGCTTGCAAGAGCTCAAGCTCTCTTCTCCCCTCTGCATCTTTTCATGACATGTAAGCATGTTCATGAAAAGCACTGCTGCACATTGGTGGCTTACTAAGAAGCTCTCCCCAAATCCTATTAGAACATGGGAAGAGTTTAAGCAAAAGTTTTATGCATAGTTCTTACCTCCCAATGCATTAAATGAGATCATAATGAAGTGGGATTAAGGGAAACAAAATGAAGGAAAAATATGTGCATAAGTTTTGGAAAGTACTTTTGTACCTGTCTCCATTTATGCATGCTCCAGAGGTGAAAACAAAGAGAAAATTTCAATCGGGATTACAACCAATGTACAAAGTGGGATTGGAAATTTATCTTGATTACACCTTAGAACCACTAATCACAATCGCCACACTACCACTGAGCAATTGGATCTTAAGGTAAACCGATCTCACAAGGTTGACCCCTCATTCTAGGGCAAAGAGAGGGTTGTCCCAAACCTGTAAACTAGTAGACAATCGCCTAAAAGGGACCAAAACCAAGCTAAAAATGATCCAAAATCTAAAAATAAGCTTGCTAAGAAGCGTACCTACAAATTGGCAAAAAACTATGGTTTTATTGATGTGACTAGAAAGAGGGAAAATGCTTCACTTGTGGAAGCAATGAGCATATTACAAAAGCATGCTAAAACATGCAGAAGTGTGAAAACATGAATGCAGAAGAGCCCAATGTGTATATGGTTTCCCAATGTGCGGGGGAATACACCACATTATGGCAAAGACAGGGTTGTCTACAAACTTGGGAACGGCTTAAGGATCAGCCATCTTTTTTTATGTTTGATGATTGTGCAACTGAGAACTTTATGTCCACACAAATGGTAGCTACTTTAAGTATTGAAGTAGAGTCCATGGTCCTCGAATAGAAGCAAGGGCTACCTTTGTTGGTAAAGAAGTGCAGGTTATGCTGATCATTAGCAAGTTGTGCATACACATTTAAGGCTATTTGAATCGTGAAAACTTTCTTGTAGCACCTTTGAATGGTTGTGATGTATTGCTTGGTAATCCCTGGCACACACGCATTAATCTTCACAAGGCTTACAAGACCAACAAGATCACCTTCATGCATAGAGGCCGAGAGCATGTGATTGATGGAGGCGAAGAGGGTGATACTATCCCCATTGTCTCTCATATACAAATGAAGAAAGTAATAAAAAAGAGAGCTTCGACGTACTTGATATTTGTAAGGGATCATGTTGAAGAAACTAGTGTAAACACCCTTAGTAATGATAGGGTGAAATCTTTGAAAGAGTACAATAATTGTTTTGTTAAAGAGTTACCAAATGAGTTGCCACCACTCTTATGTCTGGAAGAGCATCGCATTGATCTTGTGTGCTACGTAGCTCACCGCTTAATAGGCCAGCCTATCATGTGAGTGCATCACAAAGAAAGATCATGAAACATGTAAATAAGCTTTTTGAGAAGGGTTTGGTTCAGCTGATCTCTTTGCCATATTGTTCACCTACCCTCTTGGTTATTAAAAAGGATGGATATTTTCCTATGTGTGTTGATTACAAAGCCTTAACAACAAGCTCACCATCAAGAATCTATTTTTAATTCCATGCATAGGTGACATCCTTGACAAATTGGATAGAATGGCATGTTTTAGCCTAATTGATCTCAAGAGTGAGTACCGTTGAGTACGTGTGGTGCCCAAGGATGTACATAATACTGCTTTTAGGACAGCATTTGGGCTTCATGAGTGTCTTGTTATGCCTTATGGTCTTATGAATGTTCTGGTAGCCACATTCAGTAGATTGATGAATGATCGTATTTTTCGGGTACAAGAAATTTACAGGTGTCTTCTTTGATAACATCCTAGCCTTCTCGAAGACTGAAGAAGAGCATAGTGCTCATTTGGCCATTGTTTTTGAAGAAGTCCGTAACCATAAACTCTTCATAAAGGAAAAGAAGAGTGACTTTTTATTGTCAAAGATACACTATCTTGGGCATATTATATCCAAAGACAGAGTGCGGATGGATCCTATAAAGATTTATACAATTCAAAACTGGCTTAAATTGAAATCGGTGCATGAGATCCATAGTTTCCTGGGGCTATGCTCTTACTACCATAGGTTCATTAGAACTTTGCATGGATTCCTTCTCCTTTGTATGACTTAACAAAGAAGAAGGCTATATTTAAATGGATTGATGTTGAGAGAGGTGCATTCCTCAAATGAAAGATGTAACTACACATGGTCCAATGTTGATCATTCTGGATTCACAAAAGCCATTCAGTGTGGAATGTGTGATGCATCTGGAATTTGCTTAAAATGTTGTCCTAAATCATTGAGATGTGCTATGGCTATATAGATTGCATGATGCAATTGATTTCACAGAGTGAAGATAGATCACCAGAGGATGGCCAACTTCCTCTCCATGTTTCATTTTCAAATGTTGTACACCCCAGGAAAGAAGAATGTAGAGGCAGATGCATTATCACAAAAGTCGTATGTAGCACCTATCTCGGTTGCCTCTCATGGGGACTTGTTTGCCATGTGTGATTTGTACCATATGGATACTGATTTTACCACTATTTGGGTTGATTTGTTGGATGGTCATGCACATGCCTCATTTGTGATTAAACGGGGTTACCTTATGAAATATAATTGCCTATGTGTGGTGTTTAACATGAGGCAAAAGGTTTTGGATGAGTGCCATGCTCCTCCATATGCTGATCATAGAGGCATAATGCCTACTACGGACATGATTGAGCGGTATTTCTTTTGGCCAAGTATGCGAAAGGACATAGAAGTACATGTACATGCATGTATCACCTATCAAAGGGTAAAACTCGATAGGGAAAAGGCACCAAGCCTACTTAAGCAAAATTTTTGATTCCCACGCATCCATGGGAAAGAATTACAATGGATTTACCATGACCCAATAGGGTAATGATGCTATTTGGACAATTGTGGACAGGTTTAGAAAGCAAGCTCACTTCTTACTAGTCAAGAGAAGACCATCAAAGCTGAGCATATGGTTAAGATATATCTTGCATAAGTGTTCACACATCTTGCATAAGTGTTCACACATCATGCAATGCCGACGTCCATTATAGGGGATAGAAATCCCAGAACTACAAGTCTCCTTTGGTGGGCCTTGTTCGACTTCTACTCCGCAAACGAATGGGCAAAGTGAGGCTGCAAATTCAGTCGTGTTGGACCTCTTGAAATGTTATGTGGTACATCAAAAGTCTTTTTGGGAGAAGTACTTACCCCTTGTGGAATTTGCATACAACAACACGCTGCTTGCATCTATGGGAAATTCCATGTTTGAGATTGCTCATGGTGGTTTTCCACCCATCCTTCGCATAAAGGATGAGATATTTGCAGATGATGAGTATGTAAGAGACATGGATATTGTCTTTCCTTAGGTGCAGACAGCCATTGCAAGGTGGTACAAGACAAACATAAAAGGGCTATGCTGATAAGCATAGAAGTATTGTTGAAATTTAAGAAAGTAAGACTGAGAATAAATCATGGCAAAGAGGGTGCATACCTACACTCACAACCAGGTACTATAAGCCTTTTCGAGTGATCAAGAAGATCAATGAAGTGGCTTTCAGGTTGGCATTGCCTAGTCATTGGCATATACACAATACTTTTCATGTGGGTCTCCTTTGCAAGTATGTAGGGCCAGAGCCTAGTGAATCAGTCATGGAGGATCCACCAGAAGTGGGTGAGCTTAAGGAGATTTCATAGCCAAAACAGATTGTGTATCATAAGGACACAAGAATTATGGAGGCAAACTTATTAATCATTTCCTTCTAAAGTTCCAAAACTATCTTCCCATTGATGCTAAATGAGTAGATGAAGCGTTCTTTAGAGATTTTCCATACTTTCTTTAGACGTGTTCATGCTTAGAAGGTCATGTTTAGGATTAGATGTTATGCTTGCACTTGTGTCTATGTGTATATGCCTAGGATATCTTGTGGCTTGGCTTTCCACTGTGACTTGTACCTATGTATACATGCTTGGAAATACCTAGAGGATTGGAATTTTGTTGGGACTCATGCCTATGTATACATGCCCAAAAATGCCTAGAGGATTGGATTTTCACTAGGACTTGCACCTGTATGTACTTGCTCGGAAATGCCTAGAGGATTGGTTTCCATGGGTCTAGTATCTTGTGTACTTATCCCAAAAAAAGTCCCTTGGGTATAGTCTCATGAATAGGGATTGTCCGTACCAATGTTGCATTGCATAGCATCTTTATGTGCTTGCCTACAAATTGCATTTGCATGTTGTTTTCATGCTTGCATGACCAATGTGTAGTTCTAGAGATGCCTACCTGTGAACTGTACGTGTGAAATTGTCTATGGTTATGTTGCATGTTATCTATTAGGACTTAATGTTAATTTATAAGTTAATGTATTCACACTTTAATAAGTTTTGGGCAACCAAAAGCGACCAGCCCTTATGTACAAACTCACTAAAGCCCTGAAACAGTCATAACTCAATATCCAAGTGCCTAAGCCTTATCCCTTTGTCCAAAGTAAGTATCTAGCCATGTGTCACCTCCACCTTGCACTCCTTTGCACTTACCTTTTGTGGGGTCGACACCTCTCTCCCTCTCTCTCCTCCCTTCTCAAAAGTGGGTGCCTACTTCAAGATAGCTAAATGGGTATATTTTCTACACTTCTTCTCTTCCAACTCTATATCCAAGCTTGGTAGAGAGTTTCTCAAGCATCCAAGATTTCTTTTGCGTCATATTCTTCCTCTTAGTCACTCCCAATGGCTCAAATTAAGCAAAACAATCTATGTATTTGTTGTAATTTCTAGTCTTTTCGTTGAAAACCCTATTTTTCAGCCATCCTTTCTTAAGTAGAACCATGGAGGAAGCTTTCTGAGGTCCCCTGCACTTGCTTGAAGACTTTTATTTGTGAAGGATCATGATAAATTGAAGATTTTAGCCTTCAAGGTGCTTCCATTGTGAAGACTTCTGCTGTCATCGAGTCTAGTTGCAATTGGTAAGCTCATATGACGAATTATGATAACAAGTAGCAAGAGGGAAGGATAGGACTCCGTTTTCACATACCCTATGTAGTGTTTTCTTGTCCTAGGTGCTCTCCTGTTATGTTAAAATTATGGTACTATATGTTTATAATCTTTAGCAAGTGCATAAAAGTGCATGTAAGAGAGTCATTCATCATCACTCATCATCATTAATTACTCTATACAAGTTCTATTTTGTGTCTAGAGATTTCTATTTTGTGCATGTAAGAGAGTCATTCATCATCACTCATCATCATTAATTACTCTATACAAGTTCTATTTTGTGTCTAGAGATTTCTACAACACAAATAAATTTAGTTTGGTGTGATTTATTCTATTTTATGAGTAATTAAGTGTATCAATTTTTTCATGTTTTAGAGGTGGGCCTATGAGTGTGTGGGTTCCACAAATATTTGTAATGAGGAGGCGATAGAGGAAAACATGGCTCCCCATACACATTAAGGCATCTAAATTATGAGTGTTTTCCTATTTTTAACTTTTTAATATGCTTGTAATTTATTTTATGATGTATTCGCATGTTGATATTCATCATAACTTTATGTAATTTATAATCTCTTTTGTTATGTATTCGTGTGTTGACATTCATTGTATCTTTATGTAAATAGTAAAAAGACTTTTGGAATCTAGATTATAATTTGTGCATCACTCCTTTTTGTTACGACTCTTAAGACTTGAGTGTTTCTTTTTTAAGTTAAGTTTACAACTTCATTGTAAAATGTTTCTACACTTCTCACTTTGGCCCCCCACCTTAATTTTAAACACAATATCCCCCCCGGGTTCCCCCCATGCTTACGCTACGTTTTCCCTTTTCAACCAACGCTAATTTGAAATTCTAGTTTTTCTATTTTCTCATTTCTCGTAGCTATGGTTTGACATAAACTCTACTTGATTATGTAAAAGAGCTCCAAGGAGGGATATAAGCCTATCGCCAAGTTCTAAGATTAAATAGGCCAAAGAGATTGAAGCTAGGGGGAAAAGATCCCAAAGTGTGCAGTTGGAGAGTTATATTGGTGTTCAAATATTTGGAGTTCAATCTAAGCACAAGAGTTAGTGTGGTAGCCTTGCCCCAAGATTTGGACAATCTAAGAATATTTAGGTGCATTAGTTCTAGACAATGAGAAATTTCTCCCAAAATGAGATCTAGGCGATTTTGCTACAAGCTACACATCTCTAGTGTTTAACCTCCTTTTAACACTAGCTCAAGAGCTAGTGCGCAAGTCCAAATAATCCCCCAAATATGAATCGCACCCAGTTTTGAACTTGTGCAAAACCATATGATTCAAAAACATTATAATAGACTAAGTCTATTGGATTTAATCAATCTACCAGTTGTAAACTTATGTTAGAAATTGGGATTGCACTTGTACACTTGCTCTTGTCATGGGTTGATAATAAATCAATACAATTCTAGATCTCTATAGGCTCACTTTCTCCTTATGCTTATGGCTTTTAGGCATAATCAAATCTAACGAGTCATGAACTTATGTACAAAACATGGGATTGTTATTGAACTATTACACACGTTTAAACATGTCTAAAAACGTTAAGTTTACTTTTATTTAGAACTATTCATAGTAGTGAATAAATAATGGTAATATAATATGACTACACGAAGAGGTTCATTTACAAATTTCTAGCATAAAGACGAGGGAAGACAAGTTCACCTACACCATTTTAGTGCAACTCCCACGTGTAACGGTTGTCGAGCATCGTTTCATATTCCCAACACTTCTTTACCTTGGGTAGCCTAGGAAAGCAAGCAGCCAGAGCAAGCCACGCGGCAAGCACCGGTAAAAACCACGCGGTAAGGGAAAAAAAGAGAGAGAGCTATGTGGCACCACGTGTAGCCTGGCACTCTTTTTTTTTTCCAGCCCAAAAAATGATTTTCTCTGGCTGCTGCAAAGTATGGTAAAAAAACGTTTACACACTACACTCTATGTACGCCCGCTCTTTATTGCTTGCCCACACACACTTTCTCCAGATTTCTCCCAAGCTTCACACACACGTTGACTTCTCCAAATCCACGCACACGCTACGTGTCTCCCTCTCTTTTACTTGCAGATCGTAGCACACATACACTTCAAAAAACCTGGACTGGGCAACTAGCTGAAGTGTTTAGCAAGAGACTTGGGTCAGGTGGTTTTGGTTGAGTGTATGAAGTTAGGGCAACAGTGAAGAAGCTAGAGGGTGCAAGGTAACTCTAGAAGGAGTTTCATGTAGAAGCAGCTGCCCGTGGGAGCAGGCCATCTCAACCTGGGTTTTGCACACAAAGATCGTAGTGCCTCTTGGTATATGACCATGTCGCCCATGGCTCTCTTGACACATGGCTCTTCTCAGATTCCACGTTCTTGAACGGTCCGACCCAGTACAGTATAGCTCTTGACACAGCAAGAGGCATCATCACGCAGAGCAGAGACGGTATTTTCATTTTCCTCCCTTTGTTAAGAGCCGTGTTTTATTTTTGAACAAAGTAATGGCCATTTTCAACACTCAAGGTGTATCTTTGGGCTACTTTCGATAACAAAAGTATTATTTTACTTTCGATAACAAAAGTATTATTTTGGAAATGGGGAATCGTTCCTTATGGTTATTATTTTTTGGGGAGAAGTGTGCCAACTCTCCACCATACTTTATGTATGGTTTTTTATTCCAATCACATTTTTCTCACTCCCATAAATAAACACAAAAGTCTTATGACTTGAGTAATGAAATAAAAGTCAGATTCAATTGTGGTAATTGAATTTGTAATTTTCTATCTTATGAGATACTTAAGACTCGACAACAACAGGCATTGCTTTAGCATCCCCTATAAGTATGCTTTCAAATTCTGCACAATCCATTGAAGTTGCAATGATAAGGACGCTGCTCCCATGGCTTACAAGAAGCGAGGTAGCTGCCACAAGGGTCAACTCCTCATATGAAGCTGAGACAAGTCAATCGAGTTCACCATCAAGATAATAAGGTAATAAATGACATATACAGAGTGTCCTCTCTCTTGTGAAGAAACAAGGGACTTTTTGGATATTTTATATTTTATATTTTAGGGGTTTTTTTTGTCTTGGCTACTGGCCTACACCTTTATGGTGACCGACCAACACCCCCCCTTCACTATATATAGCATTGCCTATACCTCATCATTCATGTACCACTTCATCGCCATATCAGGTACCATCTGGCCGCCTACAAGCAGAGGCTCATATCTGTGTTTTCCTCTACTGGTCCAAGCCGCCTTCTACAAGGCTCACATCAGCCAACATCAGGTTGTTTCTTGGCGCTAACATCAGGGCTTCTTCTGCTCCACATCTGTGTTTTACTTCAGCACATGTCAGCGCCTATATCAGAGCATACATCAACGTTTATACATCATCGCTCTTCAGCAATCATTTGCGTTTTGTTGTAGCATACATCAGTCCACATCTGCACTTACATCACGCTAACGTCAAGGTTTATCAGCGTTTATCTCAGCCTTCTTCAGCGCATACATCAGGGCTCACATCCATGCTTACCTTCAGCATATCTTATGCGTCTTGGCACAGCCCTTGGGACAGCAACCCTCTCTGTTACACATCGGGATAGCAGTCCTCTCTGCTACATCGGGACAACAACCCTCTCTGCTACACATCGCGATGGCAGCCCTCTCTGCTACACATCGAGACGGCAGTCCTCTCTGCTACATTGGGATAGCAACCCTCTCTGCTACTTCGGGACGACAGCCCTCTCTGCTACATCGGGATGACAGCCCTCTCTGCTTTAGGTACGCATGTCACCAAATCTTGCACCACTCGAGATGGAGCCCTCTTTGCTGCAGGTATGCAACACCTGTGTCATCAGAGACTACACCACCATCATCGTCATCGACGTTACCTTTTTTCACTGCCACTATCACCTCGGAGTGCTTTGCCTCACATCGACACAAGCCTTTGTCAACATCGACTGCGCTTCGTTTTCTCTGCTTCAGCACTGGTCTTCTTTCTGCTCAGAGTCACCTCTCATATGAGAGCTCTTGTACATATCTGCACTCACCCTTTTATATATATTCACTCACATATTTCATGCTGTGTGGTTTGACTCTGATCTCTCGTATATCTAGTCCTTCCGTCCTTTTGCCGTCACATCTCTCTCTCTCTCTCTCTCTCTCTCTCTCTCTCTCTCTCTCTCTCTCTCTGTGTGTGTGTGTGTGTGTGTGTGTGTGTGTGATTATCTTTCAGCTAAGAACAAGACACGTGGCATCTTCACATTTTAGAGTCTGACAAAGGCACCATTCAGATCTAGGGCCAAATCCAGGTCTCTAACATGACCGAGGTGGCTAGTGTGGGTGGCACTTCCAGCTTTTGAGGAGCCCAGGTTACCTCCTCGTCTCCCTTGTCAAGATTGTTGATCCTTTTTTGAGTCTTCTCTCATGTGCTTCACTTTCTCTATGGCTGACATTTATTTGTTTGGAGACCTTGGGCAGCCTAAGCTATTTGCAAAAAAGCAAGCGACTACATAGGCCACGTGGCAGGCTACCAAGGCGTATATATATAAGCCATGTGGCACTGAATATAACAGAAAATAAATCGCATGCTTTATTAGATAGTGAAGCCGTGAAGGTAGAAAAAAAGTGCAAGCACACGATGCGGAGAAAAAAGCAAGCACATGCCATGAGGGCCACTCTCCGGATGCAATGACCTTTGCTTGCATCAAGAAAGCTTGTGGGCAGCATAAGGGCAGCTAACAAAGAGAAACAAATTCATGATAAGATTGCTAGATAAGTGTTGTTTGAAAATGATATGGTGCTTGGCAAGACTATGCTTAATGTGTATACCAATTGTGGAGCTCTCGTCTAAAGCACCACACTTGGCGATGTTATACATATCTTGCAAAATCGGTGCACTCCAAGAGATAACATCCTGAGAAAGAAGCTCCTCAAAGCATGCCCACTTTCAGCTTAGCTATATAATTAAGCTGTCCTGATAGCCACTTGTACGAGAATCTTTGCTTGCATCTTAATTTTGTTCATGATTTGAATGTTTTTTTTACAGATTGCGGCTTTGGTTTTATGAGGTCAAAGATAACTCGTGTGTGGTAGCAGTTATAGCTCTACATTAATCAGCGATCATGAAACAATATCACACGAGACATATCGCATCTTTAACTTCACTATCGCAAGACTAATAAAGATATTCCTAATTTTCTCACTTTTATATTTGAACAAACTAATAACCACTTTCAACATTGAGGAAAGGGCATATTCCCTTATGTTTATAAAATTTTGGGAAGGACTCTAATGTGAACCCAATTCTAACATTAACAAGATCTACCACTATTGTCTTACATATCAAGGAGTCACTAAAGGGTCATACATTCAAGATATGAAGCAATAATGTCCAAAGCTACAACTTGGACGGGCGCTCGTAATAGTATAACAAAGTATTTATGGCGATTCCCATTTCAAGAGCGTGTGGTAGCAAGTTAGGATGAAGTCCTAAGTGATGTACTTCATGGATATATTATGAGAGTAGTCATTAATAACATTAGGCCTCTTACGAGCCTAAAGTGTCCAATTGGCCACAATTTAAGTGAGTGTGAACACTTATGGCCATGTATATAAGTGAATCTCTCATAATACAATATACTCTTCCATTGTGGAATTAAGTCTTGCTCTTGTTAATCCTCTTGCTAATCTCTCTCCCTAATGCATGTTAGTAAGTGTGTGTGAGTGAAGTGAGATGAGAGGAGGGATAAGGACCCATAGTGTAACGCAGCGGTGTGACAATGTTCGCGGGAGACACGGTGGAATTACTTCTCAAGGAGTTATAGAGCTTGGAGACCTCAAGGGTTATGAGCTAGGCCATTGGAAAGATCCTCTCACGACTTGCGGTTCACCAGGTAATCTCTTTGTGTTTCAAGGAGGGTTAAGGTTAGCCATAACATTTTTGGTGCCGTTGTCGGGGAGCCACTTTCCCTTGGCTTTTTATTCATTTTTCCTCTAATCTATGCATTACCTATTGTCCTTTATCTTGATTAATGGTTTTCCATGAAGAAGATTAGGATTTGATGGTGATTTGTGTGTGATTTGGTGTAGAATAGCTCTCTTTTTTGTTTTTAAAAAGAATGCTTTTTGCTTAATTTTAAATTAATTTGTTATTTTTATGGTTTTTCATGTTCTTAGGGCTTGCACATAGTTTGTATTAGGCTTACTTTGCATCCATTGCATCAAACAATGGCTTAGTTTGCATTCATTGCATCAAATAATGCAATAGAATGCAATTTTTAATGAATGTTAGCTCTCTTTAATGAATGTTAGCTTTCTTTAATGTTAAACATAGAACTAAGATCATTAATTTTAGTTTAATTGTGTATTTGTTGTTGAAATTGTTTGGATTAGAGTGTTAGCAAGCATTAGGAGTAGCTTAATCTTTTAAAAAAATTAAAATCATCAAAAAATCTTTGAATTTACCTAATTTCTCTTAATGGATTGGTTTTTGTCATTAAGGATAAGTAATCTTGTTCAAGAGACAAAAAAATTTTAAAATGTGTTAATTGGAATCTAAATTGATCATATGAGTAGTCAAAATTGGTATTTTTGAGTGTTTTGAGAGGATCTAGATGCATCAAAACATCTAATTACATTAATTTTTTTATTAATTGAAAAAATTTGACTCTCTGTTTAATTTTGTCTTAAAAGAGGAGACCATAATTAAGAGTCTAATTAATTCTTTATTTTAGATTAATTTACACATTTGTTAATGCACAAAGATTAACATTCTCTTGTTCTATCGAGTGATGTGCTCAATTGTATAAATTAATTAAAGATTAATAGTTAATTAGAGTCTTTGATTAATGTAAAAGAGAAAAAGATTAGTAAAAAGATTAATCTTAGATTAATTTTTAATTACTTTTTTACATAACTCACTAAAGCAATGAGCATTCAATAAGTAAATGCTCATGAGTTATCAAAATTTTCATTTTGGGGGTCATTTATGAAGGATGTAAGGGGTGTCATTAAAAGGTTGACTTTTTTGATTCACTTATGTTTTTGGAAAAATGCCATATCTCTTTCATTTTAAATTTAAAAAATATCTCTCCCAAAAAGAAAAATTCGTATTTGCCACTAGACAAAAAAAATAAGTTAAATTTTTTGTGAAGTCCGATTCATGGCGTCAACCATTTTCTGTAACTTCACAGCTTAAGGGTTAACGCCCTCAAAGACAGCACCTAAAAAAAAGTCGAATTTAATATTTTCGTGAAGTTCGGTTCACGGCGTGAACCATTTTCTATAACTTCACGGTCTAAGAGTTCATGCCCTCAGAAATCGCAAAAAAAAAACAACGAATTTAACCTTTTCGTGAAATCCGGTTTACAACATGAACTAATAAGAGTTCACGTTGTGAGACCGTTCACACGATTTAAAAAAAATAAATTTAACCTTTTCGTGAAATCCGGTTCATGCGACGTGAGCCGATAAGGGTTCACGGCATGAGACCCTTCGTTCATGCGATCAATTTTTTTTAAAATCCATCAATTAAAAAAATCAAAATTTATTAAATCCGTGAAGTCCGCTTCACGGTATAAAAAGGGAGTCCGTCAGCCAAAAACACACTCTAGAAAACATCCCTGTTTGGAGACCCGTATCTCCTAAACCGTATATCCGATGAAAGCGCTCTAAGGCTCATTGAAAAGCTGACATCGAGCTCTTCGAATTTGGACTCGGCCATCCGAAGTCAAAATCGATCATTTTTTTCCCGACGAGTAACCTTAAAATTTGACCCAAAAATCGAGACAAAAAACAGCCCAAAACCACGAAAAATCATAAAAAACAGCGCGAAAACGACGACGAACCATATTCAAGCTACTTTTTGAGGGTCTAAACGATAAAATCACGGATGATTTAGGGAAACAAAGTTGTAGTAGTCCAAAAATACTATAACTCTCTCATATAGAGTTTTTCAAAATTCCTTTCTCAAAAACGTGTTGTGATTCAGAGAAAAAAATTTTAAATTTTTTTTTTCGTCTTGAGATGGTGATGGAAAATAAGTTTTAGGACCTCCTCTTCCATTTAGGAAGTTACTAGCATACACTTTTTTTGGAAAATTATCTCAGATTCGCTTGCGTATGTAGCACCTAAGCTAATTAGGGCGAACGAATACCCGTTTCACCCAACGAAGAGAACATCGAGCCTTTGGAGGCTATAACGGGCTGTGAGAGAATATAAAAAGCACAAAACAAACCTGTGTTTGCTCATTAAGGAGCATTTAGGCACTCCGACATGGCCACGAAAGAGGGATTACTAGGGATCACACAAGGACTCAACCTAATGGCTGATATCTTCGAGCCATTAAGATCTATGCCACAAATGCACCTCCCAATACCATTGGCTATGCCTATAACAAGCATGTCATCGGGTTTTACACCCCCTATCACTTCGATCCCACCGGGCTTTGGTCCCTTACCTAACATTCCCACAAATCCTATAGGTACCAACCCTTTTCTGAATGCCCACACCCTAGACATACTAACTAGTCTAGGAAGGGGGGTAGCCCAAGGACTCAATGAGTCTCTCCCAAACAACAAAAGCACTCACGGCCTCATTGACACATACAAAAATACGACCGTATAAATTTTTAAAATTATGGGCAAATACGATGGAACAACAGACAATTCAAATATTTGAACAGAGATGTGAAGCCTTTGGAAATCCTAACTACCCCACTAAGGTACATGCATTGAACATATGCTTAGAGGGAAAAGCTAGTCGATGGTTCATCACCTTAATGCTAGCGATCAAGATCAACTTTAAAACCTTGAAATTAGCCTTTCTACGTGGCTTTTTCAGACAAGGTAATCGGTGGAGTGTAGCAACAGAACTCTATTCAATTGAGCGTCAACCAAATGAATCCATTAGAGATTTTATCCTTCGGATAAAACTCTTAGACTCACGATGTAAGTCATGGAAAAAATTAAATGATATTCAATTGAAGAGATGTTTCATGATGGGCTTGAAGAATAACAGCTTACATAACTTGATCATTGTATCCAATCCGGAAACATTCGATCAATGTTGTAAAAAAGCAATACGTTTAGATGACAATATGCTGGAAGATGATCATGCTACGAGGTATTCCTCATCTAAACCAAGTGAAGCAATGGCTAAAGAAAGATCGATCTCGAAATTGTCATTCCCTGAATTCTATGCAACCTTGCTTAAAACCTTACAACCAACATCTCTAAGAGAGTGAGATCCTTCAAAACCAAACATCCTTAATGCCTCTAAAAGTGAAGAACGAAATGCCTTGTGTTGAGTGCAATCACTACGACCATCCCAATCCTCACTGTGCATACAAGGCACCTGTTCTTCTATACTACATATATTATAAAACCTTTGACCATGATACTAAAAAGTGTCCCACTTCATCCACAATTGACTCAAAACCTCCATCTCCCATGCAACAAACAAAAACAGTCCAAAGGGTAGAAACTACTCAGAATGCAGTTAATCGAACACTCTAATGTTTCTATAGTCGTGGACCTCACAAGGTGACAGACTACACAGTTTAGAATACTTCCATGCCCATAGTCACTGGACACTTTGCAACCCATGTGTGAACGATGTGGCATTGATCACATGTTCCAAGATTTCCCAAGAAGAGTTGCTTCAATGCAACTTGCCTCACAAAATATAACTCTTAACATCTTAAGTATACAAAACGGGCAATTGTCCACAGTACCCTTGAATGTGCTTACACGCTTATAAGCCAAGGCACGAGAAACAATAAAAAAGAACGCAAAAGATAGTACCTCAACATGGGTAGAAGAACATGCTTTAAAGCAGAACCCAAAAGAAAAAGCAAAACCTTCTAAACCCAAGAAAAACAAGGAACAATCAAACTATCGAAACCAAGGTTGAAGTAAAGGATAGGGAAAAGGAGCTTGTGGAGGATATAAACCCAAAAGGAGACATAAATCCAATAGAGCCAAAAGCTACACATGATGCAAAAGCATCCACATCAAAGACCACTACACAAACCACAAAACCCATATATGCGACACATTGTACAAAATCCCAAAAGAAAATTCGATCTTGTCGCGTGGGTAAACATAATGAAAAATTGACAAACCAAAGAAAGTCAAAAAATGAAACAAGTTCTAGTACGTTACTAAGCGAGGATGAAACAAGTTTTTTGACTCTTCACTCAGTGCACCACATAGACTAATCAAGAAATAAGAACACACCCAACCACCCCAAATGGATAATAATGATCACATGATATATACGGATCGCAAAAAGCAAGCTCAAGAAACCATGCTTAGCTCGGTTGAATACCTTACAGGGTCATCGGTTGTGATTAAGCCTCATAATGCCAATCCTAAAAAAGCAAGCTCAAGAAACCATGCTTAGCTCGGTTGAATACCTTACAAGGTCATCGGTTGTGATTAAGCCTCATAATGCCAATCCTAAAAAAGCAACCAAAATACAAAGCCCAGAGCAGTATCGCTTCCCCTTTCAAGAGAGGAAGACATACTCTCTACAGAAGAGTCATTTGAGACGGATTGCATAAACTATATGCTTGAGAAAGCATATGAGTAATTCAAAAATTCCCTTGCAAGATTAAAATAGTCCCTCAAAACCTCATTTGGAGGAATACTCTTCTCTCATGGGGTGAAGCCAATATAACATCCGCACTTGCACCTTTAAGGGCTCAACCTAAGTTATACCAAGACATAAAGAAGTCCATAGAATAGGACTGTGAGGATTCGCAAGTTTCTAAACAGACCTCGTTAAGAATTGACAGAGGGCCATGTGTGCCAGTGTACACATTGAGTACTCTTGAAAAAGTTGAGAGCCAAAAAGAGAATGAAAGTGAATGGGAATATGAAACAAAAACAAAAACATCCATGGTTCCTTTGGAAGATTCTATCATGGTATGGTTTGATTTCCCTATAGGCAATGATGTTAAGCGCAAACGTGCATTGATTAGCCCTCGAGCTAGTCATAACATCAGGACAATAGATACTTGGGTGTCATTGGGACAACTTAGACTCATCCCTACAGATAATAGTCTTGCAAGAGGAGCCAAAGGACAAAACATTGAAGTTCCAGGTTACTTTAGCTACACTACTCAAACTATCGGTGGAGATATGAAATTTTTATTCCATGTTATCCTAGATTCCCTTGAGTATGATGTCGTCCTTGGTGGAACTTGGATAGGTGAATCATTGTATTCAATAGATGAATCCATGCAAACAATCACCTTGCACACTCCTGCAGGCAATGTACAATTGCTATTATGGGGGGAAGAGGCCTTGGAGGAGCTGGAACTTCCAACATATCTTACTGAAAAGATCCCTAGGATTCTGGTTGGATTGAAAATTTCAAATAAAATCAAGCACAGCTTTATCCAACATAACACAATCTCATGACCCTCAAGCTATGGGATTTGTTAGGTCAACCAACACTCACGGCACATCCTAAAAGAATTCCCTTTACACAAGACTTGAACATGCCATGTTTGGGGTACTTTGAACATACAATGTATATTGAAACTAACTCCCTTACTTGTAAGTTTTCTGTGGTTGAGTATGTGTCGGAAGCAAATTTGATCTTAGGGCATAAATGGACTATTGCTGCCCAAGCAACACTGTGCTTTGCTAGTGATAGAGTCATCATGGTAGTCAACGACAAAAAGTTGACAATACCATACTACAAGGAAGAGGATCAAACTTTAATGGATTTCTATGATACTGAATGCAAAAGGTTACAAGCCTCTTCCACAAAAGCCCCTCTACGCAATGACCTACCATCTGCTTCAACAATCGACTCCATTAGAGTATCTACTTCTTCAACCCTATCCTCACCTACAAAGTTCGATGCCAAAATCTCGCAATCAACAGCTATTGTGAAGAAGTTCCCACAGCCCACCAACCAACTATCTCTAACAAACAAGGAACTCAAAGGAAAGGCCTCAGAGCCTATGCATCTTCATCGACAAACTTCACCAAAGGAGATAACCACATGCTTAAAGGTCTCGTCTCATCGATAGTCACTCCACAAGAGACTCTAGCCTCATCATCGTCAACAATTCCCATGAGTCTTAAACCTATAGCCTCAACGCCAACCAATTCAAGGAGGGCCTAAAACCTTCCACATCACCTCAAAAGAAAACTCCACCAAGACAACCACAATCAAGGTATCTTAATAGTATCAAGATGTGGGTGGAGAAGGAGCTACTTGTAGCTCAAGGCTACTATGAAGGTGCCATTCAAATTTTGGTACCTCAACAGTCAAAGCCTCTTCCTCAACGACGCAACACTCAGAGGCCAAGAAAAAAGAAAAGTACTCCACAACACCGTCCACAAAAGCCTATGCAAGTTCCTCAAGGAACTCACCAAGTCAACAAGTGTGGATACCAAAAAGATCACTACAAGCACAAGAGTACTACCAAAATACCAAAGCTTGGATTCCCAAGCATATCACAAAGTCCACTAAGCTTGCACAAAGAAGAAAGCCTCAACACCAAGCACATCGGCTACCAGTTTATAATGTTCATTAAAGATGGGTGCATGTGCATGTGCATGTGCACGTGCTTCAACAAGGATACTATGATTGTAATCCCATCATATGGTTGCCAAAATTAAATAACATGAAGAAAACCTCCCCACGGACTTCAACAGCTTCACCTAAAGTTCGACAAGAGTGGAGACCCAAGCAACACCAAGCAAGTCACTCAACCACTCTCATGAATTCAGCACACCTACACAAGAGCTTGTGTGTTCAAGCAACCCCAATGGTAACCAACGAGCAGTCTTATGTACTGCCTCGACAACATGTGGGCCAAAAATTCAAGAATCAATTCCCACGTCTGCAACAGAGACTTATGAGCGCATCAAAGATAAACCCACAATGCTCGTCACCCCTCTGGATGTGAAGCATAAGTGCACAAGAACCTATTGCTTGCATGTCGTGTCAAAAATCATCGGGGTCAGAACTACACTTTTAGGGGGTTTAGGACATTTCACAAAATAAACTTTCACGGCCTTCCAAAAAAAAGGTGCAATTTCACGGAATTCCATCTCACGGAATTACACTTCACGGAATTCCAGTTCATGGCCTGCACTTTCACGGAATTCCATCTCACGGCCTGCACTTTCACGGAATTCCATCTCACAGAATTCCTTTTCATGGAATTACCTCTCACGGAATTCCTTTTCACGAAAATCTAGTTCACGGCCTGCACTTTCACGGAAACACCATTTCACGAGATTAACTTTCACGGGTTTCAGTCATTTCACGGAATATTCCTTCAGGTTTCTCACGAATTCCAGTCTCACGGCTTAAGAACTTGTACTTTCCCGATTTAAGCCTTATAAAAACGGATTAAGCCATCTCACGCATTAACACTTTTCCCAACGATCTTCAATAGCCATTATATAATTGTTAAGCTTATTGCTTACTATTCTTTTGGCTAAATTAATATAACAGCTGCTCCATGAGTATATATCCATACTCATGCATAGGAGAACATTTGCACCAAAGCCTCACCATTGATAACTTCTAGGTACATCTCTGGATGGGGGGCCATGGTGGGCGAAAGTCTAGTCAATGGTACAACCCATCACCTGGAATTTTCCTTCAAATTACAAACCTCTCCAAACGACAAAACCATCTTCACAAATCAATGATCTTCAATCCTTAGTAAAGATATCTATATTAGCCTCGAAGTCAACGTAATTCTTTTAATCCTCACTAACACATGGCTACTTTAACACAGAGTAGTTCAATAAGAGTCTATGTGACTCAATTCTTGTACTTTATGTATATCTGCTTCATAAGAGCACACTTATATATATATATATATATATATATATATATATATATATATATATATATATATAAAGCACATGGACAAAAGAAAGCAAGAATAAGTCCTACTCCACAATATTTGACAAAAAACCTATCACATAAAGGGACATCATCAAAGGCCAATTTCTTCAAATAATGAATGTCACTTCAATGAATCAAATGAGGAACTGAGAATCACCATCTCATTCTGATGATTAAATCTAGATTCCTCTGGATCCTTCCCTCTCTTTTCTCCCATTATTAACATCTCTTAGCATCCCCACTAACACAAATCACATGTAACATTGCTTATGATTGCCAAAAACAAACTGAGCCAAAAAAAAAAGAGGCTCATACAAATATAAAAATGCAATCATTCGCAAAAAAACTCCATTTTCTACCCTGTTAGGAATTCCCAATAAACCACTAACCTTTTCATTTAGTAATTAGCTTTTCTTATTCCTTCCGGAGGGACAAAGACTAGTGATAACGTAAATGATGTACTTCATGGATATATTATGAGAGTAGCCATTGTAATAACATTAGGCCTCTTATGAGCCTAAAGTGCCCGACCGGCCACAATTTAAGTGAGTGTGAACACTTATGGCTATGCATATAAGTGAATATCTTTCATAATACAATATACTCTCCCATTGTGCAATTGAGTCTTGCTCTTGCTAATCCTCTTGTTAATCTCTCCCTAATGCATGCTAGTGAGTGTGTGTGAGTGAAGTGAGGTGAGAGGAGGGACGAGGACCCGTAGTGCAACGTGGCGGTGTGACAACGTTCGCGCGAGGCGTGGTGAAATTACTTCTCAAGGAGTCATAGAGATCTCCATCGATCATATGTGTAGGCGTGCAGTTCATCGATCATATGTGTAGGCGTGCAGTTCATCGATAAGTGGACGTGTCTCTAGCACCCTTTGGTAAGTATGTTTACAGATTCATATTTGTTCAATCACTTCAAGATATTTATAAGTAAAACTGCACGGTTGTATGTTTCTTAATTTTGAACTTTGCCTTTAAGATATGTTAATCAAAACCGCTAAACATTTGCTATAGGTAACATGGCAAACTGAAACTTGGGAAAGACACGCTTACAAAGAAGACGTGCTGTAAAAATTAGGACTTCAAGGAAAAGAAAACAATGTGAATACCAAACGTTTCCACGTGGTATAATGTGGAGATGTTATATGAGCAATGGTGCTTTGAGTATGATATTGTTACTGGCAACATTATACTATGTCCTGGATGCAACGCATGTTCATTTCTGAGAAGGCAGCATCGTACTGAAACTGAAAGTTGCATGACTAATGTGAAGCTAGCAAGTGCACTGTTACTAGATGCTACAGACAAATACGGTGTTAAAGCACACTAGTGTGCTTGCTTCAACTCCAAAAAGAATATGACTAGGTAAGCAAGTATAGTGCCCCTACTTTGAGATTGCATTCATCGGATGCTAACAGGCAACCAACTACATACGCAACTTCTTAGTATCATAGATGTGTAAATGAGCATCACTTCCATAACAAATGCCATGGCAAGAGGCATTCTAGAGAGAAGATGTATTATACTAGACAAGCCTCTTATCTATTGGTCGACTGATTTTGACAGACTCGCATATCAAAAGACCTAGCCTCCAGACTAGTTGCAAGCATACTTGCATACAATATAGTGAACAATCCAATTATAAAGAAGTCCAAGACACTTGGGCCTATGTGTACTTTTGCTAGACGTTGTAACTAACATCATCAAGAACCATGTACAAGATAACCCATTTTAGCTAGACAGAAGCGGAGACACATAGTGAACTATCATTGCTATAAAATTTAATAGAGCCTTGAAAGCAAAGAGTGTTTTGTATATCTGACAAACACGAGTTTTCTTCTATACAATTGTGTGATGCTGCAACACTAGTAGAGTGCACTGAAACATTTAAATATAATGACCTTTCTTTTACAACTGATCTAAATTTGCTGATATCACTCTTGAAACTGTTGTTTTCCCTTTTCTTTTTCCCTTTGGAAGTGGGAACTAGGAGATATCCATTTCAAGACTATATTAGAATGAGGATTGGAACTTGTTCTCGATCTTCACATTATACAAGTCGTACCTGCTAATGATGTACCAATTGAAGCAAGAAATATTGATTGTTACAAACAGTTTAAATAGCACGTTATTGCACCACGACATCAATACACAAGAGATTGAATAAGATAGCAAGTGATCAGGATGCTATGATCAGGATACAACTTACCAATGTCTTTGCCAGGCCCACCATCTTGGAATTAGAAAAATTTAAAAGACTTGATTGCCATGGTGGACATGTGGGGTCTCCCAGACTTATTTGTGACGTTCACAGCATGCGAGGTGATTGAAATGAAGTGGCAAGAGATAGCATCAATTGAGAATATAGTTCGTGAATTCAACCCAATTTTCACCTGGAAAGACTGCCCAGTTGAGTGCACTTTGCTATTTCACACACGGCTTCACAACTTCTTGAATGCAGACATACTTGAATGAAATAAACTTTTTGGCCGTGTAGAATATCACTTGATCAGATACAAGATACAAAACACAAGTTTTCTACATGCACATATCATTCTCTAGGTACATAAAACGATGGTTTTTTTCCCCGGCTTGTATATACGCCCATTATTTTAGGGCTAACTTATCTTTGTACATTGACACAATCTAATACATTGTGTGTTGTGTGCACTCTTGCTTCTTCTTCTCCAAGCTTTGTGTGCTTTTCTATAACCCTAATTCCAACAATTGGTATTAGAGCAGGCATCGGCTCCACTAGCACCCTCCGACTCACGTTCTCCGATTGAGGTGAGCTTTCACGAGCGCTTGCAGGTCCCTATACCCTGTAGATTAGCCCATAGGGCTGTGCGTTCTCAAAAATTGCATCTGAGATCGTTTCGAGCTCCGTTTTTGCATTACAAGTTCTGTATAGGTGTTTTCGTCATTTTGTGCAGAAATTTCGACAGTGCAGTTTTCTGCAAAATAGGCATACGTATTCTATTGTGGACTGTGCTACATAGCATGAGTTGTTTTCTGTTCAGTCTTTGCTTCATTTTACAGGTAGCTTTTGTATCAGTTTCAATCAGTGGCCGTGGCTGATAACAGCATGATGTCTGCTGATGACAAATTGGATGGAGACAGCAACTACCCACTTTATGCATACATGATGCAGCATGTTTTGGTTGCAAAAGGAGTGTGGAACATTGTGTAGGGTATGGATGTACGTCCAGGTTCTGTGGATGTAGGATCTGTTGAGGATGTTGCAGGTTCTAGCAGCTCTACTATTGCTGCTGTTTTACCCACTGCTGAACAAGCTCATTGGGATAGTAAAGATGCGCAGGCTCATGCCTTGATTGCACTTTCTATCAAACGTAACATCACTCCACATATTCATTCAGCTAAAACAGCAAAACAGGCTTGGGATATTCTAGCTGGTTTGTATGCAGGTCGTAAAACGAGGCAAGAATCTCTTATCTGCGTAAAGAGCTAGAATCGAAGATTATGCGGGAAGATGATGACATGAATGTTTTTCTTGCTGAGATTAAAGATATCAAAGAATAGTTGATTTCTGTAGGTGAGATTATTCCTGATCATTCTCTTGTGCACACTGTTCTTGATGCTTTACTTGAGTCATATCAGACTTTTGCTTCCACGTGGAGACTTGTTACTTGAGGATAGACCTGATGTCAAGTATGATACTTTAGTCAACAAGATCTCTTGCACAAGAAGCGCAGTCCAGGTAAAACAGGGCTAGGCAGCGTGCAGTTGATCAAACATTTGTTGCTGCCCAGAAGAGAAGAAGTGGTAAGGCAGCCCCTTCCACTGTTTCTTCTCCTATTAGTAGGTCTGCAACTTCTTCACCTTCCACAAGTAGCAACAATAGGTCTGAGAAGGCTCTTGATAAAGGCAAGAAAAAAATCAGGTGCAACTATTGTAAGGCAACTGATCATGTCATTAAGAATTGCCCTAAGCTAAAGGCTAAAGAGGCAAAGAAGAAAGAGTCAAATGCAGCCACAATAGCAGATGCTTCTACAAATGCAGATTCTGCAAATGTTGTGCACGATACAGAATGGGCATTTAGCGCGTAGTCAAATTTGTGGGTCACAGATATACTGTTCATGATTTGACTTTTGGTGATACGATTATTGCACATCTGTCACCTTGTTTCGTGGGCTGTATAGGCTCAATTCTTATGACAAGTGTGGAAGATTCAGCAAATGCAGTTTCTGATGAAAAGGCAATTTCAGATACAAACTATGGCATGCTCGTTTTGGTCATCTCAACTTTGATAGTTTGCTACGTTTGCAGAAATTTGATATGGTTGCTTCATTGCCCCCTCTTGAGGCACCATTGAAACATGTTTGTGAAGGCTGTATTTTGGGCAAAATGTAGTGTTCTGCGTTTCCAAAGGATGGTTCTGTGTGGGCCACTCGCAAATTGCAACTTGTACATAGTGATGTATGTGGGCCTATGCAAACTCCATCATTTGGTAAATACTTGTACTTCGTGACTTTCATTGATGATTACTCAAGGCATGCATGGGTATATCCACTGAAGGCAAAGTCTGAAGTGTTTTTATGTTTCAATGCTTATGGTTGAAAATGTATCCAATTGTAATGTGGGCACCCTCCATTCTGATCGAGGGAGGAAGTACATGTCTAAAGAGTTTGATGCATTTCGGGCTAGTAGTGGGATAAAACACCAATGTACAATGCCGTATACCCCTCAGCAAAATGGTGTTGCTGAGAGGAAAAATAGGTCACTTATGGAGATGGCACGATGTATGGTCAAGAGCCAAGCTTTGCCACATGCGTTTTGGCTTGAGGCTGTCATGTGTGCTGCATATGTACTCAATAGGTGTCCCACTAAGGCCTTGCAATCTGTTACTCCATACGAAGCTTGGCATGGCGGGAAGCCTTCTATTGATCACTTGCGTGTCTTTGGTTCCTTGCCCTATCCTTTAGTGCCTGTGCAACAACGTAGAAAATTGGATGACAAGGCTGTCAAATGCAGTTTTGTTGGTTACAGTGTTGAGAGCAAGGGTTACAGATTGTATCATCTGCAGTCAAAGCGTATCTTGATTAGTCGAGATGTTGTTTTTGTGGAAGATGCTGTGTAGCCTTTGTTATCATGTACCAAAGAGACAGGTGTGAGCTCACGGGATGTATTTGATACGTTGTTGCCTCTGTTAAAAGGTGGGAATTCAAATGTAAGTCCTAATGAGGTAAATATTCAGCCTATGCAGATTTCAAACGATATCATAGATCAGCCTATTTCTGATGCAGATTTACAGGATGCAATTTATGAGGATAGGGCAAAAAATGAGCAAGCTAGAGGTATGCCTAAATGGCTGGTGTAAACCTTGCGTGATAGTAAAATTGATGCACCTATTTCTAGTCGTACTCGTTCAGGTTTTTAGCATGCCTCTTATGCATCAAATTGTTATGCTTTGGCTGTATCTAGTATGTGTGAAGAGAAAGAACCTCTTTCATTTGATGAGGCACAAAAATCAAAAAATTGGTTGGCTGCAATGCAAAGTGAATATGATGCTATAATGAAGAATGGTACATGGTCTTTGTGTGATTTGCCTATTGGTAAAAAGGTGATTGAATGTAAGTGGATTTTTAAGTTGAAACGAAAGCCAGATGAAAGTGTTGATCGCCATAAGGCTAGACTTGTTGTTGCAAAGGGTTATGCTCATGAAAAGGGCATTGATTTTGATGAGACCTTTACTCCCACTTGTCGTAAGACTACCATTCGTAGCATTTGTGCATTGGTAGCTCATAATGGTTGGAATGTACATCAGTTGGACATAAAGACTGCGTTCTTAAATGGAGATTTGCATGAGGAGGTGTATGTATCGCAGCCTCGTGGTTTTGTTCAAAGAGGGCAAGAAAACAAAGTGTGCAGGTTGAAAAAAGCTTTGTATGGTTTAAAGCAAGCTCCACGAGCTTGGTATGAAAAGATACATGCATATTTGACTACACATGGTTTTCAGAATAGTCCAACAGAAAGCACTATGTATGTTAAACGTGTGGATGATATACATCTAATCATTGCTCTCCATGTTGATGACATGCTGCTCACAGGACCAAATGAAAGTCATATTGCTGATTTTAAGGTTGATTTGAATACCTCTTTTGAGATGTCAGATTTGGGGCATTTGCATCATTATTTGGGGATACAATTTAAGCAGTGTGATGGAGGTATTGCTTTGTGTCAGACAAAGTATATTGAGACATTGTTGCGGAGATTTGGCCTTGAAGACTGCAAGCCTATTGCTACTCCAATGGAGATAGGTTTGAAGTTGAGTCTTCATGATACTGGAGATCACTTTGATGTCACACTCTATCAGACAGCTGTTGGTTGCCTCATTTATGTATGCATTACGAGGCCGGACATTCAGTTTGCACTCACAGGTGAGCAGGTTTATGCATAGCCCAGGGTCTCAGCATTGGAAGGCAGTTAAACGCATCTTTCGCTACTTGAGTGGCACCATACATCTTGGGCTGTTTTATCCCAAGGGAGATCATTGCCGCCAGATTTACATGCTTTTTCGGACTCAGATTGGGCTGGTTGCTATGACACAAGAGTGTCCACAAGTGGTTTTTGTTTCATGCTCGATAGCTCATGCATATCTTGGTTGAGCAAGAAGCAACCTACTGTGGCCACTTCTAGTTGTGAAGCTGAGTACATGTGGCAGCTTTCACAGCTACGGTTGAGTGTGTGTGGCTCAGATGGCTTATGGTGGCTGACTTGGGTGTTGGACAGGAGTCTGCCATCTCTATCTACACTGACAGTCACAGCGCATTGGTAGTTCCGAGAAACCCAGTTTTTTATGCTCGCACAAAGCACATTGAGGTGCATCATCACTATGTCAGGGAGAGACTCTTAGCAGGAGAGATTAGCTTGGCATATGTGCCAACACACGACAACCTCACCGATCTTTTCACAAAGGCGCTTCCTCGTCGTGAGAAGTTTGAAGCTTTCCACAAAGCTTTGGGCTTGCTCCCCTTTGTGGACTGATCTACTTCGGGCATGGCACTTCCCCATACATGAGTGCCAGCTCTCGTTCACACCATCACTCCTAGGGGAGATTTGTTGCCATATATATAGGCAGTGATGTGTGTGAACACACTTAGGACCGCCGGGACACTTTTTCCCTCTTTAGCACGTTTTTTTCCCCCGGCTTGTATATATCCATTATTCTATCTATTTTCGAGCTTTTCCCCGCCTTCCTACGCTACCCAAATAAAAACACTAAGCACAACATCCTTCTCTTGAGACATTTCACATGTGTGTATGAGAGAGAGAGAGAGAGAGAGAGAGAGAAAGCGGGAGGGGAGGGTAGGGAAGAGGAGGGGGAAGGTATGCAGAATTCTACACATCCAAAAATGAAATTTCCTTGTATCCTTTGAAAGGAAAGGACTCGAGGAAGAAGAGAACACGAAGACAATACTAAGGAGATGCCAAACCATAAAAGGATTTGAAAAAAAAGAAATGGAAATTTTGCAAAGCCAAAAATGCCCTTTTAAAAAGCACGACAAATAAGTTGACTTGGGTTTGAGTTGTAAGTTCATAAGCCCTATACAATATATTAAGTTGTACTCCCACTTGATGACCTTGTGGAGCAGATTAATCCTCCAAATCAAGACAATTTTAATCAAAATCTTCTTTGGCTAAAATTTGTCATAAGATGCAAACCATCAAATACACAATTCTTAGAGATATTACATGAGAGATCAGAGAGCCCAACATGCCGAGAACAACTAAGTGCGCTCTTTTCTTAATTATGTTAGGACTTTACACACCATGTTACCGAGTTTTTAGGCATACAATCACTTAGGGCAAGTAAACTTTGTACGACACAAGGCCTTGAAAGGCTCTTGTAAGTCTATCAAGGGTTTTTGCAAAGAAGATAATAGCCAGCTCTACAGATGTTGTAGGGCCAGCAGTGTAGCAGCAGTTAATGTCTAATTAACAAGAGGATTCACAACATGCCCAATAAATACAACAATTCCTGTCATATCTTCCTTTAAGACGAAGAGAAAGGGATGATCAACTATGAAATCTTCAGGTGATCCGAGGTTAATGGACCTAAGCATGACAACAGCCGCAGTTGCAGCTGCCGCCTCTGTTCCTTCCTCATTGACTTCCACAAATGCCTTGTGAAATACATTGCTGATAGAAAGCGACTGACCCCCAGGTAAATCCGCCATGTCAGAAAAGTCCGCTTGATTTGAAAATGGTAGCTCGAGGCCAAGCTTTGAGAGCGCTTTTGGCACTTCATACCCTGCTGACACTTTGAACCTTGGGAGCTTGAATGAACCTACCTCTACCTCATTCCTCTTCACCAAGGTCCGTTCAAGAAAATTAGAACTCAAGGTTCTTTCTAGGTCGACAAGGCCTGTCCTGTTATTGGGTAGGACAACATACATAGAAAAGGACCTTCCATCCTCTCCCTTGCTGTATGGTAATCGGAGAACTTTGAAAGAATCATGAGTAGAAATTTCTTGTTTCTTCTTAGTGGTCATCATGGGGATGCTAACAGTCCCCCCATTCAAAAGATAAAAATTCCCCTGCGATGTATCAGAGACTTTAAACTTTTTCTGCCAAGCACCTTTAAAGTACAGGGCATTTGCAAGGACCAGTTTGCTGTGCTGATCTAGTACACCCACAGGAAGGATTTCCTCGATTTTGCCCTTTGTTTCATCCGTCACCCATGTGTTGATCTCCACTCTAGCATTTTCTGCCTGCATGGAAGCCAAACAAATAGATTGTATTGGTAAGTTCATACAGTTCCCTTATTTTCTGCTCATCATTAGATTTGATTTTAACCAATATCATGTTTTACAGTACCAAACTCCCTCAAAGATAACGTCATCATGAATTTTCCAATGCTTTATACTCAGCATTTTTTAATCTGATCTATCTATTCATGGTCAGTGTTTGAGCTATATATTAAATGATGGAAGATTGCTCATGAGGTTGATGGCAACATGGTAGGCTTGTATGTGAAGCTGATGGCTTATCTTCAACAATTTAGTAGTGATTCGACCCTACATACCTTGTTTTACATGAAGGATCCCAAGGAAATATATGTACTAAATATGTATTGGTTGTGAGAATGAAATGTTACAATGTAATACCATTTGTATGTATGATAAATACCTTAATATGGAAGATAATGTTACTGCTTTATGAACTTAGTGAATGCGAGTGCTCAGTGAACCTTATGCCTACATGGGTTGGTAACTATTGCTTAATAACATGACAAACACATGCCAAGGGTGAAGACTTGTGGATGTGAAGAGCATGTGAAAGAGAGTGCAAAATTCGATACTCAGTGGGAACATGCATTGGACGCCACAAGACCATGTCATTTCTTGATACGGAATGGTTGGCTTTACTACAAAAGTCGACTCTCTGTCTTGAAGTAGTTAAGGGCCATGATTCTCCATGACACCATCATTGGTGGCCATAGGAGCATGAACTCAACATTGGAGAAGACCGAGAAGTAATTTTACTGGCCCAAAATGAGGCGGAAAGTGTTCACGTATGTGCAACATTGTCCAATTTGTCAAAAGGTGAAAGCGTCACATGGAAAGAAAGCAGGTTTGTTACAACCATTGCCAATTCTCGATGGCCCTTTCCAAGATATCTTCATGGATTTTGTGACAAATTTGCCTCCTAGTCGAACGTGGTTGATCGTTTTAGCAAATTCATTATGCTTATTCCTTGCACAGCTAATGTGACTACCGAAGATGTTGCAGAACTGTTTATCCACCATTAGTACCCAATTGGTGGCATACCTAGAACCATTTTATCAAATCACGATACCAAGTTTACCTATCGTTTTTTACAACCATTGTTAGACAATTTTGGAATTAAGATTAATTTTTCCAGTGCATTCATTCCACTCCTAGACGAACGGCCAAACAAAGATTTACAATCGATTGGCATTCGACGTGCTGAAGTTGTTACAAGTATGAAATTTATTATATTTTTTATGCTCAATATTTTAGAAAGAATATATGCTCGAGTAATATTTATGTAGGAACCAACCCTTAAATCGAATGTGCGGACAACTTAATTAAAGGTTGCACCTTAATTAAAGGTTGCACAAGGTGCAAATGGTAAATGTGCACAAGGAGCACTTTAGTTTGATTAATTTATTTAAAGGTTACACAAGGTGCAAATGGTGAGTGTGTGTGTGTGTGTGTGTGTGTGTGTGATAATTATTGAGGTGTGATAATTAATTGGAACAACTAATATGTTTACATTTGTGAGATAGGTGATGAGCAATGCAAGTGTGTCGCACGTGGAGGATCCTATTTTGTGCCATCTCAAATGTTTATGATGGAAGCCACAAAAGTATAAATAGGATAAGTGTCTTGCCAATTTTAGTAAAAGCAAATCCCAATTATATATGTGCACTCTATTATTGGCTCAAGGACTAAATTTTCAAATATGATTAAAATATTCATGTTGTGAAGAGAGCCTCATGCATGGGAGGGAGATTGAACCCAATCTTGTGTCGTATTCTTATGGTTTCTGTCTCTTATTTCCATCTATGGCAATTGGCAATTGAAAGGTATTTATTAAGCTAAACTATATGGCAAATTGACTTGAAATAAAGATCCGTTTCAGTGGTATCAGTGCACAAGGCCAAGTACAAAGGAAGGACAAGCTTGGACAAATAAACAAGCCTACAAGCTTGCCAAAGCCAACCATGAGGAGCACTTGAAAATCACTATCAAAGCAAGGAAAAAGCCCACGCTGAAGCCTGGTGAAGCCTGGAGGCTTAAGGAATTTAAGACTATATATACCTAGATAAATCCAAGAACATGTCCAAATTTAAGACTATGTTCTTTTAACCATTGGATAATACCCAAAGGTCAAAACTAGGTGGAAAACTACTAGTTGTTTTCGAAAACTATAAAACCACTTTCTTCATCACTAATCCTCTCCCAAATCAAAGACCATAGATGCAATTAGCATAAGGAGCAACTCAAGTTCGACCTTCAGGGTTTTCAAAGGCTTTAATCCATCTCTCTCCATACGAACGGCGACGGGAGATTTTCTTCTTTTCTCTCTTCTTCTTTCTCACAGTTGGCGGCGACGGTAGCTTTTGATTAAAATCGTCATTTAGTTTGATTTTTTTTTAGTGTAAGCTATAAGGCTTTAAGCTTTTAATAGCTTCAAACTTAAAAGCTTAGAGCTTAACAAGATAAAAGCTTTAAAAAGCTTAATACCCAACTTTGAATTTTATTGCCGTACGCAGCAGCAATGACGGCCAATCCAAAAAAAAAAACTTACTACACTTTAAACTTTACATAATGAAGCTTATTTATATATATATGTGTATATATATATATATATATATATATATATATATATATATACTTTCCAAAGCTTATAAACAAGCTTAAATTTTTTAATCTTTATTATTATTATTATTTTATATTTTAAGATAATAATAGTAATAATAATAATCACCATCATGGATTTTTTGTCACATGCAATCTGCACTGTAGTGCAGATTATTATTTTAAGATAATAATAGTAATAATAATAATCACCATCATGGATTTTTTGTCACATGCAATCTGCACTGTAGTGCATGGTGACAAGCTAGCTCATCATCATCAGTGCAACATTATACAGTATTAGTACCTTTCAAGATGATATTTGTCATACCCCGTAACCCCATTGTAATCCTCAATGCAAGATAAGTCAGGCACAAGCTACGTAGGTCATCCTCAACCTTGAACAGTCAGTCAATCAATCCAAGTCCCTTAACCCACTTGAAGAGATGCATTCATGCATGTAGAGTCAATAGAAACCTTAGGGTTTGCATTAGAAAGCACTCTACATATTGCATATCATTCATCCATTTCATCTAGACCATTGCATAACCCCTTAGATATCATCTAGTATTTATTAGAATATTTATTAGGATTTATCTAGTATTTTTCCCACAATTTTCAACATTTCAATACCATTTATCAATCGTGTAGCATTTTATGTCCAGTCGACCAACATTTAATGCCAACCGACCAGCCCTTAGTGTAGTATAAATAGGCATGCTTTGCTCATTCCTGCATATCATCTCATATCTCAACAATCAGCCTCAAGCGCTTCAACGTTTCAATCTTCAGCCCATAGTTCACTTCAGCAACCTGCGTTTTGGAGAAGCGTTTCATCCTACAGCCATAGGAGCATCAATGCATGTGCATCCAGCCCTCCACCAGCAAAACGCAACAGTTTTCAGCATTCAGCCATCAGTAAACCTTGCATTTTCTGCATACATACAGTTTTCAATATTCATATCTTCATCGTTTTGCTACAGCCACTTAGTGAACGTAAAACTCAGCATTCATATTCATTTACAGCATTCATACATAGCCTAGAACAGTCCCAAACAGCCCCTATCTCAATCTCAGATTTGCAGTGATGGGAGAGAATTAGGGTTTCATGTGGGAGACACACACACACAGAGAAGAAGGGAGAGAGAGAGAGAGAGAGAGAGAGAGAGAGACATGTGGGGATAAGTCAACTCATAGTGTGAGTGTGTGACTCCTCTATCACACATGTATATTTGCACTAGTACACATAGTGCACTTAGTACATTAAGAGTACTAAGTATACTATGTACTATAAAACACATGGGCTTGAACACACTATAAGGGTGGGCATAATGCCTTTACCCCAACAACCTCCCACTTAAAGGCAAAGTACCCTTAAATGAAGGAAAAGAAAAATCAGCATGTACATGATAATATACAAGGCCATATCAAGGCTGAAACTGGCCTCATCCAATGCCCATCAAGTGTCTGCAATGAGCAAACCGCTCTGGAGGCAAACTCTTTGTCAACAGATCAGCCAGGTTGTCATCCGTATGAATCTTGACAAGCTGAATTTGCTTGTTCTCTATCACACCTCTGATGAAGTGATACTTCACATCCACATGCTTCGTCTTTGCATGAAAGACAGGGTTCTTTGCCAACTGGATGGCACTCTGACTGTCACAATGCAACAATGGAATATCCCCTGTATAACCCAAATCAACCACTAACCGAGATAGCCATAATGCCTACTTGCAAGCCTCTGTGGCTGCAATATACTTGGCCTCCGTAGTAGATAAAGCAGTGCACTTCTGCATCCTGGATATCCATGACACAGCACCTCCTGTGAATGTAAACACATAACCGGTAGTAGACTTCCGGTTATCTGGATGACCGGCATAATCCGAATCCGTGTAACCATGCACTAATGCATCCTGTTTGCCAAAGCATATGCACATATCCTGTGTGCCCTTCAAGTATCTCATGACACCTTTCACTGCTTCCCAATGCTTCTTGCCAGGTTTGGCCATGTATCTAGAAACCACTCCCACTGCAAATGCAATGTCCGGCCTGGTAGCACCATGGCATACATAAGACTGCCATAAGCTGAAGCATACGGAATCTTGGCCATATCAGCCCTGTCATTATCCGACTGTGGGCTGTCCATAGCACTGAGTTTTACCTATGGAGGCAAAGTACTAAGTGTACTATGTACTATAAAACACATGGACTTGTACACACTATAAGGGTGGGCATAATGCCTTTACCCCAACATGCAGCCCTTCCTCATTCCATTGGGAAGAGTGCATAGGCTCGAGATTGGACATCATTGGTGTTTCTACAGCCGTGTACAATTCAGCCCGACTCTTGGTCTTCCGGGATCTTGCGTTTGGCTTATCGTCAGTCTCTTCAAAGTAATAAAGCAAATACTATTCCGGTAACGAGATAGGGAGCCCTTCAGTGGGTAATTCGAGACCCCGTACGGTGTACAGTTTCCATCTCTCTCTCTCTCTCTCTCTCTCTCTCTCTCTCTCAAATCTCTTAAAGTTTGAAGTCTTAAAGTGGATTGCTAAACTCATGAAACTCAGGATACAGAAGATGGTGTGAGCATTTGTGTGACACGATCCTCAATTACGAATACTTCCACTGCATGTTACATGTTTACACTGTCAATGACTTCTTTTTTGAAAAAGAGCTTAGATTAAGCTTAGTTTTCTAATGCTTAATTATTATTATTATTACTATTTTCTCCTTCTCCCTTGGGCTCCAATGAAACAATCGAAGTCGACGAAGTTCCAACTTAAATTAGTAAAGTCTTACCTCAAAGATTACAAGAACTTATAGCCCTCAAAGATTACTTATGAACTTACAAATATTATAATCTCAAAGGTTTTAAATTTTGAAGCTTTTAAAGCTTACAAACTTCAAAAGGAATTCCTTTTAATGCTTAATACCTTTTAAACCTAATAATTTTAAAAGCTTAAGCAAGTTTAATTGATTAATAGATTAAGCTTCATTTACTTACTCTCAATTGAAAGTACAAGTCACATTCAAGAATTTAAACTTCCCTTTTGACTATTTGATTTTAAAAAATGATAATTTTTAGTCTCATCATTTGGCCATTTATATGGTTTTCCCTAGTTTCTCGTGCCCAAATGTGGCCAGTTTCTCGTGCCCAAATGTGGCCAGTTTCTCGCACCCAAATGTGGCCAATGTGTGGATTCGAGAGTTCTGGATCCGAGTTATGTGCTTTCCGATGTGCCAGATTCCTGCACAGATATGCCAGTGTTGTACATGTTCCATGACCGGGAGATTTGTCCATAAATCAAGTGCACATGCACACATGTTCGCATGCATGACATTGTTTTCGCATGATGTGTATTCGTGTGTTTGCTTGCTATGAATGTCCAGTTCATGGGTAGGCATCGAGTGCCTTGTATTCTAACGTGTTTTGTGGCCTGTGAACAGGTGATAAGTACGTCCGAAACCTTTGTTTATTTCATTAAATTTTATATGTACACCCTCTTGTTTACCTAGGTGACCATAGGGAGTGGGCTGGGCACCTAGTAAGTAGCCCAAGCCCACCCATGTGGCACAAGGTTGGTGTGGAGACTAGCAAGCTCATGCATGCTTCCTTCTCTCTCACGTATCATTTTCAAGCGCCCATCCTTGTGCAAGCTCTCTTCATCATTTTTGCTTGTACCAGCATCCTTTTGCAAAACAGAGCACATCTGAAGGCGTCTCATCTCATCCCTTGCGGCTGCAAATCGTCATCTTTCATTGCTACCCACCTTATCATCGTTTTTTCTCATGGAGGGCTGAATTTTCATCTATTGGTGAAACTAAGCATATATAGTCAGATCAGGGAAAAAGACTGTACTTGGATCATAGAGACCAATGCTTTTTTCCTCATTGTTGAGAGGCACAGCCGTTGATTCTTTTCCATAGAACAATTTTTGTCCGGAATTTACTTCATCTATCGAACTAAACAGAAATTGAGTTCTCAATTTACGGATCCATCGGTCCAACCTAAACCCATCCAGTCCCATGGGTTAGCCAATCGCCTAACCACTGTAGTGATGGGATCCAATTAGGAATTTGGCTAGGTTTTGTCCCGGGTACCAGGGAAAAGACTTCCCTGGCCCCCTAGTTGGATGTTCATGCAAACATAAACTAGTAACACCACTTACCCACCCAATATGAAATTGCCTTTTTCTCAGCATCAGCTATCTTTAAAACATTCCTTCTATAGGCTGGGGGCATCCCATTCCATGCCTCAAACATCAGTTTTTTGCAAACCCTAAATTTGGTCATGTGCAAGCTGCCACATCAGCAACCAGCCTGTAGGGGCTGTCCATTCAGCTTGTGTGAAGAGTCTGTTGTGGCTGGAGGGTGTATTGCTGCTGGTCGACGACATCTACAGTGCTGAATTCTATTTTGGTGCTGTTTCGGGCAGCCAACGTGCCCGATTGAGTCTGTGAGCGGCGCCGGTGACAGCCAGGGAGACTCTAGCGTGGTCGGAATAGTCTAAGGACTAGCTGCTATTGGAAATTGGTCCCATGAATGTTCTCCGGTGTCAAGAATTGAGCTTTCAGCCTAGATCTCGTTGTGTGGAGCGTAGGTTGTGCTAGTACGGGCACACCAGACCAGTGTGTGGACCCGGAACACCAGGGAAACTTGAAAGGCTAGCATCACTTCCGGAATTGACAAGGTCTGCTGGAAGGTGGCTATGACTATGGAAACCATCTCCGACAAACTCTGGTTTGATGATTATTGCATTATGACAAATCTGGCTTAAAAGCCTGTGGACCATTGTACCACTAAAATACTCCAATAATATACTTAGTATTGAGGGGGGGGGGGGGGGTCGGCCTAGGATTCCGGCCCCGGTGTAGTGTTACTGAGCATTTTCTCTTTCCAGTTTCGTCTATGTCTTGCACGTATCATTTTCAGGTGACCATCCTTGTGCAGGCTCTCTTCATATCGTTTTTGTTCCTACCAAGTGCTACAGGCATCCTTTTGCAAAACTGAGCACATTGGTCCCTTGCGGGGGCGATAAATCCGACAGAGGAAGCTTTTACTTGGAGAGATAGCCGAGTAGATACCTAGGGGATAGCCAGCTATTCATTAGCGTTCCAAAATACGGTACACCATGGGTAGAATCCGTGTGGAATAAAAGACGCAGTAGTAGATAGCATGTTTCAATGAGTTCTTGCCAGTAACCACGCCTCATTTCATCCCTTGCTGGTGCAAATCATCGTCTTTCACTGCTACCCAGCTGATCATCATTTTTGCTCATGGGGGGCTGAATTTTCATCTGTTGGTGAAACCGAGCATACACAGACTGAGGGCGTCCCATTCCATGTCTCAAACATCAGTTTTTTGCAAACCCTGAATTTGGTCCTACGCAGGCTGCCACATCAGCAACCAGCATGTAGGGGCTGTCCAGGCAGCTTGTGTGAAGAATCTGTTCCGGCCGGAAGGTGTATTGCTGCTGGTCAACGACATCTACAGTGCTGAATTCTGTTTTGGAGCTGTTTCAGGCGGCCAAAGTGCCAAATTGAGTCCTTGAGTGGCGCCCGTGATAGCCAGGGAGACTCTAGCATGGTCGGAATAGTCTAAGGACTAGCTACTCCCGGGAATGTTCTCCAGTACCAAGAATTGAGCTTTCAGCCAAGATTTGGTTGTGAGGCGTGTAGGTTGTGCTAGTACAGGCACACCAAACTAGTGTGTAGATGCAGAACACCAAGGAAAGGCTTGCATCACTCCAGGAACTGACGAGGTTTGTTGGAAGGCACAAATACGGAAATCATCTCCGACAAACTCTAGTTTGATGATTATTTCATTATGGCAAATCTGGCTTAAAAGCCCGTGGAACATTGTACCACTAAAATACTCCACTAATATACTTGATATTGATGGGAGAGTTGACCCGAGATTCCGGCCCCGGTGTGGTGTTACTGAGCATTTTCTCTTTTCACTTTCGTCTATGTTTTGAGCTGTCATAAAGATCTTAAGTGTCTAAGTGTTGCTAAACCACGATACGGTGCCCAATACGAGCTTACACATTGAAGGGTTTATAACATTTTCACCCTCCTTCCTCATGGTGTCTTGGGAAAAGAGAAAGCTTAATTAAGCTTATGAGATAAGAATTTGTTACATTTTTTTTCCATAAAGACCCTTAAGTTGTCACATCACTTCTCTTACAAAACCAACATTTGAAATAGGTTCTCGCCTCTCAAGTTTCACATGAATTTATGGACTTAAAATATGAGACCCATAAAGTAAACTTGACTATCAATGAACTACTAGTCAAAGTAAACTTAACTATCAATGAACTACTAGTCAAAGTACCCCTTGGGCATTTTCTTGTATATATATTATATATATACCTAGATGAATCCAAGAACATGCCCAAATTCACCTTTCAGGAACGTGCATGTTAATTAATTAATTCAAGGACAATCTTCTTGCTTTATTTTTGCTCGACAAATATACTTTTAGTGTATTAAGCTAATTTGGCAAGAAGTTTCGGTCAGGAATAGTTTTTTCCATGGAGTTATCATACCACACGACACGTAACTTTTACTCTCTCTTTCTATTTTAGTCTTTCTTTTTGGTTCAAAACCTCAAGCATAGGTGAATATCTACTCCATCCATGATCCTACTGTCTAGCAACAATTTGATTCCCTTCGTGTGCTCCCGAATCAAGAACGACAGTATTGAGAGGACTTTGAGAGACAAGTTTTCGACGTCTTCTTGACATAATTTGGCTTTGACTGTAACTACAATGGCTAACCAGTCTTCAATCCAACCACTCCTCTTGGCTCTTAGAAACACTTCAAGGCCACACATTCATAACTTGGGGGAAAAGCTCATCGACTATGAACCTTCTCCCAGATATTTTCTTGACAGATGGAGACCCTTCATGCTTTGGGTTCATGGAACTATTTGGGACTCGGCAACAAAAGTGATGGACTTTGACAACACTTCCCTAACTCGAAATGCCTACCCAGACACCTTATCTAAACTTTAGATTTTGTTTTTCTCCAACATGGTTACGGAAATACGACTCCATATCCCAAAGACCAAAGATGAATTTCCGATTGTAACCATTACCCTTCTCATGAATACTTTTCCTTGCCAACTCTTTTAAATGTATGAATGTGGCGTATGACATCCTTGACCATAGACAACTTCTTTGTGCATTTCTCACTTCAAAAAATTATACTATTCTATAGCTTCATGTACCTTTTATATGTTTTGTACTACGTCTATTTTCAAACCAATTAGTTACTATAAGTTTAAATTTACTAATTTGGAATCATAATTCGACATCGACCAAGATTAATTGAATTTTAAAGGCAAGGTTCCCCTCATTTAATACTGTTTCGATTTCACACCGCATAATATTTTTAAACATTATTCTTTTACCAATTATTAATATTTGTGTCACGTGCACATCTGAATCCAGTGCCACATAGACATGACTATTCCTTACAACCGCCGTAAGGGCAAAGTTAGAGGTCATATATGGGTAGTTTGGAGCCAATTTGGTGGCCCTATAGGTGCCCGGAGGTGCCCAAGACATGCACCAATGGTTGGGACATATTATGGACACAATATGAACACATTTTTTATGACTTTTAATGGCCTGAAAAGTGAAAACTGACTTGATTACGACTTGTTATCACTTTACTATATGAAGGCAGCTCACGGGTCATTTATAATCGACAAAGATTGCAGAGCCAACATGCAGTCTAACAGTTTGGATCAACCAAGTACATCTCCAAATCAGCATTTTCCATTAACGACAGTAAGCATAAGTTCATTCATATGGGTCCACGCAATGGGCTAGCGCATGGATAGTGCACACTTCCACCTATATGACCTCATTGGGCGCCTGTGGCCGGAACTCAAGCATACCAGAGTCAAGCTCGCACATAGAGAGGATTGACGCCTCGGAGTGTGGGCTAGATCCGCCAAAATAGACAATTACAATCGATAAGATGGCATGACCAATTAAAGTCTATGTTAGAGTGATTGCTTGATTTTCATTTTACATGAGTTAGATGCATCAGATTGAAAATCCATTACTGTTTTGTGAATGTGGACGGAAAGAGCTTTCATTTGACTCCCATATTGGGGTGTCCCTAAAATCTAGGGTCGGGTCCTAAAAAATAGGAACCTCGGTTTAACCTAAGAAGGCTAACCCTAAAAAATAAAGATTTTCTAAATTTTAGAAATCACTTACTATATTTAGTAGTTTTTGCATTTAACTATGCTTACTAAATTTGGACGTTTCTATTCCTTTGGCAGTTGACACCTCACCACAGAAAGTTCTAGAAGAATGAACAAGTGTCCCAACACTTGTCACTTGAGCTCCAAGTGTTCTAGAAGAATGGACAAGCGTCCCAACACTTGTCACTTGAGTTTCCAAGTGTCCCTCTACTTGTCCCACCTTCTAACATGTGTCTGGACACTTGTCTTTTTCAGCCTTACTTTCCCTCTTAAGCCTTGAAGCTCTCTTTTCCTATAAATACAACTCTTTTCCTCTCATTCTACACACAACTCCCTTGCTGTAAATCAGTTCCTACTCACCCTAAAGCAACCCACACCACTTGGGTACAACCTCTACCTCTCCATCAACGCTTCCACATGATGTAACTACTCCATCTTCCACATTTTCCATGCCGTCCATTATTGCAGCAAGTCTATAAATGAGGTTTCAACTCTCTTAGTACTCCAATTTTAGCTTTATAAAGTCTCTTTTCCCTTCATCTTTGGATCAAGTACAAAGTTGCAACTATTGTACAGCTCTACATCAACAAGAAGGCTAATTACTCACTCTCCCATTCGGGCTTCTCACTATCTACGTATTGTAAGAAAATGCATTTGTATACTTGCTTGTTTTTGTATGTTCATTAGCATAGACTTTTGCATGGTCTGTGAGAGTGAAGATTGCTTCTTCTTCACTCTCAGGTTGATTGTAACTGAACTCAATCCTAAAGTACTTGGATTGAGCAAAAACAAATTCCCATCTTGGGGGGTTGTCCATCTTCAACCCTCAATCTGGCTCCATTATGTCTCTCAACTTTACTTCCAATATGTATCGCTATCTTATGCACATGTGTTGTAATTAATTTCAGCATTGAGCTATTTGGAGTTAGTTTTGTTATTCATCTATTTTAAGTGTGAAATAACCATCGAAAATAAACGAAAATATTAATTGTTAAGCATATCACGTTGTATGGGACGCTTACAATGGTATCAGAGCTTTAGCTTGATCCTATGCCCCCTACACTGGTAGCGCTTGCAATTAGTATTTTCTTTAGTTACATGCTAGTACGACTTTACTCTTTGCATTTTCTTGTTTTCATAATCATACTCATCCACTGGAGACTCAAGCTACCCACGAAAACCATGTGGGAGAGCAAAGCACTCTTTTGAAAGCAATAAAAAGCCTTCGGGAGGAAAATCAATTAATTCATCAACAACTCTCAAATATGGAGGCTACTGAGAAGAATAGTGTGAAGAAGGAAAGAGGTCGATCAGTCTCAAAGAGGCATCATCGAAGTTCTTCTTCATTAAGAACGTTTTCTTCTTCTTCCTCCTCATCTTCATCAGATGGGAGTTCACACAATTCTCGTGGGCGAAGCTATCAAAGACGGTCTCATCAACATCCTCGCAAACATCGTCGATTACCATCTTCTTCTCCATCTTCGTCTTCGACTTCTTCAGCATTAAGTTCTGGACATAGAAGAAGGCAATCAAAGAGGACCAAATCCTTATTCCAGCTTGAAAAGAACAAATTCAGAACATATGATGGTTCTCGTAACACCGATCTTCTTCTTAAGTTTATTAGTCAATTTCAAATTTTATATGGTCATGATAACTATAAAGAAAAAGAAAAGATCAAGTTTACAGCTCTTCATTTAACCGACTTAGCTCACACTTGGTGGACGGGGTTGGAATGCGACCATGCTTCCCCAAAATCTTGGAGGTCTTTTATTCGAATGCTGAAGGCCCAGTTTCTTCCCGTTCATTTCAAAAGAGATGTGAAGATGGAGTGGAATCGGTTTTGGCAAAGAAAGATTGAGTCTCTTGATGATTATACGAAGAGATTTTGGGGAAGCATTTCAAAAGAGATGAGGAAGTTCCAAGGTGGCCTACACTTCAGACTTCGTACTGCTCCAATTTGAGAGAACTCATAGATCATGCAAAGACATGGAAAATGGAGCATGGCAACAACAAGGTGCTTCAAAAGAATGAAAAGAAGAGGCCCTTTGACAAGGAGGATAATTCAGCCACTAAAGGAGGAAAACAGCAACAAAGGCAGCTACCAACTCAAAAAAAGATAAGGCCTTATGGACCTTCCAATGCCCCTCAATTCCGCTCCAATATGTATTCCCAAACAAAGCAGATCTTTGAAGAAGAAAAGCAACGCTGAAGGGAAGTCCTTCAAGTGTGGACAGCCAGGTCACATCTCCAAACATTGTCCCAACAAAGGACAAAACAAACCCTCCAACAACTCCATACCACAAGTCGCAATCAATGAGATAGGAGATGTGGTGGAGAACACAACTCACACACCAGAGATGCACCAACCATTGAAGGCTTGGGGTCAAATGCAAGGAAAGCAAGCTCTTTTCTTGATAGACCCTGCAGTCAATGAGAACTTCATCTCTTGGCAATTAGCAAAAGAGCTTGGCCTAAGGAATGAAGATATGGATACTCCATTGGAACTACACCAAGTTGTTCATCCTGATGATGGAGATGCGGAGAAGACAGTTGTACCTTACATCAACAAGCTGAAATTCCAACTACAAGGCTACAGTGATCAAGATACCTTTTGCATCGCCAATCTTGATGGTTCTGATGTGATTCTCGGCATGCCTTGGAATCACAGGGTAGATTCAGCTCTCTACTCCCAGAAAAAGAAGGTGGAATTCAAGCATAGAGACAAGAAGTACGAAATCCAAGTTGGAGTAAGTAGAGATACCATACCAATGGTAAGCCATATGCAAGTCTCTCGAGCCATTAAAGATTGTGTGCAATGTTGTTTGATTTATGTGAATGATGTCCATAATAGAAAAGAAAATATGAATGTTCAAAACCAAGAGAAAATAAAGCTTTTGGAAAAGTATGTGGGAGAAACAAGAATTAGGGTTAGGTTAATTCATGTGTGTGAGACATACACAGAGAAGAACAAGGGAGAGAGAGAGAGAGAGAGTTGTGGGGATAAGTCAACTCATGCATTGAGTGTGTGACTCCCCTATCACACATGTATATTGCACTAGTACACATAGTGCACTTAGTACATTAAAAGTACTAAGTGTACTATGTACTATAACTTATGGGCTTGACAGGCACCAAGGGAATGGTATCATAAATTTGATACATTCATGAAATCACAGGATTTCAGGAGAAGTGACATAGATCACTGCTTGTACACTAAGAAAGCTTTGGATGGCAGTCTATTGATCCTCATCTTGTATGTTGATGATATGTTGATTGCCGGGAAATCTCGTAAAGAGATGGATGCCTTGAAGAAGAGGCTGCATCAAACCTTTGATATGAAGGATTTGGGTGATGCAAATCACATCTTGGGTATGCGGATACTTCGGGACAGAAATCAGCATGTGTTGTATTTGTCTCAGAAGGAATACATTGGCAAAGTTTTGCAGAGGTTCAATATGGACGGGGGGAAGAAGACTAGTACTCCTTTGCCTCCATATGTGAAACTCAGTGCTATGGACAGCCCACAGTCAGATAGTGGCAGGGCTGATATGGCCAAGATTCCGTATGCTTCAGCTTGTGGCAGTCTCATGTATGCCATGGTTGCTACTAGGCCAGACATTGCATTTGCAGTGGGAGTGGTTTCTAGATACATGGCCAAACCTGGCAAGAAGCATTGGGAAGCAGTGAAAGGTGTCATGAGATACCTGAAGGGCACACAGGATATGTGCATATGCTTTGGCAAACAGGATGCATTAGTGCATGGTTACACGGATTCGGATTATGCCGGTCATCCAGATAACCGGAAGTCTGGTACCGGTTATGTGTTTACATTCACAGGAGGTGCTGTGTCATGGATATCCAGGATGCAGAAGTGCACAGCCCTATCTACTACAGAGGCCGAGTATATTGCAGCCACAAAGGCTTGCAAGGAGGCATTATGGCTATCTCGGTTAGTGGTTGATTTGGGTTATACAGGGGATATTCCATTGTTGCATTGTGATAGTCAGAGTGCCATCCAGTTGGCAAAGAACCCTGTCTTTCATGCAAAGACGAAGCATGTGGATGTGAAGTATCACTTCATCAGAGAGGTGATAGAGAACAAGCAAATTCAGCTTGTTAAGATTCATACGGATGACAACCCGGCTGATCTGTTGACAAAGAGTTTGCCTCCGGAGCGGTTTGCTCATTGCAGACACTTGATGGGCATTGGATGAGGCCAGTTTCAGCCTTGATATGGCCTTGTATATTATCATGTACATGCTGATTTTTTTTCTTTTCCTTCATTTAAGGGCACTTTGCCTTTAAGTGGGAGGTTGTTGGGGTAAAGGCATTATGCCCACCCTTATAGTGTGTACAAGCCCATAAGTTATAGTACATAGTACACTTAGTACTTTTAATGTACTAAGTATCTCCTCATGGAGATCACCGTGCAGAAAAGCAGTCTTCACATCCGTCTGAATCAAGTCCAGATCATCATGTGCAACCAAAGCTAATACAGCTCTAAGTGTGGTCATTTTGACCACTGGAGAGAAGATCTCATCAAAGTCCACACCATATTCCTGCTTGAAGCCCTTAGCCACTAACCTGGCTTTGTATCTTGGCTTTGCATCTGGTGCAACTTTGAGCCTGTAAACCCATTTGCATGGCAAAACCTTCTTGCCTGCAGGCAAATGCACCAACTTCCATGTTCCATTTTTGTGCAGAGAATCCATCTCTGACTTCATGGCACGCTCCCAAAGAGCCTTGTCTGCCCTCTGTAAAGCCTCCTTATAACATGAGGGCTCCCCACAGTCAGTGAGCATCAAGTAGTCAACCCCTGGAACAAACCTGTCAGGGGCTCTGGAGGGTCTTGTGGACCTCCGTACCCAATGACCATCATTTGCAGGTTGCTGTCCAGCCTGCATATCACCCATTGGTGGCTCCTGTTCCATGCCATAAGGCTGAAAAATCATGCCCGGTATCTCCTCTAACTGTGGTATATCCATAGGGATATCTTCTGCCATCTCTGGCTGTCCATTTGGACCATTTTCAGCACCATTTAAGGGCTGGTTTTCCTGCTGTAATGGCTGATTTACAGCCCTTTGTTGTTGTCCATGATGTCCATCATCATCAAAGATGACTCTGCTAGGCTCCTGTTGCCTTGCAGGCTCCTTATACATGCATGTTTCATCAAAAATGACATCATTGCTGCGTATGATCTTTCTATTCACGGGATCCCAAAGTCTATGCCCCATTTCACCTCTGTCACCATATCCTAGGAATATGCATTTGTGAGACTTAGGATCAAGTTTGGTGCGCATTTCCCTGCGTATGTGCACGTACGCAACGCAACCAAACACTCTCAAGTGCTTGTATGACGGAGGCTTCCCTATCCATACTTCCTCTGGCACTTTTCCACCAAGCCTCGTGTTAGGTGACCTGTTTATAAGGTGAACGGCTGTCATAACAGCTTCAGTCCAAAAACCATGAGGTAATGTAGCATGTGACAACATAGAACGGACCTTCTCCTGAATGGTCCTGTTCATCCTCTCTGCTGTCCCGTTTTGTGGAGGATCATAAGGAGTAGAGAGCTCCCTCTTGATGCCTTTAGCATCACAAAAGTCCTGAAACTGTTTGGACATATACTCTCCACCATTGTCGGAACGCAAAGCTTTCAGTGTTTTGCCAGTTTGATTCTCAACAAGAGCAACAAACTTCTGAAACACTGAGAATGTATCACTCTTCAAACGAAGAGGATAGACCTACCATATATACAATGCTCACAAAACTGAAAACTTGAAAACTTTAGAGAAGGCAAGTAACCCAAACAAGACAATTGCTCCATTCCTTTGACACTTATGTGTCCCAACCGGCTATGCCACATAGAAATTTCCGGCAACTCGGTTGCATTTACATTAGCATGGTGACAAACACTTGCATGCATGAAGTAAAGAGTGTCCACCTTAGAGCCTCTGGCAACAACCAGTGAGCCCTTACTAATCTTCCACTTTCCACGACCAAATGTGGTAACATAATCAGCATCATCAAGCTGTCCAGTAGAAAGCAGATTCTTCTTGATCTCAGGCACATGCCTGACATCATGGAGCATAAGCTGTGAGCCATCTGAAAACACAAGCCTCACATCACCTCTGCCAAGAATCTTGCATGCATGGTTATCACCCAAATAAACTACTCCTTCATTGCCAGCAGTATACCTGACAAACAAGTCTCTGCAACCTGTGACATGAAAGGAGGCACCTGAATCAATGATCCATGAGTGGATACCATGACCACCTGTAAGAAGTGAATGGGCATCAAGTGAAGACGTAAATAGGACCTCATCCTCACTGTCACTTGCATGTGACACATTAATTTCTTCAATCTTGACTCCACTTTTGCCCTTTGGCTTTACATCTTTAGCTTCATCTTTGTCTTTGTCTTTGCCTTTTCCCTTTTCCTTTTGATCATTTTTCCATTTGTAGCATTGCTTTTTGATGTGTCCCTTTTTGCCACAATAATGGCATTCCAAGTCCTTTTTGGAGCGGGACTTGCTCCTTCCCCGTTCTTGGCTTTTACCCCTTTGCTGGGATCTCCCACGTGCATTCATTGCATTGAACTTTCCAACAGAGTTGTTTTTCCTGTTCATCTCTTCTTGAAGAAGAGCACCCTCAACATCTGCATATGACAGCATAGCATGCGAATTGCTAGTGGCTGTCCTGAATGTGTCCCAACTCTCTGGCAAAGTGCATAACAGAAAAGTGGCTTTGAACTCATCGTCCATTGCCAATTTTTGATTTATAACTTGGCTGACAATACCATTAAACTCATTTAAATGGGCTGCCATAGATGCCCCTTCCTTCATCTGAAGACCTATGAGTTTCTTCAACCAATACACTTTGCTTGAGGCACTTTGTTGGGCATACAAGTCCTGCAATCTCTGCCACATTCCCCAAGCTGTCTTCTCTTCACGAATGCTGAAAAGTAATGAGTCTGACACAGACAACATGATAGTAGATCTTGCCAGCTCATCCATATCTTCCCACTCTTCAGCAGTAAGAGAAGCGGGCATCACACCCCTTTCTTTGATAGGCTTGTGCTGCTTTTTCTGGAGCAACACATTGTAGCACTGGGTTTGCCAAATATCATAATTATGCGAGCCTTCAAGCTTCTTGATGTGAAGCAATGAAGAGCTCTCACCTGTGGTTGCCATAGCAATATGCAACCTGTCAATGCCTGACTCCCTGCAAAATGTGCAAACACTGCACCAAAAGCACACAAAGTGCTCACAATTGTTCTCCCAAGCTTTATCTCCCACTGCGGAAGCACAAATGCAACTCTACTCCCACTGTATGTGATGAAAACACCAAAATCTGGTTGCTGCAGATTTAGGACAGCACCTTAAATGTGCTCTGTTCCCCTTCCAAAGTACTGTACAACAGTACCAAGTGCTCACCAATGATGTACCAAACCTGTACCGGCAAGTACAGCAGCTGAAATTGAGATTTTTACTCACTCAAATCAATGTGCAGCCATGCCAAAACTTGTACAAAGCTGTACCAAAGCTGTACCGACAAGTACAGTAGCAATAAATGCTCTCTTGGCTGTCCAAATGAGTGAAAAACAGACTTTTACAGTCCCGAACACTGCATACAACAGTTCCGAACAGAAATTGGGCAAAAGCTCCTTGACTGCAAGCTGATTTCTGAGGATTCAAGGCATAAAAGTCTTGCCTGCTGCTTTGCCGAGCTCAACAAGCATACGAACTTGAAAAGCCCCTTGATTTAAGATCAATTTCTGATCATACATGGTACATTGACGCACATGAAGGCATCCAGAGTGTTCATGATGCTTCCCCCTGGCCACATATACATCCAAATAATGAAAGTCCCTTGATTTACAGGCACATTGAGTGCTTGTAAGGCATCAACACATTATCCACAGCATCAAATGCGATTGCCTGCATGCAAATCAACCCAATCAGCACAAAAGCCCCTTGATTTGCACTGCAATTTGCTGCAATTTTGTCCAAATGTGCGATTTCTCACATCATACAACATGTATGAGTGCTTAATTGCACAATTACATCAAAAGCCCCAAATTTCAACATCCAATTTCCTGCAAATTGATCCTGATTGTGACCAATTTCCTGCAAATTGATCCTGATTGTGACCAATGTCACCCAATTTTGCCAATTTTGCTCAAAATTGAGCAATTCGACACCTGTACCTGCTCAATTGTTGATTGTACTTGCTCAATTGCAAATCCCAAAAAAAATTTGAGGAAAATACCTTGTAATTTCTGATTTTTCTTCAATTTGCAGGCTGAATTTTGTTGTTGCAGGAAAAAAGGGGTTGATGATGCTGCTGCTGTTCTGTGCAGGTGGGCAATAGTTGAGGAGCTCAGTTCCAAAGCCCCGCTTTGAATGCATTGGAGCGCCTGAAGGAGAAAGGAGCCAAGCTGTCGATTTTCATATTTCTATGCGCGAGCTCCTGCACTGGTGAGGCGGATAGACCTGCGCTGGTCAAAGCGTAACAAGCTGGCCAAAAGCGTAACGCTGGCCAAGGCGTAACAAGCAACGCTGGCCAAGGCGTAACGTTGGCCAAAGCGTAACAAGCTACCCAACTTTACACGTAGCAACCGAATTGCTGTACGCCGCTGCACTCCGTGTCCGCCTGCTGTGCGCTGGAATTCCACGATTACACGCACCAGGTATACGCCTAGTTCTGGTTCGCCTGGTTCTGGTTCGCAGCGTGGCTGTGCCTGGGCAGCAGCCGATGCCTTCTTGCCTGGCACCCTGCCCTATGTGCAGTACTGTGCGCTGCTCAGCACTCTCTTTCCTTACAAGAAGCTCAAATCTCAAACGTTGCTGCGCTTCACTGCCAGCTCGACTGTGTGCTCTAGTGGAAGGCTCTGATACCAGTTGAATGGGAGAGTTAGTTAGGGTTAGAGTTCATGTGGGAGACATACACAGAGAAGCAAGAGAGAGAGAGAGAGTTGTGGGGATAAGTCAACTCATAGGAATATGAGTGTGTGACTCCCCTATCACACATGTATATTGCACTAGTACACATAGTGCACTTAGTACATTAAAAGTACTAAGTGTACTATGTACTATAACTTATGGGCTTGTACACACTATAAGGGTGGGCATAATGCCTTTACCCCAACAAAAAGTACAAAGATTGTTTTTCAGAAGATCTTCCTTATCAACTTCCGCCAGAAAGACCGGAAGACTATACCGTGTAAGCCGCCTCAACAAGAAGAAATAAGAAAACAAGTGGAGGACCTACTTAGCCATGGCTTGATTAGGCCAAGCAGTTCTCCTTATTGCTCCCCAGTTCTCCTTGTTCAGAAGAAGGATGGCACATTTAGAATGTGCATTGATTAGCAAGCTCTCCACAAGATACTGTGAAGAACCGCTTCCCAATTCCAAGAATCGATGACATTCTCGATCGATTAGGAGGCTCCAAGATCTTTAGTCGGATAGACTTAAAGAGCGGCTATCATCAAATCAAGGTGGTACCACAAGATGTCCATAAGACCGCCTTACACACTTCATTTGTTCTTGGTGGTTCCTTTTGGATTGACCAATGCACCGGCTACCTTCAACCGAATGATGGAACGCATCTTTTGAATATGTCGGTACATTCTTTGATGACATTCTTGTGCTCAGCAAGAATGAAGAGCAACACCAACACTTGAAAGAGGTTTTGCAACTTCTTCAAGAACACCAGCTTCTAATCAATGGTAAAAAGAGTGAGTTCTTTATGGATAAGATAAATTATCTTGGACATGTCATCTCTTCTGAAGGCATTCAAATGGATCCTGAATTATTCAAGGATGGGCAGATCTTCAAGATGTGCATGAGGTACGATCTTTTCTTGGATTGTGCTCATACTACCGCCGATTCATCAAGCATTTTGCACACATAGCTTCTCCTCTACATGACTTGACAAAGAAAAGCTCTTTTCGGTGGATGGAAGCTGAGAAGGCAGCCTTCACAAAGCTGAAAATAGCGCACACTTCAAGACCCGTACTCATCATTCTTGATTTGCTAAAACCATTTGTGGTGGAGGCAGATGCTTGCGGAGATTGCATTGGAGCAGTTCTCAATCAAGAAGGCCATGCTATGGCTTTTGAAAGTCATCAGCTAAATGATGTAGAGAAAAGGTATGACATTTATGAAAAGGAATTATTAGTTGTGGTACATGCCTTAAAGATTTGGAAGCATTATTTGTTAGGCAATGAGTTTCTAGTTAGAATTGATCATCATAGCTTGAAGTATTTCAAAACTCAAAGGCATCTACAAGACAAACATGCGAAATGGGAAAACTTCCTATCCATGTTTCATTTTCAGATTATGTATACTCCTGGAAAGCATCATAATGTAGTGGTAGATACACTTTCTAGAGTGCCTCAAATTTCAACCATGACAATGGCCCATCATGAAGAGTTTCAGGAGATGCAGAACACATATGAGAAACATGCTGATTTTGCAACTGTTTGGGAAAATTTACAACAAGGAGGGTCTCATACAGATTACCTTATGAGAGATGGTTATCTCTTGATGAATTGTCACGTGCATCCCACACTTGGATGCCACGTAGACATATCTGTACAGAAGGTGCAGGACCTGGGATGGTGAACTGGTCCCATGTGAGCCCAGTCCGGGACGAGTCAGCCAGGGGCGTGACGGCATGGCCTCGAGGGGGGGGGGCGTGACGGCACGGCACGAGGGGGGGCTGCGGGCTGCGGGGCATGACGGCACCGCACGGCACGAGGCAAGGGGCTGCCGGGGGGGGGGGGGGGCGCGGCAGGGCGTGACGGCACGGCACGGCACCGGGGGGGGGGGGGGGGGCTGCGAGGGACGTGATGGCACGGCCCCGGAGGGGGGGGTTCGGGGCGTGACGGCACCACACGGCACGAGGGGGGGGGCTGCGGGGGCGTGATGGCACGGCCCTGGAGGGGGGGGGCTGCGGGGCGTGACGGCACGGCCCTGGAGGGGGGGGCTGCGGGCTGCGGGGCATGACGTCGTCCGAGGTCAGGTGTGCATTGTCCTGCACATGAGTCCAAGGTCAAGTGTGCATTGTCCTGCACATGAAACAGTGCCAGTCCGCGCTGTGAGTCTGCCTCTGGAATGATGTCAGTGATTCTGTGTATCTGGTATGGTACCGGATGCCAGATCCCTGTGTAGTTAGTTAGAGTTTGCTTTTAGAACAAGGGGCCAGTCCATAGGGCTACCCCGAGTCTTAGTGTGGGCATGGGGATGGTGTGAAACCACCCCCATGAGGGCCACGAAGGCCCTAGCTGAACACACCAACCATGGAGGGGCTGTAGGACAGCCCTAGGGGCAGGCTAAAGGCAGACATGCACGAGATGTAGCCTTTGTATCGCTGTAGGGCAGGTATGGGGCAGCCCATACAAGCTGCCCAGCCCTCAAATTGTTTGCAAAAGCATTGTCCAGCCCATCCAGAATCAGGCGCATGATGGCCAGCCATATATGGAACAATGCGCAGCATTTTATGGAATTTATGTGATTTTTTTCAGCATTAAATGCTGAAATATTCAGTCGTGGGACATTTAATGCTGGCTGCCTGGACTTCAGCTGGCCAACTGCTCTAGGTGGAGTAGTATAAATAGGAGAGTCCATAATCCCATCAGTTCATCTCATTTCTCACCAAGAGCTCAAGCATAAAGGGGCTAGACAAGCCAAGAAGGTGCTAAGCAAAGGGGTGAAGGACTGAAGGTCAAGGGCAGGGAATTCCCAGCCAAGAAAGATCAAGGATTTCTGTATTTTCTTTTAGATTTACATCATTCTAATAAAGCAAAGACACCATCCGTGGTGGGGGCCCTATAGAGGGTATTTGGGACCCAATACTGTGTCCTCTCTCTCTCTCTCTCTCTCTATTTTCTGGACATCTTCATTCAGTTTGTGCGTTAATTCCGTCGCGAAAAGAGTGCTGATTTTTGAGCATTGAAGTTACCGATTCTTCTCCGAAGCTTCCGCATGTTATAGTGGTATCAAAGCCTACTTCAAGTGCAAAGATTCAGCAAAGAAACCAGAATTTTTTCTCGCTCGTGTGGTTGGTTTTCAAACGCAGGTGGACTACCCCTTTCTGTCCCTCGAAGGACGGTTGGTTTTCAGCCTCCGGAAGCCCTCGGACGTCTCCCACATAGATAGTGGATGGTCAGATTGCATTCTGGAAAGGAAGTGCATTTTCCTGCTATGGCGAGCTTCAACGACGAGAGAGACCAAGAACCATGGGACCAGAGTGCATGAGGCTTGAGTGTTACAGACATGTTCCAGCAGATGATGCGAGCAATCGCAGAACAAACAACCAAGTTGGACGAGCAGAAGGCGCAGATCATGGCTCTGGGAGAGCGTACCCGTTCTCCAGCGTCGTGTTTTCCATCTCCTTCTCCCTCTCCTTACGTATCCCAAATTCCAGATCCTCGACACAGGGACCCTTTTGCGGGGTCACAATCGCAGCCGAGCTCTTTGCTTGAGTTGCAGATGCGTGCATTGGAGATCCGACAACGAGAAGACGAAGCCATGCGACGCGTGGAACACGAGCGTTACCTCAAAGCTTTGGACGCCAAATTGACACCAGGGCGCCCTCGAATCATTTTCCCAAGAAAATGAACTTCAGTAAGTAGAATGGTAAACTCGACCCCACAACTCTCTATTCATGGTTGCATCAGTTTGAAGCTTACTTTGCCGCAGTTAGAAAAACAGATACTGACAGAGTGATCTTAGCCAGTTGGTACTTGGAAGGTGAGGCCATGACTCAGTGGGCTCATGCCCACACCAGAGTAGGTATGGCAGCTTATGTGTGGGACGAGTTTGTCCGCGACCTTAAGCAGCGGTTTCTACCACCCCACTATCTTGAGCGACTCGAAGACAAGTTCAGGGGAGTGCGTCAGAACGCGCAACCAGTCCTTCAGTTTGCCAATAGAATTTTGACTTTATGTCTACAATTAGGCTTATCTGATACGGACAAGAAAGGGCAGTTTTTGTATGGCCTTGACACGCAAATCCAATGGGAGGTGCGTATGTTTAGTCCAACCATCTTTGAAGATGCGCTCTCGCTTGCGCAGAGTGCAAAAATGAAACATAATGGTGGCAAGCCCAAGACTTCCCAGCCGGGGCTACCGCCTCGGGGGGCAAAAGCCAGAACCAGATGGGGTCTTCCGCAGGACAGAGCCCTGGAGCCTCTAGCTCCAAGAACTCGAACAATGCGTCTAAGCTTACTCCAAACCAGAAAGCGGAGGCACGCAAGACAGGTGGCAAGTTAAGTGCTGAGAAGCTTTCTCAGTACAAGAAGAAGGGTAGATATTTCTTTTGTCATACAAAAGGACATACTTATCGGGATTGTCCGAAGAAGCCTCCAAAGCCCGCCACCGCCGCTTCCACAGCTTCCGTGGTGAGCTCAGCTCCCACACAGACCCCAGCGGCTACCCCTAGTTCTTCAAACCCCGGTGCTTCAGTTGGAGCAATTATTAGCCAGGAGCTCGAAGATAAGCAGAAGGGCGCCCATGACCAGGATGTCAGAATACGCAGCGGAGATGATGACCAGATATGGGGGAACACGAGCAAAAAACGCATGCAGAAAAACAGCACAAGAGAGAGAGAGATGTAGGCGTGTAACTCTACTCTGATATACACAAGAAGATCCCGGGTATGATACACTGAGTGGTATGGGGGTGGAGGCCTATTTATATGCCCCCACATGTGCAGTCAGCCTGCTGAAAAAGGCTCCACGACTGCATATGCAGTCGGCCAGCTCTGAGGGTCCACGACTGCATCAGATACAGTCGGCCAGCTCCAATACACACATCTGATGTAGTCGGCCAGCAAATGGATCCTCCTGCCAACTCAGGGCTGCCTCCCAAGCCACAGAAAAATGGAAAAAATAGGAAAAAAATACGGGGAGTGAGGAAAAATGATAAAACACCTGATAAGGGCGGGCACACCCACAACAAAGGCCCTGGTGTATAAAACCAGACAGAATACGCAGCGGAGATGATGACCAGATCTGGGAACACGAGCAAAAAACGCACGCAGAAAAACAGCACAAGAGAGAGGGAGAGAGAGATGTAGGCGTGTAACTCTGCTCTGATATACACAAGAAGATCCCGGGTATGATACATTGAGTGGTATGGGGGTGGGGGCCTATTTATATGCCCCACATGTGCAGTCGGCCTGCTGAAAAAGGCTCCACGACTGCATATGCAGTCGGCCAGCAGCATGCAGCTAGTCGGCCAGCTCTGAGGGTCCACGACTGCATCAGATACAGTCGGCCAGCTCCAATACACACATCTGATGTAGTCGGCCAACAAATGGATCCTCCTGCCAACTCAGGGCTGCCTCCCAAGCCACAGAAAAATGAAAAAAATAGGGAAAAAATACGAGGAGTGAGGAAAAATGATAAAACACCTGATAAGGGCGGACACACCCACAACAAAGGCCCTGGTGTATAAAACTAGACAAGAGATGACTTCTAACACAGGAGTATGAGCGCAACAAATTGTTCAAGTCCTTTGGCTACATAGGTGGCCAGAGAGGAGTCGTCTTGTTTGACAACGGCAGCACGGAGGATGTGGTCATGGAACAGGCCGCTAGGCGTGCCCGTTTCGATCTAACTTCGGTGGACAAACAAGTTGAGGGTTTTAGCACAGGCATGACAACGAGCGTCAAGTATGAAGCTCTAGGTGCTAAGTTAGTTATTCAGGGCATAGAATTTGTGCGTGATTTTATGGTTGCCCCTCTTGTAGAAGCAGATATAATTTTGGGCATTCATTGGTTTCACAAGTTTCTTCCTGATGTCAAGTGGGACAAGCACACGTTCCGGATCAATCAGAATGTGTCAAACGCCCCAGTGACCATCAAGTGTGAGCCAGGAATTCCGAACTTTCCACTCATAAGCCACTTACAGGCTAAGCGAGCAGTCTCAGGAAAGGCGCACAGTGTGCGATGATGTACATCCAGACAGCCTAGACGGTGGCCAGTACTTCCGAGAAGTACTCGGTTCTCCATGAAAAGTTCCAGAAGATTTTTCTTCGGGACAGCCTCCCTCCCTAGCTCCCCCCCGTCCAAACTGGAGGACCACAAGATTGACCTCCTCCCACGCTCGGAACCCCCGAGCAAGTTTCCGTATCGCCTTTCCAAGGCAATGGAATCGAAGTTGGAACACCAACTCCAAGAATTGTTGCAATCTGGTTTCATCCGCCCCAGCGTGTCGCCATTTGCAGCATCGATCTTATTTGTCAAGAAGAAAGATGGGTCTTCCCGTTTGTGTGTTGATTATCGTGCACTCAATAAGCTAACTATCAAGAGCAAATTCCCGATGCCTCGAATTGATTATATTCTCTTCCCAGCCAAGAAAGGTCAAGGATTTTTGTATTTTCTTTCAGATTTACATCATTCTAATAAAGCAAATACACCATCTATGGTGGGGACCCTACAGAGGGTATTTGGGACCCAATACTGTGTCCTCTCTCTCTCTCTCTCTCTCTCTCTCTCTCTCTCTCTCTCTCTCTCTCTATATATATATATATATATATATATATATATATATATTTTCTGCACATCTTCATTCAGTTTGTGCATTAATTCCGTCGCGAAAAGAGTGCTGATTTATGAGCATTGAAGTTACCGATTCTTCTCCGAAACTTCCGCATGTTACATGAATAATCGCCTCTGTATCACTCTTCCTCTTCGAGAAAAAGTGTTGAGAGAAGACCATCAACCTCCATATGCAAATCATCGAGGAAGGACAACCACTTTGAGTGCACTAGAGCATTTCTTCTACTGGCCCACACTTCGGAGAGACACCCATGACTTCATAGAGTCATGCTTGGTTTGTCAAAAATCCAAGTATGACAGACAAAAGACTTCTGGTTTACTGCAATCCTTACCAGTTCCAAATGCTCCTTGGGAATCCATAACTATGGATTTCATCTCAAGTATTCCAAGAACTCCACAAGGTCATGACATGATTTCGGTTATTATTGATAGATTCAGCAAGCAATCGCATTTTATTCCTTGTCAAAAAACACTGAAGTCTGCACAAGCTGCACGGCTCTTTATCCAGCACATTTTTAGATTACATGAGATGCCTTCTGAAATAATATCTGATAAAGATTCTAAGTTCACAAGCAATTTTTGGCAAGCTTTATTTGAAAACTTGGAGACTACCTTGAAGTTTTCTTCTTCTTTCCATCCTCAAACTGATGGGCAAACAGAGGTCATGAATCTCACACTCCTTGATATGCTCAAAGCTTATGTTAGTGAACATAAGACCCAATGGGAGAAATACCTCCCTTTGCTGGAGTTTGCCTACAACAATGTCTCTCTTTCACAAGAGGTGCTGAGCTTGTTGGATACTCTGATGCTGAGGCAGGTGACCAAGATACCACGCGGTCCACTTCTAGTTATTGCTTCAACTTTCACTTTCGGTTCCGGCCTCATTTTCTGGCAATCCAAGAAGCAAGATACAATCTCCATTTCTTCTACTGTGTAGTAATTAAGGGGAGGAGTGAATCCATTTGTCTTGAATGCATTGACATAGAATGCAAGATCCTCCTCTCATATCCAATCTGGAAGAGGCAGCTCCTCACTTCCCTCCCAAACATCGAAGTTTTGAGAGAATGTAGAGCAAAACAATTTCTTGAAAAATAGCTCTAAGAACATTCTCGCGATCATTGCTTGGTCTTTTCCTAGCTCCTCAACAGTAAATATCAAATTTATTACCAAGGAAATAATATACATCAATGGAATAAACCCTAGTTTAAAATAATTATTGAATCGTATGCATATGCATCCAAAGGTACACTAAATGTTAAACCCACCAAGATGAACATTGCATTATGTATACACGGTCCAATTTTCTTTTGTAATCTAATGATCTTTAAATATCGTCTTTGTCTTTGAGTGCTTGCTTGGATATGGACTTGGGTTTTCTTTGATTGGGCCTTTAGTGTGTCCTTGAGCTCCTTGGCTACCTTGGTCACCTCCTCTTCCAAAATACACTTGTGCATTCCAGTTATGTAACATCATTGGCCCTTAGGTGATCCTATGCTTCGATTAGCTTGGGTGTAAGATCTTCCTTCTAAGCCTCTTTCTCCTGAAGTTCCATTTCCTTATTCCTGAGTAGGTCTTCCAGGGATGTGGTTTGCACCCTAATGACTTTAAGGTCTTAATGGCTACACTCCTCCTGTTATCATTATCCACTTTGAGGAGTTGGATCATTGTTGGCTACTCCAAGTCTCTCCTCTACTTCTACTTACTACTTTCAGCCATTCTCTAACCTTTTTGGGAAAGCAAACATAAAAAAACGTTTTTTTTCCAAAAGCAAGCGTCCATATCGTTTTTGAGACACGTGTGTTGTTTTTGGGAAAAAAGCAAGGCAGCTGTTTTTTTAAAGGCATATCGACAGAGCTTTCCAAAACCAAGACAAGCTTTTGACGGGGGAAAAAAAACAAAAAGCATACACAGCCTATATATAAAGAGCAAGTTTGTTCTTTCCATCATCACGCATACACAAACCTTGCAAGCTTGCTTTGCTTCCGCTTCTGCGATTAGGATGGCTCTGATACCAAGTGTAAGATCCTCCCATAGATCAACCCTAATACACATGCCAAAACAAGATTAGTACAAACTAGATAGAAGGGGTACAGGCACAATCACCACCCAACCCCAAGCCAAGGGCTAAGGTTGCACTCCCACACGTCCATGCTAGTCAGACCTGGTGTCCCAATGCCTACCCACATGAAGCCCTCGACAAGATACCCATGATCTGCCACATCCATGGTAGGAGTAAGCCTCTTGGTCCAAGTCCAGACCTTGAATCAATAATAACCCAAGACTCACTTATATATTGCTTATTGCTGCTGTAAATATATAGTGCTTGTTGCTGCTGTAAATAACAATCTAGTCATAAAAAGCCAATAACATTAGATTTATTAATTTTGAACCTTAGCCACCCATCCAAGCTCGCTTTCCCTAATCCCAGGGCTCCCCTTGTCAAAATACGCAGCGGAGATGATGACCAGATCTGGGAACACGAGAGCAAAAACGCATGCAGAAAAAACAGCACAAGAGAGAGAGAGATGTAGGCGTGTAACTCTGCTCTGATATACACAAGAAGATCCCGAATATGATACAAAGGTAGTGGGGAGCATGGGGCATATTTATATGCCCCATAGATGTAGTCGGCCTGTGCTAGAGGCTCTCCACGACTGCATAAAGCAGTCGGCCACCAGCAGTAGTAGCCTCCACGACTGAAGGACCAAGTCGGCCAGCCACCAGCACCTACACGATTGTGTAAAACAGGTCGGCCAGCCATGGGGTACAATCGGCCAGCACCATAGGCTCCTGCCAACCATCTGGCATCCATCCACACCACGAAAAAATGGGAAAAAATAGGGAAAAAATGCGGGGAGTGAGGAAAAATGATAAACACCTCATAAGGGCGGGCACACCCACAACAAAGGCCCTGGTGTATAAATCTAGACAGGAGATGACTTCTAACACCCCCTCTCAGCTCCTGGTTGTGTAACCAACCACTGGGAGCTGGGGTGCCGCCTGAGCAAATCCTGAGATAGGGACTTCGTGAAGAGGTCCACCGTACTGTCCTCCGTCGAACAGAACTCCAGCAAGATGTCATCAGCAACGATCTGTTCACGAACAAAGTGCCTCTGGATGACCATGGGTTACGCCAGTGGAAACCCAAACCTGCCATGCAACCTCTGCATCTTCTCCACCTCACAAGCAGCATCACAAACAGCCCGGTACTCAGCCTCTGTTTTCGACAAGGCAAAAGATGACTGTCTCTTACTGCTCCAGAAAACTGCTCCTGGGCCTGAAGTAGATCCCCTCGTGTCCGGATCTCCTCCCCAAACTGAGTCACTCCAACCGTGGAGTCGGACTCCATCCAACAATCCCCCTCCTGTGTACAAGAGTCCATGATCCTTCGCATGCCGCAGAAACCACAGGAAACGCAATCCTGCCTCCCAAAGAGACATCTGCAACCATGAGCTCAACCGCCTCATAAGGAAGCTCCCGTCCAATCTGGTGTCCATCAACCAGATCAATGAACCATACAGCTTCTGAGTCAAAAAGGCATCACACCGCTCACAAGGATCAACACCTGTTACGGTGCAAAAACAAGTCCTCGAAACCTCCTGAAGACCAAGCAAGGCCTTCTGAAACCTGTCAACCACCCCCTCTGAATCCGGAACCACAAAGCCCGGAGAAACCACCTCCTTCTGCAAGTAAGCACCTGCCACTTGCCTGGCTTTCCAAAAGGTCCCCGTGGAAAGAACATCCTCAACTACTGGAGGTTCTTTGTCCCGAATACTACGAGACATCAGAGCATAAGTGACCTGTTCAGCTTCCTCTGACTCACGAACACAAGAACTACCAACATCAGTACTAGAAAGTTCCTGCCAACTGCTGCCATCTACTGGCAAGCTATCAACCACCTGGTCTCGGAAGGCCCGCACCTGCAGCGTATCCACACTTAAGTGGCCATTACCAGACTGCCACTCATCACAAACCTGAGGACCTAGGAGAGAGAGTGCTGAAAGCTTGTAAACTCCATTCTCCACAACGCCTTTCCAAACCACTTGGCCTGTTGCTTTGTCCCGGAGAGCAACAAAATGCTCATCAAACTCCACCTGTACGCCAGTCTTGCAAACCTGATGCACTGACAACAGATGAAAACCAAGTGCCGGAACATACAACACCTGGGAGGAATGCTTCCCCCCTCTGCCATCGGGAACTATCTCCATCCTGCCCTCACTGTTAACTGGGATAGTGGACATATCCCCATTAAGAATATGACCAAAAAGCCTGCAGAGATCCTGTAAACCGGAACGGGAAGGAGTCATGTGCCTGGAAGCACCACTATCGAGAATCCATGCCCGAGTATCCGTTGCGGAGAGTCCTCCAATCTCCTCCCTGCCTGAAGAAAATGAAACATCGGTGTCCATCACCTCTAGGTGCACAAAAGCCGGAGTCTTCATGATTGCTACTGAGGAATCTTCACCCTTCTCGGTCTTCCGCTTGGGACACTGCCTCCAATAGTGGCCTTTCTTGCCACAATCATTACAGGTCCTCTCTGCCTTCAGTTTCTCGCGGTCAGCGTCGGACTTCTTCTCAGAAGACTTCTCCGATGAAGCCTTCCCTTTGCCCGAGTTACGGCCTTTCGACCGTTGGCCAATTAAGGCCTCCGAACCTCCACCCTGAGGAGGGTTCGTGAATCGTTCCTCCTGGTCAAGGACCATGGGCACAAGCTCCTCCCACGTGATGGTGCTGAGCCTGCCACTGGTAATCAAAGACGAGTAAAATGCTGAGTACGAAGAGGGCAAGTGCGACAGCAACGTTATGGCCATGTCCTCTGACGATATCTCCTTCCCAGCCTAAAGAACTTCCTGCTGAAGAGCCTGCAGCTTGTTAATATGCTCCCGTATCGTCGACGACTTTGCAGGGCTCATAACCCGCATCTGTACTTTCAAGGAAATCCTCTTCATGGGCGATACCCTGTTGTAAAGAGAGGCCAAATGCTGCCAAAGGTAGTGGGGAGCATGGGGCATATTTATATGCCCCTTAGATGCAGTCGGCCTGTGCTAGAGGCTCTCCACGACTGCATAAAGCAGTCGGCCAGCAGTAGTAGCCTCCACGACTGAAGGACCAAGTCGGCCAGCCACCAGCACCTACACGACTGTGTAAAACAGGTCGGCCAGCCATGGGGTGCAGTCGGCCAGCACCATAGGCTCCTGCCAACCATCTGGCATCCATCCACACCACGAAAAAAGGGGAAAAAATAGGGGAAAAATGCGGGGAGTGAGGAAAAATGATAAAACACCTCATAAGGGCGGGCACACCCACAACAAAGGCCCTGGTGTATAAATCTAGACAGGAGATGACTTCTAACACCCCTAACCTTGTTGAATTCGTCCCTAACCCCATGCAAGAAAGAGCAAACACAAGTTGTAGGCCCAAAGCACGAACTATAGAAAGCTGTGAACAGTTGATTATTGCAAAAATGAGCACGAGGGAAGCTCGTAGGTGCTTACAAGCATAAGAGATTCTTGCTACAGCCAATGACCTCGAGCAGATATGCAAGAATAAGATGAAAAATGAGGGGAAGGGTGTGCTCCCTTATATATCCCTCATATGAGCTGGTCAGCCAATAACATTAGATTTATTAATTTTGAACCTTAGACACTCATCCAAGCTCGCTTTCCCTAATCCCAGGGCTCCCCTAACCTTGTTGAATTCGTCCCTAACCCCATGCAAGGAAGACCAAACACAAGTTGTAGGTCCAAAGCACAAACTATAGAAGGCTGTGAAGAGTTGATTATTGCTGAAAATGAGCACGAGGGAACCTCGTAGGTGATTCCAAGCATAAGAGATTGTTGCTACAGCCAGTGACCTCTAGCAGATATGCAAGAATGAGATGAAAAATGAGAGGAAGGGTGCACTCCCTTATATATCCCTCATATGAGCTGGTCGGCTGTCCCATCTCCAGATTTGTCTCTCGTTCACTTGAGGCCAGGCCGGTGTCTCATGTGAAGGCGCTAGTATTTTTGCTTAACATAAACGGGAGCCAGACTGGTGCCACCCGTGTGTTAGCAAGATGGTGTCGTATGGACGGGAGCCAGACTGGTGCCACCCGTGTATGACCTGGACTGTGTTCTATCCATGGGATTGTCACGCCATGGAAGAACCAGTATTTGTGCCGTGTCTTGCCTATGGGACTGTCACTCCATACGGAGGCTCGTGCCTGAAACTATGTTTTACGTATGGGACTGTCACTCCATAGGAAGACTTGGGATTTATGTTTTCTGTCGTGCCATTTTTGTGTCGACAGATGTTTTGTACTTGTTCCATGAATGGGAGATATGTCCATGATACTATTTGCACATGCACTCATGTTTTGCATGTTTGAAACTGTTTTCGCATGACTTGTATTTTCGTGTTTGCCTGTTTGACGTGCCACTTACTGAGCGGGGACACCTGCCAGTGAGTCGTGAAGTTTGCTCTGTCTTCTGACAAGTTTTGTTGCGTGTGAACAGGTGGTAAGTGTTTTGCACTTGTTGGTTTAATAGTTTTATTTCTAACCTTTCATTTTATAAGGTTATAAGTTCACATTCATTTAAAAGTGGGCACCCATTATGGGCACCCACATATGGGCCAAGGTGGGGAGGGAAACCCCTACACTTAACCCTTTATGTGTGTGGGGGTGGGTGCATGGCCACCTACCTACACCACACCTTGAAGCTGGCCGCCCCCATGCAAGCTTGGCGAGCCGGCCAGCTGTGGTCGTGTAACTCCTCTCCAATCTCTACAAAAGAGAGCGACCACCCCACCCGTAAAGGCATAGGGCCGGCGATCATCTCCTCCTCGTTGGCTCTCAGGCGGCTGCACCACCAAGCGGCTGCAGCCAGGCGGTTACTACTCTCTTCAGGCTGCGCTACCTCCACCTCTTCAGTTGGCGGCTGTGTTTGTTCTCCAGCAGGCTGCCCTCTCCTCTGCAAGCGACCATAGCAGGCGGCTGTGCTCCTGCAGCCAGGCGGTTTCACCATCTCCTCAGGCGGCTACGCCTCCTTCAAGCGACTGCGCCTCTCTCCCACTCGCAGCCACAGGCGGTTGCACCTGTTTACTGCGGGCGGTTGTGCCTCCTCCCCACGGGCGGCTGCAACCGGGTGTCTCTTGCCCATACAGGCGGCTGCGCCACCCTACAAGCAGCTGCAGCAGGCGACTTCTGCACTTTCCAGGTGACAACGCCTCCCACAGCAGGCTGCCCTCCTCATCCTCCCCTTGCAGGCGGCTACGCTTCCTCCTCCTCCACAGCAGGCGGCTGTGTCCTGCACAGCAATCGGCTGTGCTCCTTTGCAGGCGGTTGCACCTCCCTTCCATAGGCGGCTACAGGCGGCCCTACACCTCCTAGGTGGTTACACCTACTACACAGGCAGCTCCTCCTCCTCCTCGACAGGCTGCTGTGCCCTGGTGTCCCTCTCAAGTAGCTCCACACAAACACCTCGGGTATTTGTCTTCCATTTGCGAGCTACAAGTAAGTGAATTCAGATTTAAGTAAAGAACTTTGTTGTAAATCTGATAAAGGATTCTCTCTACCGCTAACACCGGTTCAGTGCCGGGTAGTCCAAGCTTTTGGAGAACCACAGTCCAAAGGTGCCCAGATCGGGAGAGCCAGGCGTTAGTACGGGAGCGCCTGTTTGTGCGTGGTCCTGGAACACCACTGGGGTGCCTCTCCGCGGATTCTAGTGAAGGCACAGGACCGTAGAGACTCGACCACTCAAGTGGTCGCTCTCCTTCGAACATCTACTTCGAGCCTTTTGTTTGGTACTGTATTCATCTCAGTTGTACACGGACATCATCTCGTTCATTGAACCCATGGAGCATTGTATTTGTTAAATACTCCCAATAATATATCATATATTGAGGGGGGGGTCGGCCCGTCCCGGCCCCAATGCTGGTGTCCATCTATCAACATTTCATTTCATTTCAATTTTCAGCTGTTATTAAGTTGTCCATTTCAAATTGTGATATTTAAGTTGTGCTATTACGCGTGTGGGTGTCCAACGGAGTCTATTCCCACTTGACGGGATCGGTTTCATTGGTATCAGAGCACAGTTATTTCCCTCTTCTTAGCGGGGAAACGAACCTGTGTATTGGACACCCCGCTTCTAGCACACTTAACACAATGGACAACCAAGGCCACCCTTTGGAAGTGCCAAATTCAACGGGCCCATCAAGTGCCTCGCATGGTTCTGATGCTCTACGAGGAAGGCACAAGCCCCTTGAGAGGGTAAATGATAGTGATTCAAAGGGACAACTGTCTCGAGGAAAGACAGTCATGCAAGAAGAAGAGCCAGATGCAATGAGGGCTGAAATGGAGCATATGAGAAAGCTTTTGCAGGCACAAGAGCAACAGCTGAAATTTTTGCATGAAGATCCCCATGTGCATCGTGCCATTGAAGCAAGGAAAGCCGATGCAATGGTAGATGTGACTTTTGAGTCCATGGCACGGGAAGTGGGCAAGAAACCAAGGGAGTTGGCACTTTCTTACCTCCTCCGCAAAGGTGACATCAAAGAGGGGAAAGATGGAGAGCTGAAATTCAAAAATCCACTTCGCTTGAAGCATGGAGATCCCGCATCTCAAAGGTTGAGGTCATTTATGCAAAAGGAAGAGGTGACAGTCACCTCTCGTCATGCATCTTCTCCACAAGGCACAAAGCCTGACAGGTATATGTATGCTAGTGCTCATGGAGGGCATGATGGTCACATGCATTCAAGACATGTATCCCATGGTAGGGGTGACAGGTCTGCCACTAGAAGAGCTTTGCCTACTGAGTTGTCTCATGGAGAGACATTGCCTTATGCAGGAAAGTCACATGCATCTGATTCTCAAGTTCGTGGAGCACATGCCACCGTGCTTCATGAAACTTCCATGATGGACCATGGACCCCAGGCAAATAGGGCTACCCCATTGGATAAGGGGAAAAGAAAAAGAGAGGACCATGAGCCTCATGCCAAAAAGCTCAAGGAATTTAAAGCACGTGACAAGTCCGTTAAGTTTGATGTTTTTGAAAGGGACCGCTGCTCATTCGTGGATCACTGAAAAGATCACCAAAAGACCCCATTTGCACCTGGAAGGAGTTTAAGGACAGATTCTATGCTCAGTTTTTGCCACCAAATGCGGAGCAAACTCTCACCCAAAAGTGGGATAGACTTGAGCAAAGAGATAATGAAAGTGTGCAACAGTATGTCAACAAGTTTCGGAAAGTGTTGCTGGAGGTAACTCCTTTTATGCAAATCACTGAGGATGAAAGAAAGAGGAAGTTTCGCTCCGGATTGCAACCAGCTTATCTTATCGTTCGGGCACTGAATTGCACCCGAAACATACTTTGCAACAGCTTACAGCCTCTACTCTTGCTACGGAGCAATTGGTGCTCAAAATTAAGCAAGATCAAGGCGGTTCAAAGGGGAAAGACAAGGCTGTCCCAAATCTGCAAAAAGGTGGACAGCCACCTAAAAAGAACTTCCGGGAGACCCACAACGGAGGTAGAGCTGAAAATATCTCATCTAAAGATCAGGGCCCAAAGAAGAACAAATTTGGCTTGACCTCGGAGCAAAGAGAGCAATATGCCAAGGAGGGAAAAAAATTTTCTTGTGGCACCAAAGAGCACATGTTTCCACAATGCCCTGACCGCAAACCAAAGCACGAGGACAAGCAGACCAAGGCTAGTGTACATGCAGTTTCCGATGTGCAGGGAAACACAAATCATATGCAAAAGAGTGGATGGTATGCAAGGCTTGGGGTCAAATCAAGAATCAGCCCGCCTTATTCATGTTTGATGACTGTGCAACCGATAACTTCATCTCTATACAAACGGCAGCTGCCTTGGGTATTGAGGTTGAAAACATGGGACCTCAGATTGAAGCCGAAGCTACTTTTGTTGGTAAAGAGGTGCTGGTTACCCCATTGATAGGGAAGTTGCGCATACATATCCAGGGCTACCTTGATAATGAACATTTCTTAGTTGCACCATTAAATGGATGTGCTGTATTGCTGGGTAAGCCATGACATCATAGGCTTGAGCCCCGCAAAGAGTACAAGACCAACATGATTTCTTTCATGCATAGAGGCCGCATGCATTTCATTGATGTTGGCAAAGAAGGAGATTCCATCCCACTTGTATCTCACATCCAAATTAATAAAGCTTTGAAAAAGAGTCTTTCTGTGTACTTGGTTTTTGTTCGTGATAGGATTATACCAAGTTATCAAAATGTGGATGCTATGACTTACGATAGGCTGAATTTTCTTCATGCATTCAACGATTGTTTTGCTGATATCAACATTGCCAGGTGAATTACCTCCCCAAAGGCCCGAAGATCATCGCATAGATCTTGTGCCAGGTAGGTCTCCACCTAACAAATCCGCATATCGTATGAGTGCCGCACAACAAGAGAAGATCATGAAACAGATAAATGAGCTTTTAGAGAAAGGTTTGGTTCAACCTAGTTCCTCACCTTATTGCTCTCCTCTGCTTCTAGTTCAAAAGAAAGACGGCTCATTTCGCGTGTGTGTGGACTATAGAGCTTTAAATAAGCTACCATCAAGAATAGATTCCCAATTCCGCGTATTGATGACATTTTGGATAAGCTTGATGGTTCGGCTTGTTTCAGCCGTCTTGATTTGAAGAGTGGTTATCACCAAACACGAATGGTGCCACAAGATGTCCATAAAACTCCATTCAGGACAGCCTTTGGATTATATGAATTTTTGGTGATGCCCTTTGGTCTCACCAATGCTCCTGCCACGTTTAATCGAATGATGGATATATCATGCCCACTACACGCATGATTGAGAGAGATTTCTTTTGGCCAAGCATGCGTAAAGACATTGAGGCTTATGTATGTGCATGTATTACTTGCCAGAAGGTGAAATTTGACAGGCAAAAACCTTCAGGTTTGCTTCAGCCATTGCCTATTCCCTCGCAACCTTGGGAAAGTATTACTATGGATTTTATTATGGACTTGCCTAGATCCGAGCTTGGGAATAATGCTATTTGGACCATTGTGGACAGGTTTAGCAAGCAAGCTCATTTCTTGCCCGTCAAGAAAACCATTAAAGTTGATCATATGGTAAAGCTTTTTCTTGCTAATATCTTTAAGCCAGAGTCACACGGGGACGCGGGGACGGCCCTTAGGGACGCGAGACGCGGGGGGACGCGCAGGGGACGCCGTGCAGAATGGGGACGCATACAGTCGTCCCGGGGACGCGTTCCCGAAACGCGGGACGAGCAGGGGACGCAGACAGGGGACGCAGACAGGGGACGCAGACAGGGGTCATAAACGGCCAGAAACGGCTAGAAACGGGCAAATTTCCAGCTATAAAAGAAGGCACACTTTAGGACTTTTCTCCACACTCAAGTTTGAAGCTTCAAGCCTCATTGCTCAAGCCTCAAGCTTCCAAAGTTCCATGTTCCATTGTCCAAGCCTCAAGGCCCAAGTGGCAAGTTAGCCCTCTCTCTCTCTATATACTATCTACATTGTGCCAACTTCCAAGCCATCTCTCTCTCTCTCTCTCTCTCTCTCTCCAAGTTCCATGATCCATCCCTCTTGAGACTTGCAAGCCTCAAGAGTCAAGCGGCAACTTGCAACTCTCTATTGCACCCTTCTTCCCTCTCTCTCACACTATCATCATTCATGGCATCTCAAGGTGAAGGCGCCGCCGCCACATCTTCCGTTGCGGGCTCTTCACGAAGGAGGCCGGCGGTGCACACATGGTCATGGTGGGATGAGGTCCACTACACTAGTCGTGGAGTGGGCAGTGGTTCAAGGGCATGGAATTGCATGATCTATTGTGATCTATCATCTAGTATCTCTATTTTGTACCCACTCTTTTTTGTAACCCTCACTGCCCATGAGGCATGTACTTATCTCTTTGTATCTATCAGACTATCAATCACATAATCGGTGTGCCATCGATGTTTTATTAGCGCATTTTGCTCAAAATGACTCTTGTTTTTTTGTCTATTCGGTGTAAAATTTTGTTCAAAGTGTGTCTCTATATGTATGTCATGCATACAACTCCTAAATTGCTTTTAAAAAAGAGGTTTTTTTTTGCCGTTCCCGACCCCGTCCCCGGGACGGCCCGTCCCCGTCCCCGTCCCCATGTGACTCTGCTTTAAGCATCATGGTATGCCTAAATCCATTGTTGGGGATAGAGATTCCAAGACTACGAGCCTCTTTTGGAGGGCTTTATTTGATAATATGGGTACTAAACTTGAGTTTTCATTAGCTTATCATCCCCAAACGGATGGCCAAAGTGAAGGTGCAAATTCAGTCGTGTTGGATTTGTTGAAGTGTTATGTGGCAGATCAAAAGATTGCATGGGAGAAGTATCTTCCACTTGTTGAGTTTGCCTAAAACAACACGATCCATGCCTCCACGGGAAAGGCCCCGTTTGAGATTATTTATGGCAGAGTGGTTTTGCCACCCATCCTTCGTACAAAGGATGAGATTTTTGCAGCTGATGAATATGTTCGTGACTTGGATGTAGCCTTTGCTCACGTGCGGACAACCATTGCAAGGTCTCAAGATAAGCATAAAATGGCTACTGACAAGCATAGAAGGGACATGCAAGTCAAAGAAGGTGATTGGGTTTTGCTGAAATTTGAGAAGGCTAGGCTTCGGAAGAGGCCAGGACGAGAAGGATCATATCCTAAGCTTTCTCCTTGCTATTATGGACCCTTCAAGGTGATTCAAAAGATCAATGAAGTGTCATACAGGCTTGCTTTACCTAGTCATTGGAAGATTCACAACGCATTTCATGTGAGTCTTTTTCGGAAATATGTGGGATCAGACCGACCATTTGGTCCATCTCCAGATTTGTGTCTCGTTCACTTAAGGCCACGCCGGTGTCTCATGTGAATGGCTACTATTTTTGCTTAACATGGACGGGAGCCAGACTGGTGCCACCCGTGTTAGCAAGATGGTGTCGTATAGACGGAAGCCAGACTGGTGCCACCCGTGTATGACCTGGACTGTGTTCTATCCATGGGATTGTCACGCCATGGAAAAGCCAGTATTTGTGCCGTGTCTTGCCTATGGGACTGTCACTCCATAGGGAGGCTCGTGCCTGGAACTGTGTTTTACCTATGGGACTGTCACTCCATAGGAAGACCGAGATTTACGTTTTCGGTCGTGCCATTTTTGTGCCGACAGATGTTTTGTACTTGTTCCATGAATGGGAGATATGTCCATGACACTATTTGCACATGCACTCATGTTTTGCATGTTTGTTTTCGCATGACTTGTATTTTTGTGTTTGCCTGTTTGACGTGCCACTTACTGAGCGGGGACGCCTGCCAGTGAGTCGTGAAGTTTGCTCTGTCTTCTGACGAGTTTTGTTGCGTGTGAACAGGTGGTAAGTGTATTGCACTTGTTGGTTTAATAGTTTTATTTCTAACCTTTCATTTTATAAGGTTATAAGTTCACATTCATTTAAAAGTGGGCACCCATTATGGGCACCCACATATGGGCCAAGGTGGGGAGGGAAACCCCCACACTTAACCCTTTATGTGTGTGGGGGTGGGTGCATGGCCACCTACCCACACCACACCTTGAAGCTGGCCGCCCCCATGCAAGCTTGGGGAGCCGGCCAGCTGTGGTCGTGTAACTCCTCTCCAATCTCTACAAAAGAGAGCGACCACCCCACCCGTAAAGGCATAGGGCCGGCGATTATCTCCTCCTCGTTGGCTCTCAAGCGGCTGCACCACCAAGCGGCTGCAGCCAGGTGGTTACTACTCTCTTCAGGCTGCGCTACCTCCACCTCTTCAGTTGGCGGCTGTGTTTGTTCTCCAACAGGCTGCCCTCTCCTCTGCAAGCGACCATAGCAGGCGGCTGTGCTCCTGCAGCCACGCGGTTTCACCATCTCCTCAGGCGGCTACGCCTCCTTCAGGCGACTGTGCCTCTCTCCCACTCGCAGCCACAGGCGGCTGCACCTGTTTACTGCGGGCGGTTGTGCCTCCTCCCCACGGGCGGCTGCAGCCGGGTGTCTCTTGCCCATACAGGCAGCTGCAGCAAGCGACTTCTGCACTTTCTAGGTGACAGCGCCTCCCACAGCAGGCTGCCCTCCTCATCCTCCCCTTGCGAGCAGCTACGCTTCCTCCTCCTCCACAGCAGGCGGCTGTGTCTTGCACAGCAATCGGCTGTGCTCCTTTGCAAGCGGTTGCACCTCCCTTCCATAGGCGGCTACTACAGGCGGCCCTGCACCTCCTAGGTGGTTACACCTTCTACACAAGCAGCTCCTTCTCCTCGACAGGCTGCTGCGCCCTGGTGTCCCTCTCAAGTAGCTCCACACAAACACCTCGGGTATTTGTCTTCCATTTGCGAGCTACAAGTAAGTGAATTCAGATTTAAGTACAGAACTTTGTTGTAAATCTGATAAAGGATTCCCTCTACCGCTAACACCGGTTCAGTGCCGGGTAGTCCAAGCTTTTGGAGAACCACGGTCCAAAGGTGCCCAGATCGGGAGAGCCAGGCGTTAGTACGGGAGCGCCTGTTTGTGCGTGGTCCTGGAACACTAGTGGGGCGCTCTCCGCGGATTCTAGTGAAGGCACAGGACCGTAGAGACTCGACCACTCAAGTGGTCGCTCTCCTTCGAACATCTACTTTGAACCTTTTGTTTGGTACTGTATTCATCTCAGTTGTACACGGACATCATCTCGTTCATTGAACCCATGGAGCATTGTATTTGTTAAATACTCCCAATAATATATCATATATTGAGGGGGGGGTCGGCCCGTTCCGGCCCCAATGCTGGTGTCCATCTATCAACATTTCATTTCATTTCAATTTTCAGCTGTTATTAAGTTGTCCATTTCAAATTGTGATATTTAAGTTGTGCTATTACGCGTGTGGGTGTCCAACGGAGTCTATTCCCACTTGACGGGATCGGTTTCATTGGTATCAGAGCACAGTTATTTCCCTCTTCTTAGCGGGGAAACGAACCTGTGTATTGGACACCCCGCTTCTAGCACACTTAACACAATGGACAACCAAGGCCACCCTTTGGAAGTGCCAAATTCAAGGGGCCCATCAAGTGCCTCGCGTGGTTCTGATGCTCTACGAGGAAGGCACAAGCCCCTTGAGAGGGTAAATGATAGTGATTCAAAGGGACAACTGTCTGGAGGAAAGACAGTCATGCAAGAAGAAGAGCCAGATGCAATGAGGGCTGAAATGGAGCATATGAGAAAGCTTTTGCAAGCACAAGAGCAACAGCTGAAATTTTTGCATGAAGATCCCCATGTGCATCGTGCCATTGAAGCAAGGAAAGCCGATGCAATGGTAGATGTGACTTTTGAGTCCATGGCACGGGAAGTGGGCAAGAAACCAAGGGAGTTGGCACTTTCTTACCTCCTCCGCAAAGGTGACATCAAAGAGGGGAAAGATGGAGAGCTGAAATTCAGAAATCCACTTCGCTTGAAGCATGGAGATCCCGCATCTCAAAGGTTGAGGTCATTTATGCAAAAGGAAGAGGTGACAGTCACCTCTCGTCATGCATCTTCTCCACAAGGCACAAAGCCTGACAGGTATATGTATGCTAGTGCTCATGGAGGGCATGATGGTCACATGCATTCAAGACATGTATCCCATGGTAGGGGTGACAGGTCTGCCACTAGAAGAGCTTTGCCTACTGAGTTGTCTCATGGAGAGACATTGCCTTATGCAGGAAAGTCACATGCATCTGATTCTCAAGTTCGTGGAGCACATGCCACCGTGCTTCATGAAACTTCCATGATGGACCATGGACCCCAGGCAAATAGGGCTACCCCATTGGATAAGGGGAAAAGAAAAAGAGAGGACCATGAGCCTCATGCCAAAAAGCTCAAGGAATTTAAAGCACGTGACAAGTCCGTTAAGTTTGATGTTTTTGAAAGGGACCGCTGCTCATTCGTGGATCACTGAAAAGATCACCAAAAGACCCCATTTGCACCTGGAAGGAGTTTAAGGACAGATTCTATGCTCAGTTTTTGCCACCAAATGCGGAGCAAACTCTCACCCAAAAGTGGGATAGACTTGAGCAAAGAGATAATGAAAGTGTGCAACAGTATGTCAACAAGTTTCGGAAAATGTTGCTGGAGGTAACTCCTTTTATGCAAATCACTGAGGATGAAAGAAAGAGGAAGTTTCGCTCCGGATTGCAACCAGCTTATCTTATCGTTCGGGCACTGAATTGCACCCGAAACATACTTTGCAACAGCTTACAGTCTCTACTCTTGCTACGGAGCAATTGGTGCTCAAAATTAAGCAAGATCAAGGCGGTTCAAAGGGGAAAGACAAGGCTGTCCCAAATCTGCAAAAAGGTGGACAGCCACCTAAAAAGAACTTCCGGGAGACCCACAACGGAGGTAGAGCTGAAAATATCTCATCTAAAGATCAGGGCCCAAAGAAGAACAAATTTGGCTTGACCTCGGAGCAAAGAGAGCAACATGCCAAGGAGGGAAAAAATTTTTCTTGTGGCACCAAAGAGCACATGTTTCCACAATGCCCTGACCGCAAACCAAAGCACGAGGACAAGCAGACCAAGGCTAGTGTACATGCAGTTTCCGATGTGCAGGGAAACACAAATCATATGCAAAAGAGTGGATGGTATGCAAGGCTTGGGGTCAAATCAAGAATCAGCCCGCCTTATTCATGTTTGATGACTGTGCAACCGATAACTTCATCTCTATACAAACGGCAGCTGCCTTGGGTATTGAGGTTGAAAACATGGGACCTCAGATTGAAGCCGAAGCTACTTTTGTTGGTAAAGAGGTGCTGGTTACCCCATTGATAGGGAAGTTGCGCATACATATCCAGGGCTACCTTGATAATGAACATTTCTTAGTTGCACCATTAAATGGATGTGCTGTATTGCTGGGTAAGCCATGACATCATAGGCTTGAGCCCCGCAAAGAGTACAAGACCAACATGATTTCTTTCATGCATAGAGGCCGCATGCATTTCATTGATGTTGGCAAAGAAGGAGATTCCATCCCACTTGTATCTCACATCTAAATTAATAAAGCAATGAAAAAGAGTCTTTCTGTGTACTTGGTTTTTGTTCGTGATAGGATTATACCAAGTTATCAAAATGTGGATGCTATGACTTACGATAGGCTGAATTTTCTTCATGCATTCAACGATTGTTTTGCTGATATCAACATTGCCAGGTGAATTACCTCCCCATAGGCCCGAAGATCATCGCATAGATCTTGTGCCAGGTAGGTCTCCACCTAACAAATCCGCATACCGTGTGAGTGCCGCACAACAAGAGATCATGAAACAGGTAAATGAGCTTTTAGAGAAAGGTTTGGTTCAACCTAGTTCCTCACCTTATTGCTCTCCTCTGCTTCTAGTTCAAAAGAAAGACGGCTCATTTCGCGTGTGTGTGGACTATAGAACTTTAAATAAGCTTACCATCAAGAATAGATTCCCAATTCCGCGTATTGATGACATTTTGGATAAGCTTGATGGTTCGGCTTGTTTCAGCCGTCTTGATTTGAAGAGTGGTTATCACCAAATACGAGTGGTGCCACAAGATGTCCATAAAACTCCATTCAGGACAGCCTTTGGATTATATGAATTTTTGGTGATGCCCTTTGGTCTCACCAATGCTCCTGCCACGTTTAATCGAATGATGGATAGGATATTCCGAAATCGCAAATTCAGAGGTGTATTCTTTGATGATATCTTGGTTTTCTCCAAGAATGAGCAGGAACACAGAACTCATTTGGTCACAGTGTTCGAAGAGTTGCGGAAGCATAAACTTTTCATTAATGCCAAGAAAAGTGAGTTCTTCCTTTCAGTGATACATTATTTGGGTCACATTGTATCCAAGCATGGAGTAACAATGAATCCTGCATAGATAGAGACCATTCGAAATTGGCCAGAATTGCAAAACGTACATCAAGTACGTAGTTTTCTCGGATTATGTTCATATTATAGGCGTTTCATAAGGCATTTTGCTATGATAGCCACCCCTTTACATGATCTCACAAAGAAGAAAACCACTTTCATATGGACTTCAAAAGAACAGGATGCTTTCTTGCAACTCAAGCATGCCATCATATATGGACCCGTATTGATTGTTCCTGACTTGCAAAGATCATTCGTAGTAGAATGCGATGCTTGTGGCGATTGTATAGGGGCTGTCCTAAATCAAGAAGGGCATACAGTTGCATACGAGAGCCGTCGTTTGCATGATGCTGAGCTTCATATGGATATCTATGAGAAAGAGCTCTTGGCTATAATTCATGCCTTAAAGATATGGAAACATTATCTTCTTGGGGCTGAATTTGTAGTCAAGACAGATCATCAAAGCTTGAGATACTTTCTATCTCAAACAAAGCTTTCGGAGAAACAGATGAGAATGGCAAACTTTCTTTCCGTGTTTCATTTTCAGATTATGCATACTCTGGGAAAGAAAAATGTGGTGGCAGATGCATTATCCAGGAGGCCTTATGTGGCTGCAGTCTCACTGGCCTCTCATGGGGACTTATCTGCTATGCGTGATTTGTATCATTTGGATGCTGATTTTTGCCATATATGGACTGATTTGATGGCTGGTCACTCACATGCCTCTTATGTTATCAACGAGGGTTATCTTATAAAGAATAATTGCCTATGTGTGGTAAAGGATTTGCGTCCAAAGGTTATGGAGGAATGTCACGCTCCACCTTATGCTGGTCATAGAGGTATCATGCCCACTACACGCATGATTGAGAGAGATTTCTTTTGGCCAAGCATGCGTAAAGACATTGAGGCTTATGTACGTGCATGTATTACTTGCCAGAAGGTGAAATTTGACAGGCAAAAACCTCCAGGTTTGCTTCAGCCATTGCCTATTCCCTTGCAACCTTGGGAAAGTATTACTATGGATTTTATTATGGACTTGCCTAGATCCGAGCTTGGGAATAATGCTATTTGGACCATTGTGGACAGGTTTAGCAAGCAAGCTCATTTCTTGCCCGTCAAGAAAACCATTAAAGTTGATCATATGGTAAAACTTTTTCTTGCTAATATCTTCAAGCATCATGGTATGCCTAAATCCATATAACAAAACTAAGCATACGAGTACAGGATTTAGTCCTTTCATGCTTATGTACGGTTTTCAACCAAGATCACCTGTTACAGTAGGATTCTCAGGACTTCAGCATGATGCAGCACGTAATTTTTTGCAAGATATGCAAGAAATGTTACAAGTTGCAAAGGAATCTATTAGAAGTGCTCAAGACCGAGACAAGTTTTATTCTAATAGACATCGTTCACCTAGAGAGTTCTCTGAAGGAACGATGGTGTATTTGCGAGTTCCGAAAGATTCTGAGACTTTACGAACAGGTAGATCTCCGAAATTATCCCCTAGATACTGTGGACCATTTCGTGTTTCACGACAGATTGGTTCAGTTGCATATGAATTGGATTTGCCTTCTCATGTGAAAGTTCATCCTGTATTTCATGTCAGTAGACTTAAGGAAGTACTGGGTGGAGCAGATCAGTTAGTTACTCCTCAAGAAATTATAGATGTCCAGGACATGACATTTGTTCCGCACGAACCTGAAAAGATTCTTGGCTTTCGTGAACAAAGATTGCGTCATACGCTTATCACGGAATACAAGATCAAGTGGAAGGATCGTGTTGAGGAGGACGCTACATGGGAGACATTGACTTCTCTTCAGAGAGATTACCCTGGCTTTTTAGTGAGCTCAGGAGTGAGCTCTTAGAGGAAGGGGAGTATGTCATGTGCACAGTGGGTATCTACCGTGTGCTATATGCATGCAAGACTAGTTTCGAGGCTTGGGAAAGCTTGGAACTAGGCAGGCTGATTGACGAGCTGAGTTAGGGAAATACCAACGGGCGGGCACCCAAGTATGGACGGCCGGGAACCCAAGTGTGGATGCCCGATGACCGGCCAAGAGCCTATAAAAGGGTGGCCAAGGTTAGTTATTGGAGGATAGAGAGTCTCGCGAGTTTGTGAGAGCTCTATGGTCTTGGAGCCTGGATCTAGTGCAGACGTGCACCTTCTTTATGCAGCCGAGGCCGACAGCAGTCTCGAGGCCCGCGAGGGCAGCTTCGTGGTGGTATGGGACGTCGCGAGGAGGAGATTGGTCGGTACGTCATCCTAGTTAGCTCAGCTCGTGGCTCGGTGGGGACAGCCAAGACTATGGGCTCGCCCACGGCTGTCATGGTTGGGAGGTGAGTCAGGCCTGCACCCCCTTGCTTGTTTGTTTGTTTGTTTGTTTGTTTGTTTGCAGGATTCGAGTTTCGAACCGAGATCGATCACGAGGGGATCCGTGGGGATTTGACAATAACAAAGCATTAGCTCTCTTTATTATATACAATATTCGTAGAATGGTACTTTGTTCCATATGAAAGACTTGAAGACTAACCTAGCGAAGTTAGGATGATCAAGGTCATTTGGACATCCTATTTAGAAATGATGATATGTCCATTCAGCCACAAATGCTTGCAGACGCAGTGTACCTATCACCAGCCTGGACATTTTCCAGTATGAAAGGGGTCTAGTGGACTCCAAGATGTCTAAATATTTGGAAAGTACAAGCTTTGGGAATGGGAGATTATCCTGGAATACAAAGGACCACACTCCTAAAATTTAGGAGAGTTGCTATTTTTGGCCCAACTCCGATGGAAATTCTGTTCGCGTCATTACATCTGGAATTGAGCGGATACCAAGAGTTGGCAAAGTGTCTATGACAGAATGTCTAATAGTTGGGATATTTTTAGAGGAAAGGTTTATGAAAGGACCCATCTCTTAGATTGGGACATGTGGCAAGAAAGTGGACCAAAGTGAGACAAGTGGCCTGACACTTGTTAGAAAGTGGATCAAAGTGAGACAAGTGGCCTCACACTTGTCACTTCACCTATTGTGTGGCTCTCCACTTGTCATTGTAGCCTTCTCTTGCCATTTTAGCTCATGGGAGGCCCAAATCTATAAATTGGAGCCCTCTCTCTTCATTAATGGAGGCTCTCTTGCTGCACACTAGCCTCTACCACCGTTACAGGCTGCCCTAAGGATGGCTACTCTCTTTCTCTCTCTCTTGAAGGCTGCCCATGAAGAATACCGGCTCTTGGGGACTGTTTTGGAGACTTCCATCGCGAAGAAATACTAAAGGCAAGGGTATTTTATCATTTATTATGATTTCTAGCCATTGTACTTGTTGTACCAACCTTTGTACCTGCTGTATCAGCCATTGTACTGGTTGTACCAGCCATTGTACTTGTACTTGCTGTACCACCCATTGTACCGGCTGTACCAACCTCTATACTTGCTGTACCAACCACTATACCTGTTGTACCAGCCACTGTACATGCTGTACCAACATTTCTACTTACTGTACCTGCTGTACCAGCCATTATACTTATTGTACTAGCCTATGTACCTACTGTATCAGCCATTGTACTTGTACTTGCTGTACAAGTACAATGGCAAGGGTATTTAATCATTTATTATGATTTCTAGCCATTATACTTATTGTACTAGCCTATGTACCTGCTGTATCAACCATTGTACTTGTACTTGTTGTACCACCCATTGTACCGGCTGTACCAACCTCTATACTTGCTGTACCAACCACTGTACCTGTTGTACCAGCCACTGTACATGCTGTACCAACATTTCTACTTATTGTACATGCTGTACCAGCCATCGTACCAGCTATACCAACCACTGTACCTGCTGTACCAGCCATTGTACCTACTGAATGGAGAGTTGTACTTGTTGTACCAGCTCTATTGCATGAAGACCCGTGGTTTTTGGGAAAGAATCAGTACCCACACGGAGGTATATGGATTATATTGTTGGCTCGGCATTTCTACAGTCTATGTTCCGGCTTGGTTGCCTCGTGTTGGGCTGTGTTATGGCATTTGTATATGGATAATCCGGGAGAGTAAGACCCTCAAAGCTTGTACATGATATTGGGTAATAAAATACACCAAGGGGGGAGTCGGCCCATTCCGGCCTCTATGTGGTGTCACATGTGCAAGATCCATTTTCAGCATTTGTGGCTATTTTGTCCAGCTTTTATGTTTTATGCAAAGTGATGATGGATGTGTTAAGGCTATGGCCATGTTTAAGTGTTTTGATATGCATTGATGGTAAGTGTGGTCCCCACTTGAGATCTTTTCTCTTCCTTATTGATAAAAGGAAGCCTTCGCTTCCAAGAAAGCCTATGCTCTGATACCAATGTAACTCGTGGCGGGTGCCCGGGGGACTAGGGTCTTTGAGTAAGTGTGGTCCGCACTTGAGATCTTTTCTCTTCCTTATTGATAAGAGGAAGCCTCCGCTTCCAAGAAAGCCTATGCTCTGATACCAATGTAATTCACGGCGGGTGCCCGGGGGACTAGGATCTTTGACACACTTGTTGATACCATCAATGCATATTAAAACACTTAAACATGGCCATAGCCTTAACACATCCATCATCACTTTGCATAGAACATAAAAGCTGGACAAAACATCCACAAATGCTGAAAATGGATCTTGCACATGTGACACCATATAGCGGCCGGAATGGGCCGACTTCCCCCTTGGAGAATTTTATTACCCAAGGAGAATAATATCATGTACAAGCTTTGAGGGTCTTACTCTCCCCACGGGAGATGCCAGATTATCCATATACAAATGCCATAGCACAGCCCAACACGAGGCACCAAGCCGGAACATAGGCTGTAGAAATGCCGAGCCAACAATATAATCCATATACCTCCATGTGGGTACTGATTCTTCCCCAAAAGCCACGGGTCTTCATGCAATAGAGCTGGTACAACAAGTACAACTCTCCATTCAGTCGGTACAGTAGGTACAATGGCTGGTACAACAAGTACAGTGGTTGGTACAGCCAATACGATGGCTGGTACAACAGGTACAGTAAGTAGAAATGTTGGTACAGCATGTACAGTGGCTGGTACAACAGGTACAGTGGTTGGTACAACAAGTATAGAGGTTGGTACAACCGGTACAATGGGTGGTACAGCAAGTACAAGTACAATGGCTGGTACAACCAGTACAATGGCTGATACAGCAGGTACAAAGGTTGGTACAACAAGTACAATGGCTAGAAATCATAATAAATGATAAAATACCCTTGCCTTCAGTATTTCTTCCCGATGGAAGCCTCCAAAACAGTCCCCAACAGCCGGTATTCTTCATGGACAGCCTTCAAGAGAGAGAGAAAGAGAGTAGCCATCCTTAGGGCAGCCTGTAACGGTGGTAGAGGCTAGTGTGCAGCAAGAGAGCCTCCATTAATGAAGAGAGAGGGCTCCAATTTATAGATTTGGGCCTCCCATGAGCTAAAATAGCAAGAGAAGGCTACAATGACAAGTGGAGAGCCACACAATAGGTGAAGTGACAAGTGTGAGGCCACTTGTCTCACTTTGATCCACTTTCTAACAAGTGTCAGGCCACTTGTCTCACTTTGGTCCACTTTCTTGCCACATGTCCCAATCTAAGAGATGGGTCCTTCCATAAACCTTTCCTCTAAAAATATCCCAACTAGTAGACATTCGGTCATAGACACTTTGCCAACTCTTGGTATCCGCTCAATTCCAAATGTAATGACGCGAACTGAATTTCCATCGGAGTTGGGTCAAAAATAGCAACTCTCCTAAATTTTAGAAGTGTGGTCCTTTGTATTCTAGGATAATCTCCCATTCCCAAAGCTTGTACTTTCCAAATATTTAGACATCTTGGAGTCCACTAGACCCCTTTCATACTGGGAAATGTCCAGGCTGGTGACGGTACCTGAGAGGCGAAGAAGTGGAGGGTGCAAGGCAAGCACACGCACCCAAGGATCTCAAATGCAACCAAGGAATGTTCTGGGGGAACTACTAGCTATGGCTGTGATAGAGGTCTCCTCTTCTTCTTTCAATATCCCCATTGTCTCTGTATGCAACCTGGTGTTGCAAAAGCTAAATAAACAAGATCCATTGGTTGGGACCACTATTATCTAGAATGATAGTAGTTCTCAGCAAGCTCACCTTACATCCTATTAAAGATGCATCTTGTAGTTCATTTGTGCTCATGCTATGCCTTTTGGGTTTAAAAACAGAAAAGACTTTCAGTAAATGGATGCTACAAAGTTTTCAACAATATTTCACCAGGCCTGGTATTGTCTTTTTAAAATGCATATCAGTGCTTAGCCAGTCAAAACATAATCACGATTCATCACTCACACACTATAGTATTTTGGTCTATCGGCTTTTCGATTACCAAGGAGTGTTCAAATTCATGTAAATACGTAATAAAATCACTTCTGACAATCTTATTATTATATGAAGAGGCTACGACAAGTAGGGTTGTTCCTAAAAGGTGCTTTTTCTAAGCGTTCCTCAATTACATCAAAGCTTGTGGCCAATATACATGAGTAGGTGAGTAGGTGAGTAGGTGTTCCATTAGAAATCACACCAGCAACCTTGTTTCAAACAGTTGTAGTGTTGATGTGACAAATGTACTCTTCACCAATATTCCCACTTCCAAGCTGAACATGTGTTTATTCCTATTTGTGATGCAAAATCAGAGCAACCTAAGAGGAACTATACAGCAGAATCCCTTTTGTGCCAGAGTGCAAGTACACGTTGCACTCTGGAAGTTCAATAATGATGTCAATGCATGCAGATCTGAGAGTGGCTTCCCTCATAAAAAATATCTGCAGCGCAATCATCCAGTAATATAATGATGTCAATTCCTGCAGATCTGGTAGTTTCTTCCGTCAAATTCCTTCACCTTTAGGGGCACAAGGAGGAGGAGTGAATGTGAGGCACTTGACCGTCCACTAGTAGGAAAGGGGAACCCTGACATCGACATTTCTAGATCATTCATACCACATGTAGCCCTTTGTTGTTCCTATTATCCATCTTTATTATGAATTGAAGAGACAATTAGAGCTTATTTTCCGTCATCAAAAGGGCACACAAAATATATGAGGCCAATTTCGTACACATTATGCTAGTTATGTGGCCCTAAAGGTCTAAGGGTTAAAAGGCAGTTGTCTTAAAACTCATATGAGAGAGAGAGAGACCTGATGCAGGAAATCAGCGGCGCGGGCAGCTACACCGTACTTGTTCTGAACGGTCTCTTTGAAGGCGGGCTTGAGGGGCAGCGTTTGCTCGACCCAGACGCCGTTGGCGAAAGAGAGCAGGGGCCCGCCTTTGAGGCTAGCGTCGGCCAGAACCAGCGCCCGAATCTGCGAGGCGAAGTCGTGGAAGGAGCTGGGCAGGCGCAGGCAGGAGACCATTTGGTCCAGCGTGGGGCCCTTAGCACCCGCCGCCACCATGGCGAGCGTGACGGAAATGCTGATGGGCGACGCGGCCGCGTTGTCAATGCCACCAACATCGTTGATACTGTCCGGAAGGGCGATCTGCTGAAAGAAGCGCACCAGAAAATCGGAGTGCTCGTGGATGAGAACCTTCATATCCATCTCTCTCTCTATGTATATACTTAAGCAAGTGTCAGCTACTGTGTCCGCGCAAGCTCTCTTCAAACTCTCGAGCTTACAAGGTCTGTGACTCGTTAAACACTGGCGTGCTGCTAAGAGACCTAGACAGGTGTCGGGAAAGCTAGCTTAAATTTGACGCGCCCTTCGGCAAAAAAACATTTACATTTTTCTGAACGGATAATAAAATTTATGACCTCTAAGACCTCTAAAATGTTTCTAGTTGCATATTCACACTTTTGTGTGGTGTGCTATTAATTAATACCACCCCCCCCTCCCCGAGCTCCAACCTTAGCACCACCACCCACCACTCCTTTCTATATAGAGCACACAAGTCCTTCTATGTCATTTCCTTGCCTCACCCTTAGCAAGGTCAGCTATCTCCAAGGTGAGAGCCAAACAAGACCCTCGTGTGTGCTCAAACAAAGAGAAAGAAAGACCTTTACCTCCCTAATAAAGACCGCCCATTACTTTGTCCAACCGTGCACAGATCTTTTAACTTGTTATCCTAAGGATTCTTATAGACAAGGTTATGGTACGTGTTCCTATTCTCAAGGGTGCACTAGGTTTTTGCCTAATTTGAGCATAAATTAACCTACTTCTAAGCTTAACCTAGATTCTTTTTCCCACCAAGGGTGCGCCAAGTTATGCTTATTCTCAAGGGCGCGCTAAGTTTTTGCCTAATTTGAGCAAAATTTAACCTATTTCTAATCTTAAGCTAGATTCTTTTTCTCACCAATCTTGCTAGAGTTAGGGTTAATTTCAAGACTCTTTTTAATACATGATTTACACACTTCAACTAGGAAAAAGATCTAAAAGTGCACATGAAAGGGGATAAAAGTTACCTTTGTGTGCACATTTTATGGTGTATAAACTATTTAATCCCTATATAAACTAATTAAATAAAAGATCTAAAAGTGCACATGAAAGGGGATAAAAGTTACCTTTGTGTGCACATTTTATGGTGTATAAACTATTTAATCCCTATATAAACTAATTAAATAAATCAATCCCTATATAACCTTCTAAATTTTAATTTTCTAGGTCACCCTATCTTTAGCTTAAATCTAAGAATAATTTACTCATTTTTGGAATAGGTCCTAGGCCTAGCATCTGCGGATGGGTAGGCATATAGGATTGATTCATAAAGTGGCGGGGTGCCTTGTCCACCCAGACATAGGGTTTCAGCAGGAATGCTCGACGCACCAGACGGGTTGCTCGCCTATAAGGTCGAATGTGATGGGCCGAGCGTCGGAGGGGGGTCGGTGGTAACCTCCATGTTGGTGGTGCGGATGTTGGTGTTTCCATGCTTTGTGTTTGGCATCGAGGTAAGGTCGGAGGACATTTATGTCCAGGTGGTTTGTAAACTTGGTGATGGGCATTTTTTAGAGTTGTCACGGCCGAGCAAGATATTGATGGCCTGCTCAAACTCCATGCGATCCAAGGGGTCATGCCAATTAAGCGGGTTTAGGAGTGGATTCACCTCTTCATGTTCCTGTAGGGGTGGTGGTGGAATCTCACCTTCCTCCAAGGGTGTGGGGAAGGGAGGTTAGCAGGGAATTGTGACAGAGGTGGAGGAGCAAGTGAAGTAGAGGTAGTGGTGGCAAGGAAAGGGGGTGGCCTTGCCAATGTTGAGGGTATATCTTTGATGTGTTTGGGGTGGCCCAAGTTGAGATGGAGGGATGGAGGGGTGACGGTGGTGTGGGTGAGGGATGTGGAGAGGGAATTGGAGGTGGTGTGATGGATGGTGAGGGGAGAATTTGTAGGGTGGCAGTTGAAGAGGTGGGGGGAGCTGAGGAGCGGTTATGGGTACCAGTGTGGGGTGGGTGGGGTGGGGATTGAGAGCTAGGTCATGGCTGGGATTATTGATGTAGCGGGGACGGAGGGTAATGAGGAGGAGACTGGGAGGCAGGGGGATCGTCTCCTGTGGAGGGCATGTTGGTGTCGTCCCCGCCATCATTATTGTCATTGTCGTCTAAGTCACGACTGGGGCATTTGGCACATGAGTTCATCGAATTGCATAATACCGGTGGTATTGAGGACTTGCCAGCTGAAGGTAGCACCTTTGGTAAAGGACTAAAAGCCCATAAGGAGAATAAGGTGGGAGATCCTAGCGGGGCGAAGAGATTTGTAATAAGCACAGTACAGATGGTTTGCCAATCGAGGTTTTCCAAGAAGTTGAGGTCTACTATGGATTTAGAGGCTGTATAAGGGTATGGACAGAGGCCATGTGGAACAGAAAGGTCAATTGTGGCACCTTCATCTTAGTGGCATGCCCATACCTTGGAAGTTTTGCCCAGTTGCGGCAAGGGGGTGGATGGGGAGTGTGAAGAGGTAAGTGGGGTCAAAGAAAGAGATTTGATGTTGGAAGAAAAGCTTGAATAGAACAGTTATGGAGTGGGAGGGGAGTTTGTTGAGGAGATAGGAGAGGATCTGATACCCTCAGAGTATGCGGCTTGGGAGCGAAAATAGCTAGCGTGGGACCAAGCACAAGGTATCTATGGTGTGCCTTTGAGAGGGGTGATGAGAATCCTTCCTCTCGAAAAATTGAGGGTGGGGAGGTTTGGCAACTCGGTGGGCTGAGTCCATGAGTGCATCAACCTTGTGCTTAACTGCCCTTGGTATCAACTCGGAGGGTGAGGCTGGAGGCTAGAAAGTGCGAGCTTCTATGCCCAACAGCTGGGCATCCTTCTGGATTAATGTTGTTTCTACCACCAATCGGTATTGGTCAAAGGAAGGCCAAAGGCGGTTGCATTCATCTTCAGCTTTTGCGGCTTTGCGCTAGAGCACTTGGGTTTCATTGTGGGTGAGGAAAAGGGCATGTTTGATGTTGCGGGTATCCTCTTGAGCTACTTGGAGTTGAATTTGGAGCTGTGTGACACTGGCAAGGGTGGTGGAGAGGGTTGCTTCTCTATTCTTTAGGGCCACATGCAGGCGTTCATTGGCAAGGGTGGCTTCCTGGAGGTTTTCCTAGGTTTGCTTGCTGGTTCGCTTTGGCCAGGAGAATTTACTGTTGGTGTGCGCGATTATCACTTGTTCGTGTTGGCGTATATAATTTATTATTAAGGTGACTAGCTTGACGAGGTTGGAAAATCCTTGCGCAAAATCTAGAATGGCGCCATGGGTTGATCTGATGCCCTCAGAGTATGCAGCTTGGGATCGAAAACAGCCAGTGTGGACTCATCACAAGGTATCCATGGTGTGCCTTTGAGGAGGAGGATGACGAGGGTCATTCCTCCGAATAAATTGGGGGTGGGTGGGGAAGTGTTGGCTTTTGGGGCTAGGGGTTTCGATGAGGTTTTCATCAAAAATTGGGTTGTGCGCGAATGTCTTCTTCTTCTTGCGCTTTGTGTTGGGCTTCTTCCTCCTTTGCAACTTTTAGTCAAGCCTCTTTCTCTATGATAGCTTGTCTGCAGACTTCCTCCCATTTTGTTAGGTATCCATGTGGTGGCGTTTGGAGAGAGAGGTTGGAGAGAGGGTCCGGGCTCCAGGATAGGGCTTCTTCTTGCGCTTTGTGTTGGGCTTCTTCCTCCTTTGCAACTTTTAGTCAAGCCTCTTTCTCTATGATAGCTTGTCTGCAGACTTCCTCCCATTTTGTTAGGTATCCATGTGGTGGCGTTTGGAGGTAGAGAGGTTGGAGAGAGGGTCCGGGCTCCGGGATAGGGGGCGGAAAGGTGGTTGTGCTTTGTATGCGTACTGGTTGTGGTAGGTCCCCCCAACCCGCTAGCATGATAGATGACCTTGGTTAGGAGATAGGATGTTGCAAGCTTTCCCTAGGTGTTCGAGCAGACCGAATGAAGCTCTTTGTGTAAATATTCTGCCCAATTAATCGAGACACCATGGTGGACACGGGTTAATGTGGCATGTTACATCTATTGAACCTGTCGGTTTAGTGGGTGTCAGTGACTTTCATGAAGGTCATCGAAAGTTAAGGCAGTGCTGCATTAAGTTCATCTCCTTCAAAGTATTGCCCTAACTTGTTTACTTGGACCGTGGGAACGTCGGTGATTCCATCTGGTTCTACGAATCCGTCCTCATCGGTCTCGTCAGAACTTCCTAGTTCTACAAGCTCTTCCATTCCAACTCCAAGTCATCATTCCATCCAATCTCTTAAATCTTTTCATTAACTCGAGTTGCCCTTGGAGTAAGGTGCCAATGGGGATTTGGATTTGAGAAGAAAGGAAGAAGAAAGACCTGCAATGTCTCTCTCAAAACACATGTGGTTTCCTAAGTTGGATCATCCTTGTTTGTGTGATTAAGCTTTTATGGGTGTAGGGTATCGCAACATGAGCTTCTGTGTCCGTTCTTTTTTGGGTGATCATTTCTCAAGTTTTTGAGATACTCTACAATAGGGTCTACCTAGTGTGGGATTGCCATGGCTATTGGTTCTATCTTTTGAGGATGCCTCTGAGGGAGTGCTTGGTTCAGGACCTCTGTTACACTCTTGGGTTTCCTCAGTTGGTTGTATATTTGGCATAGGGGGACATTATGCAAGGTTTGCTATGTGAGGTTCCTCCTCTAATTGAGCTCGACATTCCTTGATCAACTCTTAAGCAACCTTCAGCCTTTCGTTCTCTTCAATGAGGTTTGGATATTAAGCTTTTCGGGGTAGCTGATTGGGATCTATTTGCCCTCTTGCTTGAGGGATTGAGGGTAGCATCTTCTCCTCATCAGATGAGGAAGATGACACCTTGGTGGTTATCCCATCATCGAACCTACTCTTTATGACCACACGGCTATCCCCTTTGTCGATCTCTTCCTCGAATGCCTCATTGTTGCATTTTCAGAGACTGCTTTAGGGAATAAGGTCCTGGTATGTCCTGGTTTTCCCTGATTTTTCAATGTAGATACTTCTGTGGTCGTGTGAGCGACAGCTCTTCTTCTGCTTTACATTCTGGTGACCATGTTTTTAGAGGTACCATGTGAATGAAGCCATCTCGTACGCTCAACAAGTTAAGGCTGGTGCTAGGTTTAGCTTCATTTCCCTTCCTAGGTGTACTCATCCTCAATGGAAAATCCTTGTATATATAATCTATTCCACATTCTGTGCATAAGGGAGTTAAGGTGGATGCACCCGCCTTAACTCCCTTTCTTAACAAGACACTTAGCTATTCCACATCATGTGCATGATTGCAAATGTACTTGCATGAGTACTAGCCATCCCTTTCTTGACCCGCCTTAACTCCCTTTCTTGACAAAACACTTAGCTATTCCACATCCTGTGCATAATGGCGGATGTACTCACATGAGTACTAGCCATCCCTTTCTTGACATGACACTCATCTATTTGATGAGGTCCCACACAATGAAGCATTGCATAGGTGGTCGTTTAGCCATATTATTCAAGTCTCGTCCCCGTGGGGTTGGGGCTACTAGGTATATAGGGTATATATATTCACCCTCCATCACATAGTGACTTAGGATCTTCGAGGGTGGACTACTTGACTCAATGGGCTCAAAGGTGGTATTGTTGGCTTCTCCCTCCTCCCCTTCTTCAAAGATCTCTATTAAGGTCAATTGGTGAATAAGGGTAGTTCGAGGTAATGGAGGTTGTGGTGGTAGGACTAGGGGTGGTAAGGGTACCTCGAGCACCCGTAGGATCACTCTTGAGGCCACTGCATGGCCTGGTTAAGGTGCATTGTGTTGCGCAGGGGCTAGTAAAGCTAGAGGCAGTTACCTAGAATTTGGATGCAAGTCCTGGGGTTAATTGAGCGACCTTTTCGTGGTAACAATTTGAGGTCTTGTGATTTCCCCACCTCTAGCAGCAGTAAGCATAGTAGAGACTACATCGGGGTCTTAAATGTGGACACTCTGTAGTACTGGTGTGGTTAGCTCAACAAATCGGGCACCATATCAGTTCCCTCTTTGGGTAAAGATGGGGTTGCCCAACTTGGTCCTGGCCTTGGCTTGTTCTCTAGTGTTGGGTCATTTGCTTCATTAGTGCAGCTGCTAACTACTCCACTTGTTGTCCTAAAGAGGATTCTTTTCCTTTTCCTTTAGATTTCGTGCTAATAGTTTTGAAGGATGCCTCAGATGACGTGTCCCCATGTAATTCTAGGGAACGAATTCCCTTGAAATTATCCTCGAAATCCATGGCACTCCTACAGCATTGCCCAAAGGAAGTCTGGGCAAGAGCATACAGGGAGTTGTGCAAGGCTATATTTTCAAGGCCCTTTAGGAATCGCCAAATCAGTCTTTTGTCAAAGAACTTGTCTCTATCAGTATAGCAAGAATGGAGATATCTCACCCAATTGATATGATCCCAAATGGATTCTCCATCCTTCAGCCTCACGTTGTGTAACTACTTGATAAGACTCCATCAAGTTCCTTGTTGTGAATATCCCACTATGAAAGCCCCCTTCAAGGCATAGGTAGCCTTGTCTTCTACCTTCAGTGACTGTCCTGCTTTTCCATCTAGGGTGAGGCCAAAGGCACTCACCTTAACTTGATCATCTACATGATTGAATGCCTCACAAATATGGTTGAACATTTCCAAATGGGGTATGGGATTGCCAGTCCCATCAAACTTAGTAATTAGTTTAGAAATGTGGGGAGGTTTATTTCTCTCTTGTCTTAGCCCTTACACCAGCTGAACTGGTGTCAGTGGTAACATTCCTGCAACTACCCCCTCCCTATTTTGATGGCTATCCTCAACATTTCTGGTGTAAGTCTTGCCATGGCTGGTACTGGTGGTGCAGGTTGGGGTATGACGGGCGGGGGAGCTAGGCCAAGAGGATAGTATCCCATATGTGGTCCTTGCCTTAGTGGTGGGCTAATATGTGCTTCGTAGGGATCCATATGGTATGCGAGAAACATTCCACTAAGGGGGATAAAATGGATGGGATAGCCTCTACACCCCAGCCACCTCCTTGACTCACTAAGGGCTACAAGGGGAAGGGCTTCCCTAGAAACCAAGGAGAAGGGGGCACCACCTAGCCAAACGAAGGTGGGCTATGACACCTACACAAGGACGTGATTATTCATAATGAGAATAAATGAGCAATAAAGTGGGGCATGACCCTGAATGACATTAACTCTAATACATAACTCAAAACTCTTCCGACAAAAAAGAATGCTAAAAACACATGAGAGTTATGAAGAGGGAAGGAGTGATCTTATTTAAAAGGATTTCTCATGTACAAGGGTTATCATAGGGAAAAGAGGATGGGAGAGAGTGAGAGTAAGGGTGCATGAAATGATAAGAACATTGGTGCTAGGTGCAAGGCTTCCATGGAGTTTTTATTCACATCCTAGTGAGCCATTTGATGAATCCATAAGAACAAAGAGGGTGGAACCTAATTGGGTGCTTACACTATATGGGATTGTGTTTGATGGATGCTCCATGAGATGCAAAGTGCAAAAGAGTGGATGCTTGGGTGTGCTAGGGATTGAATTGGGTATGAGATGTGATTTGGGGTGAGATAGGGTGGTATTCGGAGTGGTATTTGGTGCTTGAGGGCCACTTTGGAGTGTGCTTAGGGGGGGTTGAGATTATGGGTTATGGGGTTCCTTTTGAAGGGAAAGAGGGGGTATTTATAATTCCATGAAACCATGGGTTAGGGATTGGGTTGAGCTCCTAACCCCATGGTTGGGGAAGTTATGAAGGGGGGCCATAGAGGTAGACTTTAGGATGAGTACAAGTGCCCCACCCTAAGCCCTCAAGATAGAGCTAAGGGTGGTAAGGACAAAGTTAGAGAGAAGGATTGAAATGCAATTTACAAAGGTGATGCTATAATTCAAACCTTTTTCCTTGAGGGTCTCATTGAATTTGTCTCTCTTTTTAGTAGCCTACTCCATGTAAAGATCAATTGCTCAATCTCTAAACTCAAGCCTTTGTAGGTATAGTTTGTAGGTATAGTAGGCACTCCTTAAACTTCTCTTACGGCTCAACTTGGCTCCTAACCAAAACTATGAGGCTTGGAATCTCTACTTCTAGAGACAATAAGGCCTCTTGGCCATACTCTAGATGGAAAGGTGTAAATTGCATCACTGCTTTGAATGAAGTCCTGTAAGCCCATAAGGCTGCTATCAAGTGTTTGTCCCAATACTTAGGTCTATTCTCCACCTGCTTGTTGGTGATTTCACAAAACCCCATTAACTTTATCCACCAAACCATTGCATTGAGGATTATAGGGGGTGGAATACCTATGTTTGATCTTCAGTCTATAAGTTCTTGAAGAACATTTACCTTGAATCCTGGTCTATGATTTGATACTAGCTCCAAGGGTGTTCCAAACCTACAACAAATATTATCAAACCTGAACCTACCAACATCTTCAGTCGTTATTCTCCTAGTGCTAACTGCTTATACCCATTTGGTCGTCAACAGCCACAATAATGTAAACCTTTCCTGACTGGGTTCTTGGGAGGACCAATGGCATCAATTCTCCATTTCTCAAATGGACCATAAGAAAAAATTGGATTTCGTGGCTTATAAGTGAGCCTCTTATCTCCTGCAAGCTGGCAAGCTTCACAAGCCTTGCACCAGTGCTGAACATCCCTGTGTAGGACTAGGCCAAGTGTAACTTGCCATTAAAATCTTTCTGCTTGTGATTTCCTGTGCAAAATGGCCGCCACATACTGCATCATGGCAAGATTGGAGAATGTGACAAACTTCATCGGATGATGGAATCCTTCTTATCACCAAATCCTTCCCTTTGTGATACAAGTCTTCCCTAGTCAGCTGGATAAGGCAAAGCTTTCCGAACCAACTTGTGTTTTTGCACCTTAGTGAGATTTCCTAGAGGTTCTCCTAAAAGCAAGAAGTGGATGACCTCTTGTAAGTGTTCCCGGCCTTGGGACTTGGGTTCTTAGAATTTTGCTACTCCAATCATAATATCCAGCTGTTAATTTACCAATGCATCTACACCCCTATTTTGCATCTAGACATATGCTCAATTTTAATCATTTCAAATTCCTACATTAGACTTTTGATTTACCTCAACCAACTCAAGAGGTTAGAATTCTTACATGCCCAAACACCCTGGATCTGTTTTACTAGCAACATGGCATCTCCTTTTACAACCAACCTTGTAATTTTCTATCCTAAACAAGCTTCCAATCCCATCTTAATGGTGGCATACTCTACTTCATTTTTTTAATGGACATCATATAGAATTTTACCTTCCTGAAGGACTACCTCTTGCTTAGGGCTTAGAATGATGAACCCTACTCCTTCAGAGTCGGTCTTCCTCCTATAAGCTCCATCAAAATACAATGTGAATGCATTAGTAAAAGTTTTCTCTACATTTGGATCTTCTATCTCTTTTCTTGCTTTTGGGGCCACCTTCTTCTCATATGATAGCGGTATGTTAACACATCCGCTAAGCTTGCTCATGTACTATCCTCTACCAAAAAGGTGTACTCAAACTCTTACAATTCCAAGATTCATTTTGCAATCATTGGTGAAATATTCACATCTTGAACCACATAAGGAAATGTGTTCTTAATTGCCAAAACAACAAAGGGTTTAGGCAAAAGGTAAGACTTGAACTTCCTGACAAACATGAGGGCCAACATCATTTGCTTAACATTTGGAGAACTTCTCTCAGCCTGTGTCAACATGACTTTTACCTCATTAAATATTTTGTCACTCTCATTATCCCATGTAAAAGTACTCTCCTAAGCGAGCCTTTGCAATGGTGAAACTATTTGTGCAAGCAAGTGAATAAATTTGGTAAGGTACCTAAACTTTTGAAGAAATGTCACCAACTGCTTTTTATGGAGATGGGAGTGCTAAGAGATCTTGCACTTTTGACGGATTAGCCTCAGTACCTTGTGAAGAAACCAAGTGGCCCAAGAGCCTTACCTTAGCCCCGGTAATGTGGCATTTCTCTGGATTCAACTGTCCACCGAGCTGGAACAATCTTTTGAAGCCTTCTTCCACCTTTTAACAATGTAAAGACCTGTTGTGCTATATATGCAAAAATCATCTTTGAAAACTGTTATGGATAACGCTAAAAAGGTTGGAAAACATAATTCATGAACCTTTGAAACGTGGCAGGTGGACCTCAATGCATGGTGGTCCCCTTTGGCTACAATGGGAGCACACATATCCTTGGTGGGATTACCTTGGCACCAACCATGTGACCCTTGGGAATGTGAGTTGACACACTTTCCCATCCTTCTTTATGATGTCTTGGTGGTCATGATTCTCATGAACAATTATGTGGATTTTTTTTCTACTACATGGAGGCTTTTTCTTTGAGATAGCATGGGTGCCAACGTGGCTAATATCAAGGTCTATATGATTATTTCCTCAACATAGCATGGGCAGCAGCAACATGTCATTAAGGGTTCCATGTGGATTTTTTCATCGACTTGGTGTATGGAAATAGTTCTCCTAGGAAGGGTACCAACTTCAATTGAAGCGATATCTTACTCTTGGTGAACTTTGTGATAGCTCGTGCCAATGGTTATATCTTATGTTTTGTACTCCCTACCTTTCACATCCCTACTATATGTGAAGGAAGAGTTATGGTGTCTTCTAAACTATACAACACTTTTTGATGTAATCATTTATAGCTAGTGGGGATTTTGTACGAGTCCTTGATTAAGCACACCTTGTTGATGTGGATGCTTAGATCAAGAGAGGGTGTTGAAATATCTATGTCATCTAGCATCCATGTGTGCACACATGCACATTAGTCTAGGTGACATTAGGCCTTAGCATTTGATATAGACATTAGTCTAGGTGACATAAGGCCTAGGCATTTGATATAGACATTAGTCTAGGTGACATTAGGCCTAGGCATTTTATATAGACATTAGTCTAGGTGACATTAGGCCTAGGCATTTGATATGGACATTAAATCTAAGGTTGTTTCCCTTGGTCAAAAGGCTAATTATTAAAGGGAAGTTAACCTAGGATAGATCTAGACAAGGCTCTTATAGAGCCCTCATCCACTCCAATGGTAAGTAGATCTACTTTAGGTTATTTTTTAATGAATTATCCGACCTCGTATGTGAATGATTTATGTGATATCCCAATTTTTGCATATCCCTCCAAAATTGGACATGAACACATCATCTTTGGCTTATCATTAAAAATAGATCAAGAAATGTTTATACTTGAGTTGTCACATTGATTTTAGCTATTCACATGCACTTTCATGGCAAAGTGAATTTGCTAAAAAAAAATATGCTTTCTTGGGACTTCTTTCTTTACTTCAATAAATATAACTGAATTTAATTATTACTTATTTCTTATACATAATTTTATCAAAATTTTATCTAATGTTCTGATTCTCTCAAAGCATCTTTTACTAGTTAAGAATTGGATATATTGCTTTTTCTTCCCCTTCAAAATTTTTAATCCTAAATAATTACTTTTTTTATTCATATACTTATGAGAGCAATAACCAAGAATTGCTCTTTATCTCTCTTAAAAATATATGAGATATCTTGATTATCATTAAGTCTCTAAAGTATCTAACATAAACTTAATATCAAATTGAATTCCTTAAGACTGTAATTTAATGATGATTACTTATTTATTATACATAATTTCATTAAATTTTTATCTAATGTTCTAATTCTCTCAAAGCATCTTTGACTAATTAAGAATTGGATATATATTGCTTTTTCTTCCCCTTCAAAAATTCTTATCCTAAATAATTGCTTTTTTTTTTCTCAATACACTTATGAGAGCAACAAGCAAGAATTGCTCTTTATCTCTCTTGAAAATACATGAGATATGTTGACTTATCTTTAAGTTCTTAAAGTATATAACATAAACTTAATATCATAGTAAACTCCTTATCATTAAGTCTTTGTAACAAAGTGTGGTCTCATATAAGTAATGGGCCCAAGGCCAATAGACTGAGCCCATGGACAATATTAATGATAGTGTGAAAAGGGCGGTCATATATATATATACCAAAATAAGCCATAATTGGGGCTAATCACTTGAATATGAGAAATTACTCTTTCTCTCTAAACTTAGGCTAATCTCCCTAATCTAGAATAATCCAAGGTTAATCTAGTCTAATTATAGAATAATCTAGATGTTGCTTTCTTTCATTGGTCTTAGTTTTGATCCATCTTCATCCTTGTTTCAAGAAAAATTAAGAAATTCTTGGATTTCTTCATTTTCTTGATCTTTCTTAAGTTTCTTGATTTTTCCAAGATTTTCTTAGAGAGTTTGGTGCAAACATGGAAAAATCACTGAAGTCAATGACAAAAATCAAGGTAATGGTGATCTTGAGTGTTGGCCATGGCATTAGGACATGATTTGTTCCCAAATTTGAGCCATTTAGACCAATTTTTGACAGGAAGACAAGTTTTGGACAAAGTGAGTGAGTGTGCAATGGACAAGATTGTATGGTGTGGACTTGCACATCCTCTTCTCCATCTTCCCTCTTCATGTTTTTGGTTCCGCTTTTTGAGTCTTTGAGCGTACAAGCTCCTTCCAAAAATATAGCGAGCCTAATTTTATAGTCTTGGGCCTACCAAAAGCATAAAAATATTGTTTGGTATGTACAAAGGGTTGAGGCTAAGGCCTTCCAACAATATAAATGCCAAATATAAAAACCTAAGAGGTGATCACATATCTTCCAAGATATCTCATTGTGGTCCAATACATGTTCCACCTGCGACTATCACATAGTCAGCCACTCAATCATCGCCTATACCAAAATAATATTAGTGCACACAACCGATTCAACACATTAATCCTAACTATATCATACCACCGTACACAACTGATTAAATATATTAATCCTAAAAAATGATATAAATAAAAGGCGCATCCCATACACAAATACTAACCCGATCTACATACATTACATATGGAATTAAAATAATGGCATCACCCACATTCTTATGTGAAAGCAATGATTGCATGGGCGTCCCCACTTGACCATAGAGTTCATTACTAATATTCCATCTTGCTCAGGTTGCAATTGACCTCAATTGCGTTCATGGTATGAGTGGATGAGATTCTGGTAAGAACCAAAAAACCTTTCTGGCATCCATTTAGCATCTTCAATAGGATGGTTCTTGAAGGTCCCAAGATACTTGACATAAGTGTTCCTAGTTCGTGTAGTGGTGGTCTCATGGGGTCAATAATAGACTCAGGTTCCAAACGTTCTTCTTCATCTACTAATTTCGGAGGTTCTTCTAGCATAGGATGAGAAGGTAGAGGTCCTTGAATGGTATTAAAAGACTAACATGGAAAGAATCATGAATATGAGAATTAGAAGGTAGCTCCAATTTAAAGGCATTATCATATTAATCTTTTTAATGATCATGAAAGGTCCATAAAATATAGGAGCTAGCTTAACTAGAGGGTTGGTCTCTATAGACTTGAGTCTCCTTTTCTCAATGTGAAGTACATAGTCACCTTCGTTGTGAAGATGACATGCTTGCATTTACGATTCGCATATTTCATGTACTTTTCTTGTGCTTTTTGAATGTTCTCTTTCACTAAACTATGGATTTGGTCAAAGTCTCTAACAAATGAGTCTGTAGCCTCTGTAGAATGTGAAAGACGAGTTGTAGGAGTTGGCATAGCCTTTCCATAGACTATCTCAAAAGGTGCTTTCTTGGTAGCAGTGCGAGGATAGTTATTATATGCAAATTGTAACATGTGTAAATACTTGTCCCACGGCTTAGGCTAGGATGAAACATAGGACTAAGCAAATCAAGAATGATGCTATTTGTAACTTCAGTTTGACCATTTGACTCATGATGACTCAGGATGAAAAGCAGTAAAAAAATCAAGTTTTGTACTACCAAGATTGTTAAACAATGTAGTTCATAAATCACTACAAAACTTTCTATCTCTATCAAAGACAATAATCTTTAGTAATCCGTGATGCATAAAAAAATGCTTAATGAAGATATATATGTAGCTTAATAAGCAGTTAAGGAACAAAATAAGCATGTTTACTAAATCTATCAATAATAGTCCAAATCATATCATTCTTGCTAGAAGTCAAAGGAAAACTAGAAATGAAATCCATGATTATTTTTTCCCAAGGTTCATTTAGGAATAGGTAAAGGCATAAGCAATCCAAATTTCTTTCCTTTACGATTATTTATCTTTTGACATATGACACATTCAGAAATAAACTTTGCAATGTTTTGACACATGTTAGGCCAAAATAAATCTCTAACAACAATTTGAAAAGTAGAAGACAACTCTATGTTCAACATAAGGAGGTTAATGAGATTCTTCAATGATGACTTGCCTAAATGGTCAAGTGATGCACAATTTCTATTGAAAGAACATAAATCCATCATCATATGAGAAATCTAAATGCGACAACCAATGTAAATGCAACAACCAATCATTATCCTTCATTTTGTTATATGCATCAGAAAAGTCGGAATTATTTTCATAGGTTCCTTTCATGTTATCAAATGAAATACCCTCATTATTAGATATGTTATTAATGCTAGGTCTCCTACTCAAAGCAACAACTACAACATTTTCACATTCAAGAGTGTATTATTGAAAACTTTGAATAAAAGATGCCCACTTAATATATCTATCCGAAATTAAAGGTTGTGAAAGCAAATGTTTGATGCTTGATTAAATCAGTTTTAATAATAAATTCTAAACCCATGAGATAATGCTTCCAAATTTATAATGTGTGCATAACAACAATCAGTTCTTTGTCATAAGTGCTATAATTACTCTCAGATGGTTTTAATTTCCTACTTTCAAAGGTAATAGGATGATTGTCTTGCATAATTATAGCACCATTTCCATATCCACGCTACCACAAAGAATGGTCTAAGAAAATCAGGTAGTGTCAATACAGGTGCATGTGTAAGTGCGTACTTAAGAGAATTAAAATATTTCTCATGCATGTTAGTCCAATGGAAAACTTTGGCCTTTTTCAATAGTTCAGTAATGCACTTTGTAAGCAAAGTTTTTACAAATCTCCTATAATAATAACACAATCCAACAAAAGATCTCAATTCATGAATAAACTCTGGTCTTGGTGAAGTTCTAATGGTCTCTATCTTCTCAGGGTCAACACGAATTTCATCGGCAAAACACGATGTGCCCAAGGTATTCAATCTCTTTTTGGAAGAAATCACTCTTGTCTGGATTGGCATAGAGTTAATTCTCCTTCAAAGGTTGAACACTTTCTCTAAATGCTTTTCGTGCTCGTTTTCATCTTTGCTAAAGACTAAAATATCATCAAAGAAGATAATAACAAAATTATGATGCTTCAGGAATATATGATTCATCATATGACTAAATGTAATCGGAGCATTAGTAAGTCTGAATGGCATTACTAAAAACTCATAATGACCCATTTATGTGCGAAAGGCAGTCTTGTATACATCCTCTTCGGCCATTCTAACATGATGGTAACATGATTTAAGATCAATCTTGGAAAATACCTTAGCTCCTTTCAACTTGTCTAAGAGATTGTCTACATGAGGAATAGGATACCTATTCTTGACAGTATTCTTATTCAAAGCTTGGTAGTCTATACACATGCGAAACATTCCTCCGTATGGAGAACTACTAGGCTTGATAAGTTTCTTATCAAGTAAGTCCTCTATCTGATTCTGGATCTCTCTAAAAAATGTACCTTATAAGGAGTTCTACAAGGTGGGATGCTACCAGGGATAATGTCTATCCTATGTTCTTATGGTCTCGAATTAGGCAAAACTGGTGGTGGTAGGTCATGTATGAAACAATCTGAAAATTGTGAAATGAATTGTTTGTGCAATAAGTTCTTAGGAGTTGGTTTAGAAGTAGTAAGCTCATTAACAAAGGCTAAATAAGGCTTCTCCTTTTTCCTCATGGCTCGCTTAGCATGGGTGTAGCTAAGGAGTGCACATCCACTAGATTCCCTTAATCCTTTTAGACAAACGCACTCACCATAAAAAACAGATGATAAATCATGAGAGTTGTAATCAATGTGAGGGTTATGCTCATGTCTCCATGATGGCATACCAAGGACAACATCATATGAATGCAGGAGTGCAACGAGAAATGTGCGGGGGTTGTTCGTAGGGTGCAGTGGATAATACAACATCTTTCACTTCCCTAGTGCAATGGTATTTAGTTCCTTGAAATGTAGTTTTAATCTTATACTTAGAAGGAATAACATCTAATTTAAGATCATTAACAAGCTTTTCAAAAATAAAGTCGTGTGTACTACTATCATCATGCAATATACTTACTTCCTTAATTATACTTTTCATTTTAAGAAGCATATGAGGATATATTTTCTTTTCGATGAGTTTAGGTATACTTGGATCATCGTATTCATCTTGTTGTTCGGAATTACCCTCTTTCTTGAGAGAAAAGTCGTCGTCATTCTCGTTGTCTTCACCATCGATCATGTTGACTCAAGCAGTGGGTTGCTTCTATTCTCCAAGAAATTGATTGCAATGTGTCCATCTTCACTCTCCTTATTGTTGTTGTTGGCACCTCGTTTGTCATTGTTAGTAGCTATGCTTCTATTTGCATTGTTATTCTTATCAAACTTACGAAAAGGAACAAACTTTTTAAATTTGTTAGTATGAGTCTCCTGTGGTGGTTTGTTCTCCTTTGGTGCTCTATTCTTTCACTCACAATTTTGGGCCAAAGAGATAGCCGCCGCGGATTGAGAGTGTGGTTGAAACATGTTGATCTTCTTCCTAAGTGTAGGCTTTAATTTGGAAATGAATTTCCACTTTTGGTCCTTCGATTGCACTTTCTCAATGGCTTGAAGTTAAATAAGTGTTTTGCCAAAATTTATCCATGTACATACATATGCATAGTTTCTTTATCAAGTTGGCCTAGCATATCCCATTGTTAATGCGCACTAGCTTTGTGTTGAGGTGGAAGAAAATTTTATTTGATGAGCTTTTGAAATTCCTTCTAAGTCCTTGGTCTATCTTGTCCTTGCTTGATGGCGTTCCACCATAGAGATGCACTTTCAACTAAATGGTTGGCAATGCATTTAACTTTATCTTTCTAAGAAAATTCTTCTCCAGAAAAATAGTCACCAAGTTGACTAAGCCATGACAATACAATCTTTGGTTCCTTCTTACCATCAAAATGTTAAAAAGTGAATGTTTTTCAACTAATCTTCTTGCTCTTTAAAAGTCTTTCGGATGGTACGATGGATGTTAAGTTGAGGCTCAATACTTCGTTCACATTTCTTACTGTTGACTATCAATTCCATTCTTTTAGCTCTTTCTTGGTTGAGTTGAGCTTGAATAGACTGAAGTTGCTCCATAATCGTTGGGGGTTGGACGTTATTCATGATGCGAAATTGAGAAAACAAAATAAAATACTAATAGTATTTAAGATAAGCAAAGCAAACAATATATGTGTAGAATAATACTTATGGCATTGCTTTAATTTGTTCGAAGTCAAGTGTTGAACCAATTATTGAGCGAGCGAGAATCAATCTCCAAGTGTCAAATAAATCCATAAGTGGCTTTTCGATCTTGGAGGAATCTCGAAAAAATTGTTGTATGTAAGTGGAAGCCTCAAACACTTGTTTTTGTTCCGAATTTCAGAAATAGGAGAGTTGAGGACGAATAAAAATTTATGGCATGGAAATTCCCTAGCTCCATCTTTGATCAAAGCAAAATTTGAATTTTGGAGCTCTCTGTTTATTGGTGCATTATCTAAAATTTCAACAAAAAGGGGTATTTGTAGACTTGAGAAGGCATGGTTTTTGAAGCTTGAATTTTGAAAGATTGAATAGTTGAGGGCTTTATGGTAGATCTTAATAAAGAAGCTATTCAATATAGCTTATAGCCTTAGTAGCTATAGAGGCTATATAATAGAGTTATTAAGCTTTGATTAAGCTTAAGCTTGGCCATAAGCACAACGTGAATTTGCATGTGAGGCCATTTTGAAAATCGTGGATTTGTAAGATTTATGTGAGCCTTCCGTATACAATTTGAGCAGATACCAAGCTTATAAATTCTAAAAATTAGACCAGTGATCTCCTCAATGAGCCGACTCCATCCGTACTGATGGATTAGGTTTTGGGAAGAAGAAGGTTGGTTTCACTTCAAGAAAAGCGGTTTTATGCATAAAGGTGGCTTAAAACCTCATCCCTTGATCCAAATCTTGATCCGATGGCCTAAAATTTTCCCATAAACCATTGAATCTTTGTCCAAATGTCTCTTTGCTTTTGCCTCCTTTGCTCTTTGGATTTTTGAATGAATCCCTACCTTTGTCCAAAGCCCTTTGTACCTTCATTGCATCTTTTTTGCAGGCCTTTCTTTTCTCGTAATTCTTTTGCAGGCCTTTCTTTTCTCGTAATTCTTCCTTTTGATTTGATGAAGCTTTATAATTCTCTAAAAATAATTTGACTAACCTTCCTTGCTCCAAAAAGCTTCAAATAAAATTTTACCTTTAAATTATTATTATTTTGTCCAAGAATTCTTTTCCTTGAATGGCTCCCAAGCTATGATACCACTCTTAGGATCTTATGACAACTTGGAGAATAATTACTTAAACATAAAAATTAATAGAACACAGACTTTGAACAAATTGAAGACCAAAACCTTACGTAAACAATTCAACAAAATAACATTAACCACGAAAGCTTAAAAATAGTGAAGAAGTCACCATCGACACATGGTTGGGTTAAATCTCCCATGGGTTGAGTGTGGCTCCTTGTAATGCTCACCCATATTTAAATATATTGATGCTTGCTATTTACAAAAAGTTGCTCCAAAAATAAAGCCTAATAGCTTTTTGAGTCTTTGAGCATACAAGCTCCTTCCAAAAACATAGCAAGCCTAATTATAGAGTCTTGGGCCTACCAAAAGCATAAAAATACTATTTGGTATGTACAAAGGTTTGAGACTAAGGCCTTCCAACAATATAAATGCCAAATATGAAAACCTAAGAGGTGATCACATGTCTTTTTGCCTACTTTGTTATTATTACCCAACCTCCCCTATCCATATGTAATGGGAAAGTGGGGTGACTATGATGCATATAATTTTGGCCAAGGAAGTGTGTAACTATATGTAGGTCAGATCATGCAAATTGCATGTTGGTCCTTTTTTTTTTTGGGAGATGTCCCCTGCTTAATCGACCTCCCTTGGTCGGAAGCAAATTTTCCCTCCAAATGTGGGAATTTCTCCAACTATTTTTTACCACATCATCCCTTGTAGTTATCTGCAAAAATGGCGCAATAGTTTTCGTGTGACTCTCATAGTGATGTTCACTAAAAACAATCTTCCAATATACTAACAAACTTTATAATTTCGAAGTTTTTTCTTAGGATTTTGGAGATTTTTGAGCTAGAATATAACACATGACACCCCCTTACCTCAACTACCCCATCAACAAAGATTTGATTCACTCCATCTTGGTAGCCATGAAGACCTCATACACCGAGGACGAGTGAAGTCAACCTACCATGAGTTGTGCCACATGTCCAACCACCAATACAACCCACAAGGCATTCTTCAACTATATCAAATATATAGTCTACACAAACCTCGAGCAAGCCCTTGCAATCGAAGATGCTCCAATTCAAACTATTCATGTGGCCTACCTATCTAAGACCACTCCATCGTCAAGGACCTATGCTTTTTTCAGGAAAGAAGAAGACCTCTATAGAAGACTCGTCCGAACTCGAAGGTAAGCAAAGCTTTCGAGAGATCCGAAAGGAGTGTAGTTGAGTTGGTAGAACCGTAGAACCGTCGGTTCCATAATTTGAAGATTGAGCATTTACAAGCAAGATTCCATTGGACAAATTTTTTATTATTATTACCCTGCACAACTCCCAGTGTGGCGGTGGCCGTGTTACGTGTAGGCAGGACTCAGGAGGTATAAAGGAGTAGGAGGACAAGGCGACCCTACTGTCCCCTACCCCCACCCCTCCTATTGCTGCCTCCTGCACTTTACATTGTGGCGTAATCTCTCACACTGTGTGCAGACGCAACGCGCATGCGCATTATGCTTCGACGGTTGTTTGTCGCACCCTCACAAAACAACACCCCCCCCCCCCGCCCCAAAAAAAGAAAAAAAGAGGGCAAACCACAGACAGCATAGCATGCCAAAACCTCCTCTCCCTCTCAGCTGTGTGGACTCTGATTAACCCTGGCCACTCCACAACCACACTACCGCTTCCATTCTCCAGCGGGCAGTCCAGTCCGTCTTGTAGTTGCAGCTTTTACCACGTGAAGAAGATTGCACAGCAGACTCTAAGAGAGCGATCCCCCGTCGCAGTCAGTGCACAGCGGCGGTGGTTTGGAAAAGATTAAATGCCTTGAATGCAGTGGAAGTCGATGGGTCGCACGTGAAGCTTTGCATTGGCTTCCAATTCAAGTACATGCAAGCTCCTGTGTGAGCTTTTCATCATCATGCATCGCTGAAAGCTCAAGGTCCTTATAATCGTATAAGGCTTTCACTGGATTTCATGTGCGACCACATCTTAGGTTTCATGCCCATAAGCCACAGCGTGCTTTGATCCTTTTGGGTGACTGTGTTACTCACGCTGATGCCCTTGTTTCCTTTCGTCACCAACTTTTTTCATTCTCTCTTCATCTAGTCCGCATGCTCCTGTCATTGTATTGTGCTCTTCTGGCAGGATAGGCTAAGCATTTAAAGAAATGCACACAAACATACAGCATCTAAAGAATTGCACACCAGCAATAGACCGTTGGAGTCTTAGACATCCTATGGCATGTTTGTCTACTGCTTGTCTATGTAGAAAAACGTTTACCTTTTTTTGAGATTGAAAAAAAAAAGAATGTCTTCCGTTTCAGTTGGTTCTGGCTTTGTTCGTTTTGAGAAGGGCACGCCATTGATTCGTATGTGTTTTGTCATGGTTGTGCTGATACTTTTGAGATAGGCTTTTTGCAAGCTTGCTTTAGTTCATTTGAATTTCCTTCTACGAATTATAGATTTGAATGCTATATTCTTGCATAATTACCCCCGATTCAGTGTTTTTGTGGTTTCAGAGTAACTGCCAACAAAGCTGAAAGTGTTCAGAAGAAATAGCCACAAAATGACAGTATGTTGGTCCTTACCTATTAAGTTATTAATGGAAAGAAGAGGGAAGAAGGGTTATTATAAAAAAAACAAGGAGAGGGGGGGTTGGGGTTGGGGTTGGGGGTGGGAGGAAGGGTTGTGCTGTTCATGAAGGTGCTAGCAGTTTTCTAAGATGCCTACTTTGAAAGATGAAAGGTTTTTTTGTACAGTTCATATGTGAGGCTTACAGCAATGTGGTTTCAAAGGAGGCGAATTCTTTGAAGAATGATTTAGTTGCCCATGGAACCGCACCCAAAAGTCGTTCTCGAAATGTGGTTGCCCAGCTGCTGGGGCTTGATCCTTTGCCCACAGAACCAAAACTTTCACAACCATCAAAGGTGGTGGCTACTCTTGGAAAACATATGTCAAATCCCCATATAGATATGCAGTGTGATCAAGAGAAACTCTCATATTCTTCGAGACATTCTACGAAGGCAGTGGAATCCTCCATTTGGCAGCAAGCACAAGAAGAGTGTCAATCATATTGGCAACATGAAGCCGATGCAGACAATGTGAAGTGTTTTGATTCGTTGTATGATGATACAAGTGACAAGCAGCATCATACGCTTAGAGAAGACATGGAAGAGTTGCAAAGATTGCATGCTTGGACTTCGAGGTCAATATTGCCGGAATCAGTTGGACATGAAATAGTTACTGCCAAAGTGCAAGCATTACAAAAGATCAAGAAATCCCATCCACACGACACTTGCATACCTGCAAGCCCAGGAGCTGCATCGGATGGCTGTCAGAGCTCTAAACAGTTTGTACAAGCTATGAAATTTTTGCAGTCAAATAGGGAGTTTTTTTCAAACTTTATTCAACAGCCAAATTCTTTGTTTGCTAGACACATAGAAAAAGGGAACTGTATGAACGAGTCATGCTCTCAAGTCTCCGTGTCTCAAGAAAGGCCAAATCACGTTTCAGACTCTCTGGACTCTGGGGAACAAGTGTCAGTGGATGGCTGGACAAAGCCTCTCAGAAGCTTTAGAATGGATCTGCATTCGGAGGACAGGGAAGATAAAAACATGCTTTTGATGCAACAAACTTTGATAGAGAAGCCCCTTTTTCTGGATGAGAATCTGCTTGATTGTGAACAGGAAAAGAACCAGCCCTTCAGGATGAGAAGCGGCACCTTTAAATCTCCCACTAAAATAGTATTGCTGAGACCAAGCTCAGGTAAATCTCATCATCAGATCAAACAAACTGGTTCTGGATGCTCAACTAATAGGTTGGCTCCCGCCTATGGTAGGGAGTTTGTTAAGGACATCTCTCAAGATGTTCTCGAGTTACTTGCAGAGAAGCTGACAAAGGTGCAAGGAGGGGCCAAGATGGCAGAGGTCATGCATGGAAGGCAGAGATATCAGGACACTGATGGGAATGATATGGACTGTTCCAGAGAAAAGGCCCGGGAATCTGCTAAGCAGGTGAGAGAAGCTCTTGGTAGGGAGAGGACACACAGAAGTATCATTGGGGGTGTAAGAACGAGGAGTAAAAGTACGCTTAAGAAATCTGTTTTCAATGAGGCGGCAAGTTTTCTCACAAAAGTGTCCATTCAGGATATGATACCGTGTTTGGATCACGGCATTGCTACAAGGATTGATTCTGGTGCAATGCCAAAGGCGACAAGGGGCTTTGAATTGAAAAGTGTGTCAAGTGAAAACGTTCAGAAGGAAAAGACATACCACGCAACAAAATTGAAGCAATCCCTTCCACATTTTTGCCAGGGCTTGACATTATCAGAAGTGGAAGATGCCCCTTTGTTCAGTACGTGTGATCAAAGTTCACAAAAACTCACGGTTGTTCTGAACAGCTCGAACAAAAGTCATCCTCATGGATACAACAGCCTTATCACAAATGTGAAGGGCACTCATGGTGAGAATACAGTGGGTGCTGTGAAATTCTTGAAAAACTGCATAGTTGATCCAACTAATCATGCTGATAAGAGCAGTAAACATATGCCATCAAAGGGTCTAGGAAGTAGGAGGACAAAACAAGTTCACTATGCAGAGAGGCTGGGCAAACTTTTGCTTGAAACAAACAAGACAAGAGTTGATGTTGCTGTGCAGTCACTTCTTACCAGAAGTAGAAGACTAGCCTCAAGCTCTAAGAGAGGTGCCAAAAAGCAAATTTTTAGAGGAGCTTTTTCCTCTCCTGAACAATGTGAGACCAAGCTGAAGGAAGACATCTCCGCAGTTGTCACAGGGAAGGTGGTAACTAGTGAAGCGTGTATCAGTCCATTGCCACTGTCAGCAGATGGCAATGGTGTGCTCGAGAAGGCATATGAAACAGATGCTGCTTTTAAATTGTACAGCCAAACTGAAGATATCAAGACGGCAAGAACTAAATGTGTTGTTCAAGCAGACCCTTGGCATCAAAGTGCACAGGCCAGTTCAATCCTTACAGATGGTTTTCCTGTGAGTATTCTTTTGAATCTTTTGTGAAGTTAGGATTTTTCGTTTGTACTCCAGAGTGTGCTAGTATTCCTCATTTGCAGAGTTTGTTTGCAAGTATTGGTGTTGTATTAGCATGCCCTCAGTTGAGAAAGCAATAAGGTAGTTACATGAAAAGAACCAGGCCAGAAAAGAAATGGGAGTTTTGAGGCTTACTTGAGGACTCTTTTCTCAACTTCACCATGTGAAACTTATTTCTTCTCAATGTAGAGCTCCTCAAGCACATCAAGCAGAGCTTATCACTGTTGATGTCCTTCTGCCCTTCTATCTTGGAGACACCTACAAAGGGAGCAAGAAACCAATGTCCCCCTTCTCGAACTCATATGTTATAAGTCTATAGTGGCACTTATCTGGATTCTGTAAGAATCTGTACTGTGTGTTAAACACGAGCGGGACGCGAGCTCCCCCCCGTACCTGAACGAATCACAGCTCTGTGCCTGCTCTGCCCACCCCTGTCCTCTCCCGCTGCCCTCTGCCCTGCCTGCTGATTAGCTGCCCCGGCTTCCTTGCCCTCCCCCCCCCTCCACTTAGCTGCCCCCCCCTCTGCTGCTCCCTGCTTCCTCCCCGCCTGTGCTGCCCCTGCTTCCCTGCTGCCCCCATTTTCCTGCTGCCCCTGCTTTCCTCTGTTGCCCGTGCTGCCTGGCCTCTTCTGCCCCTGCCCTCTTTGCTGCCTTTCCTTCCTGCTTTCCCCTCCGCCTCCCTTCTCTTGGCTGCACTTTCCTCCTCTTTGCTCAAGAATGGATTACTCTTAAACAGGTTTCAAGTCGGCCTTTCTCTCCGATTAGCATCATGGCTAATCAACCCCCTCCGGCCGGGTGAACCATCCAGTTTTCACAAGATGAGCTTGCGACCGTCTTCGCCGAAATTAAGAAAGACTCCAAGACGATACTTGTTGGAAAAATCTTTTGTTCTCACCCCTTCAATATCCAGGCCTGCGGCTAGGTACTAGCGGCGTTGCCTTCCGACTCCACACTCCATTTCAAAGATATAAGGCTACTTGGGAGAGGATTCTTCCAAGTAGACTTTGATGGAGAGGAGGCAGCCTCAGAAGTGCTCAAGGGTAGTCCTTTCCCTTTGGGCCCAAGGAAGATTTTCTTGCTACCCTACATTAGCTACTTCAACCCTGTGGAAGGAGACGAGAACCACTACCATATTACTCACAGGTCCTCCTCATGCTTATTGGCCATTGTTGGAGGCCATTGGGGCAGCCTTTGGGCCGGTCCTACAACTGTCCACCATCCTAGCTTTTCCCACTTCTGCTGCCTAGGTAGTCACTGCCTCGGCTGATGCTGTTCCCAAGGTTATGGTGTTGGCTGGTGACATTGATCCTTTTGAGGATTTTGTGTTGCTTCTGGGACCTAATGGTCCCTCGAAGCAACGTATGGAGATGTCAGCCGGACCCGAGCAGTGCCGTGTCTATCACTAGATGGGCCACTTTGTGTGGGATTGCCCTAGGGCTAGGGGTTGTAGACAGCGGCGCAAACACGCTCCCCAAGTGATGCCTCGGCCAGCCTTTTGTTAGGAGTGGCGGGTCATCTCTCACGGCCGCCCTCCAGGTGGGAACGTTGGGGCACATGATAGGGCCCTTCCCAAAAGACGATGTACTCAAAGATGATGTATTGGGTTAGAGTGATGAGTTTGCGGAGTCATCCTCGCAAAAGGATGTTGCATCAGGGCAGAATGACTATGTTGAGTCCTCCTTGCTTGGGATGGACAATATGCAAGATGCACTTGGTATGGATGCATAGGACACGTTGCCATCTTATGAGGCCTTGCATGATGTTCAACAGAATATATGCCAGGATGTCCTGCAGGGCACACATGCATTGCGCATGTATGCAGAGACTGTGTAGAGTCCAGGACAGAGTGAAAATGCTGACATTGGACTTTGCTCCAAGGATTACTTCCTTCTACAACATTATGAGAGGCGGGGCCAGACTCCAGCCAAGCAATTGCATAGGTTTGGAATCAAAACCTCCTCTTTACCATGAGGATTATATCATGGAATGTGCAGGGTCTAGGGAGGCTTCCCACGCGCAGTAGGGAGGGTCTTGTTAAGGATCAGCTCCACCCTGCCATTACAGGGGGACCTATGGATGTGTTGCTTTTGCAGGAGCACAAATCGGATATGTTTCAGTGTGGTAAAACTGGTAAGATCGGTTGTCTTGTGCATCAGGGAACTTGGGAGGCAAAAGGGTGTACCCCGTGCTCGCATCCGAGACTCTCTCTATTAGGATGCAGAGACCTCTATGGAGGTTTGAGAGATTTGGAGGCATTGTGATCATCTTGACTCCTAGGAGAGGCTTGCCTTGGCTTTGGAGAGGACTAGCTAGCACTATCATTCTGTTGCCTTGGCCAAGAAAGAAGGGGCTCCGGCAAGCTATCAGACACAGGTTGGCTACGCTTCAGAGGGAACACGAGAAGCATCATGTGTCCTCTTGGATCCCAGATCTCTTGGAAGCATTTCCTTTATGGGCACGACTTTGAGGTTCGCACAGATCACCAAGCCTTGCTTTGGCTTCAAATGATGCCAAGCGTGAATTGGAGTGACTGCCAGCACCGCTAGAGTCAGATTTTCCAAGAGTTTGGTGGAATGATCGAGTATCTTCGAGGCAAGGCCAAGCTAGTGGCTAACGCCTTGAGCAGGAAAGGAATCGTGTCCCACATCCAATTCACACGGATGGATCTCGCTAGTATAGGACTAGACGAGATGAAGCACAAGTACGTGGATTCCGTGGAATTCGATACTCAGTGGAAACAAGCATTGGACGCCACAGGAGCATGCCACTTCTTGATATGCGACAGTTGGCTTTTCTACAAAAGTTACCTGTGTATTGAAACAATTCTAGGCAACTCTTCTCCATGATGCCCATGATGCCATTGCAGGCGGTCATAGGTGTTGGGAATAAAGTCCCAGTTTCGCCTCCGGACCTTGATCATCGCGTAGCTCTTTTCGAGAGCTTCGCGGCCATATATTTACTTGTACATTTGGCCCCCATTTGGGCCTTGTAACGGCATTCTTTGTATTTGGTCCGCCGGGCGCCCCATAAGTTGGGCGCCCGCCCATACCCTTGTATCACTATAAATACGAGGTCTCCCTTGAGCCTCATCAAGACAATCAAGATATTCTTGAGCATTGTGTGAGTTCTCTCTCTCTCTCTCACTCTTCTCTATCTCCTCTGCGCTTCCTTGGCTGCAAGCTCTTGTGTTTGAGTCATTCTCCTCCAACAACTGGTATCAGAGCTATGGAGGGAAGCTGTATGCAGAAGCTATGGAGTTAGAGGTGTCTTCCACCAATTGACTACGGGATCGTCTGCGTTTTTCGCGTCAAACACCTCCCTTCTATCATCAATCTGGTGCGTTTTTTTTTAGAGTGCTGCTCTTTTCTTTTTAACGCAGGAGCCTCTTTTGTGGTTTTTTCTTGCTCTTCCCCTCTCCTGCGTTTTCTGCTCCACCCCTGCTGCCCTTCTGCTGCGTTTTCCTCTCCCTTGCTGCCCCCCCTTGCTGCGTTTCTGCTGCTGCGCTGCTGCAATCAGCAGCGTTTGCTGCCTTGTTCTCTCCTTGCTGTACGGCTGCCATCAGCAGCAGCCAACGCTGCTGCCAGCAGCCCCACGACCACCAGCAGCAGCTAGGGTTGCAGCCAGCAGCCCCACGACCACCAGCAGCAGCCAACGCTGCAGCCAGCAGCCCCAAGGCCACCAGCAAGCAGTCCGGGCTGCAGCCAGCAGCCCCACGGCCACAAGCAGCAGCCGACGTTGCCTCCAGCAGACAGGATCTACGAGCAACCCCCAAAAGACAGCAACATACTGCCCCTCGGGTTTACATCGACATCCGGTGATACTCTTCCGCCGTCTCCTTCACTTGAAGTTGTTTCATCAATCTACGAGCATCCTACATTCAACCCATATCTGGTACATAACATCTTGCTATTGTTTACTTTCTGAAGTGTCAGTTTGATAAGTCATGGCGTCTACAAGTGATCTTAAGGGTCTACTAGAGATTAAGAAGTTTGCAGGCACTGGGTTTGATCTTTGGAAGGTAAGGATTCAGAATATCCTCTATCTGCGGGAATGTGATACTGCACTTGAGCAGTTCAAACCCGCTGCTATGACAGATGATGAATGGGGAATCCTGAACAGAAAGGCCGTTGCCTATCTCCAGATGGTTGTTGCTGATGAGGTTCTTGTAGACCTCAAAGGGCTGACAACAGCCTATGCCGTCTGGGAGAAGCTGAGAAGCACCTATGAGATCACCATGCCAGTGAACCAGGTACATCTCATCAGGAAACTCATGAATATGCAACTTGATGATTCTAAGAATGCAGTAGAGCATATTACTACTTTCACAGGGGTGCTTAATCAGATGCAGGATTCTGGATTGCCTGCTTTTGATGATAAGTTGAAAGCTATCTTTTTGCTCACTACTTTGCCTGACTCTTGGGAAACACTTGTGGTGTCACTTGGGACAAATCCCAACCTAACTTTTGATGGAGTCAGGGGTGCTATTCTCAATGAAGATATCCGGAGGAAGACCTCAGAGACTAGCGGTTCTGCAAATGTCTGACGTAGGACGACCAAGCGGGGAAATACTACTACAAATTCAAAGGGTAGAAGCAAGAGCAAGGGCCAGCAGTCTGATGTTACATGCTACCAGTGTGGTCGTAAAGGCCACAAGAAGCCAGATTGCAAGTTTTACAAGATGGAGCAGGACCGGAAGAAGAAATCCAGTGTTTCAAAAAAGAGAGTAATTCCAGCAAAGCAGAAGAGTTCGAAAAGGACAAGAGCAAGGCCAATGTGGCCTCTGGTGTTGTCATAGAGGAACTGTCTGACTCGGATGATGTGCTATGTGTTTTTTCTGCTAATGCTCTTGATGTTCATAACTTGCATGTCACAGAACCAGATGTTATTCATGCCTTGATGTATGAATCTGATGTGCTTTCACAGACTTGGATTATTGACACGGGTGCCTCTTTTCATGTAGCTCCTATCAAGGAGTGTTTTGCAACTTTCACTGCAGGCTCCCGAGGAAAGGTGTTCTTGGGGAATGATCATGCTTGCAATATTGAAGGTATGGGCACCGTGAATTTGACTTTGCAGGATGGTAGTGAGTTTGTGCTACCAAATGTAAGGTATGTGCCTGGTTTGAAAACCAGTCTCCTGTCAGTGGGCCAGCTTGATGCCTTGGGATACACGGCCATATTTGGAAATGGCACATGGAAATTGACCAAAGGCACAAGGCTGATTACAAAAGGATGCAAGAAAGGAACATTATATAGCCTTCATGGTCAGGCTTTGTCTGGTAAGTTTATTGCTTTTGCAGAGGTACGCTCCCACATGGAGCTTTGGCATAAGAGACTTGGCCACATGAGCCATAAGGGTCTCTCCATTTTGTCCTCCTTGAACAAGTTTGATGCAAAAGGAAGCAAGCTTGATTTTTGTAATGATTGCTTGTATGGGAAACAGAATAGGAGTTCTTACTCCTCTCGTGCCTCTCGCAAGGCTGAAAAGTTGGACTTGGTCCACTCTGACATATGCAGCATGCCCATTAAATCTAAAGGTGGTTCAAAGTACTTTGTGTCTTTTGTGGATGATCACTCACGAAAAGTATGGATCACTTTGTTGAAATCTAAGGATGATGCTTTTGCTGCATTTCAAAAGTTTTATGCATTTGTTCATACTCAAACTGGAGTGAAGATTAAATGCTTACGCACTGACAATGGGGGTGAGTTTGTTAGTACTAAATTTCAGAAATTTTGTGATGATAATGGCATTAAGAGGGAACTTACACCCCCCTATAGCCCCTCTTCAAATGGTGTGGCTGAAAGGTATAATCGTACACTGTGTGAAAGAATTCGATGCATGCTGTCCACAGCTAATCTCTCTCAGGATTTTTGGGGAGAAGCCTTGAAAACTGCAGTTCATGTTTGCAATCGATCTCCACACACAGCTTTGAAAGGTGGAATCCCTGAGGAGGTTTGGTCTGGCAAACCGTCCTCATATGACCACTTACGCATCTTTGGTTGTGATGCATATGTGCATATCCGCAAGGAAGACCGGAACAAGCTTGATGCTAAGTCCGAGAAGGGCACCTTCGTTGGCTACGGTGATGAAGGTGAGATGGGCTACCGTGTGTGGTTGCCATCAACCAACAAAGTGGTTCGCAGCCGGGATGTTGTATTTTATGAGGCAAAGCTGCTCCGTAATGTTTTTGCCTCTCATGGTGATCAGAAAAAGGTCAAATTTCAGCAAGGGCAGCCACCCATTGATGCTGAAAATGAGCCCCAGGATGCTTCACAAAGGGCTGAAGATAATGAGTCCGTGATATTTGAGCCAGAAGAGGTTGGACAGCCGCTTCATGCTCCTGGAGGTGTAGGGCAGCAACCCCTATATGCTGAAAATCAGGCTGATCGTGAAAACCCGCAGCCTTTTGATGCTGAAATTATGATTCCTCCCGATATTGACCCCCAACCAGCCAATGATCATTGGGTACGGAGGTCTACTTGTTTTCGGAGGGAACCTCAGCGTTTTGATCCCTCTTTGCAACATGTTTTGCTTACAGATGAGGGTGAGCCTCTTACTTTCAAAGAGGCTAAGTCTTGTGAACTCCGAAACAAGTGGGAGCATGCTATGCAGGAGGAGATTAAGTCTCTACATGCAAATGACACTTGGGACTTGGTTGAGTTGCCAAAAGGAAGGAAGGCTATTCCTAACAAGTGGGTGTACAAAGTCAAGACAGTTGACGGCCAGCCTAAGTATAAAGCCCGCCTTGTTGCTAAGGGCTATGCTCAGAAGGAAGGGATTGATTTTCAGGAGGTCTTCTCTCCTGTGGTCAAAATGACCACCCTTCGTGTTTTGTTTGCTCTCACTGCTGTTTTGGATTTAGAACTGTATCAGATGGATGTAAAGACAGCTTTCTTACATGGTGATTTAGATGAAGAGCTGTATATGAAGCAGCTTGAAGGCTTTGTCATTCCTGGCAAAGAACATCTGGTTTGTAAGCTGAAGCGTAGTCTCTATGGGCTGAAACAAGCCCCGAGGCAGTGGTACAAAAAGTTTGATGCTTTCATGCTTAACCAAAAGTTTAATCGTAGCCATGCAGATCATTGCTTGTATACTAAAACTGATGCAGATGGCAGCCCAGTGATACTTGTGCTGTATGTTGATGACATGCTTCTTGCCGGGAAGAATAAGAGCGTTTTGGAAGCTCTTAAGGACCAGCTGAAGTCAGCTTTTGCTATGAAGGACTTGGGTTCAGCTGAACATATTTTGGGTCTTCGGATTAGACGGGACAGAGCACAGAAGTTGCTTTTCCTCACGCAGGAGAAGTATATCCAGAAAGTCCTTGATAGATTTAACATGGCTGATTCTAAGCCTTTGGGTGCTCCATTGCAGCCCTATGTTAAACTATCCAAGGATGATTGCCCAAAAGATGATGATGCAGCCAGTACTATGCGTGGGATCCCTTATGCTTCTGCTTGTGGATCTCTTATGTATGCTATGGTTGCTACACGGCCAGACGTTGCTCATTCAGTGGGAGTAGTCAGTCGTTTTATGTCCAACCCGGGCAAAGCACATTGGGATGCTATAAAGTCTATTTTGAGGTACTTGAAGGGGACACAGAAGAAATGCCTTATGTATGGTAAAGGTCCACTTGAGGTGCAGGGTTATTGTGATTCAGACATGGCAGGTGATTCTGATACCCGCAAGTCTACTAGTGGGTACATTTATACTCTTGCAGGTGGTGCTGTTTCTTGGTGCTCTAGACTCCAGAGGATAGTAGCACTTTCTACTACTGAGGCCGAGTACATCTCCGTCACAGAGGCTTCTAAGGAGGCCATTTGGTTAGCACGCCTTGTCACAGAGTTTGGATTGCCAGAGAGGGCTCCGGTCCTTGGTTGTGATAGCCAGAGTGCCATATACCTGGCTAAGAATGCCATGTTTCATGCTCGTACCAAACACATTGATGTACGGTACCACTTCATCAGACAAGTGCTAGATGATGGTTTGGTCAGTTTGGTCAAGATTGGCACTCATGAGAACCCTGCAGATGCTCTCACCAAAAGTTTGCCAAAAGCACAGCTTGATATGTGTCTACAGCGGGTGGGAGTTACATAGCTTAGAGGAGCTTCACTGGCCCTTTAAGTGGGAGGTTGTTGGGAATAAAGTCCCAGTTTCGCCTCCGGACCTTGATCATCGCGTAGCTCTTTTCGAGAGCTTCGCGGCCATATATTTACTTGTACATTTGGCCCCCATTTGGGCCTTGTAACGGCATTCTTTGTATTTGGTCCGCCGGGCGCCCCATAAGTTGGGCGCCCGCCCATACCCTTGTATCACTATAAATACGAGGTCTCCCTTGAGCCTCATCAAGACAATCAAGATATTCTTGAGCATTGTGTGAGTTCTCTCTCTCTCTCTCACTCTTCTCTATCTCCTCTGCACTTCCTTGGCTGCAAGCTCTTGTGTTTGAGTCATTCTCCTCCAACAATAGGGACATGAACTTGACTTTGGAGAAGTTAGAGTGGCAGTTTTATTGGCGAAGAATGAGGCAAGACGTGTTCACACATGTGCAACATTGTTTGATTTGTCAAAAGATGAAAGTTCCCCATGGTGGAAAGAAGATTGGGTTGTTATAACCATTGCCAATTCTTGAGGGGCCTTTTCAGGATCTCTCTATGGATTTTGTGACGAATTTGCCTCCCAATCCAAGTAAGCGTAATACTCAATGTTAGACGATCGTTGATCGTTTTAGCAAGTTTATTATGCTTATTCCTTGTAGGGCTAACGTTACCGTCGAAGATGTTTGAGACGGAGATTTACAATCAATTGGTGTTCGACTTGCTCAAGTGTTATGTCGGCGACCAACAAGGTAAGTGGGAATGCCTTTTCCTTTAGTTCAAGTTGTATTGAATGACTCTTTTTCTTTAGCTATCGGCAGGACTCCATATGAGGCAGCTTTTGCAAGATCGTTCCAGTCTTTTTTGACCAGGACATTGTCCTTAGTGCATGAAGCTAACAGATTGACGGAGTCTTACCAGGAGATTTTGGAGTTTGTGAAAGATAGGTTGGCGAAAGTGCAGAAGGCCTATACTCGATAGGTCAACAAGGACAGAAGAGATGTGATCTTCTTGGAAGGAGATTGGGCATATCTACGGATTATGAAGCAAAGGTTGAAACAAGTGGGCAAGTGATGCGCAAAGTTATCGTTTTGGAGCTTTGAACCTTTTCCCATTCTAAAGAAGATCTATAAAGCTAAAGCTACCTCCAGTTGGACCATGCATGATGTGTTCCATGTCAGTTGGACTGCTAGTCTACCGCACTTTGGTTTCTACCAGAGGCCGGTTTCATTTGGATTAACTCATTCGCAGTCACTATAAGAAAATGGTCCAGTATAAAAGCTCGTTCTAATTTCTTTGTGATGTGTCACCTTTCACACACACACACATACACATCTATGTATAGGGAGAGAGAGAGAGAGAGCTATAATTCCTGCATTTTGTTTTCAGCATCAAAGCTTCCGGTACAAGCTTGTTCTAATTTCTTTGTGACGTCTCTCTCTCTCTCTCTCTCTCTCTCTCTCTCTCCCTATACATTGATGTATACCATTTTATACCCCCAGTATGGTAGAGGATGGAGCTAGCTAGGTTGCATATCATGATTGTCTACTCCATGCATATAGCTTTGCATTCTCCTAGTAGTAGAGCTCCACTTTGCTTTGCTTTGCTTCTCTGTTTGCGCCCTTGTTTTCCCCACCCGCCCTTGCTCAGGCGCCCAAGGCAGCAACATACCTACCTGCTGCTACTTGCCTCCCCACTTGCAGCTAGCCATCTATGGGGGCCACCAGCTGAGGAGCAAATTCAGTACTAGAAGGGGGACCCCTTCAGTCCAACATGGACAGCTTGCCGACAACAAGGACTAGAGGTGAGAAGGAGAGGAAATACAGCTCGATTTGGGCAAGCTCACAGAAGATCGGCGACCCCCATATCAAAACATGCCTGACCACCATGAGAGAAGTATGCAAAATGCAGGACACTGACATTGGGCACCTACAAAAGATACTTGGGGAGAACAAGGATAGTGATGACCTTGGGCATGAGTTGCGTGTCTCCATGCAAGAGGAGATGGATAGGTGGAAGGTAGACATGCAGGCATACATAGCAACTCAACTAAGCAAGGTGCAGGAGGAAATGGTCCAAATGTTGGACACAAAGACCTTGAGGGCACGTACTCAATTCGAAGAAGGAGAGATTCAACTATCCCTCAATGATGAGCTGAATTCACTTAGAGTGCAATTGAAGACCCTCCAGGAACAAGAGGAGAAGAAGGCAAACGAGGCAACCACATGGGCCGAGGTGATTAAGAAGACAAAGAAACAAGTGGAAGAAGCAGGCAGCTGGATTGAGGTTGCCAAGAAGCAACGGAACCCACCATCATCCCCAAACATCATCAATGACACACTTGAAGAGGAGAAAAGAAGGAAGATTAGGGCATTGAATGTGAGAGTGGTGGGATGGAAGGAAGGAGCCTCGCCGAAAGAGGACGCCATAGCACTATGCAGAAAGCTGGAAATCGCTGGTACCCCCTTCGTCGAGGCATGGAGGGTGGGCAAAGACACCACCAAGGAATGCGCACTCATCCTCAAGTTTGCGGGGTTGGAGGCGAGGCAAGCATTCCTTACCAAAAGGCGGGCACTAAAAGGAGAAAAGACTTACCTCGAAGACGATCTCACACTAGCACAGGTGGCACACAGGAGGGAATGCATGCCACGCATCTTGGATGCACGGAAGGCAGGGAAATGGGCAGTGTACGGAGATGGGAGGGTGATCATCACCGAGCGATGTGCCCAATGACGGTGCAAGACCTATGAGACCAAGCTAGAGATTGCGGTTTGGAACTGGAATGGCGCCTTGAGGACAGATGCAGGTCTGTTCGAGGAGACATTTAGAGGGAGAGACTTGGTCTTGTACACAGAGACTCATCAGTGCCAGGGGAGTCGGCTTCCAAAGGTGAGAGGATACAGATGGGAGTGGGGCAGGCAGGCTTTAGGAGAGGGCACTCCACATTAGATCATATCTTTACACTACGGGGGATCATTGAGGAGGGGAGAGCGCACGGGCAATGGATATACTGCTGCTTTGTGGATTTCCGCAAAGCTTTTGATACTGTCCCATGGGCCAGACTGATGAGGAGACTACAGGATATGGGAGTGCCAGTAGAGATGCTATGGGGGATCATTACACTCTATGAGTCAGTCACAGGCAGAGTACGGGCTCCAGGAGGTGACTCTGAGATCATACACAGCACTATTGGGGTGAAGCAGGGCTGCCCCTTGTCTCCTACTCTATTTGGTCTATACATTGACGAGATCTCGGATTACATAGACAGACAGGGAAGACCAGGAACACATTTGGCAGGAGTCCTGATACCAATCCTCTTGTATGCAGATGATATTGTTCTTATTTCTGATTCACCAGAGGGGCTGCAGAGGCTTTGGATGCATTACAGGCCTTTTGCGAGGACCGGGACCTTACTGTGAACCTTGGAAAGACCAAGGTCATGATCTTTAACACCTCCTCACAGTGGATAAGTAGATCTGCAGCAGAGTTTACATACAGTGGAGAGCCTATGGAGTATGTTACCTCGTATGTATACCTTGGGATCACTTTTTCTGGACCTTAGTTCTCGATGCGGAAGGCAGCCGACGCTAGATTGATGAGGGGATATGCAGCCCTTGGCTTGCTAGAGAGGCAATGCTCACAGATACAGTTTCAGGAGGCGAGGAGGAAGCTTTGGCTATTTGATACTCTAGTTACACCTGCACATCTGGGGTCCTAGCTTATACCATAGGAGGAGACAGAGGAGAGAGCCGGTCGAGACAGATACAGAGGAGGTATATGATGGGTGGAAGCCGATGGAGAGGCCCCTAGTGTGGCGATGATCTCACGCATGATTAGGAGTAAACCATCAGTGCCACATGAGATTGTGCGGGGAGAGATGGGGGCTGCACCGATAGTGACAGAGGCTCTATTCTAGACAGTGTCTAGACAGTGACATACTGGCATAGGCTATGGGAGCTTCCACTTGATAGATACCCCTGGCTAGCCCTGGAGTCCTCGAGACAGTTGACACTTGAGGGAGATACAGAGTGCTGGTATGCATAGGTAGGCACTTGGTTTGGCATGCACGGTATGCAGATGGAGGCACTCCCCCCCTTCCAGTACAGCATAGAGACCCCGTCATTTTCTCTCAGCCGCACATAGCGGAACAGGGTTATCAAGAAGGACATTGTCAGACTGGATACTCAGAGGACATGGATTTCACCTAGTCGTCCCGCTGGGGACAAAGAATCATCTCCCATCTTGGCAGGACCTTCTCGTGCCAGCTCAGTTTTACCACCTTGAGCACCGTGTCACAGCGGCCCATGAGGGATGTATTAGGGTGATATGAGAGCTCTCTGCTCATGTACCTAGATCAGATTTTAAAGTTCTAGATTTTTGTTATTTTTCTTTATTACTATTTTGTACCCAGGATTATGTACCTCATGGATTTGATGTAACCTTTTGGTCTCATAGGTCATTTTGGCCTTTTGAAGACGTTAATACAACTTTCTTTCTTTCTCTTTCTATCTATCTATCTATCTATACACACACACACACACACACACACACTTTTTAGTGAAACCACTGTCTCCTTATAAAAAAACAATGTACATTCATAGCTGTCCCAGAGGGGGGCAACTACTACTCAGTTCAGAAACAGTGGGAAAACACTTCTAGTTGTCGGAAGGAAAGCCCTCTTATTTCATGAGAATCTCGGAGGGATTGTGAAAGGGCTCTCCGGAAGTAAGCAAAGAGCTGAATAGTATCACAAGAGAAGAGCAGCTGATTCTGAGCATGGTGCAATGCCCAAAATCTAGTCCAGTCAAGGAAGTCTATATAATCTGGGAGTGCAGGAGAAAGGCAACCAAAAAGCCAAAACATTTGTCCGAAACTCCTCCCAAGAAAACGAGCTCGGAGGTGCCCAAACAAATCATCCAGAAAAACTTGAGAGTGAAAGCAATACCAAAGAAGGTGAGGCAGTGTCTCTCTAGGATGGGAGTACCACCTACAAGATGCAGTGGCGATACGCCTCCGTGCCAAAAAAGTTCCAACTGAGAATACCCCAACCAAACATCTCCATAGAAATAGTCATTCCTTGAGGTGCAATCCACTCTTCCAAATTCTTTTCAAAGAAGCTTTCCACCAATAAAGAGATTTCGACATATGCCAGAGGCGATTTGCATGATCCTCAAATCCATGGAGGCGGTAAGAGCAACTTGTAAGCTTTTGCCGCAGACAATTGGTAACTTGAAACAGGAGTGTATCTTGGAAGCTGCCTATTAATACGCCTTTGTGTCCTCAAGCATTGGGACTGGCTGAAACGGCTTCATCATTTCCGAAATGACTCTCCAGATTGGCCCGTGATGCATCCCTAAATTACATTGTTAATAGCTTGTGGAAAGGTGAAAACATAACCATTTTCATCTACGATGTCATGTACATGACAGATCCCCAATGTAGATAGATTGTAGACCTTTCTTGGATGAGACAAAGCAAGTGGTCAATCAAATACCTTGCTTCAATGAATACTCTGCAGCAGCAGCATTTAGTTACCTTGATTTGGAGGCCTAACGGACCAATGTAGATGATGTAGTATAGCTTGCCAATCTCGAATAAGAGCGGTCGAATAAGAAGAATATGGAATATGACTAGAAAAATGTCCAAAGACTATATCATCATAATTGATAATCCAATGCCCATATGCATCTATACTCATTTTAGTACACATACCTACCAACATGCGTGCCCGTGGCTTGACTTCCTATATAAAATCAAGTAGAAGAGTGGTCTTTCTTGCTAGTATATGATAATGAACATTAAGGACATTGAGCCCACCATGCATTTTGGGTGAACATATGAGTTCTTGTCTTAAGAAATGTAGCCCTTTTCCATCGGCTTTGGTTTTCCATAGGCATTCCATTGCTTTAGACATGAAATTATCAATTTGTTTGTGCGACCAAGGTAGGAGCAAAGGATAAAACTGCACATATGCCATTATTATTGACTGCACTAGCCGCAATCGCACATGTAAGGGCCATGTAGATAATTTTCAATACTTAATTTTACAGTGCAATTTGGCCATCACCCATTGAGTCTCATCCTTCAAAGACAACTCCTAGCCAATGGGTTAACCCAGATGCCTGACTATCTCATTAGGTGGGAGGATCTAACCCGGCCATAATATCTGATTCCAATCATAAATTTCAAAGGAAGGGACTTCGATTTTTCAAAATTCACATGCAATTCTGTAGCCAAACCATAGAGGGACAATGCTTCATGAGAACCCTTAGATCAGCCTCCATATTCTTGGGAAAAAAGAAGAGTCATGAGCATTGCTTGCGCCACAAATTGTGTACCATCTACTATGGAGAGACCATGTAGTTACCCATCTTGTGTCAGTTTGTCCATGTAAAGAAGCATTGGGTGAGTTGCTATGGCATACAGTAGCGCACTAAGCGGACAACCTTGCCGAACAGATTTCCCAAGACGCCAAGAGGCTGAAAGTTCACTACTCAAAATACATTTAGTTGTTGCCTCTTGGTAAAGCCAAAAAATGACATTTTTCATTCTTGGCCCAAAGCCTATTCTATCCATCACTTGAGCTATAAAATCCCAATGCATTTTGTCAAAGGCCTTGGCTATGTCAGCCTACACAATGAGAACATCGTGCTGCGTATACTTAGCATATTCAATACCTATAGATGCATTTGCTATCTTGGTGACCAATTTATATACAACAGGCATTAAAGAGACGGGACGCCAATCTGATATAGTTTCACTAGGTTGTTTTTTGGGCAGTAATTTCAGCAAAACATAGCAACTATCCAACATTCTAACAATGATTTACCATAAGCAAAATTGGCAATTTCAAAATATTCCAAAACATTTGAAAGAACTCTACAGTCAAGCCATTCCAACCTGGGGTCTTCCATTTGCCTAGACCTTTTATAGCATCATCCAATTCTCCATCTGTGAAGAAGGGCTCAACCATGTCGTTAGACTCTTGCCGTGTGATGACATGCATAATCTGTTGTAGAGGAGCAACAAACATGCGGGAAAAGTATTCATGGTAAGCATCTACAAGCTGAGTTTTCGTGCATGTCCAAGTACCATCCGTTCTTTTGACTCTTGCAATGCATTGTTTTTGTCTGAAAGTATGCAAGCCTTTGAAAAAAGATTTTGATGAGCAACCTTTATCAAGTAATGGCTTCTGTCTCACCGTAACTTGCCATTTATCAAGCTTACGTTCATCATTATGGTGAAGGCAAATTTCAGTTTGTGTTAAGAGTTGTTGTTCATCATTATTTAGCTCTCTAAGCTGGCTAATTTCAGTGTACTCTTGCAGTGCAAGTTTGGCTTGCTCTACTTGTCTTCTATTCTCTCCCAGATACCATTTGCCATAGTCTTGTCTCACAACCTGCATTCGCTGTACAAAACTAAACCAAGCAATATCTATGTCCTCTTGCATATGCATGACAAAGGGATGTGTAGCCGTACAAACCAAATCAGCAAAATGGTCATGTAACAAATAACTATTATTAATCATAAGTAACCTTCTGTAACGTAACGGACGGACAGTCATTGTCAGTCATGCTAAGTATAGGCCAAGCCATACCGGCGAATAATCAGAGAGTTGCAATGTGTGATCAATCCACATTTTACATGTGTATGCATCATACTAAGTAGAGCATTGAGAAGATACATTTGTCTAAAGGTGCCCAGTAATGCAAAAGAGCATTATGATGAAAAGTATGATCCTTTGAATGTGGCATGAGTTGTGTCCACAAATCGCATGCATCTAGAAAAGTAATTGTTTGAGCCCAACCCAATCTTGCTTTTCAAAACACATCATGTGAGAGTGGTGAGAGGTGTTATCATGAAAGTTAGGCGAATTATTGAAATCCCTTGTAATAAAAGCATTTGAAATCCATGGATATGTTTGTAAGGAGCGCCACATCGTAGCTCTATATGCAAAAGTTTGCGATGCATAAACACTTGCGAATCCATACAACTCTCCTACAATCATACATTGCACCATAAGCCATCGACCATTCGGATCATTATAAGCCAATATAGGCTGCAACTCATGCTTCACCATCATAAGAGTGCTAGAAAAAGCTTGGGTTCCCGCGTAGAAAATATGATATCCAGAGAAGACTCCTTGTTTTCCAGCAAAACTGTGTTGATTATGTTCTTGCAAACAAACCACATGGGGATGCATAGTATTTACATATGACCAAAAAAGCCTCCATTTATGTACATCACATAGGCCTTGTATATTGTAAGTAAAACACTTGATTGGTATGAACATATTTAAAATACGGATGAAAGGAAAGGCTACACCACAACTTGCATGGTAGCCTGGCTGCCTATATCACCATGTAAAGAGCGTTCTGTAGCTTGAACATCCACCATATTTTTATGCAAAGAGGTTTCTGCACCGTGAGCAAACAAAGAATCACCTCACTACCGCAGTCCACATCGTACCTACTCTTGTAATATTACATGAAGTGTCAAGCGCTTGAGTAGAAGCTCCCTCTGTCCAATTGCGAGACACCAGAGGCCTCCATCTAGGAGTTCTTGTTTTTTTGGGAGTATACCATGCATCAGAATCAAGTCTATCTTTATCTTTCGCATTTACCGCATGAAAGCTTGTTGTGGCAGCTTTTGCTTTCCCTTTATCTAGGCGTGCATGCTGTGATGGGGTTACATTCTTTCCCTTTTGTGTTTGCACATTAGGGATAGGAGAACTTGAGGAGGGGGCATGGCTGCAATAGGCAGGCGCAGGACAGGGATCACGACTGAGGACTGAGGACTGAGGGCAGCAGAGGTCACGAATAACATCGTGGGGCCAGAAAACCCTAGCACAGGCCTTCACAGGTGATGCTGCTTCTCTCAGGAGGTACACACTCCAGAGGAACATGCACATCTATGTGTGTGTGTGTGTGTGTGTGTGTATAGATATATATATATATATATATATATATATATATAGAGAGAGAGAGAGAGAGAGAGAGAGAGAGAGAGAGAGAGTGCTATAATTCCTGCATTCTGTTTTCAGCACCAAAGCTTCCTGGAATATCCTAAACATTCAGATATATCAGTTGCTGAAGAAATCGATCTTTTCAAATGTTCTATGCTGAATTCTATCTCCCCTGAAAATTCTAATAGCATTTGTGATTCCGTGGATTTCAGTGCAGCAAGTTTGAAGTTGCAAGGTAAGCATCTTATAGTAGAAATGACTCACAGTTTGAAGTTGCAATGTCAGTATCTTGTACTAAATAATGTTTCAAAGTTTTGTTCTTCCTTCTATGAAAATGGCAAAAGTTTACTTTATTAATGCTGTCTTCATTCAAGCTGTGCATTTGAATTGTATAATTTATATTTTACTGTATAATTGTGCTAAGTGCTGCGTGCAGAGCTGCACTTGAGGCTGCAACTTCTCAAGAAAGGAGATGAAGAGCCATTAGAAAGAGGTCTGGATGTCTCAGAAAAAGCAGCTGTAGGCGAAGATTTAGAGTGGATTGACAACATTCACTTGGAAAGAGCTTCTCCATGTCACATATGGTATGGCCACGTGGATCCTTCAGTTTCAGCAGATGTATCTTCACTGCTTTCTGTTGTTGATTCACCAAAAGCTGCAAGCACTCTACCTCCGGTCAAAACGAATGTTGCAACGGATCATTACAGGAAAAATCATGAGAGCAGGAGTGTCGATGCTGCACAGAATGGATGCCTTTCACCAAGAAAGATGGAAAAGCTTTATATATGCACTGTTTTGGCTTCTTCAGGTTTGACTAATGGCAGCACCTCCACCATCTTGTCGAACTTGCATTCATGTAGCCAACCATTGGATCCTCATCTATTCTCGAAGCTTGAGGATGGTTACAAAGGCATTTTTGGGGCAGTGCAAGCAGGTGATGGAAACCACTTGTTCGATGCTAGCAGCAGGCACCTCATTTTTGACTCTCTGAATGAAATCCTGCTGAAGATGTTTGTAGACTATTATAGTCGGGCAGCAACCACTATCAAGCTTCCAATCTCTTTTATGCCCCCAAGGAGAAAGCTATTGAATGCCATTTGGATGGAAATGTGTAAGCTATCTCCCTCTAACCATGAAGTGGCCTCTGCCATGGAGTGGGGGATGGACTTCCTAGAAAATCTTGAGGCCCTTGGCAAAGAATTAGAAACAACCATCCTAAACAATTTGATTGAAGAGGTAGTTCATGGAACATGCTGATGTATACCGAGCTCAGAGTGCGTACGCGGATAATTCCTTGTCCATCAGGGATGGCAAGATGGCCTTGCATGGCATGAATGGAGGGGATGGGGTATTAGTGGCTTTAATCTACGTATCATGCAAGATCAACACATCATGTTCCTCGTAAAGGTTCTTATCAAGCAGAAAACTTCAATAATCAGGATACATAGCACTCCCTCTCTCTCTCTCTCTCTCCCCCTGCTCCGCGTACCCAACCCAACCCAACTATATCTAGCTACTTATCAAATTTGCATCAAGCTATCACGCATTGAAGACAAATTAGCCACATAGAACCAAGCAACATGGGTGATGTACCTTTGCATTTTAGTGCAGCAAACACAGATTTGGAGCCTTCACTGGTATTAAGTCTCAAGAGAACCCCCAAAAAAATAAAAATCTTTTGATCGTTGTGCTCTTGCTTTTAAATACTCGAGAAATTAGAAGGGGCTCCGTTTTTTTAGGTCCAATGTTACCGTTCACGTGATGAGGAAAGTGCATTCGTAGGCCAAAAGGAAGGAATGTGCATGTGCAAGGTGTGAACGTGCGTGATAAGTCTTATCATTGGAGCTAGTCATAATGTTAGTCACTCCATTAGTTAACATGGTTTCGCCCACCATCAGGTGGTGGGCTTGTTGGGCCTACCACCATTATGTTAACCACTCCATTGGTTAACATGCTTTCGCCCACCATTGAACCTACCACCATAAGGTGCTTTGTGATCTTACTCACGCAAACGGCGGGCAATTAACTTTTGTAAGACGGTAGTGGAATATATAAAACAGCCTGAGTCTGTGGACTTAATGTACATAGTTTCTTAAGACTAGTAATAGAGCTTGGAGCATTTATAAGTTTGGTGGCCTAGTGTAAAAACTAGTCATTTGTATATAAGTCGTTTCGACAATAAGCAATACACAATCATTCCCTTGTAATAGTTTATTTGTGAGCTCTCCTTGTTTCCTCTTCTAGCTTACTTATATGCTTTTGAATCTTGTTTACTTGATGGATGCATGCTAGATAGGTTTGATTTACAATAGGTTCTTCTTCTTTCCCTCGCCTTTGTGTGTGAGAGAGGACCATCTCTTCTTGCCTCCATCTACACATTGAGCGCTCTCCCTTTACCCCTTTGGCAAGGAGCATTCCAGTGTGACAATGAAGTGAGGACGTGACATACGAGCTAGCACACTCGCATTGAAAAGTTACATATTACGGCTCTAAGGTAAAACACGACACATACTTCAACAAGACTAAGGTAAGTTCTTAACTTGAACCACTGTCCACGAACTAGCCTAGGGCAGTTTAGTGTGGTTTTTTCGTTCATTTCAAGCTATTGGGATCACTCAGTATTATCGGGTGTTCATTAGGATCTCACTTTGAAAAACACAGTTTTGGAGCATTGGATGTAATTGTTTTGTTGATTTGGATTTTGATTTGAAGTTAATGTTGCATTAGGGCAATTTAATTTTCATATATTAGTAGGATAAAATCTTAGTTATTTGGGGATTTGCATGATATTGAAGTCTAAGAGGCTTAGGTTTCATTGCTTTGATCTAAGAATTAGCTTAATAACTATGATTAAGGAGTGGAATCCATTGTAAAAATATGAGCATTGAGCTTCATTAGGTTAAATTAGGGTGAAATTATTAATTTTGGTTCATGTTCATAATTTGTTCATGCATTGTTGAATTGGTAGAGTAGAAGCATGCAAAAATCATCTAAAACCACTCACAACCATTAGGAACATTAATCACATCCCATCAAGTCCAAAAAAACACAAAGACCATCAAAAACCAAGCCAAACGAGCTCTCGCATAGGACACACGATCCCTCATCCCCGCACAAAAAAGACGTGAATCTGGATACATGAGTCTATAGACATGAATCTGGACACATGAGCCATGAGATGTGAGCTTGGAGACGTAAACCTAGAGGTAATACCTAATATAGTATGGACCAATTTTTATGGCCATAAAGATCCATACGGACACATTCATGTTCTGGGAAGATTTTCTTGTTATACAATCTAAAACCAATAAAATAGTAGAATCCAAATACTATGAATAGAAAATTAAACCCTTGCACCAAGAATACAAAACATAGAATAATAATTAAGAGACAATATTAGGTGCAATCTCCATCCCAACGTGTATGGCTTCATCTCCCACACATGAATGGTATTTAAATCATATTCACATAAATAGTCCTTGTAACCATTAATAGAGTGTTTTTTTTAATTGGGCTTTTCTTTAAGTTTTTTTCAGAGTAAGGTATCAACAATAATAAATCACTTGCATAATAACTATGTACAATGGGCCTAACCATACCAATTCCAAAATAGTGCACACGTGCACCATTTTTGGCTTAGTGCATACATGTGCACTAAGCCAAAAATACTGACGGTACCTAGGCAGTATCATCCTCATCTTCATAGCCTTTACTCATACAAATCCACAAGGTCACAATCAAATTGGAATCACTCAAAAAAATAATACTAACATGTGGTAGCAATTGATTGGACTCACTCACTAGCAATTACTAACATGTGGTAGCAATTGATTGGTTCACTACCAATTACTATCATGTGAATACGAAATTGTTTGGACTCGCTCTTAACAAATCGACTCACACATATAGCACAAGCATAAACACAACCATCTAAATCCATACAAACATATATTTAGCAACAAGTATTAAATAGAATCACCCAATACTAAGCTAAATACAACAATGATACACTAGGCATCTCCAGTGCGCCATAGAGAGAGTACACATCGCATGCAACCTTCCCTTTTGCTTGGATTGCAACTGAACTCAATTGTGCGTATGCTGATATGAGCAGACAAGATTTGGATGAGCAGATAAGATTTGGATATAGACGGAAAAAAAAGCTTAGACATCTACCTAGCATCTTCAGTATGATGTTTCTTGAAGGTCATAAGATACTTGGCATATATATTCCCTGTTCTTGTAGTAGTATGTTGATGGTCAATGATTGAATTTGGAATAAGTTCCTCTTGTTCATCAATAATCAAAGGAGGTTCTTCACAAACTGGATGGGAAGGTAAGGGTCCTTTGAAAGGTCTAAGAAGACTAATGTGAATTGAGTTACCTTCCAATGTGATGGCAAATCTAATCTGGAATAAGTTTCTCTTATTCATCAACAATTAAAGGAGATTGTTCATAAACTTGATGGGAAGGTAAAGGTCCTTTGAAAGGTCTAAGAAGACTAGTGTGAAATGAGTTATGAATATTCCAATGTGATGGCAAATCTAATTGATATTAATCTTTTTAATTATTTTGAATAGTCCCATAAAACCTCAGTGCCAATTTCACAATTGGAAGTTTCTCTACGCTTTGTAAGCGTCTTTTGTGGATACAGATTGTTTTCAATGTGTTTCTTGATTCAAAAAGTAGAAGCTTGTTCCACTTCACTTCCTGAGTCCATCCATGGTGTGTGATCTTAGATAGGGTGAATTTTACGAAAAACCACCTTCCATGAGGAGTGGCTGAAGAATCTCAATGTGTGTGTCTAAAGAATCTCAATGTGACTTCTTCTCCCTATGATTTCCAAGAGCAATGGCTCTTTGAGGTATGCATTTTCTTCTTGTCATTACCTCTGTTGACCTATTTAATGGGTATTATTGTACGATTTGTTTACACACTAAACCATTCTCCAAAGTACCATGTTTTTTTGAAGATTACTTGAAATCATGTAGAATACATTTCAATTGTTTACTTGTATCTAGTCTAGTTATTCTTAAGAAAAGTAACGTTTCCAAGGTTTTACCCAACCTTCAAAAATAAACCCTCAGTGAAGTTATTGGGATTCTTGGGTACGTACCATGAGCTATTTTGGGAGGTGCACTCCATCAACCGACAAGCAAAGACTTCAAATCAAAGACTTTACATAGGACTTTTAGCTATGCTTGTTTATGGCTCAACTATTTTACATATACTGCCTCCAAACAGTACTAGCAACATCTCTCATTTTAATCACTTAGCAAGGCCTGATTGATTAATTTAAGGTCCACACCTCGCAATAAAGGTCTTTAACGCCCACTACATGTGCATAACTAGACATCCAAGCACTGTACTACAATAACCCTTCAAGAATGTAGTTTAGACTAGGATAAGGGACCTTGTCTTTTTCCATTCGTAGGATTTCAAACGCTTAGAGAGCCTTTTACAATCATATCCAAAACCACCCCCTTATCCTTGTCTTTTTCCATTCGTAGGATTTCAAACACTTAGAGAGCCTTTTACAATCATATCCAAAACCACCCTGAGGAGTTTTGAACCCACACCAAAGAAAACACCATCATTTAAAAATTTGTCCAAAATATTTTGAGTTCTATGTATTTTTTGCATTTTATGCTTGGCAAAATTTTCGAGTAAAGGCATGTCCTGCCTTTTACAAAGGCAGGCCATAAAGATGCATAGCCGTTACACTACTCCCCTTACTTTAGAAGCTACAAACAACAAATAAAAAAACAATTTCTGCATTCTGATATAAGGATATAAAATTTTTGTAAAGAATACTTGCATACAAAAGAAAGAAAGTCAAAGAGGCTGACAAACATGATCAATGCAGAGCCCCAACCTAAAATGTTACAAATAGCAAAAAGCAAAGGTATCATGCCGGGCACAAAATACACACAAAAAATAGTAATCAAGCACAAACTCTTTGCATTGGGATAATATCCACCTGGATGCATCCGAAGCACAGAAAATTCAGTCCCTTTATTTTCCTCCAACTTAACTTGATTGCCTTATGTAAATGATGATCCATGTAACTTTTTCATGCAGCAGCACCCTCTTTGGTCAAGATCACTCATAATTCTGCCAACATTGCCCCTTTGTGATGGCATGATGATCCTTACTTGGCCAACAAGGCCTTTAGCCACGTGCACGTACACAATAGAATATGGTGTAACACTGCGTTGTCTTTTAGAAGAAACAAAAGTTGAGCAGTAAAAGTCCCCTGAAAGCCTTCCAATCAGTCGGGAATCACCATTGAGGTTTTTGCTGCAAGCCGAGTCAGAGTGCGTTTATGGTACAGGTATCGCTTCTTTCGATAGCTTTGCAAAAACTCAACCACATTGATCTCTCCTGAAAGAAGCTGTTGATAGACGCGCTCTGATTCATCGTCTATCTTTGATGCAGCATCTAGAACAATTTATAAGGATGAGACTTTAAGCATACATACAGCAAGAGGCAATGATGCCAATAACCATAAACAAGAAGAAAAAGACAAGCCTGTCCCACAAACACCTCAAGACTTAGCTCAGATAGTTATTATGATGTTACCTTGAAGCCTCTCCAAGAGGACAGCAGGGGAGTAGACTGCCTTGACATTCCTTTCCCATTTCTGAACCTCATTAAACCTCTCTTGAGCTGCTGCGAGCTCTGTGGTCCTAATAATAGTGCACTGAAAAAAAAAATGGTCAGCCTAACAAAATATCGTTTTGAATGCACAACACACACACACACACACACCTGCACACACGCGTGCGCGCACGCACGCACACAGACACGCACACTCATAGGGGAGAGGGGATCCTTCATATCAGTCCAATCAGATGAGCTTTTGTCAAGGACTGTTTCCAATCTAGTGAGCTCTTGTGGACTGCAGCTCAGTTTACATGTGTCTGAATGCACACAAGTGTGGAGTGATAAACAGTCCTAAGAAGTGTCTTACTTTGTTTATGAGTTATACGGTTAAAGCTCTCCCCTACACCCCCGCCTAATGCGAGTCCGTCCTCCTCTCCTCTTAACACATTCCCCCTTGCACCTGCCTTTGCCCTAGGCCCGTCCTCCCTAGGTATTGCCAACAGACTTGTTATGTACCTAGCACTAACCCTTGGGGTTAGGGACTAAATTACTAATCCACTAGGGTTAAGGGAGCCCAAGAATAAGAAAAGCAAGCAGATTCAGGTGGCTAAGGTTCAGATTTAATAAATCCAAGGTTATTGGCTATTTATGATTGGATTGTTAATTATAGCAACAATAAGCACTATATAAGTGAGCCTTGGGGTATTATTGATTCATCATGGTTTGGACTTGGACCAAGAGGCTTACTCTCACCATGGACATGGCGGATCACAGGTAGTCTTGCCAAGGGGCCCTGTGGGCAGGCACTGGTGGTATGGGATGCCAAGGCTGAACCCTTAGCCCCTGGCTCAGGGGAGGTTTGCAGGCGCGAACCTATGGTTCGGTGATGAGCTTGCCTGTACCCCTTTTATTTGGTTTCTCTAATCTTGTTTATGCCTATGTATTAGGTGATCCTCGCGAGAAGTCCCTCAGAAGACCATTCAAGGAAAGAATAGGAGGGGGGGTGTTGGGTATTCGGAGCTTCGTATGTGTGAACCAACCCTTGTATGTGTTTATGTGTCCATGTATATGTGTGGCGGATGCATGTAGTACACCTGCCAATCCTCTCGTGATCTCATCAAGAGGGCTATGCGGGTCTAAAACGAACAAGCCATCAGATACTGCATCTCGATAAACCCCAATTGTCTCACGTGTAAACTGATATCTCGGGTACCTAGGTAGATGAGTGGCTGGCCCATCTCTCGGGGATCTACCTACTAGTGTGAAACTCAGGTATGCATGATCGGCTCCTATGCCGATGGGCCTACTGGAAATCGTGAAACCCCGCACATCAGGTATCAATGAAGGAGATCCCATCAAGTAGTCCACTGTGCTCGCTCCCCCTTTAGAGTTCCAGTGTGTGAGAGCATCTGATCCTTGCCATCTCGATAAGCCATTGTATATGACCAACCCATGTGCACTCCCGAGTGTGAGAAAATGCCTGCCATAATCTGTAATCTCCCCCTCATCCTGTGCTGATCTCTGCAACCCTACATCCCCCTGCCGTGATCTCCCGGTACATAGCCTCTTGAGTATCATACAACTCTGTCTGCTCTGTGCCTGTACGTGCATTAAAGTCTCCCAATAGTAATATGTCTCCCAATAGTAATATGTCTCCCATGCTGGCAAACCTCATGATATCATCATATAGTGGTATATAGGGCGACTCTCCTGATGGTGCAATGGGCTGGGGGAAAGTAGCATACCGCCACATATAGTTCGCAGAGCCCCTCTCTGCATATTCGGACCCACATGTACCTCGCATCTGCATCTCTATGTACCACATGTATTTTGTCACGAAGCTCCTCCCTGTAAAGTATTGCCACTCCTCTAGATCCTCTGGTACCTCCCACTGTGCGTGGCTGAGGGCGGAAAACTGATTTCCATCTATAACCCCGGACGTCAGGAAGCCTCTTGTTTGTGCACTGATGGGTCTCCGTATACCGCCCATTTTCCCATCTATAACCCCGGACGTCAGGAAGCCTCTTGTTTGGAGCACATAAGGGACAATAAGTTTTCCTAGTTAAACTTAACAAAGCTACTGAACCTAGTAAAGAAACAAATCTCTCTTGGCTCCAAGAATTCTTTAACATCTTTCCTGATGAGCTCATAGGGCTAACACCTCCTTGAGAAGTCAACATGTTGGATCAGGTCCCCATCCCCTCAGAACTTTTGTATGAGCTTTGAAATGATGTGCAAGCACACGCGGCATGTGTTCCTTCCGGTGTGCTATCTGTGCCGGTGTAAGATCCTCATCCAAATAAATCTTTTCCCCCTTAAGGGCCATCCTTTTGGAGAGGAAGGCCTTCTTCTTCTCCAAGTCACCAAACTTGATGATCAATATCTTCGCCCTAGTTTCATCTCTGCCTACTCGCCATGCTCCGGTAATGGGTACATCAGTGGCTCGAATTTTTGTTGCAAGAGCTTTTGCATCCTCTTGGGGATTTCCCTTATCTTCCCACCCAACTACACGTACATGTAAGGCACATGCCCGTCTCTTGGCTTCCTCTTCCAATGTAGCATTCATCACCTCTACTTTATTGACTGGTGTATCCTTTTGTTTTTTTACTACTTCAATCCATGGGTTGACTTCCTCAAATTGTTTCATTGTGGCACTGGCAATTTCAGCCCATGAATGCATTTCCTTCTCACCTGCAGCCACTTTTGCCTTACATGATTCCAAAGTGTTGTACATTTCTATGATGTCTTTTTCGCGGTCAGCCATACATGTCTTCAAAGTGCCTTCGTACGATGCAACTGTTGTGCCAATCTCTCGGAGCATGTTATCCTCTCCATTTCTGCATATCTCTTTTTTCATTTCCGTGTGCATCAAGGCTTGGGCTAATTCCATCTCAACCCGTACTTGGGCTTGCATTTCTCCCTTCAATTGGACATATATCTCTTCCTTCAGCGTTTCGTATATCACTTTCCTTTGGGCATGCATCTGCTCGGTCCATTCCTTTTCAAGCTCCTGTCGCATGTTGTTCATCTCTGTCCTTATGTGAAGCTGTAGCTTCTCATAAAGGGCCTCATCTCGTCGGGCCATCTTCGTAATCCTTTGTGAGCCAGGGGACATGATTCCTTCCCTCAGTCTTCTGCGGTAGGCATTTTGTGCCTTCGTGGGGGTGTGAAAGATTGTCTCACCGTCCTGTTCCCCCTCTAGGGGTTGAGACATGTTTTCCCCTACTAGTTGCTGCCTTGGGGGCCTGAGCAAGGGTGAGTGGGAAAAGGGCGCAGAACTGAACTAAGAACTGGCAATGCACCTTACTGGACAGTCCCTTCTGCGCTTTCTGCAACTACCTGCAAACCCAGGCGCCTCCTGCAGTCCTATTTGCCTACAGCCCTGCACCTTGCTGTATCTTCTGCCGCCCGACTGTACCTCCCAGCAGACAAAATGTATCTACCCTTGCAAAGAGAGCGAGAGAGAGGGGTAGCCAGCACAATCTATCAAAGAACCTGTCCAGTGGGTCGAGGACGGATGCTGGTTGCACAGACGAGAGCACGGCGGCTACCTCCAACTCGACCGCCACTGGCTGCGCAGACGAGAGCACGGCAGCTACCTCCAACTCGACCGCCACTGGTTGCGCAGACGAGAGCACGGTGGCTACCTCCAACTCGACCGCTGACGACGCAGTGCTCTAAGCACAGATGGCGACGGCGAACTCCAAGCATGAAATCTTACGCGGCGGCGGCGCAAAGATCCAAGCACAGACGATCCATGTTACCCGCGATTCAATGATGGCGATCCATGTTACTCAGCCTTGCGCTTCCTGCAGCTCAGCCCGCCAGCTTGCCCTTGCAGTCCTGCGCCCTGAGAGAGAGAGAGAGAGAGACTAGACACTAGAGCTTGAGCCGAGAGAGAGAGAGAGAGAGAGAGAGAGAGAGAGAGAGAGAGAGAGAGAGAGAGAGAGAGTTATATTATTATTATTATTAACCCTAAGCTCTCTATCAGAGCGTCTACGGAGGCCTCTTTCGCATCTTGGGGAGAGAGAGAGAGAGATAGAGAGAGAGAGAGAGAGAGAGAGAGAACAAAGCTCTTAGAGAGAGAGAGAGAGAGACAGACAGACTGTACACAGAGAGAGAGAGAGAAAGAGAGAGAGAGAGAGAGAGAGAGAGCAGGGAGAGAGAGAGAGAGAGATCTCCCGTAAGCAGGGTAGCAATAGCGCGGCGCTGAGCTCCTTCTTTCGTTCGGTTGTGCCACTCCACAGCTTCACCTGACAGGTGGTGCTGATTTAGGGTTTGCAGCTACTGGTTTAGGGTTTGCAGCTGCTGAATTACGGTTTGCAGGTGCTGAATTAGGGTTTTCAGGTGCTGCATTAGGGTTTGAGAGAACGGGTTTTCTTTGCTTTCGTACATGGATTTGGATGACCCGGCTGCTGCTGTTGGTGGCATGGCTGCCAATAGCCTTAACATGGATCTTATTGAGGAGATGATCGAGAAGGATGTGGGTTATGCTTCAGATGCCTCGGAGCAACAAAAACGTCAAAGGCTTGATGTTGATGCAAGCTACACTCCGATGAATGTTGGAGAGAATGCAGAGGAAAGTTCTCAGGTACCTCCTCCGGAGTTTGCACGTTTGCTGCAGATCACTGGTGAGCTTCTGCAAGAATATGTGAAGGCAAATAGCGTGCAAATGGCTGCAATAGATAATGGTGGTGTGGCTGATGTATGCATGGAGACTCCTTTGTTGCTACAACAGCTAGCAGATTTTCATGATCGTGCTGCTATCTTCTTCTTTACTAGGCATATTCCGTTGTTGCCTCGTCTTAGAGCATGGTTGGGCCGCTTGGTGTCGCCTGAGGCACTTGAGGAGATTTATGATGGTCCGAGAGGCTTTTATGAAATACTTTTTCGCACTTCGGAAGCCCGTAGGGTAGTCTTGGAGCAGGTGCCACTCGTTTTGTATGGGCAGTTGGTTCATGTGGTTCCGTGGAAGCCTATGGCAGAGTACCAAGATATGTTGCGCCAGGCTAGTGAAACAATTCCCACCAATGTTTTTGCGTGTTTTATCAGGTCTCATGCGAGGTATCGGTGATGTCTTGGTGGTGCCTCGAATGACATCTAGAAACCGAAATCGTCTATGCATGTTGTGGGATACTGGGAGACCTAGGCCGACACATTTGCGTGTCAATATGGCTGGGCTACAACCTTTAATGTATGAATTGAGGTGGGATACATTTGCTGGCCACTGTTTCAAATGTGGTGAGATGGGCCACTTTGTCTCCGAATGTCCTAAGAAAGAACAAGTTGTTGCTACCAAGGATATCGTTGATGGGCAGTTGCCTATGGAAGATGAGCATGATGCTCCTTTACATGATGCCCAGCACATGGATGTACATGTGGATGTTCAGAATGAGGTTGAGCAGCCATGGGTGGAAGTACGTGGTAAAAAGACAGGATTTGTTGCCCCGCGGGGGGATTTCTCAGATGCTGTTTAGCGGGGGCCTTTGCGTACTCATCAGGGGCCCTTACATATGCTCGTCGCCCTTTGGGTTCAGGTGCCCAGCAACAGACCAGGATTGAGAGGCCGGGAGGCCAACTTTCTCAGGGTACAGGGGCTCTTGGGGTGGATAGAGTAGAACGCTATCCTATTAGAAGTCGCTTAACAAAAGAAGCACAACAACGATTGCCTCTTGTGTTTGGTTCGAAGGGTGAGGTCATCTCGCCATGGGATGGTCATTACCCTTCGGCACGTGCTCGGGAACTCCAAGGGCAGTCTGAGATCACAAATACCATGTCTAAAAATGCAATGCTTCAAAAGGTTCGTGATTTGGCAGATTGTCCTGGGCCTAGTACACGGCCTTGTTGATTCCTTTTCTGGGAAGGCTTATGAAAATTGTACAATGGAATGTAAAGGGTATTTCTTCGCGCCAAAAGCAGTTCAGGCTTTGACGTATAACTTTTTGTCATGGTTGGGATGTTTTGTGTGCAGTTGAACATAAGCAGCATAAGTTGGCTGGCAAAGCCTATGTATATAAGGGGTTTCGTGTTTTCTACAGCGGACATCCTGCTTCGCAGTCAGGTGTTATGTTTGCTGTTCATTCGCAGTTTCAGCCTTCTCTTGTGATTCAAGATGTTCATGGAAGATTTCTAATGATACAGATTGTTTGGGATGATACGCCTTTATGGTTGTTAGGGGTGTATGCTCCAAATAATGCTCGTGCACGCCGTTTGCTGTGGAATGACTTGTGTGCTCTTTCAATCTCTCATCCTGGCTTTGTGATGGGAGACTTTAATATGTGTGTCTCCAGGGAGCAAGCCACGTCGCCTCATTCTGTAATGGATGGCTCGGAGAGAATGGCGTGGGAAGCTTTTGCAGCAAGGTCGCTAAAACAAGACATGTGGTCTTGGTTGCATCCAGATGAAAGGGGTTACACTTATGCCTCACAACAGTTTCGGGGCACTTATGCTAGATTGGATAGGATGTATATATTACATCAAGATCTCTTTTTGCCAGAGGTTCTTACTATGATGGTTGACCAACAGGTTTTCTCGGATCATTGGCCGCTTGTGTTTGAAATGGTCTATCATCCTGTGGATGCATATAAAGGCTTGTTGGGACGCTTGCCTGTGCGCTTAAATCACACTTTTTTGGAGCATGAAGTTTTTGATGTTTATATGCGTCAGTTGATACGACATTTCTCCACAAGAGTGTCCATGGCTGATTATCATGCTTGGCCAGTGTTCCTTACCAACACTCGGAAATTAGCGCGGCATTATGGTCTTGCTAATGCCTCTATACAAAAACAGTATGTGGCTCTTCTTGAGTCGCTTTTAAAGTTGTGGATGCCATAGAATGTTTACTGACTCTATGGATGTTGAAGTTGTGGATGCCATAGAATGGCTGAAAAAGGAGCTATCTAGGGTGCAGGAAGCACAATATGTTCGCTTTAAACTACTTGCACGTCTTGATGCTTTGCGGGATGCTAACTGTCAATCTCATCGCTTCTATGATAAGTTGCATCAAAAACATATGCGTGAGAATATTGTTAGGCTGATGGATTGCTCAGATTGTAGAGTGGTACAGCAACTGGCTCAAATCAGGGACTGTTTTTGGAGACACAAGATTGTGTTTTGATTCCTGTGCAAGTGTTTGCTAAGGAAGTTTGTGGAAAGATCTGGCGTTTTTCACACCCGCACCTTGGTATTTTGTAAAGCTTCTCAACCAATAAAGAAGTTCCTACGGGGGGCCGGCCGTCCAGCTCAGTGTTGTGTTTCTTTTAGTATTGTTTATTATCATTTCCGCTGCGTCTTCACATCTTTTGTTGGGCATCTGATCACAAAAGGATTGTTGCTATTTGTCAAGAGTCTCATGAAGTATAATAGTCATCTGCTCAAGAAGCTTGTCTGGATTAATACTCAACAAAGCTGACCTGTCCACATGATAGAGATGCTATCGAGCCCGGATTCCACCAAGATCTTTTCCTTCCCAAGTGTTGTTGTCAAGCCTACTTTGCTAGAAAGGTTGAGCTCTGATGCCAATGAAACCGGACGGGAAATTGGGAGCGATGGACAGACACTGGAATTGGATAAACTGTCAAAGCGATTGGCTGAAAAAGAAGCCTTATTGACACTCTATAGAAGGGACCCCTATGTTAATAGACTTATTCAAGGCAGAGTGGCTCGAGATCGAGGTGTTATGGACATCCTTGGGCATCTTGCTCAAGTATATGCAGAAAATCCCAGTAGGTATCTTTGGGAGAATGGGGATATCCAAGTCAATTCTGTTAACCAACATATCATTCCAGATCCTCCTCTACAGTACAGGAACCAACAACCAGAGGATTTAGACCGAAACTCCTGCTATGAAAAGAAGAGAGCTAGATCTTCTTCGATGACTCCTTCGGATAGGCACGAGGATTTGGAGAGGACTCTTGATCTTCCTCTGGGCTTGGAGGAAGTTCCTCAAAAGAGAACAAAACCAAGGCGCAGAGTTAAAAACAGTATTGGCTTCCAACTTGATCAGATTCTTGGTCCCCACAGTTTACAGGAAGCCCAAAAGCCATTACCATTTTCCCCTACTTGTGGATATTGTGGCCTCCATGGCCATGAGTCACATCACTGTGCAAAATTGATCATTTTGAGTGATTCAGAGGACAAGTATGCAGCCGAGTCTCAAGAGCTGTGAGATCATCTATTATCGAGGATTTTTTTGCTTTGTGGAGCAACTTTTTGTACATAAGGATAGTTTTTGGCATAGCTTGAGCCATACTTTTTGGGATCCTCCAATGATCATGCTCCCTTTTTGGTTAAGTACTATTTTTTTTGTAAGTTGTACTTCTTCTCTTCGGTTCAAGCAATCTATGTATATACTCCGAAATTTTCAAGCAAACTCACCCTCGCATGAAAGTGCAAGGAGCAAGTGTGTTCTTTTGAGTGTGTTTCAAGAAAGCAGAGATTTTTTTTTAGGCAACAACGTCTTGAGTTTTTCTAGAATGCATCTCTACTTTTCTTATGGCCGCAGCGCCTATAGCTAATTGTTGGTTCTGGAAAAGGTTTTTCTATGGTTTTGGTCTTGTGTATTGGAGACTCCTAGCAATATGGGATGCTAGAACTGTCGCCTACACAAGGATCTCATATGGGGGGTATTCTAGTGGTATGGGACGCTAGAATATATCGCATATGCGGTTACAAGATTATGAATTATTCATCAATATCATGGATTGGCCGATTCTAGTATGTGACTTGTTTTGAAACCAACATAGCAAGTATTCTACACTCGTATGGTTGGTCGAAGATATGCGTACTTGAAGTATAGTTGTAAAACAGAACATTAATTTAGGACTATTATGTGTGTTGTATGTGTGATTCCACGGCACTCTCTTATATCTGTGAAAAACCCTAGCACAGACATGAGTATTCTGCAACACACACACACACACACACACATATATGTATTTTTTTTGCATCAAGTAACAGCAAATATTCAAAACAAAAATCCCTTGGGTCCTCACCAAGTAAAATTTACACAACGCATGCTAGTAGCTGCAGACAAGATGTCGTCGCAGGAGCAGTAACCACCCTCTCACAGCAAAACAAGATGTACATTACCTGATTTCTGAGCTGGAAAATGTCTGATTCTTTCTCTAGATTTTGCTCTGCAGCCCACACTAGTAATTAGATAAAATTGATCACACACCAAAAGAGACACCTCACCTCATGTTTCAAATATTTTTAAATAAGAGTTACAACAGATTGCCCAGGACACAAGCCCTATAAAGCATCACTGATAAGAGAGAAGCTTACTTGCAAGTTCAACATTTCTGTTTCGCAGCTCAGTCCAGAGCTGTCACAAAATCAATAGCCAAGGAAGAGGTGTAAGCTTTGGTCCAATAATTATTGCAAGCATTCACATTCAAGAGCAAAACAAAGAAGATGTTACATCTCAAGCCAAAAACATGCTCAGCTTTAGAAATTTACTGAGTCAATCTGTCTGATTGAATCTAAAGATTGAAGAAATGAGGAATACGCATCTTGATCTGAAATCAATCTTTGAAGCTCTTCTGTACTGGAAACAAACAAAACATCCTAGATAAGTCTCTCTCTCTCTCTCTCTCACACACACACACACACACAAAAATAACATAAAGATATATCACAATAGTTTTGAACCATTGAGGCAACTTTTACAGCTTTGATGCCAGACTGAACCTCAAGCCACGAAAAACCAAAGTTATCTGAGCCAGTTCGCTTATCGGTTGCCACTATAAACATGCCATCTGCAAGTAGAAAGCTCACCTCTTATTCCTGAGAGCAAGGAATATATCAGAAGTGCTTGCTGCTGCAGTTTGTTGTGCAGGATATGGCCTGAAGTCATTATTCTGAATTGTTGCTGCAGTGCCTCCAGATGGAGCTACTTCCATTCCAGACTGTGTCATTGGATACCATGCCTGTGCTGGAAAAGGCAGATAAGAGCCATTCCTGGAGCAAAAAACATTCAAAAAGCATAGTAAACACTTCACTAGAGCCTTCAAAATGCTACATGCTTACTGCGTATGCATGCATTCCACTTCATAAATCATTCTGCTCAAGAAGATAGATATTTCGTGCATCTGTATTAGCCCATCACATCCTCTATAAAATCCTGTGATGTGACTAAGCGATCACGTGTTGTACTACACTCCTGCAAACAGCTCTGCTTTGATGAATGATAACAATTGCAGTCGTCTGGCCCAGTGAATACGTAAGGGCTACCATGTCCAAGCTTGTCTCAGGTCTGATATGCATATGTGTAGACCTTAGACCATGGCTTCAATCCCCAGCAGTTACCATGGGGGTAGAGCGCCATCTTGCCTTATTAAGAATGTGATCACAAATCAAGTTGGCATCCCTACCTTAATTTCTTAGACATGTCCACCTAAATACATCTATGCCAAGGAGCTCCTATCAATTTAGGGGTAGATCCTATCTTGCCATGAGTTGGGCTTGATGCTTTCGCATCCCCAAGGGTTATTATGAGAGCCATTCGGATTGATTTCTATCCAGAACAACAGGTGCAGAATCGGCAAATGAGTGTTGCACAAATATTGAGAAGGGAAGGCAAATAAATACTTACGAGTAAGGCCTGTACATGGCCGCAGGAACTGATTCCTGTACTCCTCTGAAATTCAAGCTTCGGAAATAGCACTTTGCGTGAACCGATGCAGGTTCGTCCTGCAAAATTTTAAACAGCGTCGGCGCGACCACATAGTTGGGCAGCGGGCTAACTTTTCTTTCACACGTCGGCGCGCGTCCGAACTCCACAATCTAGTCCATGAGATTATCGAGATGATTAGTGTGCACATGAATGGTACATGCTCATTAAGCCCTCCAAACCCAACTACATAGATTTTCTTTTAACCTCTACTTTAATCCATCATTGACATGCTTATTAGTCCTAGTTTTTTTTTTAACCAACAAGTGCAAGAATTAATTAAGAGAGACAAAATTTACAAAGCCTGGCTGGGAAACAGCACCACACATATAACAATTACAAAGCTCAAAATTCTTTATCGCATAGCTTCAATTCTGGATTGCAGAAGAGACACAAAACGAAAGGCCTCCTCCGTCTTCATTTGGAGGGCAAGTTGCTGAGCTTGTACCGGAATGCTTGGTTGAATTGGAGGTTCCCTAAGTACTGCATCTTGTGTGGTATACAACCTCATCTGTACCAAGTGGATGTCATAAATCTGCACATGAAAATCAGCAAACAAAATTCTCAGATTTGGAATCTGGTAAGCAGCCTCAAAAGCAGTCGCACATCTATCTTTCCAAATTAACCAGAGGAATTCAGCTCTAACTCCGGCCCAACACCGTGAGAGCACCCCAACCGAATCCCCTAGAAGTAGTTGTTTAGCATATGGCAGGCAGCCTAGAGCAAACCAAATCGGTGACAATATGTCATCTCTGACAATTTCTGAATAGATGCCCAATATCTTCAATGCTAAGTTTACATCTAGCACATACCCCATCTAAGAGTCCACATTTCCTACATTTGTCACCTGTCCAAATGGCTTTATGCATAATCAGCCACAATAACACATATTTCTTAGGCTGAATCTCTTTAGACCAAAGTGAGTGAAATTTGAAGTTCCAGTGGCGCCTGCCATAGAGGACAGACCATCTCTTGTTGAGAATCACATGTACAGGGGTAGAGGGTACAGCTTGCACACGAGGGGGGTGACAGAACGCTGTGCCTCCTCTCCAACATAAGCCTTTGAGGGAGATGGGCTCGGAGACTGATATCTGCCAAGCCGCATCTTCAGGAAAGATGCTGATACGATCTTGCACCAGCATCACTTCCCAAGGGAGGAGTGAGAATTTTAACAGCAGTTCATCATTAGTCATCCACCTATGGGAGGGAAAGTGCCACACATCAGCCCAAACTTTGATTCCCTTCTTGTGAATACGTAGAGCAGTACATATTGAAATGCTGGACACCGGAGGCACTGGACTAAGAGGAAACCACAGAGAGTCCGAAGCTCTGATAGAGAAGCTGTGTCTGCTTTCCCACACATCCCCTACCTTGTCACGATATTTGTTCCAAGCTTTCCATAAAGAACGAAGCAGCTCAGATCCTTTAGGTTTGACAGTTTCATGACCTATCAAGATAGTAATCCAAGGCAGATCCTTCCAGCCTGAGAAGTTTTCCAAGGAGAATTGGTCAAAGTTTCTGAATAGCAAACAGGAAGAGCATTCCTCTGGGTGAGAGACAGCTCTAATAATAGTCTTAATAGCAAGACGATCGGCCCTAGCGAGAATATCTACTACCCCCAATCCCCCTTTGTCCCTGGGAAGGCAGCAGAACTCCCATTTGACTTTGGCAGCTCCTCTCCTGAAAGGGTCTCCTGACCAAAGGAAGTTCCTACACAGCTTTTCAATTTCCTCCAACAGGTGAGGAAGAAAAGGACGTAAGCAGCTAAAAAATGATTAATTACCAGCACTCTGCCCGCTAACGAAAGCTGCATACCCATCCATCTATTCAGCTTGCCCCTGAATTTTTCAACTACCCAGTCCCACCTTTGCTTCAGGGTAACTCCGAAACCCATAGGAATGCCTAGCAACTGAAAAATTTCACCAGCCCGAATGCTCTGACAGCCCTGTTGAGTCAGCCAAAATGGGAGATTTCCTTCTACAGAGAACACGCCCGTTTTTGTATGATTGACCCTTGAGCCAGATGCTAAACAAAAGGTGTCCAGCACCTTCCAGAAGGTCAGGAGAGAATTCTGATCATTGATGAGCAAGGCGTTGGTGTCATCCGCAAACTGAGAGAGAATCTGAACACCATTTGAGCTAGGAAAGGGAATGCCTTGGATTAGCCCCAGTCTCTGGGATCTTTGCACCATACAATTCAAGCTATCCACAGCTATCACAAACAGCAGAGGAGCAAGAGGACAACCCTGTCTGACCGACCTGGCCAGGGGGAAAACATCTGACAATGAGTTATTTAGCGCCACTCTAGCTGAAGCGTTGCCAAATAGGGTTTTAACAAACTGGACCCCATCTTCTCCAGACTGAGTAATACAAAACTCCACTCCAGCCTGTCATATGCTTTGTCAAAATCAACTTTGGCAAAAATAAAGTCAATCCCTTTCTCCTGAGCATACTCTACTCCTTCCCAAATTGAAATTACAGCTTCGATAAGTCTTCTTCCACGAATGAATCCTTTCTGCTCTGCTGAGATGTGTTTCATTAAGCTGGGAGTGATCCTGCAGGCTATCACTTTGGCGAGCACTTTGTATACAGAATTCAGCATAGTCAGAGGCCTCCAGTTCTCTAGGAGATCCTTAGGACCTCGTTTGTGGATAAGTTTTATCACTCCCGTATTAATAATAGTGGGCAAGGCAGAGTACTTCATCGATTCTTCCCAAACCCTCTGAATGAAAGGGGTAATCCAATCTTTAAAGGCAAGGAAGAACTCCCCTGGCATACCATCCAGTCCAGGAGTTTTGTTTGGTTTCAAACTCTCTATGGCCATCTTAATTTCTGAGATTGAAATAGGTACATCAAGTTGCCTTGCCAGCTCTGTAGAGATGACATTATATCTAGCCTCCCAGACAGTGTCACGTGCCTTAGCCTTCAGCTCACTGGACTGTTCAGGTGTACACAGTTTTCCTCCTCAGTCCTAGCCGTGCCATCATTTGTGGACAGCAGAGGTACAAGATCCCTCACTTGTTTTTTCCTCAGGATCTTGAACATTTCTTTAGACGGGCGATCAATCCTACCAGCCCACCACTCTCTAAAGAACACCGTGGCATGCTTGAAGGCCAGTTCCTCAGATCTAATATGGGCCCTTAGCTTGGTGATCTCTTCTTGTTCCTCAGCTACAACATTGTTCTTGGCTTCAAGTTCCATAAGCTGGAGATAGATAGCTTCTCTCCTTTTCCTTCTAATGATAGTAACCTCTTTCCTAAAACCAATGAGAGCTTTTTGGGACTCCCTCAGAGCTTGAGACCAGGCCGCGGCAAGGGAGTGTGCTTTGCTGAATGCGTTCACCCAGATCTTCTTGAGTTCTTTTTGCACCACCTTAAGCTGAAAGAGGGAAGCGTCAGTGTGAAACCATGAGTTTCTAACTTTGGTGGCTTTGTCATCCAAGGTGACTACCAGAGGATAATGATCCGACAAGCAAGAGGAAAATTTAGGTTTGGACTTGACCCTGGAGTAGATGTTGGCTAAATCCGAAGAGATGTAACATCTGTCTAGCCTTGCCTTCCTGGCGTTATCGCCAGAGGAGTAGTTCTGCCAAGTGAACTCAGCTTCCTCTCCTACATCCCACAAAGAAAAGAGCTCTTTGACTTGGACCCAATTCTCTTTCTCTAGTCCTTTGATTACTTGTCCCAGGCCTTTGTATCTATCCGCTAAGGACTCCACCATGTTGAAATCTCCTACAATGACTACTGGGCCATCCAATGCTTTGAGCTCACTCCACAAATTAGCTCTATCAGCAGCAGCACCCCCTGCATAGACGGAGCAAATCTGAAACTTAACTGGTTTATCTATCTTGGCTGATATCCAGTTAAAGCCCCCAACAACCGAGCTAGGGGAGACATCCCAATTAGCAGGCACACCTAAAACAGCACCTCCAGAACCTCTAGAATGAGACGAAGAGAACCATCTATGATCCTCAGAGGCCTCCTTAAGACGGCTAGAAAGATCGTTGCCATTGGTTTTGACCTCCTGGAGAGCTATTATCTCCGATTTGTTAGAGCGGAACCACTGTTTCAGCTTCCTGGCTTTGATGGGGTCTGAAAGCCCCTTGATGTTCCACGAGACAATCCTCATTTATGGGACTTCTTATTGGATTTCTTGGACTGAACTCTGATGGGCGAAGCTTGTGAAGCAGCTTGCATAGGTCTTTTGTGGTCTTTGTGGATCTCCATAGGAGTGGAAAGCCCAGCCCCCTCCACCTGTGCTTCCTTGCCTTTATAAGTAGAGGTGTCTCCCGCCAGAACATTAGCATTCAGTTCTCGCATTGCAAATTGATCATTTTCATTGACCTGATCTTCCAGCGATTTGCCCACCTCTGCTTCTTCATCAGAGCCCGAGAGAAGAGACTCATCAACCTCAGATTCAACCCACTCCGGCAGAGAGGCAAGGAGGGCAAACTTTTTAACAGATTTAGCCCTAGTCTTAGAAGCGTCCTGCCAGGTTTCTTTGGTCGCCCTCTTAGGGGGGGTGGCTCTAGCTGCTTTAGGGGCTTGCTGGAGAGGGGTGGCATCTGGAGAAGCAGGGGAAGGGGCGTTGAGACGGGGGTAAGTCGAGGACAGTTTCTGACGAAGTGCCCAGTGGCACCACAGTGAAAACAGGCGGATGGGAGATATTTGTACACTATGGCTTGCTCAAAGTGTTCACCATCGTCAGTGAAGATATCAATCGCTAAGGGGAGAACTAGCGAAATGTCCATTTCTATGAGAACTTGAGGGTGCCAAGAAGGCACATAGTCCGAGCGGGGTTTTCCTCCCAGGACTTTCCCCAGTTTCGAACCAATGACTCCTAGGTGATTATGGTAATGGAGGGGCAGATTAGGGAACTCGACCCAGACAGGGTAGTTAACCAAGGCAAAGGCTTCAGGATTGAAATCTTTGTTCCAGCGAAAAAGGCTGAGGGGGGAATTACGGATGAGCCACTGGCCTCTGTTGAGGACATCAAACGCCATATGCGGGAGCTTGAAAACGAACAGATAGTGGTTTTTGGGAAGGGCCTGGATGGTCTCCACTTCAGCACCAATCGCACCCCACTGGAGTCGAATCCAGCTTCTGATAGACTCTGCTGGGGGTCTAGGACCCGCCAGCAAACCGATAAGGGCCCTATTCTCCAGATCATGCTGTATTCTTCGGATTTGAGAAGAAGGAAGGGTGACTGAGGGCTTACCTCCAATATGTGTATCTACTCCAGCAACACCAGCGACCCCATTATTACAGAGACGGTCAGATGACGAAGGACCTTGGACATCCGTCAACGAAGGAGGGAGATTCAGGGCTGGGCCGGCAACAACCCCATGTGCCTTGAGAGCGGATTCCATGGGCAGGCCATGGAAGGCTTCGTGAGCTGCCTGAGGAGGAGACGGGATGCACGAAGGAGAAGGAGCAGTGCCGATGAGGTCGACCGGATGAGACGGTGCATTGAATTGAAGTAGCGAAGGCGCATGCAGCTGCCACGCGTTAGGCTGAGGGAAGCCTGACGCGGCGGCCATGCAGACTGCCTCGGCCCCGACGGAACGATTGATTGGACTGATGGTTGAGAGCTTCTGATTAATAAGCTGTTAATCCTCTGCGTAAATACGGATTAACTACCGCTAATGACGAATAGCACCTGCCAAAACCATTGAGACGAAGCAAGGACACTTGTTAAAAGTATCTTTCCTTTAGTCCTAGTATTACTTGCACTGGGAATAGATTGGTCTTATTGTTTATTTTGAGTAATTAGTTACATTGTCACTTGTGATAGGAAGAACACTACTACATTGTCACTTGATAGGAGAAAGAATAACTTCATCAAGTATGACATGAGCAACCTTAGGATCAATGGCTAATATTTATGTGCAGACAATTGAGCATAGATAGTTAGAAACATTATAAAAATGTAATTATGAATAATATATGTGCATTAATAACCTCGAATTGCCTCATATAGCTTGAAAAATAATGAAGAGTGTATAACAAGAAAACAACACAAATATAACACTCACACTACTGTAATGAGTTAAAATTATTAAGGTGTAGGATAGCAAAAAAAGAAGTTCAAGCATGAATGATTTTCTTTTTTCTTTGGGGGTATGTGCGTGCGTGCGTGAGTGCATGCGTGCGTGAGTGCGTGCGTGCATGTGTGTGTGTGTGTGTGTGTGTGTGTTTTGACGAGGGGTCTAAATCCATGTGGGAGTTCTCTTGGATCAAGCTTATATCCCCCCTTGTTAAGTCCTCACTAATATCTATGTCATATTACAAGAAGGTGATGAGAAGTTAAAAGTGTGCGAAGGGGCCCTCAGAGTCTCACTCGCCAAATGAGGCCAACTGCGATACATGCTCCACAAGTTGCTTCACTTTATCATTTGGCACATTTACTTGTGGCTTTTGTTGTTGAGTCAACTGATGTTTGAATGCTACAATAGAAGAGCTATGATTACGACTTCACGAGTTTCTCATACCTAGAGAAGAGAGGCATGTTAAAGTCATGGGATTGCCTTGTCATTCAAGTTGGAGCAAAGCCTTTTAAAGAAGCTCTTCTTTTGTTTGCACTTCTGCCTTCACCTCATGGAGAGAGTCTATTAAATGAGCCACTACTTGTTGATGGCTACAAATGGCTAACTCTTATTGTTCTTTGCCCTTCTGTGTCTTTGCATGGAGAGAATGGACTGTGTGTTCCCACTACAACATATAATCCATAAGCACATGGCTGAACATCCATCAACATGAGCATGGAAAGATAAAGAAATCTCATTATGCTGAGAATAAGAAACCATAGCATGGATAGGCAAAAGCCCCATCATGTATAAAAACATCATGAAGATCATCATAGACCACAATGGCATCATGAAAATCAGCAACATGTGAATCATCATCACATAAAAGACCAACATGAAGATCACTATCATGTGAATCATCATAGCATAAAAGACTAGCATGAACATCACTATCCTAAGACATGTTCGGGGGGCCAATAAGCTAGTCTAGGCTAATTTCCTAGCCTAAGTATACATCACCAGCATTACACAAGTCGTAAGCTCAATGTTTGACTATCTTCCTACATTTATACAAGTCATAAGGTCAAAGATTTCCTATAATCATTTTACATGAAGCACATTACACGGTACAAAAATATGGCTTGAAGAAGTTACCATGCATGGAGTAATGTTAGCCCAATGTGGTTAACATACCCCCTCCCTAATCATGGTTCCATCCTAGTGAAGCTCCATGGGAGGCTAGTGGTAAAAGCCGTTGAAGTTCCAGTATAAGTCAAACCGGGACTTTGGGTATTGGGTGGTTCAATGGAAGTCTTTATAGGATGTCCAAAACACAGTCTCAAACATATCCTCAAAAGTGAGCATGCGCCAGCCTTGCATCCACTGTACTCATTTGTAGTAGCCGAGTATTTGGAAAAGTGTGGGACCCTTGTTGATGTTGACGACCATGCCTTGATAACCCTCATCGAATGCGTGCCATTTTGGGAATTCCACCAAAAGTACAATGATGCGCCTAAAAAAGCGAAAGGTGGCCACCATATCTAGGTCTAGCATAGCATTGTAATCCTAGATGAACTTGTGCATGGTGCGAAGCTTCAATGAGGATAAGGGGTGTTCAGGGCAGAGGGATCCATGGGAAGGAAAATTGCATCTTTGGATTCCTCTCTAGCTCCTGCTCAAAAAGGTCCCAAGCCCACTTGTGTTCAATTGGAAAGTAAAGTGGGTTGATAATTCGGAGATACCGTGGGGCATAGAAATACACCTTCCTATATTTAGCCTTCAAAAGATACAAACGTTGCCACTAGGTTGTTTACCCATAAGATCATGCGTGATTGGGGCTACACTAGCCTATGGTCGCTTATATCCTCCCCTGTTGTTGCTAGAACTTCTACTCCAGACAGAACTTGATGAGGTTAATCTCCACGCGATTAGTGATCATTCTATTAGTGTTGGGGGTACTGCCTTGGCATTACCTTTGGTCTATTCTAATGACACAATTGATCTCTCTCCCGTCACAAGATCGTGTTAGTTGGAAAGTAAAGCGGGCTGATAATTCAGAGATACCATGGGGCATAGTGGTATACCTTCCAATATCTGGCCTTCAAAAGATACAAAAGTTGCCACACAGGTTCTTTGCCCATAAGATCATGTGTGATTGGGGCTGCACTAGCCTATGGTCGCTTATATCCTCCCCTATTTGGTGGAACTTCTACTCCAGATAGAACTTGATGAGGTTAATGTTCAGTCGATCAGTGATCCTATTAGCGTTGGGGGTAGTGTCTGAGCTTTATCTTTGGTCCAATATTCTGACGACACAATCCATGTCTCTCTCGTCAGAGGAACATGCTAGTTGGGTAGCCAAGTGGAAGCATTTGTTAATGTTCTTTGACGAGGGCTTCAGGGATCTCACCCTCTTCCCAAACCTACAGTGGGTGATGAGAGTAGAGGATGTTGAGGGCTAGAAGGCAAGAAAAAAATTGGCAATAGTTTGGCTTGGTGTAGAGGAGATAGTGGGAAATGATAGGGGGCCCCTTGTTTATATATTGTTTTACTTGGGAACATATGTATGCAATGGATACATATGTTCACTATAGCCATTCTTAGGAACGTACAGCATACGTGCACAAGCCATTCTTAGGAACGTATATATGGCATATGTGCATTCAAAGCTCCAAATGTGCGTGCTAACGTGTGAACATACATGTGCATAATTGGAAACATGCATGCATAGATGGGAACGTGCAAGTGCAGAAGTGAACGTGCATGGGAGAAGTGAATGTGCATATGTAGATGGAAATGTGTGGTAGAAGTGTGTGCATATGCATCTTGTCCTTTATTTTTTTTATTTTTTTTAAGGAATACCTGAGGTGTTGGTATTCTGATCAGTTGCCAATCAAGGCGATGGGCCATACCATGTCCATGGTGTTCACCCACCATGTCTAGGTGTTCACTCACCATGGGCACCCCATCCAAAGATGTATTGACAAGGCCAATGATTAGAGAACCAAATGTGGGAGGGCATTCAAGTTGACTCTCCATTTGGCAACAAACATCAATCTTCTATTTTTGGGTTCTTCACACTGCTTTCTTCGACTCTTTTTTTACTTTCTTCTATTATTTTCAATTAGATTTTCTAATGAGTGCCCTTCTTCACCTAGCAAGGCTAAGGTACCTATTTTTGGCCCACATGGCGAGGTTTGTGAGGGAGGCTAGAGGTGGTAGGGGATATGGTGGTGCAAGGCTCTCAACTATATAAGAGGTGGCTGAGTGCGAGGTGGAAGGAGTATCATGTCAAAGGTATGTTTGCAGATGAACCTGGGGCTCCATGAATTGGGCAATTTTTTCCTTGTCTTTTGCAAGGTTTGCGCCAAGGATTTCCATCTTACTGGGAACCTTGGGTTACCATTGCCATCGCTCCTTGGTGATTTTTGTTGTGACAGAAGAGGTTGGGATAGCTGTGGTGTGACCTTAGGGACCCAAATGTTTTTGTTATCTGCATAATACCCTTGGGCCAGTAGAAGCATGTCAGGCACACCTACCATCTTTGTGAATCACATTGTCATGGAGGTCGGCTTGCTCAACGGGGTATCGTGAATTATGCTACTTTGGGTGGCTATAGTTGTCTCTGCCTAACATAGTAGCCATGGGCACAATTGTCTTTGCTTGGCATAGTAGCCCTGGAGGCAAAGTTGTCTTTACTTGGCATAGTAGCCATGGGCCTCCAATAACTCTCTTTTGACGAATCATGTTTTTGGTATGAGGTTGAGGTTTGATGTTTAGATATGTGGTTCAGCTGTGGCCTAGCTCTCCCTTCTCGTGGAAACATTGGTGCTGGTGGGGAGACAGACGAGCGGTCCAAATTTTGCAAGGTTAGATGTGTTAGTTAGTAGGAGTGATGTTGGTTGGGTTAGTTTTTGGGAGGCCACTTGCATCGAGAGGAGTACTCAATTGGCAAAGGTTAATCTTGCATAGGCAAGGCTTTTATCGAAGCTTGGTGACTCACCCTTGCAATCAAGGATGGGAGAGGCCTCTTTTTAAGCGGCTTAACTGGGGTGTGGGGTACCTTTGGATATTCCATGGGTGCCAGGACTTCTTTGATCGGAGAATGGTTCTCTAGTGTTGAAGCTAGAGAACCATTCTTTGATCGGAGAATGGTTCTATAGTGTTGAAGCTAGAGAATTGGGCTCCTCATTCATTCATAAGGGCTGCTACATGTCCAATAGTGAGTTTTTGCAAGGTAGTAGTTTAGGAGTCCCAATATATTTAGCATCGATTGTGGCCCATCCATCCTCGTCCAAGAAGCACTTCTTCACACATGATGGTATCTGCAAGCGTAATATAGAGATTCCCTTCTAAGAGGTTATTCTCAATGTAAAAATGTAGCAGTAGTGAATGATCCTATGCATGGGTTTTGACAGTGTCTACTCCTTCAACTCGCACATTTGTGGGTGTCAACAATGGTCGTTATAGCACACACTAAGTTGCACGGGAAATTAGGTTATGGCTTGGACCCGTGTCACAAAATGAGGGAATGCTAGCACCTCGAAATTCGTTGCGTGGAGGGGGTAGGGATCTTTCAAGTGGAGTACTAGGGCGATTAAGTATCCAGCTAGTCTGATGGGCTCTTATGAGTTTGCTTTTTTGTATGTGTCCAATAGTACTCTTTATTTTGTTTTTTGTGTTTTTTTTGCACCTTTACAATGGGACATAGTCAGAGTACTTGAATGAGTAGACTAGCACGGAATACTTAATGACCAAGAGGAGTTAGTAAAACAATGGGGTTAGTAAGCAAGTGGCGAGGGGGGGATTCTGGAGGGACAAGGAGGCAACATGCATGGAGAACATGCATGGAGACTGCTTGTGCTTTGAGATGGTGGATGTCAATGGCAATGTTCATGAGGTTCTAGCATCTTTGTTAAGACACTATGAGATTGGTATCTTGGCTCCCATCGATGTTGAGTCATCAGGTTGCAGTGCTCTCTCTTTTTCTTTTTATGCTTGGTATCTTGGCTCCCATCGATGTTGAGGATGCATAAGTATGAGATTGGTATCTTGGCTCCCATCGATGTTGAGTCATCAGGTTGCAGTGCTCTCTCTTTTTCTTTTTATGCTTTGTCTTCTTATATCATTGGAGCTCTCGGATCTTGTGTTGATAGGAGTGGTAATCGATGTCGAGGATGCATAAGTGTTGAGTCGAAGAAGAAGTTTTGGGTAGGATTGATAAGACATGAAGTGCAACTATTCAGGTGCAGTAGGGGTGATTAAGAAGATCCAGGTGATGGGTCGTCGTACCATGGACTAGGCTTGCCCCACCATGGTTCCCCCATCTAGAGATGTACTTGGATGGCTGTTGTTGTTGATGATGAAGCTTTATGCGGTGTGTGCACATAGGGCAGAGTCCAGTCAGCTTTGAAGGTGTTGTGCATGGGCGAGGGCAAAAGTTATGCCCGTGGTCCTAATAACCTAGTTCTTAATCACCTAGAGACTCCTTTGTTTTTGACATGTGTTTATTGGTCAACACCTTTAAAAAGGGTTTTGTACTGAGTGGCCCATGTGGCTAGAGTTGTGAGCTTATCTTTGAGTTTATCTTTGAGTGGTTGGATAAGCTCAGCCATGTGTAGCACTGCCCCTTGGTTTGGTGACGAAGTCGAGGGGTGGGGTGGAGCTTTGTGGATGAAAGGGTTGGGGGAATTGAGCTTTGGAGTGCCCATGGGTTGGGTGTGGGCAAGTCCGGAGAATTTTGTCGAGGAGGAGGGGACTTCCTCCTCGTTGGTTGCTAAACCACCTTTATCGATTGTATAGGTACTGGCATAGTGGGTGTGGTTTGGGTGAACTACTGAGAGGCATATGCCTTGGGAGTCAAATGATGGAATTTCTATCAGGCTTCTAAGAGACATTTGGGCACCCAATGCTACCGAGTGATGAAGGTTTGTGGTTTGGCAAGGCTTCTAGCTTGTTTGTCAAAGAGGCTTTCTACTATGGGGTGGTTGTCGATGCGGAGGAGAGGTGTTTGATTGTGGCTTGGGAAGCCACAAGTGTGCGTTGCCTTCATGGAAGTCTTGTGCTTTGGGCACATTGGTAGGCACCCATCGTTGTTGGTGGCTTCGTTGTGCTTGGGGTTGCCAAACCCATGGTTGTGGGACCTTCTGTTGTGGCTTGCTGGGGAGTTGTTATGGGGAATGAGCACAAGTGGCATCCTTGGGTAGCCAGAGGCGAGGGCTGCCTTCATAGTAGCCTTGTGCTACAGGTGGTTGGGGACGAGCCAACATTGAAGCTTGAGCTTAGGGCCGATTTTTGTTAGCTTAGTTGGCTTTTTGTGCTTGGGTTTTAGAGATGGCCATTTGGGAATCCATAGTTTTGTGTAGCCATCATAGAATCCCTGAGTGGCTAGAAGATTCTTGGGCACCCACCATTGATTGTCATGATAAAGATATGAGGTCAGGGTGCTTGTAATGTGGGTGGTCGAGGATGTAGAGTTGAGGGTCAATGTCAATAATGAGGCTTGATTTTCATTGGTGGGGATGGTGTTGACAATGGCCGATCGACCGGTTTTGGTGAGTCATGGGGTGGGGGAATAGGGGAGACTATCGGTGATGAGGAGGGGGCATGAGGGGAAAGGGCAGTCGAGAGTGAGGGTGTGTGGAGGATTTCCTCTTGGGAACAAAAGAGGATAGTGGCCTTTTTGCCATTGATTTCCATGGTGGCCGTTTCTTCACGCCAATTTATTTGGTGGTGAGTGGCATCAATCCACTCTTTTCCAATGATAATATTGCCTTGGAGTGCTCTTGCATCTATAACATGAAATCTACTCTCCAACTGGGTATTTCCACTAAATATTTTAGGAACGAAACACCCAACACTCATTAAATGCATTTCATGTGAAATTGAATATAAGTGTTTTCTTTTGTTAGTGTGGGTTTTCAAAGAGCTTTCCATGCCTCCAAGAATATGAGATTGGTGCAGACCATAGGATATATGTGGGCTTGCCACCATTGTAGACCATTCTCGGTCGGGAGTCCAATCCATACTCTTGGTGGGTTGAGTTTTGGTGATAGTTCAGGGGCACTGGAAGACTTACTAGTTATTGTGGGGGGTGAGGGGTGCCCTTTGTGTAAATCTATCCACAAAGGGTACCCTCACCCCCCACAATAACTGGTAAGTCTTCCACTGCCCTTGAATTGGAAGACTTACCAGTTATTGTGGGGGGTGAGGGATACCCTTTGTCGTCGAATCTGACCCTTTGGGGAAATCTATCCAAACCCGAAGGGTGGTTGTTTCAGCAGGTAGTGGAGCAATACTTACACGTAGGGTGTTAGGCAAGGCAATGGCTTTATAGGGTTCGGTCTGGCCATTTGGAAGCACAAATTGTGTGTCAGGTTTGCAACTTACGAGGGTGTCAAGTGTAGCAAGGATTTTAAGCCAATCATGGGGTCACCTCCTTCATCACTGTTGACAGAAGCGACCGTGCATGGCACCCGCATGTCATAAGGACTTGATGATAACAAGCCTCGCAAATTAAGAGATCATTGGTCCTGGCAGTGGTAATAGAGTCTTCAGCAAGGGGAGATTTGGCCATGGGATGTGAGTGCCAGGTATATAAATTGACCTTAAGCGTTTGAGGCTGTTTGCAGAGGTAGACATGATGCAGGTCCCATCCATGGATTAGTCGGGTTTGTCTCTCATGAAGGGTCGACCCAAGACGGCATCATAGGAAGCATTATGAAAGTGCATGACCACAAATGTGAGGTGGAATGTCATGTCACAGACTTTGACCTTGAGGTCATGCACTAGGCCCAGGGGTTTTGCTGCAGAGTTCCCATCCCCGCAAGTTTGATCACCAGTTTGGTGAGATCAAGGCATGGTTGGCCCCAGGTTTCCCAACATGTTTGTGTAAGGATGCTTATACCAGCACCTCATCTAGGAGGACGCCTTTGACCACATGTCCGTTATAGGAAATGGGCAATGTTGCATTTGTGTCATCACCTTCAAAGTATTGTCCGTGTGCATTGACATGAATTGTTGGTGCATATTTGTGTTGTGGGCGGTGGTGATGGAGTAGTAAGTCTAGATGATGGGGCTTAGATTCATCTAAGGAATTTGAAGCTTCCTCCTCCACATAATCTTGTAGTTTGTGTTCCATCCAATCCCCAAGGTCATTTCATAAATTTAGACTACCTTTTAACAAGGTTCCAATGGGCATGTGGATTTGGGAGGAAAGGAAGGTAGAGAGGCCACCGGCCACGTCACGTTGATAGTAGGGCTTCTTGAGGGCTGGGGCCTTGATCATAGGGTGGACTAGCAATAGTATATGGAAGTTCAATTTGGTCCTTATTTGATAGATGTGGAGGTCAAGAGGTGGTTACAGTAGGAGGATAAAATACCTCAGCAAATTTGGTGTGCAAACCTCGTGAGTCTCTGTCAGACTCTATATCAATGTTCGCATTGAGTTGTTCGATGTGAATGGGGGATTTGGGCTTGGGCGTTTGTGGATTAAGCATTGGAGGATGAGGAGGCGTAGGAGGGGCAAAACAGACCTGCAATATCAAGTGACTATTAAACACATGAAAGTGTAGAAAATTGTTCATGACGTGAACCATTTATGGTTTCACGGCATGAACAATTCCTTGGCTATCTCATGACGTGAACTGCAGTCTATAGTTTCGCGACCTAAAAATTGAGATTGAGAGAACCCTATGAAAATCTAAATTGGAGTAGTGATTTAGCCTATCAAATCACATTCTTATGCACTTGAGGTTTGGTAAACTCATTGGAGATGACCTTACTCCCAAACAACGATAGTGCATCCAGCCACCCATGATCTTCCTATCAAAAGAGTGTTGGTTCAGGCCACTCGGCGAGCACTCAATTGAGTGTTTCGGCTCAGAGAAATCAACCACCATTGATACAAGTAGTGAAGAGCCTTTGGAAGAAGGGATACGATTCCTTGGGTTTAGAGAGGAAGAAAAACCATCTTCCCCTACAAGATCAAGTGGTATCTTTGATATAGCTAGGGGATTTTTTGGTCTCCAACCCAGCACAGAAGACAAAGTACAATTTACAGCGAGTATAGGCTCGTCAATCAGCATTGGACAAGGCTTAAGACCAAAGGTACCAACCTAGCCTTCGAGTAATAGGTTGTCTAACACTTTGAGGATTAGTGGAACCCTAGGGTTAGGAGAGGCAAGGAAAGTGCGGCTAGGACTGGTCAAGTTTTCTTCCCGACATTAGAAGAAATAGAATTAATGACAACTGCGATTATTGAGCTTAAGGAAACAAGAGCTTGATATTCAAAGAACAAGGACTGAATAGAAGGAAATGGAGAATGTAAATCCATTTCAATCACGAAACACCACTGATGGTATAGAATTGGGCATGACTAAATAAGCAACCCTAAATTTAGAACCCATCAATGAAGATATAAGGGAGGAGGAAGCATTATTATGCACAATGAAGAAGGAGAAATTTTACCTAGGAAAATTGCTGAAGGTGAGGATCTCCTTTATACAAAGGAAGATATAGAGAAAATGATCAATGATCCCATGTTCTCGCGGGACATGGAGCTCTTAATTTAACAAAGGCAGGAGGAGCCTGTTAATAATGAGCCAAGCCATAATGAGTTAGCCAGACCTACCCATAGACCCAAATTGCTTAGAAGAGCATATGTAAGAAGAGGACGAGGTCTAGGAAGGGGGGGAGTAGCTCCTCAAAGACTAACGGTGGATCTGAATGCAGATCTTAACACTGCCACCACAAGGGCAGATTTGCTCAATATGGCTTCGAAAATGGGCTAAGGAATGGTTAGGGAACTAGGCGCTACTCTAGAATTCAGGCCATCCCAAATGAAGCCACATATCATTTCCAAGCTTATACAAAAGTTCTCAGGGGATGGGGACCCGATCTAACATGTTGAGATCTTTGAGTCAACATGTGAAACCTATGGGCCAATAAGTGTGTGACCATGATCCATGCCTTCTCCCTGACCCTAGAAGGAAAGGCTCATCAATGGTATCAAAACTTGAAGCCAAAAGATAAAATTAACTTCACTCGGCTCAAGAATGTCTTCATACCAAGCTTCGCTCAAAGTGGTGACAGATGGAGTCATGTGTCTCAACTTCACAATATTAAGCAGAAAGATAATGAGTCTATGTGAGATTATGTATCCTAATTTAAGCACTTGAATTCAAGATGTAAGCTACGGGAGAGGCTAACAGATGATCAGTTATTACCTTGCTTCCGTAGAGGGGTCTGAGATCATAAAATGCATGATTATCTAGTATTATCCCGATCGGCTACCTTAGATGCATGCTATAAGTTGGCAATAGAATATGAAGACAACATGCTTTGATTCGCCACAGCCTGAAGATGCCTAGGTAGCTTCAGTATAGCAACAATATTGCGAGTCTCAAGCTACCACGACATAGGAACCCAGAGCAAGCATACTGGACAACTTAAAAGTCAAGGATAGAAGAGAAGCATGAGGGCATGCTCATCTCTACCCTCTCAGAGGGATCTGGTATGGTGCTTCCTTTGTAGAATGAATCACACCACTACCGAATGCCCTCAATTAAGAGTAAAGCCACTACTCTATTGTGCCCATATTGTGAAATTAGGAAACCATAACACTTCTATGTGTAGGTATCCGAGGATCCAAAACTGTAGCACAACTGTCGGCACCCAGAGTGCCATTAGCCTTACTAGCACCACCCATGCAAATAGATGCGGCTACTATAGGCCAGCAAAACCCATCCTACTTACCAAAGAGGGATGTTTCCTTCGGATACACGACATGTTGCCCTTGCTGCCCCCTATTCTACCACCATAGGCCAAATCAACCAAGTATTGATTCAGGAGCCATTGGACAAGGGTGAGATTGTGCGTGAGTTAGATATCAATAATGATTATTATAAGGAGGCCACAGAGATTGCGCTAGAGTTTTATGTCTTACAAAATAACATGCGAGTGCCAGTGTTCCAAACCATGGTGCAATGGAGAGGTAAAGATGTAAACTCAAGTATGAGAAGGGGGCCACTACAATGTTTTGGTTATGGTGGACCTCATCAAATAGCATACTGTCCTAACAAGAATGTGTTTCATGCGCATCAAAATTAGCCAATGGCAGCACCACCTAATGACATGCCAACACTTATTTGTGTTGTGGGGTTGATCATTTGATCAAGGACTGTCCATATTGCGCTAGTTGTTTTGTTTCCACCTCTAACCAGGCCACTATCAGGACCATAAGTGTGCAACCTAGGAACATCACACCATTGAATGTCCTAACACAAGCTTAAGCCAAACAAGAGGACAAAGGGAAGAACCTAGGAGGTGTTATAACTTCTAGAACTGGTAGAAGAAGGAGAGTGAAAAAATTAGGTAAGGGTGACATGATGGTCACAATCCAGGATGGATCTGAAGAAGATACTATTGACACCAGATGCACCCAATCAAAGGAAAGAAGTGAAAGAGTGCTAAAATCAGATGAGTGTACCCAAGAGAGGCACAAAGAGAGAGACCAACAACCCTTAAGGGGACTGACGAATACCTAAATGCTGAGAAAGAGATAAGAAAGCTTGAAGAAGCTAAGGTCCTAGTGGAGGAGTGCCAACGAATTTATGAAGCCAAATTAAGGGCAAGGGATACAATGTATCCAAGAAACGAGCCAATCAGGGAAAGGAAATTGGATGTGCCTACTCCAATTCTAGAAGAGCAGCCTGAGGGAAGGGACACACAGTGACTTCATGAATGGCAAGAATGTTTGAGGAGGCAGATCAAGATATGACTATTCATTCATTCCCTAGGGTTGAATATGAGATAAACACATGGAAGGAACCTTCATTTGCCAGGGAGCCAAGAGACATAGACAGTCTCGCAGCCGTACTGTCCACCACGGTTCAAATGCCCTTAAGACCATTGTTATGCAATTCATCGGCATTGTGGGCAAATATAAGATTGGGAAGAAGGAGGATTAAACCCAATGTCCATTGCAGAGGAGACTTGGCCACCTCTGGCAGAAAAAGACCTTATGCATGCAAAGGTGAGAACCCCTAGATTTGTCAAAATATCGGTCAATCAACTGGGCCGATATTATGAGAGTGATGACACAAATGCTACAATCCCAATTCATCATAATGGGTACCAAAAGTATTGGCTATCTTGGATGGAGGAGTGGGAGTGAGCATCATTACCAAACGATGTTGGGGAAACCAGATCTCGAAAGAGTAGATCTAATTGTCAAAATGGCAAAACAGAACATCATCAAGACCCATGGGGGGCTATTGAAGAATGTAAGACTCAAACTCTTTTCATTCTGCTACCATCATACATTTGTTGTAATGGACTTTTTGTGCCAACCGGACTCACATGGCATCATCTTAGGTAGACCTTTCATGAGCGAGCCCAAATTGGTACATGATTGGGTATTATATCACGTGTATGTTTGAAGGGACTAACAAATCCTAAAGATAGATCTACGAACATGGAAAGCACATCCAATGGAAGGAAAATTGTTTGGCAAATGATTCAGACACCACTGAGCGAATTGCGTCCTTACAAGTCTACCAACCAATGGTAGAATTTTCGAAGGAGGAGCAAGAAGCTGCAATGTATGCGTCACTCCCCCCTCCAAACTTTAGTGAAAACTAGATGCATGTGATGGCCACTATAGATATTTTATAGCCCAGAGGAACCCAATATGTTGAATCAGGAAACCTCTCGACAACCTCAGTGTGTGCATGGTAAATGTGCAACCAAAAGAAGAGGATACAGAGGATGAAGCCTCTAGCATAGAAGGGACTAGATCACAAGGCCACACTAGTGCCCAATGTCTTAGAAGAAGGCTAAAACAGAAGAGGTATACTGCTCGATGAAATGCCTTGTTACGAAGTAAAACCACGAATGCCAATGGCTGAGATATCTTGAAGCTACTAAGGTGCATGAGGAGTTCTCTAAGAATTGGGGTGAAGAGTTGAGTACGATATCCCTAGAAAGAAAACATAAGGAGGAGATCATCCGTCAAGAGCCAAAAATGCCTAGGCTCTCAAAAGCAGGATGCCAAAAACAAAACAAGGGTTTGGTTGAAGCTTAGCACGAGGCTAAGAAGGTGGTGGCGTAGACAAAAAGAGAGGATGAACATAAACCAGACCTACTCTCGGTGCCGAACCATTTCAAAACATACATCATTGAACAAACAAAAAGTGGCTAAAAGAATAAAGGAAGATGATATGTCCACATCATATGATGGTCTAGCTGAGGTTAAAGAAATTAATATTGCAGAGCTAGGGGAGGAAATCAAACCTGTCTATATCACTAAGGATTTGACTCCAGCTGAGGAAAAGGAACTCATTGCTCTCCTCAAAGAATTTAAGGATTGCTTTTCCAGAGATGAAGGGTGTACCACACCTGAAGTGGTACAACACATGATCCCAATCATGGAAGGATCAAGACCAACCAGGCAGAAACTGTACCAGATGAATCCAAAATGTGCAGCAATTGTAAAGGAGAAAATCGACATACTCATTGCTAAGGATTTCATCTACAAGATCGATCACACTGATTGGCTCTCACCAATTGTGATAGTGCCAAAGAAGAATGGAAAACTGAAGGTCTGCATTGATCTCAAAAAGGTCAATGCAGCCATTAGGAAGGACCATTACTACCCACTACCATATACTGAACACGTATTGGAGTGGGTGGTTGGTGAAGAGGTGTACAGCTTCTTGGATAGATTTTCAGGCTATAATCAGGTGTCCATAGCACCAGAAGACCAGCATAAAACAACCTTCAATACAATGTGGGGAACATATGCTTATAAGGTTATGCCTTTTGGCCTCACCAATGCCCCAGCAACTTTCCAACGATTGATGTGCACAACCTTCAAAGACTACTTGCAGAAGTGGTTCGAGTCTTTATTGATGATCTGTGTGCACACTCACGATGGTCGGACCATCTGGCTTGTTTGAGAAAGGTGTTTGAATAATGTCGATTGTTTGAACAATGTCGATTGTTGTATCTGAACAGCTCCGCTTCGACATGAACACAGGTCATCACATGAAAGAGGCATGATGCTATACTATCATCACCTAAGGTGCCTTCTAGGTTACATGCATATTACATTTGAAGATATGGTCATCACCAAGTTTTGAATGTCACACACGCAGCCCTTGGAAGAACCGTAAAAAAGCTTCAATCATGCCGTAACTTTTACAGGCATGAGTTTGGTGACCATGTCTTTCGGCCTAGGTAACAGGTTCTGACAGAACCTACATCAGGTAGAGGGGGATGTTAATCCCATTTTGGATTAACAAATATGCTCCTCCATTTGAGGACATTAATACGTGTCATGCAAAGGCACTATAAAAGTTATACATTATGAGATATTGGCCACCCAAGGCCTTAGTTAGTAAGTTTTGAGCGCCCAAGTGTGAATAAGGGCCAATTGTATATAAGGCATTTTCTTATGATAGAAGGAGACAATCCCCCTTTGTGCTATGAGAGCTCTTGCCTTGTCTTGAGAGAGAGAGAGAGAGAGAGAGAGAGTGAGAGAGTGAGAGAGAGTGTACTCTAGTGCATGTTCCTTCTCTATACATGTATGTGTGGAGAAGTGAGAGAGAGATTGCTTTGTGTTGTGGTGCAAGCGACTCTACGGTGATAGCATGGAGGTGGAGCTTGGAGGTTTGGAGCTTCCGGAAGTGAGCTTGGGGACCTCAAGGGACGTGAGCTTGAAGCATTGGTAAGTACCCAACGATTGTTGTTGTCTATTTCTTCTTTCTCAATGGTGAATGTTTAGAGTTCTCTCTTGGGAGGTGTAGTAGCCATTAACACCCGCCTTAGCTGGTGCAGAAGTTCAGGTTCAATGGGGGATAACACGCACTCGGGTACGAGGTTAAAAGTTACAAAAACGGGTGGCGGTTCAAGTGAGCACGGTATTGCTCTACCAGTGCTTAGGCCTCTTGAAGATGGTCCTTCTCTAGGATGGCATTGGGATATGTAGCGAGCTGTTTTTCCCGTTTGGTGAGTTTTTGGTGGGCTGCATGGGGGAATGGTAGTTCGGCATGATCATCGCTCCCAGAGGAGGAGGATGTGGTCTTTTTTGAGCCCGTGTGGATGTTAACCCGATCGTCACCGTCGTGGCCAACATGCTTAGAGCATTGTTTCTTTAGCCTTCTTTAGCTTGGCCTGCAACCATGTGACAACATTCAATGGGACAATGGATATCTTGCCATGTTGAATGAGGAATGGCATGCCTTCGACTGTGGAATGAGAAATTGATTGCAACGGGAAATACTTATAGTAATGGTCAATTCCATAGCCATGACATTGTCGTTGCATTGGCAAACATTTCTTTTGAGGGAAATCCGCCACTCTATGGGGTCCATGGTAGAGGAGACACAGAAGAGGCGGTTTCCCTGCAGGTGTACCTATAGTGTGTACAAGTGATTTAGGGTCCATGTGAGGCACCAGGTGTTAGGGGTGTCTGAGGGAGGGTGGAATGCATGGGCTCCATAGGTTTGGCAATGGACTTGGTTGGAATCTTTCCATAAGCAATAGGGTGCGCTTGAAGAGGCAACAATTAGTGGAAAGATTGGTATTGTAGAAGGTCATGGTGGCGTGTTGTAAGTAGTTAGTTTGGGGTGGGGACACTAGTAAGGCTTGGGGCTCGGGAGGAGAGGAAGGTAACATTACAAATGAGCTTTGGGTTGCTATTGGCGTAGTGTCCAATTGTGTGGAATAGTTTTCTCACATGTTGTCATCGAGAAAGATCACCCATTTATAGGCCTGATCAAAGGTGGAGGGGTTCTTAATAACCAATAGCAAGTTGTGAAGTCTTGGATTGTGCAAGCCCAAGAGGAAACAGTCCATTAATTGCTCATCTCTCAATTTTTCCCTCTCTTCACATGCGAATCAAGGTACTTGATGTGAGCGATGTAGTCGCGTAATGTTTCCTCGGGTTTTTGTTCCAATTGGAACAGTTGGATGACGAGGCTCCATTTGGGCCCGTAGGGTGAAAATCTGAGAATGAAGGCGTCGTTTACTTCTTTGAAAGTGCTTTTGTGCCGAGGGTCCAAGGATTAGAACCATTACAATGCTTTGCCTTCAAGGCCGAGTCCAAGGAGATGGACTTTGGTTGCATCATCGAAAATTTCAAATGCCTGATAGATTTGGTTAAAGACCTCGATGTGGAATACGGGGTCTCCAACTCTGTGGAATTTTCGCAAAAGTTTAAAATTTTCATCCCCATAGGTTTTGTATATAGGTTTGTGGGTGCAAGTGTTGTGACACTCCCCTTCCTAGAGCTTGTGCTAAGCTCGGAATGTCAAGTTGTGGCGGAAGTGGTACAAGGGTGGGGGGTGAGAATAGATCCATGGTGGATAGAGAAGAGGGTATGTGAATGTGCTCGGGGCGTCTATCCACGCCACCGGGGTGCATATATGGAGGGCCCCCACTAGATGAGGGCTATTCAAAGATCGTTTTGCCCTCCCGGCCAAGCATGTGTGGCATGGCAACCATATGTGAATGAGCAATTGAGGCCGAGATACCACCAAATAGAATGGAGGCATTGGGGGCATGTAACCATGTCTGAAAGGTGTCCATGGTGTGGGGAAGCTTAAAAAAACTTTAACTGTGCATGTGTAGGCCCAAAATAGGAGTTTTAACTCACTTTTGTCTTGCGTGTTAATGTACCCTTAAGGTTAAAAGTGGTCTTTTGAGGTGTTTTATGCGTGTAAAAATGACCCTAGTGAGTTAGGGAGGTAGACCAAAAGCACCTCCAAAGATTTAGAAATTTGGAAATTTTAAAAAAAAATTAAAAAAATTAAAATTATTATTATTGGGTTTGGTACGTCCGTACGCTTACAAGCATACGCCCATGGCTTTAGTGTGGAACGGCTACAGTAAGTGTGGAACGACCATTCAAAATTTTTTTCTTTTTTCTTTTACGGCCATATGCTTACAAGCATATGCATGTGGCTTTAGTATGGAATGGCCACGGCAAGTGTGGAACGGCTGTACGATTTTTTTTAAAAGGGTTTTTTTTGTACGGCCATACACTTACAAGTGCCTGTGACTTTAGTATGGAATGGCCATGGCAAGTGTAGAATGGCCATAAGGATTTTTTTTAATTTTAATTTTTTTTTGGGTACGGTCATATGAGCGTACGCCCATGGCTTTAGTATGGAACGGTCGTGGCAAGTGTGGAATGGTTGTACGAAGTTCTTAGGGAAAAAGTTTTTTTTGGTACGGTCGTACACCTACAAGCGTATGCCCGTGGCTTTAGTGTGGAACGACAGTAACAAGTGTGGAACGGTTGTACATATATTTTTTTTAAAAAGTTTTTTTTTGGTATGGCCGTACGCTTACAAGCGTACGCCCGTGGCTTTAGTATGGAATGGCCCTGGTAAGTGTGGAACGGTCGTACAATTTTTTAAAAACTTTTTTTTTTTGGGTATGGCCATACGCTTACAAGCGTACGCTCATGGATTTAGAATGGAACAGTCGTAAAAAAAAAATTAAAAGTTTTTTTTGGTATGACTCTACGCTTACAAGTGTACGCCCGTGGCTTTATTATGGAACAACTGTACGGATTTATTATTTTTTTTAAAGTTTTTCTTGGTACAGCTTTACGCTTACAAGTGTACGCTCATGGCTTTAGGATGGAATGGTCATGGCAAGTTGGAATTTGAGTTTGAATTTGAAATTTGAAATTTGAAATAATTTAAAATTTGGAATTCGAATTTCAATTTCAAATTAGAGAGAAGTGAGTGAGAGACAACTAAGACCCCCTCATTAATGCTAGGTAGGTGGGAAAGGGCTAAAGTTAGAGGCTACCTCTAAATTAGTGAATTTTATCTAATTTAGAGGTACTCTGGCTTAACTAAAGATTAATTCTCTTAATCCTATTATTAATCACTCCTTAACCCTCTTCTTTACCCTCAAATTACTCCTAATTGGTGAGGAGTTAAGCAGGGTATTTGATAGGTGGATTAGCAATGTTAATGCTAATCTAAAAATGTGATTAGCCCAAAATAATTTCACTAACTAGGTCACTAATTAATCCACCCAAAAGAGGAAAAATTAGATAAAAGCTATAAAATTAGTGCTAATTCTTACTAATTAAGGCCTAATTGGAGAGAACTAAACATAGAGTCAAGGCAAGTGTTTAGAATACTAATGTCACTCCAATTAGTCTAATTGCAAGCAAGCAATTAGGCTCAATTTTTTAGTTTTTTGCTCTCTTTAAGTCCACTAATCACACTAACCAGTAGGTTAGTGATAATTAGTGAGAATTAAGAGATAGTTTATGGTTTTTTTATTTTTTTGTTTGCAAAGAGATTAAGTAAAAGAAAAAGAATAAAGTTAAAAATTAAGAAAAACGATTTAGGTTTAAGCCAAAAACCTCTTGATTAGGCTCTCTAATCACCCAAATCACAAGTTTTTTTACTCAAACAAGTAGTAATCCTACTCTAAACACAAAACACAAAATTATACATGAATCTTAACACAAACATCAAAAAACAACTAAATAAAACATCAAAATACAATAAAAAATCCAAAAATCGCATGCCAAAGAGCTTGCTATGGAGGCTCCATCGGATTCGAATGGCATAGACAAATAGTGGATGGCGCTTTCCACCAGCAGCACAGCAGCCGCCAAAGAAGTTAAGGAAACCCTACCCTCACCCGTCGGATTCAAATCAAAGATGGCGTAGACAAGTAGCAGATGGCGCTCCCCAGCAGTGGCGCCAAAGATGTTAAGGAAACCCTACTCTAACTGCCTATCCACGCCGAGCTCAAGCATGGCTCAAGAGCTCCACCGTAGTCACTCGTCACACCGCCATCCTCCCACACCATAGGAAGATCGTGTGGGATCTCCACAGAAGAGGATCGCGTTGGTTAGCCTAATCAAGCGAGAGAGAGAGAGAGAGAGAGAGAGAGAGAGAGAGAGAGAGAGAGAGAGAGAGAGAGAGAGAGAGAGAGAGAGAGAGGAAGCAAGAGGGAACAAGTGATTAACACTAATCACTCCTAAACCCTAATCCTAAGCACACCACTCATACTAGGAGATTAGAGTTGTAAGAGAGAGGGAGAGAGAGAACACTCTACTTCTATTGCACAAAATGGGAGAATGAGTTACAAACAATAGAAATTGGCTTTTATAGTTCCAAGCCTTTTCCCACTAGGTCGCCTGAGGGTAAGTGACCCAAGGCACCCAAAACATAGTTAACAAGGCTTTTCTCTATGGTTTGGCCAACTGACCAAGATCCTCTTGTCTGTCCTTTGAAGCTCAATACTTGGGATCGTCTTTAGGAAGTTTCCCTCATCAAATGATGGGTTTACAATATAGCACGGGCACCCATTACATAAGTGTGCAGACATAGTTGTCATAGGAATGTGTTAACCAATATGTGGTTGACATAGGTATATTGAAAGATGGCATCATCCTTAAGAGGGGATGGACCATGGCCACGAATTGTAGTTTTAGCTAGTGAAGAAGGACTGTGCCACTCAAAATTCTCCCTTTGGAATGGTTGCTATATACATTGAAAGAGAGCATCAAGCCTAGGAGGGCATTAGGACTCTGACACTCAAACTTCCCTTTGGAATAGCTATTGTATCCTTGGTGAATGAGGGGACCCTAAACCTACCAACATCCCAAGCTTTGTCCTCTCCACTTACAAAACCCACCACCTCATGTAGCCTCTAATACTAAATATACCAACATCCCAAGCCTTGTCCTTTCCACTTATAAACCACCACCTTAGGTAGCCTCTAACACTAAACAACACTCTCACCTCGCCATCAAACTACTTGCCAACGAAGATTAAGACCATGCCCTCAAACTATTTTTGCCAATGAAGATGAAGATCACGCCCCTAGCCTCAACCTCAAAAACCCTTCTCACGGGGTCACCAAGAAGGAATGGGTACCTAAGAGTACCTTGCTAGCCAAGGAAAGTATGATACCTATGGAAGGGCCTAGTAGAGCCACCATTTTGCCCAAAGTCTAATCATGAGCGGAGATCCACCAAGAAGAAGTCCCATCAAATATTGTTCTACCCAAATCCTAAGCCCTATTATCTCGACCAAACTACCTAAATCCTAAGCCCTATTATCTCGATCAAACTACCCAAATCCTAAGCCCTATTATCTCGACCAAACTACTAGAAGCACAAAGATTCTACAAAGGAAACCCCCACATCTAGGTGTCGAGAGTAAAGAAATGCACCCTCAAACATCAAATCTAAGTGGGTGTGGAGACCCAAAGCCATGCCTTTGATGCCAACTCTGAAGCTTAAGAAGGAATGGAGAGTAGTGGCTTCCACTTCAACTTGTATGTTGATACCACCTTAAGAAAAGTTTGAAGAGCCCGAACCTTGATCAGTAAGAAGAAACACCTTGCCCATGTGCGCTAGCCCTACCCATTCTTGTTCCCATAAAAAAAGCCACCCAGTAATGCTAAACCCTAAAGAGAACCCTACACACACTTCTTTGGCAGCACCACTGAGAAAACCCAAGGCTCAAAACACCTATGTGTGCCATGCCACAACATCAACTCACCAATTAGAAGGCCAAAGTTTAAACAAACACACCATATAAGCCGACTATGGTGGTGGCATCCAAGCTTTTATCATGGACAAGTAAACAATTCTCTACCCTCGCTCATTAACGAGCATGCATGTAGTAAGCATCGAGCTGCCTTAACTCACATGTACATATGTAATATAGCCTCCCCACATAATCATACAGTCACTACTTTCATCGAGAATGTTAAAAACCACAAAAAAAACTAAAAACATATTAAGTATCATTAAAAAAAGAGAAAAAAAAGAGAAAAAAAAGAGAGATTTAAATTGATGATCTCAAAAGTTCAATCGTGTGATCGTTGTCCTAAAGTCGGATCAACATGGATCAGATCATGAGCGATGATTTAAGGTGCTTGGAAATTTAGGGTCAAATTGACAATTTGAAGACAACAATCAGAGGGTGAAGAGGTTGAATCACGATTATAGAAGTGAGAAGATCGATAATTCAAGATGTGAGATCGGTGAGGTCGGTCCGTGATCTCGACGATGAAGGAGAATGAGTTGTTTGGAAAGTGGGAGGATCGCATCACCACAATCCAAGATTTGATGAATTCAAAATGAGAGATGAGTAAGGTCAAATTTACGATTTGAGAAAAAGAATTAGCAATTAAAGAGATTGAATCATTTGGAAAGTGAATCGTCCAGGAGCCTAATCACCACCATGATCCACCAAGAATCAACGATCAAAGGTGTGAGATCGATGAGGGTAGATCGGATCTTAGAAGTGAGATAGACGATTAAAGTGGTTGGATTATCTAGAAAGTTGAATCATCTTGAGAAAATGTGATCACATGACCAAGTTTCTTTGAACATGATTTATGATGATGTGGCACATGCGTACCCTAGCCTCATGCCTCATGGGAGAGAGATAACCCTAGCCTTATGCTTGGAGAGAGAGAGAGAGAGAGAGAGAGAGAGAGAGAGAGAGAGAGAACCCTAGCCCCATGCCTCACATGTCTCATGTCTACAATCTCACCTATGTTGAAGGGAGAGATCGTTGATCACTTACATGTAGAGAGAGGATCAACATGCCACCTACGTATAGAGAAAGGATGAGAGAGCTGAGTAAGGAGAAGCAAGGTGGTTCTTGTGACTTGCACGCTTACAAAGCACAAAGAAGAGTAGAAAGGAACTTGGGAAGAGCAAATGATAGGCAAGGGGCTTGTCCTTTGCCGCCCACAAATCCTCAAATCTATCATGACCAACTTCACTACCATTGTCAGTCCACTATTGGAAACATGATCATAATCATCTTCCTTGCCACCATAGAACCCTACTTGCATAGCAGGTAATTACAAGTAGATCCAAAGATATTGTTTATGATACCTACAGTTAAAACCCTATCCTTTATCCTCACACAAAATCTCCATTTCCTTTGATCTGTAAATTTTTTTGCCATCGTGCAAGGTCTCACTATTCACTTCAATCCTTGTGGGGGCCTCTGTGTTAGATGCACTATGGTCATAGCATTCAGAGTTTTCCACGTAGGAAACAGATAGAGGTAAGGCTCTTCACATGAAGGTAGATTCCTTTCCTCTCTTGCTCAAGCTCAAAAAGGATTTGCGAGCTACGTTTTCTACCTACAAAGCTCATTGAGCTATCTTTTTGAGTTGTTAGAGTGAATCTGCCTTGTCGTCGGCATAAATTTCACAGAGCTCGAAGCCACTCCCAAGATTAGCGATCTGAGCTTTCTTCTTCCTTTTTTTGTGTTGATGCTGTTAATAGATGTCTGGATCGAAAAAACACTGACGGCTTGGTAACGGAGTTGGCCATGTGAAGAAGACAAGGGGGCAAGGGCCACTTGCATCATTCAAACTACCTCCACCACTGCCACCTTCCTTATCCACATAGCGAGAAAACCACCACCATCACCGCTAGTAATAAAGAGAGAGTAGGCATGTCCTGCACTACACTATATTCAATCACATGCACAACGGTCTATTAATGCCATATTCTTGAGGTTAATGTGGTGGTCAAGCTTTTGCAGGTTCAAATAGAGGTCATCCTCTTCCACAACATAAACCTCTATCTCTCTACCAACTTCACCATGCAAAACTACCGTGCTAGCTCTTTCCAACAACCACTACTGCAACCTGGCAAAGCACCAAGGCTATACCACCATGGGCATGAATCCATCAGTGCATAAACGCTTTCATTTAGCCCATCTCACTACCGACATTCCAACAAGTAATGATCATGCAATATTGGCATCCACATCTTCTTAGCAAACCGGTATAAGTACAAGTAACCACTTCACCCTCCTTTTATTGCTTATATGGGTAGAGTACTTCCCATAGAGGGTAGAGCTAGTTGTTTGCATAGGTCCTCTACCAAAAACACACACTCACTACATAATGAACACGCACTTACCTAAATCCTAAGGGCTTTAACCGTTGAGCACAAGGAACTTATGCACACACATCATGACGGCATCACATCCACCTTGTCACCCCTCTATCGAGCCTCAAAGCAGCCTTTGGATCTTTGGATCCATTCATCGAATTATCTCTCACCCCATTAAGGACGACTCTTACTCCCTAGACTCAGAAATGCTTCGATCCGTCCAAGGTTGCCTCCTCCTTGCCCAAGTCAAACCCCCCTTTGTAATTAGGGCCACCTACCCTTCGGTCAAGTGCCATGTCATACTCCACTTACCGAAACTAACCTCTTTCCTTGATAAGGTTGGCTTCACGGCCTTCAGAAACCTATCCCCATGGGGCATGGATCTCCTTTGACCCTTCATTACATTGAGTCCTGCCATAATATGGACAACCCTAGGGAGGTTAAGATGTCTGATAGGTCCCTTCAACGAATCCCACTCACCAAGGATCTCATGCATAGAGCCCTACGTCTCCCAATCCATGCATACAAGTTCCACAATGAGAAGGGAGTCACGATCAACGTTCAGCACCTATCGCTATATTAACAACCACCTCAATTCTAATGGGGCTAAACTTGAAGACATAGTCCTCCCAAAATGGGTGCCCTCGGCCCATGTGCCCACTTGAGCCAGTTCATGGGTCACTTGGTGGCTCTCTTGATGGGCTTCTATAAATTAGGCTTCACATATCTCTCTGGATGTAGGTTTGGTATGAAGAAGTCGTGGGGCTCAAACATTTCACTTACAGAGCCCAAAGGAGCTTCCAATAATGTGGATAGCCTACTGAAGGTTAAGGTTACGATAGTCTAGTGCCATTGGTGTGTGGGTGGTTTGAGACTCCTCCGTTTGCTACACCTAAGGAAGAAATAGATAGGTTGCAAGAGGTTAAGGTTATAGTTGGGTTGGTGCCAATGACATGTGGGCAGTTGAAGGATCCTCCATGGCTAGTAGGAAGAAACATATGGGTTACGAGATGTCTCTCGTTTGTGTTTCTTGGGGGGGGAGGTTGTGAGATGATGTGCACCAAGCTAGGCGAGGTACAGAAGGGAGTGGAAGCTCTTTGCCAATGCATGACGAAGGATCTTTGTCAGGGACGCAATGTACCTTTGTACACATTGGTTCTTGCAGGAGCTTTAGAGTTCAATTGTAAAGGCTTTGGCCCAATTTATCGCTTGGTTAGACATGCTAGTGTATTGGTCCTTGGGCTTTTGGTGAGAGAAAAAGGTGAGCACATAGGCGGATGGCACCCATTTGGGGACTATGATGTGGTACAGTGGAATTGAGACCGTCATTGGGAATCAAGTGCCGACACTCAGCCATGGCTCCCTTCCCATTATGGAATTTGGATGGAGTGTCACGGAGGTGTAGGCTCTCCATGTGAGATCCTCAGTGAGAGGGATCTAGCGATATGAACCATCTGGCATCTTGACTCCCCTAAATTATCCATATTATGGAAGGAATCAATGTAGTGTAGAGTGAGAGAGAGATCCAGGCCCCATGGTGATTGGTTACCAAAAGGCCGTGAGGCCAACTTTTCACGGTAAGGGGATACTTCAGGTATACGAAATATGACATGTAAACAATTTAAACCTATTGTTACCATGCATATATATATATATAAACTAAAGTATTAAAGTTTGAGCCAAGGTATAAGGTTTAGATAAAAGCTTGCACAAGGCGGCATACATACAAAACACGAGTATGTGTAACTTGTGAACCTAGAGATAGTTTGGATTCTTTAACAACATTATTAAGGTATGACCATCATGCTCCTATTTTTCTAGCTTACACTCATTCAATTGAGTTAAGGTAAATTAGTTTCCAAACAAGCTTCAAGAGAAGAGATCTATAATTAAATGCTTTTACTCCTACCGACCTCTATTGATGATCGTTAAATTCTTAGTTACAATACACAATAATGAATGGATTCTAGCCAAATAGGAAACCTTATGGATAGTATCTTGATCATTGACCATGTCCATAGTTAATCATCTTCTTGTCTGATAAAAGTATTGTTAGAAGTTTGTATTCAACTCTTAGCTATATTGCATTTTATTTTAAGAGAGAAAAAATTAAAATAGCTTCCTATTAAGCTCTTTTAACTCTCAGCTATATTGTATTTTCTTTTAAGAGAGCAAAATTAAAAGATCTTCCTTTTAATCTCCCATTTGAGACTAAACACATTATTGACATTTGACCCTAAAATTTTGAAAGTTTTAATTGCTAGAGATCTTTTGTCTAAAGTACTATGACTCAGACCTCTCCTCATGGCCCTTGTCACTTCTACGACTTATGTCAAAGTGTACTTGACTAGCTAGTTATTCCAAAACAATTACTACAAATCTTCAACAATAAAAAAGATGATAAATGGTTAAAAATTTGGACCGAATCATGAAGAATGCTTCGTTTGTGATACCTATCGGTAACACCAGAGTTTTTGCTCCTAATATTCATTTTTATCCAATCATGGAGCATCAAAATATCATTCGGGGGTACAATGTAGAAGATCTAACAGTGCTTGATGAAGAATTACTTACTTGTTTCTACTACCTTAAATCTAGGTTACCACCTAAAAAAGTATTTATATATGATCATACTCGTATTGCTATAAGATTATAAAAATTGCTATAAAATTTGCTATTATTATCATTATTATAAAATTTGTTATTAACATTAAATCTAGGTTACCACTTAAAAAAGTATTTATATATGATCATACTCGTATTGCTAGAAGATTATAAAATTTACTATTGTTAACATTATTATCAATTTCAGATTTTCTTTTTTGTAGCAAGCATCTCATCAGTTTGAGGTAAGACTCTCCTACTTTAATATCAATAATCAGTTTACATTTTATTTTATGATATCAGGTTTTATTTGAATTTTTTTTTCAAATTTATTGCAATTGTAACTTTAAAATAAAATCTAGATGTTGTTTTTCTCTCTTTCATAAATATTTAATTGTAATAAAAGTTTGTACTTCATATGCATAGAAAGTATATAGATGTTGTTTTTCTCTTTCATAAATATTTGATTTTAATAAAAGTTTATACTTTTTATGCATAGACTCATGCTTAAGAAATATGTTTTTCGAGTATCAAATTATTTTGCCAGAATATTTTAACAATGTTGACAACACAAATGAGATATATATTTTCTAAGACTCTTTTCATTATAAATATTCCTTATTCCTTAAATTTCAGTCATGGAAGCTTTACCACAATGTCTCATAATTCAAGAACAAGTCGACTCTCTTCACTCACGAGATTTTAAATAATAAACGAGAACTTCGACATGAATTTCAAAAGAAAGTTTTAAAATAATTGAGTCTTAAATTTTAGTTATGGAAGATTAACCACAAAGTCCCATAATCCAAGAACAAATCGAATCTCTTCACGAGTTCTTATATAAAGAACGAGAACTTTGAGAGGAATTTCAGAAGAAAGTTTTAAAACGATTGATCAAAAGTAATAAGAATCAAATAAGAAAAGGTAACAAATCTAAGAAAATAGAAACACATGACTCAAATAACAACAAAAAAGTCTAAGAAATGTGTCACTACATGCTATAGATGATGTTGTCAAAAGAGACATCATACTAAAAGCTATCTGACAAAAGAGGAGACCAAGTTCTTTCCTATAAGCATAGCTGATGGCGGCAAATATCTCAAGCAAGAGGGTAACATCACCACTAAACTATCAAACGGTGGAGGTATGTACTCAAATATTTCAACAAAAAATCATATTTGTTTCTACTTTTGTTATATCATTTCTAGATCATAAAGACTTAGATATTAAACCTTAGCAACCCATAGTTCCAAGGTTAAGATTTGATCAAACTTAGTAACTAAAGAAACATTATTCTGCCAAGAGATTATAAATTTAAGAATTATAAACACTGCAAGAGAAATTATAATTTTTGAATTCAAGTACTGACATCTATCTAAGATATCTGTACAATTTAAATTTGAGTCAAGCCCATTTCAGCCTCTACAACAAGATTTGAAGAATACCTTAAGCATTCAGAGCAATTTCTTTAACATGTAACTCACTTTTCATTTGATGAGTTTCTTAGACTTTAGCATACATACTCTAAATACTTTTCATAGCATAAATATTCATTTATCACCTTCTAAGCAAGAATTTAAGTTAAAACATATTTTAAGATAAAGAAAATTTGTGTGGGAGTTTAAGTTTCAGAGGGAATTGGCCACTCCATCTCAAACTTCTATTCTTAAGAAGTGATATATGGAGTGAATTTGGTGGAATGGGACATTGATTGATTTCCTGTAGATACACTTGACACATTTATGTCTTCTATCTTGTACCATCTTATGTCTGTATGTGGAATGTGCCTATATGTGGTATGGGACACTTAGACTCGTTTTACATATGTTTATTTGATTGGATTGTTACATATCTACATATCTACATTATGTGTTATGATCGAGTTTTTCACACCAATCATGGAGCTCTCATGGATTTATGCAATTGAGGTTAGTTTGCAACCCAAGCAAGAGGGAATGTTATGAAAATTATTCTTGAGTTATTGGAAATTATATATTTTTTATTTTATATCAGGGATGCTCGTGTATGCCATGCTAGTGGGTATGTGTGATTTGATATTATGGTTGCCTACTTCTCTGAGCATTAGGATTCATTGATGTGTTCAATTAATTATTTAACATGGATTATGTCTATGACTATAGGAAGCGAGATGTGCAAGGATACCGATTGAGGTGTCATACGGATGGTGAATTGAGCGGTGGTGTGAAGACAAAGATCATGTGTTCAATTAATTATTTAACATGGATTATGCTCGTGTATGCCATGCTAGTGGGTATGTGTGATTTGATATTATGGTTGCCTACTTCTTTGAGCATTAGGGTTCATTGATGTGTTCAATTAATTATTTAACATGGATTATGTCTATGACTATAGGAAGCGAGATGTGCAAGGATACCGATTGAGGTGTCATATGGATGGTGAACTGAGCAATGGTGTGAAGATAAAGATCATGTGTTCAATTAATTATTTAACATGGATTATGTCTATGACTATAGGTAGTGAGATTTGCAAGGATACCGATTAAGGTGTTACACTATATGAGGGTATCAATTGAGAAGTCAAACGGATGGTGAACTGAGCGGTGGTGTGAAGACAAAGATCATGTGCTAATCATGATACTTTTGTATTAGTATTTAATTTTTCATTTGTAGCCTATCATGAGGGAGTGTTATGAAAATTATTCTTGAGTTATTAGAAATTATATTTTTTACTTTTATATCAAGGATGCTCGTGTGTGCCATGCTAGTGAGTATGTGTAGATTTGCTATTATGGTTACCTACTTCTCATGAGCATTGCGATTCATTGATGTGTTAATGAATTATTTAACATCGATTATGTCTATGATTATAGGTAGTGAGATGTGCAAGGATATCGATTGAGGTGTTGTACTATATGAGGGTACCGATTGAGATGTCGTATACGGATGGTGAACTAAGCGGTGGTGTGAAGACAAAGATCATGTGCCAATCATGACACGTTTGTATTAGCATTTAATTGATCATTTGTAGAATATCATATGGCTAGATTTTATGTGTATATGTGCACAACATTATTTTATGTACGTTTATGCACAAGATTATTTAATGTGCATGTGTACACAAGTAGTTATGTCCATTTGATTTATTTTTAGGCAAAGGCTTTAGCTTGTGTCAACCTTTGAAACTTTGGACAAGGTTATTTATATGTAAATCAAATCCCAAAAGTGAAAAAGGTGCTACTATTAGCTCTAAGGGCTAAAAATATGAATATGACATACATACCATGCGAGAGAAGGAGCCACAGACGCCGGGAGATTACACCCAATGCTCTTATTCATGTGTTGATAAGTATTTTCTTCTTCTTATGATATGCTATGGTGTGTTAATTTAATGTGTACACAATATTAACTTCAATGATTTTTGGAGCAAGGATGGCTAGATAGTATTTCAATGCAAATTCTATTGTTGAGGATGAGACACTAGCATAATTATGTTCACAAAAATCAATGAAGTTGATATTGTGAACATAATTGCGATAGGATGCAATTATGTTCACAATATTTTCATTGATTTTTGGAGCAAGGATGGCACACTCACTAAAGTATGCAGCATAGGCCATAGTAGTAGCCAACTCTGAGTAGACCTAATTGACTAAGTCTCTTAGAGATGATCTTTGTAAAACCATGTTTGTTGGTGGTTCCACCATCCAATCATCATCACTGCAATCCAATGCTCATGATACCCTAGGGCCCCTACTAGCCTACATATTCAATAAAGCCCTTTGTGAAGGATTTCCACCCTCTTGGTCCACTAACACCATTACCCCCATCCTTAAAGCTAGAGATCCACTAACACCATTACCCCCATCCTTAAAGCTAGAGATCCACTTGATCCTAATAATTATAGGCCAATCATGATTGGACACACCTTGGCCAAACTCTATGGATCGGTGCTAGAGGTGGAGCTCAATTAATTTGCAGAGAGAAAGACAAGGATGTAGAGCCTTAAGATAGGCAAGATTTCAGAGGAGTTACTCTACACTTGACCGCATCTTCACCTTCCATGCCATTATCGAGGAGTACTAGAGCATGATATCATAGAATTTACTGCTGCTTTGCAAATTCTCTTCATTATCTTCATCAATAAAACTGAGGACAGTGATGAAGCTATAAATCTCTTTTTGTTGAAGGCTTCAGTTGTCATAGTACCCTGAGGAGGAAAAGTGGCAATGGTCCCAAAACCTTGTTGAGTTTGAGTTTGTACTTCTTTCTCTGGCAATAGCATCCAACATTGTGCTGGTAAGCTTGACACTTACAGCACCATCTCTCTTCTCATGTTGTTGTGAAGCCTCCACTTGTTCTTCGAAGAGGGATATTTTCTTGGGTAAAATATCAGCTTGGGCGGCATTTCTTTCATTAGTGCTCGTTTGATACAATCTGCATATTTTTGGTCCACTTTAGAACTTTGAAGTAATTCCACAAAAAGGAATGACGTAATGTCACACACCCACAATATCCTCCCATTTTTCCATTAGAACGACAGGAAAAATCTATTTAAATCCCCCCTAATAATATGACCTTTCCACCAAATCACTTATGAGAAGTCATTATATCTCATAAGATCATGTCTAATGCTTCAAAAGAATAATGATGGATGATAGAAGTCATTATATCTCATAAGATCATGTCTAATGCTTCAAAAGAGTAATGATGGATGATAGAAGTCTCATCCCAAATAATCAGCTTACAAAGTCTCAATACCTTAGCAAGTTTCCACGCATAGTGATTTTGCAAGTTGAAGAACTATGTAACTCTTATGGTATCTTGAATCTTGAATGTGATGTGAAACCATTTACCAATAGGAGAACATCAACACCCAAGGATACGCTCGCTAGAGTAACATGCCCTTCTCCATGTTATCATGCTAGATCTTTTTAGATCCCCCTAGCCCATCAAGTAAGAAAACTACACCTGCCTCCATGGCCATTGCTTGCAATATAGTATCATAAGCAAAACGTTAACAATAGTTTAATGATTACCAACTTGCACAGGATAGGTTCAATTGTTCTCAACCATATCAAAAACTCTCTCTTCATTTCTAGCTAGAAGCTCAAAATGCATCATTTGAGTTGAGGCGTCCAACGGAAATTGTTTGCTCACGAAGATTCTCTTCTAAATGCATAAGAGCATGCATTTTAGCCAATTGTTGAATTTCATTGATTTGAACCATGCATGATGACAAAGTGTACACAATATATTCTACCATTTCCTCTCAAAATGCCTCTCGAAACCTCTCCCACAATATTTGTGGAGAAGATGGTTTGCAAAATATTAATATCATTACAAAAAGGTGTCTTAATGATGAATGATGCTTCCTCCATACATCCAACCCATTCACCATCATCTTCCAATATCCCTTTAGCAATGCAAGTTACCTTGAATGTAGGAAATACATAACCATTGAAAGAATGTATTGCTTCACATGACTTGCATCCTATAGTGAGAAGTAGATGAATAAAGTATTGATTTACCAACAAAAAAGGCACTATGGAATACATGCATCCTATAGTGTTCCCTCACTTTATTTTTTCCATTTTCTCAAAATTGATTGCAGGAAAATTAATATAGAAGGTATCATTTTCTTATTCATTGCAGGTAAACCATTCTGTGAGAGTAGACTTTCCCACATTTTGCCTCTCAACAGCATCGGTAATATTATCATCTTCACGGAAGAGAACATTTTTCCCTCAAGGTAAGTGCACATGAAAGTGCTACACATATGGCTTCTCATCCTGCAACTCATATTAGATTCTCTAGTAGCAAACCTCTAATGTAGAGACATACCATGCATGTAAGTACCTTTGTATATCAATGACTACATGACCAGGGATATTATTATTGTGTTGTATAGTCTAGATTCTTATGGTTGCTCTATCATGACCCTTATATATGTGCTTATGGTTGCTCTTTCATGACCCTTATATATGTGCTTATAAAGATACTTAACTGTTAATATTGTAGAGCATATTTCCACATTTATATATGCATCATACCTTCGTATTTCATCAATGACTACCTGACCAGGGACATCATTGTGTGGTATAGTCTAGAATCTTATGGTTGCTCTATCATGCCCCTTATATATACTTATAAAGATAATTAAGTTCTAATATTATAGGGCATATTTCCACATTTATATATGCAACATACCTCACTGATAGAAAAGGGTTAATGGGACAACCCATCTATTATCAAGATCATAGTTCTTCACTCTTATAGTTCTTCCATCATTGCGGCACATATACACATAATAACCACTCTTATCCATGGAAGTATCTTCTATAAAACTACGTGGATATTTCCTCAAGAATTTCCCTTCATCCATATAAATAGCATTTGGATTAAATCATTCACCTGCAAGGCCCATGGATATTGCAGCATATTATAACCTCATACAAAGTAGGGAACGTCTTCTTATTAGGACAATTCAACACATACCAGTCTATCATAGTCTTGGTTGGTATTAGGCTTATAGTAACTATAGTAACTATATCTAATATCAATAACATGTGTGAATGTGGAAATCCTCATTTTTGAAACTCTATGACTGATACATATCCAACAACCTTGCTAAAAATGTCATTTTTAATGATACATCTCATCATATCTGAATGCTTTTAGTAGAATACTCATGTTGCCAAATTAGGTCGATCAGTTGCACTTTGACCTGGAAGCAAAGAATTCAACACCTCTTGGCACCCACTTGGGATCTCAAGTAAAAGTAATAAACAAATCTGTCTTACCCTTGGAATAGACAATTACCATTGCATCTTGACATAGTTGGTACAGTTGTTGTGATCCACACTGGGGTGGATGGTGATATTATTCTGCATCTAATTGAACTACCTACAATATCATTTTTTCCCTCTTGTGCATTCACCATGTCTACTAAACCATCATAAAATTCCAAATGCAAAGTTCTTTGATTATTATAGATCCATGATAAGCATGACTTGTCAACACTATAATAAGCATCCGCAATGAACTGTTGCAATAATCATCCACATGCAATAAGCATGCATTCCATGAAAACTTGTAACCACAATAAGCATAATATTGTATATGTCACATATTGACTATTTTTCAGTGCATTGATAAGCACATCAGCATAAAGGAAATTTTAAATGCCATCTATTCTCCCCTTATGGAAATAGAAGTATATATAAAAACAGCATGTAAGACCTATGTAAATTTGATGTATTCTTGTAAGTCCGTTCTCGAGTATGTAACAAAGCATCACGATGACCAATAGTAGGAGTGTCACCTTGTCCAAGCATGATTCTAAAAACCTTAGTAGCTATTGGTACTAAGTATTGCCTTGATGTAGACCTACCTTCACATATTATCATTTTTATTTCTAAACGTAGACTATCTCTCAACATTTGTACCAAAAATTGAAATGCTTATGCATATGGATTAAACATATGCATCATGAGGAGTTGAAGTGGTTCTAAAGTGTCGGATTCCAAACCATCCATCACACCCAATCGATTTTCAATTCATGCTCTATATCAAATAAATACAATTATGCAAATTGTGGGGCATGATTACACATACAATCAAGAATGCACCCTAAAATTGCACACACACTATTGCAAGACATAGCATCATCGATCCTTACACCCAATGATGAAAAATCCCACACACTGCTATAAGCTCAAATTGTTTTCCAAAACTTCTTACTTATAGTGTCATCAACACATAACAAATACCTAAATGGCTTAGGTGGTTCGCCGAATGGATGTAAAGATACATGCCCACCTCTACAATAATATTTTCCAAACAACTTCCCTTCTACCCTTCTTATTTTCACACTCCCACTACAAAATCAACACTCATAATAAGAAGCCTCCTAGTGAGTTTATTGTGGCGCTTATACCAAAGCCCACATGGCCATGTATACCTAGTAGATGTGGAAATTCATGAAGGATATAATACCTCCCTTTTCTTTATCACAAAGACATAAGATAATACTCTTTGAATAATCTCCCTTGTCATTGTGTCAATAAATGCTACTTATCTAGGTGTGCTTTGTACAATCCATGGGTCTATATATATATATATATATATATATATATATATATATATATATATATATATATATATATATATATATATATATATATATACAGTTGGAATGGGTTCTATGTAATCTAGTTATGCTTGGTCTTCTCATGGTGTGCTCTACATGTTCTATGTGGTTTACACATGATTAGAATGTTGTCATTTGCATTCAATACTTATCATTTATCCTTTTCTTGGAGCTCCAAGCTCTTGACTATGGTGGTACTCCCTTGAGTGCATGTGATCACTCCTATGAGTGTGTGTGTGGTACTCCTCTTGAGTAAAATATTTCCTTCTCTTCCATCCTCTCTTGCATTGGTATCAAAGCGCTTGTTTTTCATCCTAGTAAGTCTAGCATCATTTTCATGTTCATGTAAAGGTTCTTGATTTTTTTAAAAATTTATTCACATTTTCTTGGAAAATCTTGATTTAAACATGAAAATACTTCAAGCTAAGATGCTAGGGCTTGTAGAAACTCTAATTTAGGTAGCATTCATGTCCATGGGAATCTTGGAAACAAATTGGGCATCAAATGGGCAAGATTTAAGCCAAATATAAGCAAAATTGGCCAATTTTCATTACTTTGGACACCCTAGGCATGGGAAATTTGGTGTGACTAGTTTTTGGCCAAGTGTATGTGAAATGTAGTTCAAACTACGGTGAAGAAAGCATGGGAAATAGGCCACCTACTTCTCTATAGATTGCTAGGGTTTTGGGAGTCTATTGGAGTTGTTTGTTAAGCATGGGAGGCCAAGGGAAGCTCAAGCAGAAGTGGAAAGCTTATCCTAAGCCTTATTCCAAGTCGTTTGTTGTCAAGCATGGGAGGAAAAGGGAAGCTTAAGTGAGAAGTGGGAGGCCTATTCCAAGCCTTTTCTTCATGAATGGAGCGAAAATGGTGCCTTCTACAATTTGGAAGTTTGCACCTACTAACATTCATTGATCACTCTCAAGGTTCCATTGCTCATTATTTCTTTAGTAGAACGTGTTTCTTGCATGTCTAATGCCTCATACAAGAAATAGATGACTCTTCTCTTTAACCTTTACGCATTTCTTGCTTCATGAAACAAGATAAATTGAAATTAGGGTTAATGTCATTAATCTCATGCTAATCTTCATCAGTCCCTTCCAATATTGCATTAAGAAGCATCTAAACATGTATGAGAGAGTTTTCCTTTTGTTTTTTTACCTTTAATTTCATGCTATTGGAAACTATAAAAGCTTTCTTGATCATGAATAGAAGATTTTCTTCATAAATGCATGACTAAATAAATTTCTTTGAGTAAAATGATTCTAATCACATGCTAATTGCATCATTAGTCTTCTCTATTCATGCCAAGAAATGACCTAGAAGCTTCATTATGCACAAATTGAGCCATACAATGAGTTATTTCACCAAGATTGGAATTTTCTTGATCATTTGCATGATATCTTGAAGCATTTCATGCACAAATCTATCAAGAATTGTATGATTTCCTTTCATTTATCCCATTCAAGTGATTTGCATTCCATACATATGCATACTTCACATAGGATCGTAGATTGACTTAGGCTTACAGACTTGATCCATGCATGCACATTTCATGATTTCTTGATGTTGGACATTTGAGGGATTCATTGTTGAGGGCCACAACCATTACATGATCAAAAAAGGGGTATGAAGAACCACTAAACCAAGCTAACTTTGTCATTAACACATTAACTCTTGTTTTGGGATGGAATATATTAGCATGCAATTATAAGTGCTGAGATTATAAGTGGTTTAATTCACATTCTAGCATTCATCTATTTCTTGTACAAGTTTTAAAGCTATATACATGGTTAGGGTACCTTAGTAATAAGGAGAAGATGCCAAAGGAGAGTGCTTTTGTGAATCCATCTATCTGTGTGAGTGCCTTGGAAAAGCAAATAGGTAGAGGATTAGGTACATCTCGGTGGTCGGAAGAAATGGCCCCAATCTTTGCATTGGATTGTCAAACTTGGTAAAGGGGTGGGAAGGCTTGGTTGAGATATTAGCAAAAGAGAAAGCTCTTCATATGACAACTTCCACATCGATTCGTTAGATTAATAGTTATTTAAAGATTGACGTTCGGGTGCATTTTAACAAAGGTTGATGTTCGGGTGCATTTTAACAAAGGTTGTGCATGGATTGCCACACATGGTGAGTCACTTTTGGATTGATATTTGTATGGACATGCACATAGGTTGTTATGCCAAAAAAATTTCAACATTTTATGCAAAAGTGCCACTCGATGCAATACATGCTTATGGATGTGGAGGATGCAACATTATGTCAAAGTATACACAATCGAGGCTTGTCGGGAAAAATTGACTACATATAGGCTAAAAGTAAAACTGAAATTCAGTCCTAGATGTTTTGGCCTATTTTGGATTTATCTACGGTGTTTTATAGCCTCTATTGATAGATTTCTATCAAGCTATTGAACCCTCAAATCAGACATCGAAAGCATGGTCAAAATTGGACATTTTCAACCTCACTATTTCTCTCGACATAGCAAGCTAATAAAATTACGGTTCTCAAAGAAGAAAAAAATCAATGACATGAAAAGAAAGGTTTTGTGTTGCAAATGTGGAGAGAAGTGGAACAAAGATCACTCCAAGTTTTGCAAAGCTAGGAAAATGTCACTGAGTGTCATTCTCACTGAATCTACCCATAAAGATGTAGTGGAAGAAATTAAAGCATTTGATGATTGTAATGTCATTGTCATTCTCATTGAATCTACCCATAAATTTACGGTCCTAATAAAATTACGGTTCTCAACGAAGAAAAAATCAATGACATGAAAAGAAAGGTTTTGTGCTACAAATGTGGAGAGAAGTGGAACAAAGATCACTCCAAGTTTTGCAAAGCTAGGAAAATGTCATTGAGTGTCATTCTCACTGAATCTACCCATGAAGATGTAGTGGAAGAAATTGAAGCATTTGATGATTGTAATGTCATTGAGTGTCATTCTCACTGAATCTACCTATGCTGCAAGATCGCATAGAGATTTAGCTCAATTATGTACTCACTCTCATGACCTAGGCATCGAGAGTGGGTTGTGGAGAGGTGAGACAATTCATAACCTCACTTGCACTCTCTGACGACCGAGCAATCAAGGATGAGCAACACTTGATGATTTCTTGCCCTAAATATAATGAGATTCGACAAGGCTTTTCACATCTCCTCAAGGGTTGTGCTAGTGTCCTACAAATCCTTGAGTCTCACCCTCAGAAATGTGGGAGGTATGTATGGATTCTTTTTAGCACCACCATCAAGTAATGGCTCACCAAAAACAGTGTAACCATAGTACCCTCCCTCTTTAGGGTGGAGACTATTGTAACACAGTAGTGGTCCCATGGGTCAATATTTGGCCTCTTGAATGATAAAATATCATCATCATCATCTAACCCTCTCTCTATCTCCCTAACTCTCTTTCTAATCTCCTCTCTCTCTAACTCTCTTTCTTATTAAAAGACTAAGGTCATGTAAAAGGGTAGGAGAAGGGTGTGTGTGTGAATGGACTTATGGTCCACTAGCTCACCTATTTAAAGGCAAAGCTAGAAGGCATTTAGTGTGTGCAAAGGCCAAGTTGTATGCATAAGCAACTTAATAAACAAGATTTGTTCTTGTATTTTTTGGGTCTCTCTCCTCCACTCAACTTGATCTAGCATAAGCACCACATTTTCTTAACATGGTATCTAGAGCTTAGGTAGATTAGGTCACATTTTGGTTGGTGTAGACTAGGTTATCCACATTTCACTTTTTGTGGAGAAGAACCCCCAGCCAGTGGAGGCCTTCCAATAGCTGCTTCTTGTGGAGGCCATATCTTTGGCTTGAGTCCAACTAAGAAGTTGTAGAAGACCCCCGGGCGTTCATCTTCGTGCTACCAATTGCTGGTTTTCTCCTCTCTCTGCCGTGCCATTGTGCCCTGAGTAGGCCGGTGCACTTTTTCTGCATTACTGATGTCGTACAGCTCATTCGCCAAGTGTAGGCGACTGTGGGCAATGTGATCTTGGGGCTTTTAAAGCCCATGACCTAAGGGTCTACTACCTAAAGTTTCAGCCCCAATGGCTGCGTGAAACGACTGTGGGAGGCAAAAGACCAGGCGGCTATATTGATTTTCTCCATGAAAGCTTGCTCAAGAGCTTGATAATAGTGTTCACTATATTCCTAACCTTGTATGCCTAATGTTATAAAGGCAACCTATGTCCAATACCACCTATTCTAATTTTTTCATAGTTGGTATTGAGGGGGGGTATTAAAAGACTAAGGTCATGTAAAAGGGTAGGAGAAGGATGTGTGTGTGAATGGACTTATGGTCCACTAGCTCACCTAAAGGCAAAGCTAGAAGGCATTTAGTTTGTGTAAAGGCCAAGTTGTATGCATAAGCAACTTAATAAACAAGATTAGTTCTTGTATTTTTTGGGTCTCTCTCCTCTACTCAACTTGATCTAGCATAAGCACCACGTTTTCTCAACATTTCTAACCCCTCTCTCTCTCCCTAACCCTCTATCTCACTCACTCTCTCTCTCTCTCTCTCTCTCTAACATTAACTCCCTCTCTAACACTCTCTCTCTCTTTCTCTTTCTAACCCTCCCCTCTCTCTAACTCTCTCTAACTCTCTAACTCTCTTTCTAACCCTCCCCTCTCTCTAACTCTCTAACTCTCTCTAATTGTCTAACCCTCTCTCTCTCTCTCTCTCTCTCTCTCTCTCTCTCTCTCTCATAATAGAAGATATAATACCAAAAAATTACTTTACAAATAGCCAAATGGCCACCATGTCATGTACTAGCTTTCCCTCACTAATTACTTTAAACCACATGTGTAGCTCGGAGTACCCTCATCCAATATATAGCCGTGTCATTCTCCACCAAATGAGCTAATCGTAAGGAAGAGACTCACCACAATAGTAGCCCTTTCATATGACCTATGTGAGCTGTAATACCAACTTTTGCATCAAATATGAAGGCATTCCTAGCTAGCCACATATGCCACAAACCTTAAAGAAAATTGAATGTTCTGGGTATTCAGCCCATTCAGAATCTTGCCAAAAATCCAACCTTTAACCTTTATGGACCTATATGTGTCAACGGAGTCCATACGCAAGAAAGGAAATCCCACACCTTCTTTTTCACCACCGGACATGAAATGAAAAGATGCAAGCATGTTTCCAAGCATGTAGTACAAAACACACAATTACCAGAAGCAATCCGTCACTTTCGCAAACTAGTCCCCTAATGGTAGGGCTCCAACTAGTAGCACCATAGGAACACCTACCCTTGATATGGAATCTTAGATCACCAGTCGTGTAAGATTACTTCCTTCTGCCAGGCCCTACTCTTCCTGATGTTCCATAACCTATTACCCTTCTCAGTAATCCAGCGCTTATCTTCCACCATCATATTTGTTGTGCACTGGACAATGTCTCGAGGCTTTCTAAATCCCCAAGGTTGCTAATCCTCCAAGTGAGGAATATCACTAGATTTTCTGAAAAAAAGACAATAAGCAATCTTTACATGGCATCTAGAATTCTCACTAGTCCCAATCAAGACATTTTATTGAATTTTGGTCGCTCAAGAAGTTTGTTAGTGTGTGTCAACACCTCCATTAGGAAATTTTGGAGGTCATTTCTAGGGCCTTGTAAGAAATTCACAAACTCATATTTTCTCTCTCTAGAATTTTTTTTAAAAGATATCCTCATTAAATGTGTACTTGACAAGAAACTGTCGCAAGTTATAAAAAAATGGATCTGACAAGGTATTGAAATATATGCACTAGCTACAAGTCGCTCTCAACATTTTGGGTTTGCAAAAGGCCCTTATGTCATCATATGGCACCTTTTCCAAAAATTTGATGCTACTCTCCTAAATAGTTTACACTTACTGGCAGCTTGGTGTAGAATTTGGTGCTTTTGACAACATCAGCCATACATGATGTAACGCCAGGGGAGAAGTTTACTGGCAAGAAACCCGATTTGTCTCACTTGAAAGTTTTCGGATGTATTGCATATGTGCATGTGCCAGATGAGTTATGTACCAAGCTGGATCCAAAGGTAGAAAACTATGTGCTAATTGGGTATTCCCTTAAGCAAAAGGGATATAGATGCTATAATCCTGTTACATGTGAATTGAGGGTAAGAAGGGATGTTGTATATGTAATGAGATGAGTAGCCTGGTATGCTATTAAAAAAGATGTTGTTGGGGCTGATGTAAGTGGAAACATGGTTGCTCATAATTCAAGTCAGCAACAATCACAGTCATTGAGTGGATCAAGAGAGTCCTCATCCAGCGGTCCTGTTGATAGACCATGGAGTGGTAGGTTGCGTCATAATACCAGTCCTGCAAATGTTGTTGGTACATCACATAAAGGCAAAGAGAAAGTGGTTGAGCCCCTTGGTATGCATGATATTTCTACAGGGCATTCTCTTGTTGATGGAGAGTCTAGTGGCTTGGAGATGAGCCTTGATGAGGAGCTTGGGATTCCAGCAATGAGGACACCTGGTGTGAAGAAGGCTATGGAAGCCATGAATGCAAAGTTACGAAGATCTAGAAGAGTCAAAAACCATGTGCAGAGGTTGACTTTATGATGGTTATGTGGCACATCACTATGCTTATATGGCAAAAGTTGTGCAGGTTGTAGAATCCACATGTTTTGATGAGGCCATTGGAAATGTGTGTTGGGAGAAAGCTATGGATAAGAAGATGGATCCATTGTATGGAAATGAGACTTGGGATTTGGTGCCATTGCCTGAAGGCAAGAAAGCTATTGGCTATAAGTGGGTGTATAAGGTGAAAAATAATAGTGATGGTAGCATAAGTAGGTACAAGGCTAGATTGGTAGCCAAAGGATATGCGCAGACACATGGGATTGATTATGAGGAGACATTTTCCCCGATTGCAAAGATGGCAACTGTGAGAGTTGTGATTGTGGTGGCTACAACTAAAGGTTGGTTGTTACATCAGATGGATGTAAAAAATGTGGTCTTGCATGGCGACTTGCAAGAAAAAGTGTATATGGATCAGCCACCTGGTTTTAAGGATACAGGTCACTCAGAGTATGTATGTAAGCTTTGTAAGGCTTTGTATGGACTGAAGCAAGCTCCACGAGCATGGCATGACAAGATTGCTAAGTATCTTATCACTATTGGTTTTCATATGGCATATGCATATCACTCTTTGTATGTACACAAGAGTGATAATGAAAGATCCCTGCCCCCTCTACATATAGAATTCAGGGGTGCTAGCAGCGGAAGTAGCACTTCTTGCGTAGGGTAGAGCCTCTCACTCGGGGCCTCACCCACCACGGATATCCAGACAAGAGACTAATCTCTCAGTTCTTCCAAAACCAAAAAACCCGGAAAAACTTCCCTCGCCCAGAAAGCACGGGCGATTCCTCCAGGAAAATTTATTCTAACGTAGTCAAGAGCCTTAACTAACCAAATTGATCCAACCGAACCCATAAGTCACATAGTCAAATCAAGGAAGAGACTTATACTTGGATCATAGAGACCAACGCTTTTTTCCTCATCAAGAGGCACAGCCGTTGATTTGTTTCCATAGAACAAGGACTATCTGGGATTTACTTCAACTATCGTAACTTAATAGAATTGAGTCCTATTTTAGGGATCCATCAGTCCAACCTAACCCCATCCAATCCCATGGGTTAGCCAACTGCCCAACCACTGTAGTGATTGGATCCATTTAGGAATTTGGTTATGTTTTGCCCCGGGTACTAGGGAAAAGAGTTCACAGGCCCCCTAGCCGACGCTTCAAGCAAACTTCAAGATAGTCACACCACTTATACACCCAATATGAAATTGCATATTTCATAGATTCACCTCTCTTTAAAATAGTCTTTTAAAAGAGTTCACAGGCCCCCTAGCGGACGCTTCAAGCAAACTTCAAGATAGTCACACCACTTATACACCCAATATGAAATTGCATGTTTCATAGATTCACTTCTCTTTAAAACAATCTTTTAAAAGAGTTCACAGGACCCCTAGCCGACGCTTCAAGCAAACTTCAAGATAGTCACACCACTTATACACCCAATATGAAATTGCATGTTTCATAGATTCACCTCTCTTTAAAACAATCTTTTAATGAAACTATAGTATCACTGATTATAATCCTCCAAAATATCTAGCTTGAATTCTAATTTTCAATCATTCCTTCATCGGTGTACCTATGGCATCATTGGCAACCAGAACGCCCACCACCTGTTCACTAAGGGGCCTTTTCAATAGTTCCTAGATCATAGTACCCAGAAATATAATCACATAAGAAAATCAAGATGGACTCTCCATTGAAGATCAACAAGATCAACTAAGAGATCCATATAAAAGAGCCATGGACTCATCCGTTGAGGACTAGCAAGGCCAATCAACCAGATCCATGCTCGAGTTCAAAAAATAACTCTAACTCCTTGTTCCATTTTCTTCCCCAATGCACGTGTGGGTATCTTCATGACCCAGAGCCCGAGCACCGTATGGTCAGCACCCTCTAGGCTCCTTCACAGGTCACCTAGCGCTTCATCATGCTCTGAGGTATTTTTACCTTCCCATCGCCTATGTATCACATATTACACCCCCATTATGGTACTGGTTGGACGGCAAGAGTTTGGCTAGAGAGCAAGAAGAAAAGTGGGAAAAATGAAGGATGGTGGGCCCTCATATAAATTTGCAAGGGAGGTACTACTGTGGCTTTGGAGAGGAATGGATGTGGATGGAGTGAACTAGCGTGGCTTGGCAGATGAGTGGCCATAGTAGCGATTACGGATGAACAGTCGTGGATACAAGATATGGAATGGCCGGGGCTAGACCAAGTGAATGGCTGTGGGTGATGGTTATGGATAACACAAGTGAACAATCATGGATACAGGGGCTATAGACCGAGTGAATGGCTGTGGGTGATGGTTATGGATAACACAAGTGAACAATCATGGATACATGAGTGAATGGCCGGGGCTATAGACCGAGTGAATGGCTGTGGGTGATGGTTATGGATAACACAAGTGAACAATCATGGATACATGAGTGAATGGCCGGGGCTATAGACCGAGTGAATGGATGTGGGTGATGGTTATGGTGGATAACACAAGTGAACAATCATGGATACATGAATGAATGGCCATTCTTTTTCCCTTGGTGTTTTTTTTTGGGGCATTAACAAGTTTTGTACCCTTGGACTATGTGGTCAGCACTCCATTGTGGGTTTTGTACTGACTCCTTGCCCAAATGGCCGACAAGTCGGGTCCGATCAAGTTTGGGCAAGGTTGGCAACTCTTCTTCTTCAGGTCATGCTGCTACTTGTTGGGAGGGGGCTGCTTCACAATTAGGGGTTGGTGGGATGAGAGGTCGAGAAGGGGTGAAGCGTGGGAGTCACATAATAAGGGCAGGTGGGGTTGCCGAGGTTAAGGGAATATCACTGATGGAATCAGTTGTTGTGGTAGGTGTGTTTTTTTTCTCCCTCCTAGATTTTCCCTTTGCCCTTATTTGGCAAAGTACTAGTGGTAATAGTTGTGCCCATCTTTGGTCACCATTCAAAGTGTTGCGGTTCAGTGGGCTTGTGGGGGAGGACACTGCATGACAGCTTAGGTAGCCATACCTGCCTAGCTGTGGATAACATAAGTGAACAATCGTGGATACATGAGTGAACAGCCGTTCTTTTTCCCTTGGTGTTTTTTTTGGGCACCCTATTGATAGGTTTTGTACCCTTGGACTGCGTGGTTAGCACTCCATTGCGGGTTTGTACCGACTCCTTGCCTAATTTGTACAAGTCGGGTCCAATTGGGTTTGGGCAAGGTTGGCAAGTCTTCTTCAGGCCATGCTGCTACTTGGAGAAGGGATGGTTGAGAATTAGGGGTTGGGGGGATGAGAGGCTGAGAAGGGGTGAAGCGTGGGAGTCACTTAGAGCAATTTAGTGTGAAAATAGAGTCTAGAGGGTGAAATTCTTGCAGGTGCAAGTTTCTCTATTAGTAAGAGCATGGAAGACAAGGGATTAAATCATAGTGTCTTCTGTTAGTTTAGCTTGATCCAGTCCTTTTGTAGTGCTAGCTACATGTAGCTTCACGTCCTCTCATAGACTGGTTGGATCAAGAAGGTGTCCGATTAAGAATTATCTAGATCAGGATTGGTCAAAGCAAGATTGGTCAGATCATGTAAGTGTCAGATCAAGAGTTGTCTGGAGCTAGTCTAGTCAAATTAAGAAAGTGTCGGATCAGGAGCTATTTGGTCAGATTAGGAGTTGGTTGAAGCAAGACTAATCGGAGCAAGACTAGTCAAATTAGGAAGTGTCAGAATCAGAGATGTTTGATCGGGAGCTATCTGGATCGGGACTGATCGAAGTAAGACTGTTTGGATCAGGAAGAAAGTGTCAAATCAGGAGTTGTCTAGAGTAGGACTAGTCAAAGCTAAATTGGTCGGATTAGGAAGCTGATTGGAGCTAGACTATCAGGATTAGAAGCATCCGAATCATGAGCTGTTTAAATCAAAATTGGTTGGAGCAAGAAGTGTCATGATTAGAAATGTCCGAGTCAGGACTTGTCTGAATCAGAACTAGTTAGATTAAGATCTAGTCGGAGGCTAGTGTCAGAGCAAGACTAGTCAGATTAGGAAGTGTCAGGATCAGAAGCATCCGAATCAGGAGCTATTTGAATCAAAATTGGTAGCAGCAGACAAGCAAGAAGTGTCAGGATTAGAAGCATCCAAACCAAGAGCTATCTAGTCAAAACTAGTCATATCAAGAGGACTGGTTAGAGCATGACTAGTCAGATTAGGAAGCAATAGGATCAGATCTATTCGAATCAGGAGTTGTCAAGATCAGGAGGTGTCCAGAGCTACATTTAAGAAAGGACCATTGAGCTGAGGAGAGGCAAGCCAAGACCTTTAGTATGTGTGGTTGTTTTATGGGCTTTGGGGTGTTGTCTCATGTTAGTTTTGCCTGATCAAGCCTTCTTGCTCTGCTCGCTAGTTGTAGCTAGTGTGAGAGTTAAAATAGCTCTCACCGCGTGACCAAGTTGGGAAACCTCATCTTTATCCCAACAAAGAACTCGTATGGTGTCCGATTTGCTGAGAAAACCACACTAGCACAAAATGTCCACATTTGAGACCCACTGCGCTTACTGCCAAAGATGGGACAATCATGAAACAGCAAATTGCTACCACCAAAGACCTGCTCAAGCAAGGCCTCTATCAGGCATTGCCCCACCTAATCCAAGGCAACCGTTGGCTTTGCTAGCAAAACAGCATAGCACGATGCATCTCAACTTGGCCATGAAGTGGCCCAATGAGGAATCCTCAAGGTACCCAAAGTACCCTTGCTACCTCCAGTCCTTCAACCACAACCACCATTGCCTAGAGTGACCTCGTTCACCAGTTGACCTTGACGAAATTTTTTGAAGAAGGCGAGGAGGGAGAGGCTACCAACACCATCTTTGAACCCCATGAGCCAAGCAACCCACCCCCACAAATCCTGAGTCATTACGTGATGGAGGGTGAGCACATGTACCCTGTATACCTAACAACAACACACCGTGGGGACGAGACTTGAACATTATGTCTAAACGAGTGACTATGCAATGCTATCACTGCAATGGACCTCATCAAATAGCTAAATGTCCGATTAAGAAGGGGATGGAAAGTACTCCTATGAGTAATCCCGCCTCCCTTATGCACAGGTTGTGGGATATACCATATATATAGGGTTTCCCATTAGGAACGGTTGTAATGGGGAAGGAAAATGAAGCTAAACCAAGTACTAGCATTAATTTATTAAGTGTAAGGTATGGCTTCCTCCACACGATACCTCTCAATGCAGTCACACAAATGCAAAGCACGAGGAGAGCCACAGCTTATGCTGCTGAAGCGTCTACTTTGCAAAAGTAAGAAACCTGAGGACATGCAAGGATCATGTCTTCTAAGGAGGTTCCTGGGCAAGCACGAACAACTAGGCACTATCAAAATAAAAAGGCCACAAAGATTGGCAAGGGAGATAGCTGTGTTACTATAAAAAGTGGATCCGACGAGGGGAGAGCTACAAATGTGTCATCTTCCTCATCTAAAGAAAAGATACTACCACATCCACCCCAAAAACAAGGGAACAAATAGACCCCAATCATTTGCCTAGGAAGTTATCCAAACCCAATTGAGGAGAAAGGTAGGCTAAAGGCCACTCAAGGGCTAGTTAAGGAATGTTAAGCTCAATTGGGTTAAGCTCAATTGGAGGAGAAACCTCAGACAGTTCAAACTATGGGAAGTTCCTCTATGCCTAACATAAAACCAACCGATGAAACCCATGAGCTTAATAAAGGCCACAACAACTAAGCACTCTTCAAGGATCTCCCTCAAAAAGTTAAACCAGAAGCCATGATGGCAGGTGGACCCTATTGCTACGTATCTTAGGAATTTGAGAGACAACCACCTAAGAAGATCAAACATTGATGTTCATATTCATGTACCCTACACTTTGAAAAGCCTAACCATGAATAGGGATAACCACATTATGAACCTACACCCATTTTGAGAGAGATAGCTGGTCTCTCTTTCTTTCTATCTTCACAAACTAGATTCCTATTGGCACCTTACTTCAAGGTAGCCCAAGTCTATGGAAGGATTGGATGGAAGGAAGGCTTGAAACTGGAATGGAGGAGCAAGTGGAACCAAGCCAAGGCTAATGAGGAAGAATCCATAGAACTAGATGGAATCAAAGGCGTTCCTACGGTTTGTGTAAACAAGTTAGTGCAATATTTTGAAGGAGATAAACTCAATGCAGCACTAGCCCTAGCTTTTGATGAACTTCAAGTCACTGCCATCCTAGATGGTGGGGCAAGAGTGAGCATTGTTACCAAGAAATGCTGGGAAAAAATGGGAAAACCCTCCTATGTATGACACTACGTTGATTATGAAACTAGCTAATGGAGACACTGCAAAGCCCATAGGCCTTCTGTAGGATTTGAAGATTAAGATTCTTGGAACCAGTTTCTTGCACACCTTTATGGTGGTGAACTTTGGCAAACAGCCTATTTCCCTACGAATGTATCCTAGGATAACCCTTCATGAGAGAGAAACCACGATGATCCATGATTGGAACACGGATCATATTCTACATTAAAAAAAAAGACAGAATGCTAAAAATGAGCCTACACACTTGGAAGATCTATCCAATGAACCGGGGACCCTTGGCAAAAGATTCAATGACTACTGCTAGGTCTACAATAGTACACTTATGCCAAACATGCCACAAAATGTTGGAAGACGAAAGGGATAGCATGGAATTTGCACCTCTCCCAGAGCCAGAAAACTCTAAGAATTGGATGCACGTCCTTGCTACCATGGATGTACTTCCAAAATGCATGGGTACAAGATTTACCACGGCAAACGAGCAAGAAATCATAACCCTCTACATGCTGAGCACCATATGTATGCCCGATACTACGAACCATAAACCTACAAGGACCAAAGAAGTAAGGCCATTATGGGGAAAATCCAACCATAAGACCCTTAAAACAAATGGCTTCAAAGGAAAGAAAGCTTACATCTTCCCAATAGAATCAGAAGAACACTGAGGTATGTGGAGGCTGTTAATGCAAATTCCGACTTCTGCCAGGTCTAGCAACAGGAGCTCGATGAGTTTCCCATTCCGATCAACACAATGACTACTAAAAAAGAAGAGTCATTTGACATCCAATCTAAACCCCAAAAACTATGTCCCTGTGCATGTAGACCACGAAACAAAAAGTTGTTGTCTGCAAGCTGAGTGGGAGGCCAAAAAAAGAATGGATGAGGAAAGCACTAAAGCTGAGGAGACCAAGAAGATCTCTGAACACTTTAAAGCCTACAAGGTTGGAGACCGCTTTATGCAATATGAAAATGCCTAAAGAATCCATGATGGAAACCTGGGAACTTCTTATGATATTCTGGCCAAAGTTAAGGAGATCAACTTGGTAGGTCCAGGGGAAGATCTAAGACCCATCTATATTGGGGAATACCTCTCCACAGAAGAAGAGAGGGACCTTATTGACCTCCTCACACCGAATTCTAAGATTGATTCGCCTGGAAATAAACTGATATGAAAGGTGTACCTCTTGAAGTGGTTAAACACACCAACCCCGTGTTGGAAGGAGCAAGGCTAGTAAAGCAAAGAGCGTATCCTATGAGCCCTAAGTACTCCAAGATGGTCCGTGAAGAAATCGATTGACTCATAGATGTCAGATTTATCTACAAAATAGAGCACACCGAATGTATCTCACCCATCGTGATAGTACCCATGAAGAACAGAAAAGTGAGAGTGGACATTAAAAAGGTCAATGATGCCATGATACAAGACCACTATCCATTTCCCTTCACATAACATATGCTGAAGCAGGTCGCATAGGAAAGGAGGCCTACAACTTCATGGTTTTTTTGGCTACAACCAAGTGCTGGTAGACCCAAAAGATTAACATAAAACGGCTTTTTCCACTAAATGGGGCATATATACATACCGTGTCATGCCGTTCAGTTTGACCAATACCCTAGGCACCTAACAACACTTGATGTGCATAGCCTACAACAACAAGGAGTATCTATAGAAATTCCTTTAAGTCTTTATGGATGTCCTTTGTGTCAATTCTACGTGGAAAGCACATTTTTGGTGTTTGAAAAAAGTTCTAAAGAGATGCCGACTCTACATGATCTCTTTTAACCCTCTAAAATACTAGTTTTGGGTCAACATGGAGTGATCTTGGGACACATTATCTCAAAACATGGTATTTCCATAGATGATAACAAGGTATGACTCATTCTCGAGCTACCACCCCCTACCAACTTTAAGGGACTCGAGCAATTTATGGGGCATGTTGGTTATTACCGGCGTTTCATCTTCATGTATGCCAACATAGCGTGTATGTCAACATAGCGTGTCCCCTATATGGTGGGCTCCTGGTTATTTTTGAATGGGCAGAGTAGTGCAAGAAGCTTATGATACCCCCAAAAAAGCATTGGCGATAAGCACTCCCATTTTGAGATCCCCAAACTAGGAAATCATATTTCATGTCCACATAGATGCTTCTGCTTTCACATAGGTTGTGTACTGGCTCAACCTGGAGAACACAATAGGGACTTCCTTGTTAGCTTTACCAGTCACTAAAATTGAATGAAGCAGAATGAAACTACACCACCACAGAAAGAGAAGGGTAGGCCATTGTCTATAATACAGTCAAAAAGTTTCGTCGTTATCTTTTGGTAACCAAATTTGTTTTCTTTATAGAATATCAATCTCTTCTTTGTTTGGTGAATAAACCTTGCACCACGGGAAGGAACACCAGATGGCTCCTAATTCTGCTAAAGTTTAATTTTACCGTCATAGTAGTACGCAAAGGTTCCAACATGTACTAGCCGATCATATGTCGTGCATTCCTAATAGAGAACCGCCAGTGGGTGTTGATGATGAATTGCCAAATGCTCCCCTGTTCCAACTATTCTTGATTCCTGAATGGGGAGAGGAAGTTGCACATTTTCTAGCTAATGGCCTACCCACCACCAAAACGCCGATCAACAATGATCAAGCAAGATGCCCCATTAATAAGGTCGCCCCCTATCAATTGATGGGAAACTTTACAAACAAGACAGAATACAAAGACTATGCATCCATGAGAATGAATACATCTCTATTTTGGAACAAGCCCACTCTAGGGTCCAGGCAAACACTTCTTCATCACGGCAGATACCACTACTCAGAAGATCATCCTAGCAGGCTTATGGTGGCCAACCTTGTTTAGAGACACGGGTGAATATGTCAAACGATGTAATGAATGCCAACAGATCATGATTCTACGCAATAAGGACAGGATGCCCCTCTACCCCGTCATGTCCTTATAACCATTCGAGAAATGGGGCATCGATTTTGTCGATCCCATTGCTCGACTACCCACAACACACCCAAGCTTAGCAATAATGGACTACTACACAAAATGGGTCGAAGCTCAAGCCACAAGGAAATTTGATGCAAGGTCCATGGCTAAGTTCCTTTACGAGTGTGTAATCACTTGCTTTGGGTGTCCCCTTAAGCTTGTCAACAATGATAATGGCACCCACTTCACAAATGAGGTAATATAATTCTTGCTAAGAACTCTTAGTTATGCACCATAAAACTTCACCCTATGCACCATCTTAACCAAGATTTTAGAGGCAATTTGCAAAACAACTAGGAACAAAAGTTGCCGAGTGCACTTTGGGCTTATCACACAACATACAAAGTGGCCATCAACACTACACCCTTTAGCCTAACATATGAAACTGAAGCGGTCGTGCCTATGGAATTCATGGTGCCAAGCTTAAGGGTAGATGTATAGGAAAGACCCACTGGCAATATTCTGAGCGATTGACTCTATGAGTTTGAGAAACTTGACAAAATACGTCTAAGTGTTGTGTATGGTATGATTGTTGAAAAACTAAGGCACAAGCAATGGTTTGATAACTAGCTCAAGGATTGACCTTTTGACAACTCAGAGGCAATATTCAACATGAAACCAGAAAGATTCACAGAGAAGCTAAGTAAACATGAAGGTGCTCCAGTACTCATTGACTAGGATAAACATTATACATGCAAGAAAATAAACAGAGTTGCAGATCAGAGTCCTTAAAGTTTGGTTTTTCTTATTGAAATGTTTGCACTGACCCTATGTCTCATACATACTCACACAGTAAAAGAGAAGATACTAAGAGATAACACAATGTTCTCGATATCTGCCGTAGCTGTTGCATCTTCTTCAATCCCTTCATTGATCATCCCCCCCAAAACCCATCAACTCCACAAATCATATATACATATATATTTTTTACAAACCCCCCCTGCACTCTCTCTCTCTCTCTCTCTCTCTCTCTCTCTCTCTCTCTCTCTCTCTCTTCATCGCCTCCCCCTTCGTCCCTAAGCCCAAAACTTGTTTTTATATATATTTCCTAAAAATGAATCTACCGCTAATTTTTGAGCTATTTGAGCTCTCATGGCAAAAAATGTGGTTTCAAATGAGAAAACTTGGGCATATGAATCTTCATCACTCTTCCCTTCGAACTTTGGGTACTTCAGTGCCATTGCTACTTGTTGAGGTTGTCTGACTTCTCTTTAGTCTTCATGCCTTCTATCTTGTATTTCAAGGTGTTCTCCACCATTGCCTTGTCCTTCTTGAAATTCTTGATCTCCTTGAATTTAGGTTTTCTTGATCTTGATCTAATCTTGCTTGCTTGATGGATGCATGCTAGATAGATTTGATTATAGGTTTTCTTCTTGCATTAGCTTCTTCTTATTCCCTTGCCTTTTGTGTGAGAGAACCATTGGCAGAGGACCATCTCTTCTTGCCTCCATTATGTAGACATTGAGAGCTCTTCCTTCAGCTCTTTGGCAAGGAGCATTCTAGTGTGACAAACGGAGTGAGGACATATAGACGAGCTAGTGCACCCACAATGAGAAGTTACATTTGTGGCTCAAAGAGGCAGGACCCAATAACACATGCTTTGGCATGGCTAAGGTAATCAAAGAAAGATATTTACTCATTAATTGAAGTATGCATAGTTTAGGCCTAAGAGAAGTCTACACCCTCACTCTCATGTGGGGGAGAGAAACACCATAGACAAGAAAGCATGATTAGTAAAGTGATTAATAATTGATTAGTGTCCATATTTGGCATTTATACCTCCTACCTTTACACACTACCACTTATTAATGTCCCTTATACTTGGGCAGCCTCACAAGCCCATGGCCTTAGCCCCATTATTGTAGATGGCCCACCATAAGCACTTTCGTACAAATCATCCCACCCATAGGTTTCGTCCTTGAAACCTTTCATCAAATAGACAATCCACATGGGTTGGATATCTAATCATAAGGACTTCGGTACAATCATCCCAAAAAAGAATGAATAAATGGCATATTCACTCATTTAATCCAATTATGAGAGCATCATTATACTCTACACAGCTATAAATGGCCTCCAATTGTTGTAAACTTTATCATTTTCCTTCAAACTAGCCTAAAACTTGCTCTCCATGATAGTACATCAAGTCTATCTTCTTCCCCCAATGTAAGTATCTTCATTCTCAAGTGGTATAAAACTCTCTAAAATAATGATTTGTAAGAATTTTTACAAGCTAAATCAATGTTATTACCTTCTGTTTGACTCACCAAAGACATCTAAAATCTCCTCATGACCTTCCTAGACTATGGTGGGGTGGGGTTGCCATGAGGCTTCTTTGTTTGGTGAACCCTTCCATTTGATGAGGTATTCCACTAGAGAATGGTTGCGTAGCACCCTTTCTCTAGTGCCCAACACTCTTTGATATTCCACCATGCCTTCCTTATTCATGGGAGGCAACTCATCTTGAACTTTCACTATTGGCCTAATATATGCTTTCAATTGAGTGACATGGAACACATCATGTTTACACATAGTTGTCGATAGCATCAACTTGTAAGCCACTTGTCCCACTCTTCTCTCAACTTTTTATGGACCATAATATCTATGAGCCAATGTGGTGTTGGTATTTCCTTTGAGAGATGCATATCTTGTCCCACTCTTCTCTCCACTTTGTATGGACCATAATATCTATGAGCCAATTTGGTGTTGGTATTGCCCTTGAGAGATGCATATCTTGATTTGGGAATGTGAAAAAGCACCCAATCCCCTTCTCTTAAAAATATCCAATATGGGCATCAACATATTGCTTCATACTTCTTTGATCAAGCTTCAAATTGTCCTTGCATTGTTGTAGAAGAGTTTGCATCCTTTTAGCCTCATCCTTTGCATTTTGATTTGCAACCTCTTATTTAATGATCACAATTGACACATTCACCTTGTATATAGATGGCCTCAAAAGGTGACATTCCAATGCTCATATGATTTGTACTATTGTAGAAAATTATATCAAAGGTAACCAATCATCCCATGCATGTTGAGTGTCATGACAGTAATGTCTCGAATATGTTTCCACCACCACCTTATTGACTCTCTTTGTTTGCCATCCGTTTCTAGGTGATAGGTGGTGCTAAGAGTCAATTTGGTCCCCTCAAATAGTGTCCTCCAAAATGAAACCATAAATTTGGCATCTCTATCACTCATAATTTATTGAGGCATTCCATGCATTTTGAACACATACTCCACAAATTGCCTTGTACCATAGATGCCATGTATGTGACCTTGGAAGGAATGAAATGTGCCTCCCAACCCTTCCTTGTACGAGGGAGCCTTGTAATAAAATCCATTAATATATGCATCCATTTCCCTTCAAGAATAGGCAAGGTAAGGGTTGAAGTAAACCTCCCAGTTTATATATCGTGGATCCTTGTTTAGTTGACATGGCAAACATCATGTCACATGCATGCACATCTCTCCACATACCTTTCCAAAAAAAAACTCTTCCTTATCACATATGCATGCACACCTCTCCACATACCTTTCCAAAAAAAACTCTTCCTTATCTTGTCGTGAAGGTCTTGTAGAGACCCAAGTGTCCCCCCACCATCACCTTTGCCTTGTATGATGAAGTAGGTACAAAAGATAAACATTGTCCCTATAGTACACGAGACCATTTTGAGCTTATAATGTGGCAAATCTTCATGTGTACCTTGTTGTAATTTCTACACCTATGTTTAAGTCAAGAGCTTACCTTGCTGTAGTTTCTACACTTGTTCAAAATCAAGAGCTAACCTTTGCCTTATCGAAGTATGTGTCGTTGGGTCTTGCCATGTGTCAAGAGATTACCTTTTCCTGACCGAAGTATGTGTTGTTTACTGTAACTCGGTTCTTCCAAAACCAAACTTGGAAAAACTTCCCTCCCTTAGCAGACATAGGCGATTCCTCCAGTTTGGTTAGTTAAGGCTCTTGACTACGGTTTTTATTCTAACGTAGTCAAGAGCCTTAACTAACCAAACTGATTCGATCGAACCCGTAAGTCACATGGTCAGATCAAGGAAAAGACTTGCACTTGGATCATAGAGTCCAACGCTCTTTTCCTCATCAAGAGACACAGCCGTTGATTCTTTTCCATAGAACAAGGGTTATTCGGGATTTACTTCAACTATCGTAACTTAACAGAATTAAGTCTCATTTTAGGGATGCACAGCCGTTGATTCTTTTCCATAGAACAATGGTTATTCGGGATTTACTTCAACTATCGTAACTTAACAGAATTGAGTCTCATTTTAGGGATCCATCAGTCCAGCAGCCTATAACCCCATCCAATCCCATGGGTTAGCCAACTGCCCACCAACCACTATAGTGATATGATCCATTTAGAAATTTGGTTATGTTTTATCCCGGGTACCAAGGAAAAGATTTCCCAGGCCCCCTAGCCGGCACTTTGAGCAAACTTCAAGATAGTCACACCACTTACACACCCAATATGAAATTGCCTGTTTCACAGATTCAACTATCTTTAAAACAATCTTTTAATGAAACCATAGTATCACTGATCATAATCTTCCAAAATATCTAGTTTGAATTCTAATTTCCAATCATTCCTTTATCGGTGTACATATGGCATCATTGGCAACCAGAACGCTCACCACGTGTTCACTCAGGGGCCATTTCAATAGTTCCTAGCTCATAGTACCTGGCAATATAATCACATAAGAAAATCCAGATGGACTCTCCATTGAAGATCAGCAAGATCAACCAACAGATCCATATAAAAGAGCCATGGACTCATCCGTTGAGGACCAGCAAGGTCAATCAACCAGATCCATGCCCGAGTTCAGAAAACAACTCTAACACCTTGTTCACTTTTTCTACCTCGACGCATGCGTGGGTATCTTCGCGGCGACCTAAAGCCCGAGCACCTATGGTCAGCACCCTCTAGGCTCCTTTGCAGGTCACCTAGCGCTTCACTCATAGGCCGCTTCCTTGGTCCCTCATCCACCACCGTACACCGAAAGCTCACCATTTAAATCGAACCAAGGCTGGTCAAGACCTCGGTCGCCTTGCTACACGAGACGTCCTCCATTGACTCTCCATCAAATGTTGTAACTTTATCACTTAGGTCTCCCACAACCTCATTCACAAGATGGTTAAAATGTTTCTTAGCAGAAGATTCATGCATACTTGGTTGCAAATGATTTTTATAACAGTCCAACAGAGCATGGTATGAGAAGATACTTGGTTGCAAATGATTTTTATAACAGTCCAACACAGAGCACCCTCTATGTGAAGAGGAGTAAGGACACATTTTTGGTCATCGTTTTATACGTTGATGACATGCTGCTCATGGGACTCGATATAGATCATATTTCAGCCTTTAAGGCTGATTTGTAATCATTGTTTGAGATGTCAGATTTGGGGCCCTTACATTACTATTTGGGGATTCAATTTATGCAATGCAATGATGGCATTGTTATGATGCAGTCTAAATATATACATAAGCTATTGAAGAGGTTTAATCTTGAAGATTGTAAACCTGTGGCTACACCTATGGAGATAGGTACTTGACTTAGTCTTCAAGATGCAGGAGACTCTTTTTGATGTAAGTTTGTATTAGTAGGCTATGGATCCCTTCTTTATGTGTGTAACACGAGGCCAGATATACAGTATATGGTCTCAAAGTTGAGCAAATTTATGCATTGCCCAGGTACGAAGCATTGGCAGGCTATTAAAAGCGGGTTTTTCTCTATTTACAGGGCACTCAGTATTTTGGATTATTTTATCCAAAGGGAGGTGAGTCACAGCTGCATGCTTTCAGTGATTCAGATTGGGTTGGATGTTATGACACACGAGTGTCCACTAGTGGGTTTTGCTTTCACCTCCCTTTGGATTATTTTATCCAAAGGGAGGTGAGTCATAGCTGCATGCTTTCAGTGATTCAGATTGGGCTGGATGTTATAACACACGAGTGTCCACTAGTGGGTTTTGCTTTCACCTTGGTGATTCATGTATATCATGGCTCAGCAAGAAGCAGTCTACAGTGGCCACACTTCCAACTGTGAAGGTGAGTACATGGCAACTTTTATAGCTACAGTTGAGTGTGTGTGTGGCTCAGACATCTTATGGTTGATTTGGTTGTTGTCTAGCACTACGATTTTCACTGACATTAGCAGTTGTGAGGAACCCAGTGTTTCATGCTCGCACACTAAGCACATTGAGGTGCATTACCACTATGTTAGGGGGGAAAGACTCTCTGCAGCAAACATCAGCTTGGTCTATGTGCATACACATGACAACATGGCAAATTTATTCATGAAGGCTCTTCCTTTGTGAGAGGAAAAGTTCAAAGATTTTCATAAAGCTTTGGGCTTACTGCCTTTTCAGGATTGATCAGCCATACTACCCACAATACATATTCACATCATCACTCCAGAGGGGATTTGTAGCATTATATGGTAGTGATGTGTGTGAACATGCTTAGGACCGTCGGGGCACTTTTTTCCTCACTAGGAGGTTTTTTTCCCCGTGCATATGTACACCCTCTTATCTACTCATTTTGGGGTGTGTACTTATCTTTTGTATCCTGGCACACATTTGTTCATTATAATCTATTGAGTTTGTGTGCTCTTAAGCTTCTCTATCTTGTGTGTGTGCATTGTTGCAACCCTAACCCTAATTTCAACAATGTCTACCCACAATTCAGAGGCTTGGAACTAAGTGTTCTACAAGCTGGAAAGGTGTGCAAGTAATAGCCACCTTTTATGTTGTGTGGTAGGCCCATAGAGCCAAGTGTAGCTTGTGCTCCTAGACACTCCTCATCGATGCTTCTATTATCTTGGTGAGAATAGTACAAAAAGTCTTGTTTGTGATGTTGGCCTAGGCCGTTCACTTGTAGGTAGTAAGGTGTTAACTTTCTATGCACCTAAGGAATTCCTTGAGCAAGGACTCCACCACTTCATTGATAAAATGTATACCATGATTACTCGTCACTATTTCTAGTGGGAAAAACAAAATGGGTAATCACATTCTCGTAGAGGAACTTGGCAGTAGCTCTCATGTCATCTTTTTACATTGCTTTGGCCTCAGCTCATTTTGTGGCATAGTATGTAATGACGATGATAAAATTCACTTGGGTTCTCTTAGCAACTAGGATAATGGAACCAACAAAATCTAAACCCCATTATTCAAAGGGTTGTTCCAAATCTATTGGGGTCATGGGAGTTTGTTCCTTCTCATGGATGATGGTGAACCTTTAGCATTTATCGTAGTGCTTGACTTAGCCATGGCCCCACCAGAGACCAGGGAGTCGTGTCCATGACAATGTGTCCTCCAACTATGTTAGAATGGGCTTGTTTAATAATGGTGGCAAAGTCATCTTCATGGATGCACTTCCTCTCATGATGTCATCTTGATCCTTCTTATAAAGCATTTTCACTATTGATAGGGGACCACCTTCCTAATGAGGCATTTGGCTTTATCCTTTTCGATGGGATGGGGTGGGGTCAATGGGAAATCCATTGGCCAAGAAGTGGGTGATGTTTCACTCCATTCCGATAAGTGGTCAATGTGGAACAGTGGAGTGTTGGGAAGATAATCTTCCACCCTAGAGAGGGGGTTTTCCATTTGGAATCCTGAAAAGATGGTCAACTACAAAGGGGTGCAAATATTCATAGACAATGTAGGTCATTACAGAAGATTTAATCACATTTGCACCCCTCTGGAACTCTAAGATCACATAGATCTTGTTTTCATCCATGGAGATGCCATTCTTGGACACGATGTGTCCAAGACTGACACCATGTTTAACAAAATATTTACATTTGAGTGGGTTTAACGAGATGCGATAGAGCCTTTACCTTTTAAAGACTAGCTAAAAGATAAGCAAGATGCTCCTTCCACTTGGAGTGCATGCATAGAATTGAGTGGGTTTAACGAGATGCGATAGAGTCTTTACCTTTTAAAGACTAGCTGAAGATGAGCAAGATGCTCCTTCCAATTAGAGTTTCCACTTAGAGTGCACGCATAGATTGTCATTGAATATCTCTAGGGTCTTCCCAAAGGAGATCCTTAAAGGTTGTACACATCAAGCATTGGAAGGTGGCAGGCACATTGGTTAGGCTGAATGGCATGACACAATACACATGGGTTCCCCATTCCATAGTTGGGTCAATCATCACTTGGTTGTAGCTCAGAGTTTATGGTCTCCTCATCACTTTTATAGGCCACTATCTTAGTTTAGATATAGTGACCTTGTTTAGGTTAACCTCCCCTTATCTTGGTCTGAATAGTGACCTTGTTTAAGTTAATTTTCCACTATCTTGGTCTAAATAGTCACCTTGTTTAAGTCAACTTCCCCCCATTGGTTATAGGTTTCATGTGAACCCATTGCCTCAAGATAGCAAAGCCAGTGAAGATCTGTGTCTCCATGGGGAGGAGATACTTCTAAGGCTTTCTATGTGGTTCCCTTTTTCTTAATTGGGTGACCATGGGTAGCATAGAATTTGGCCCTTGCTGAGGAGTCCTCACTAGATGAATCACTAGCTACTCCAGGCTCATACTTGTTGCTGGCTCTCCCAAGAGGGACGCCACACTAAGCATGAATAAATAGGTGATTTCCATCTTGTCTAGTTGTGAAAACCTTGTTCCTAGGACTCAATCCTCAGAGTCATCAAGCTTTGGGAGACGTTCGTTAATCCTGGTTCTTATCTTCACTATCCAAAAACTTGTTACAACATTTACAGATGTTGATTGAAGTAGTTCGGATAGTTGTGTCTAACTCATTGTTGGCAAGAATACCTCAGCCCATGGCATGTCTTCCTTATCTTCACATTTATCTTTAAGGGCTAGTCACCTTTATGCGTATAGATGTGATTGGTTTCCCTAATCATGAATCAGCTTTGCTTCTATCATGTAAGACCTTCTAAGGATCATTGTGTATGACACTCTTAAAATCCATCACCCCACAAATGTGAAGTAGTGGAAACTTAATCCAAAGGTCTTAATCTTTACATCTTAGAGGATGTCTACTACGGGTTTAGTTGTGTTTCCATCGGTAAGCTTAACCATTAGGCTTGTGCCTTTAAGAGTGGCAGGCTACCCTAGGCCTCCTGATAATCCTTGATGATTATGCTCACACTAGCACCACCATCCAAGTTCATGGTGGAGACTATAAGTCCCTTGTATATGGCAAGTAACATTGCATTCATTTTGTCACTTTTAAAATAGTGTCCCAGCTTATTCATGGGCACTTTGGGTTATCCTTTGGTTTTGGTTATGGAGGGAGGGTGCTCAATGGGGAATGGTTTGTGTTCTTCCTTCTCCTACTCATTCCCATTCATCTAGAATGATCTCCATAGTTGAGAATTTCCTTGTAAAAGAGAATTTCATATGGAAACTCAAACCTCCAAGGACAAGAAGGATGTGAGGCCCGCTACTATCTCCTGCGTATAGTGATGATACTCATACTCACTGGTCTTGTACTCACTCTGAGGAGGTACCTGTTAATGTGTAAGGTATGTGCATTGTTCCTTCCCAAAAGGAGAAGAATTCATCACCGACAATTACCTCAAAAAAGATGATATGTGGGCTATGGTGACCCATCAAAAGCTAATTTCACCTCCCATCAAGCCCTCCCTCACTATACCTAGCAATGTGAGGCTTGGTTGGATTGGTTCCAAAGGCTCTGGAACTAGTTTTGCTTATGGCCTCTTAAGAATGGATGTAGGTCTCTCTAAGTCCTTGGGAAAAGTAGGTCTCTTAAGAATGGATGTAGGTCCCTCTAAGTCCTTGGGAAAAGTCTAAGGATCCCCCTCACTAGTTCTATAATTGTCTTTGGGATATGCTCAAGTGTGGTTCGTAGTTTGTACTCCACCGCTTGCTCTACACTAGATCTAGTTCAGCCTATACCTTTCTCACAAGCTCTTGGGCTTGTTTCATTCACTCTTTCTCCAACATGGGGTTGGGGTACTCCTTGAGTTTTTTGTTGAGATTCAAGCTCGATGTCAGCTTGTGCCAATTGCACTATGTGCTAGCTTGTTAGGTAGTAACATGTGTGAGACATAAATGACCGCGTCCAGCTGGTCATAGTGTGTGGACAGTAGCTAGGGTTAGCTGTGTGTGGACACAACACATGTAGTGTGTTGTAGCTTATGGATTATGGCTTTTGTGCATTTTGTGAGATGGAAAATGGCTTCCCTCTATGGTTAGGGTTTTCTTAATACATTAGGGTTTGCTCCTGTGTGTGTGTCTCCTCTCCCTCTACCTATTTTTCATCATGGATCAGAGCCTGGTGCTCTCTATTAGGATTTATGAGTGAGTGAGAGAAGAGGGAGAAGAAGCTGTCAAGAAAAGCTGTGGAACTTGCCATTGGAGCTATGAAGGTTGGAGCACACCGATTTTCATCAAATCTGAGAGCTTGGCCTACCGGTAAGGAATACTAAACATCCTTGAGCGGATTGCAGGTGCAAAAACACAAACAACATCAGATTTGAGTTGCCCAAAGCAAAGAAAAATTTTTGTTTTGCAAGCTCTCCATTGAAGCTTGAGTGTGGTGAATGTACGAGGCAAATGGTTGTAAATCTAACAAAGAATCATGTATCTGGCAAATGGGAATATGTTGGCAACTCATGTGCAAGCCCTAGAATGATTTTGGAGCAAGTTTGATGCATTGGAGTGATTGGAAATTTACTGTTTTGAAGCCCTCACAAAAGAGAGAGAGAGGTCCATTTTTGATGCAATTGAAGCCGATCTTTTGCAAAAATCAACACATTGGTGGATTGTGTGCATGCCTAGGAGTGTTGGGAACCTAAATATACATTCAATAGCCACAACAAACTAGCCAAATTCCTCCTACAGTAGGCGGCACAGTCTGAAGGCTAGAAATAAAGCAGAAAATGCATCACATAGCAAAGTGGAGGCCAAATTCAAGCTTGGTGATGTATTAACTTCAAAATTTTCTTAGCAATTTTGTGATACACACAGATGAGAAGGTTGCTATGTGGTTGGTTGGAGAAATTATGCATTTTTGAGCTAATTATGAGCTGATTAAACATGCTATAAATAGTGATTAGTGAAACAAAGGGTCATTAATTGGCTAATTACTCTCTCAACTTTTATAATTGGTCTAATTCCTTTTACATGGAGTTAGTAGACATCATTGCTAAGCTAATGAATGCCTGGTCCCCCAATTTGGAGAAGAATTGCAGAAATTAGAGCACTTTTCCTATTGGTTTTTACTGGTTTGTCTCAAAACAGAGAAGGGGATTTGGTATTTTTGGTATGTATGCACCTTGGTTGATGTTAATATGCAACATTGAGCTTGTTTAGGTGTCAATGCAAGTTATCTACACTTGATTGAACCACTACATTACAATTTGAAGCTTTGGAAAACATGCCAAAATAGGGTATTTTGGACTGAGTATGCCAGTTCAATTTGAATGCAATCAGAGTGATTTTCCACATCAACACTAAAGTTTGTTGAGTACTTTAGAGTATCTAGAACAGTTATTAGAGTGTGGTTGAGCTGAGGAAGGCTCATTTACAGAATTGGACGTGTGTGGAAGGTGCATTTACATTGAGCAAATATGTCAGACAACCCAGTACAGATTGTGGGTGAGAAGTTGGATAGAAAGAACTTCCAGGCATGGAAGTACAAGATTAAAAGACTTCTGAAAGGAAATGGATTTTGGAATCTTGTTACAGGTGCGGAGCCAGAGCCAGATCTACCCCGACAACCTACACAACAACAAGTTGTAGCTCATAAACAGTGGTCAGAGAGAGCATACAAAGTTTTGCATTACTTGTCTATATGTATCTCCTCGGATACTATACTCATACAGTGGGAAAGTTTATGGACTTCAAAGCTTTTGCAGAGAAGCAATATGGCTCTTGGATAAAACGTTTGAGGACAGATGGAGGTGGTGAATACACCTCACATGCTTTTGAGAATTTCTTGAGAAAGCATGGCATAAGAAGGCAGCTAACTTGCAGGTACACACCTCAGCAAAATGGTGTTACTGAGAGGAAAAATAGAGTCATTGGTGATGTGGCTAGGGCAATGCTCAATGAAAAGAGCATGCCATACTATTATTGGGCAGAAGCGTGTGCCACAGCGGTGTATGTACTTAATAAGACACCCACAGCTGCCATACATGGAAGTATGCCAGAGATGCATCTTACAGGTTTTAGGCCAAACATTGGACACCTCAAAGTGTTTGGTAGCATAGCTTATGTGCATGTGCCAGATGAGAGAAGGAAGAACTTGGATCCTAAGGCAAAAAAGTGCATTTTTGTTGGGTATGCACAAGATCGCAAGGCATATAAATGTTACAATCCACATACTAGGCAACTGGTTATCTCACGAGATGTGGTGTTTGATGAACTTGCTAGTTGGTATGTACAAGACAAAGGATGAGGGTGTCATTGATTTCGTTGATGCTGATGTGCATGTGAACTTGCCACAAACAAGCTCTATTTCTATGTTTGGGCTAGCAAAATCTGAGAGTAGTACTATACGTCCATGGTCAAGATGCTTGAGACATGAGAGTGTGAGCACTGGGAGTAGTGCTGTGGATAAAGGAAAAAAGAAGGTTGCAGGAATTGGCATTACAGGTTATGAGTTGTCAAGTTCAGAAAGTTTGGATGAGGAACTTGGCATACCAGTTTTACGCCGCACACCAGGTGTAAGGCAGGATATATATGTGCCTCCACATGCTAGAGTGACAGGTGTTCAAAGTGATCCGCATGCATTGCGGAGATCCCAAAGGGTCAGGTATCCAGTTGACAGGTTGACATATCGTGACTTTGCTATGCATTACGCATATATAACCTCTTTGGTGAAGCATGTGGAACCTACATGCTATACAGAAGCTATTGGGAAGCATGTATGGGAGAAGGCAATGGATGTTGAGATGGACGCATTGGTTCATAATGAAACTTGGGATTTTGTTGCCTTACCTGGTTACAAATGGGTTTATAAGGTGAAATGCAAATCAGATGGTTTCATTGAGCGCCATAAAGCGTGGTTGGTAGCTAAGGGTTACCCAAGACTTTGACTATGATGAAACATTTAGTCCAGTTGCAAAGATGGGAATGGTGAGAGCAGTCATTGCTATGGCTGCAGCAGCAAATGGATGTGAAAAATGCATTTCTAAATGGTGATTTACAAGAGGAAGTTTATATGGCACAGCCAGAAGGATATGTACACCCGAGGTACCCCACTCATGTATGCAGATTAAAGAAAGCATTATATGGTTTGAAGCAAGCACCTCGTGCTTGGAGTGATAAGATAAGTCGATATCTTATCTCCCTTGGATTTCAAGTTTCTTCATGTGAAGAAAACAGATCATGGGATTGTCTTGCTTGTCATCTATGTAGATGACTTGATTGTCACAGGAGATCATGCTACAGATGTTATGTATGTCAAGAAGGCATTGAGTGGGCAGTTTGACATGAAAGACTTGGGTGAATTGAGATATTTTCTTGGGATTGAAGTGATCAAAGACCATGCAAGGACATGGTTAGTGCAACGCCAATATGCATTGGATATGTTGGCAAAATATGGGATGACTGGGTGTAAGCTAATGAGTACACCTTTGGAGCAGAATGTGAAGCTACGGGCTGATTTTGGTGAAGAGTTAGATGATCCATCTATGTATAGAAAGATGGTTGGCAGTCTTATTTACATGACTATCACACGACCAGATCTCAGTTATGCTGTGGGGCTAGTAAGCCAATTTATGCAGAGCCCTAGAAAACCTCATTTGGATGCAGTGAGACACATTATGTGATATGTAAAGACCACTGCACAGTATGGTCTTCTTTATGAGCATGGTAAAGGCTTGCATGTACATGGCTACACAGACGCAGATTGGGCAGGTAGCTTGTATGACAGGAGGTCTACTAGTGGTTATGCCTTTACATTTGGAAGTGTAGTGGTGGTGAGTTGGAGCAGTAAGAAGCAACCTATTGTTGCTTTATCTAGTACAGAGGCTGAATACAGGGGAGCAACCACCATAGCTACATGTGAAGAAGTATGGTTAAAGAGTCTCTTGGCTGATTTGGGTGAGCCTATTGATGGCAAGGTTGTCATTCATTGTGACAACATGAGCAGTATACAGTTGGCCAAGAATCCAATTTTTCATTCACGGACCAAACATATAGAGGTACACTATCATTTTGTCAGAGAGAAAGTGTTGGATGGTAAAGTGGATTTGCAGTATGTGAAGACTGGAGCAGGTGGCCGACATCTTTACAAAGCCACTTAGCAGCCCCAGGGAGAAGTTTGAGTACTTTCGTACTATGTTGGGATTACATGGGATGAGCTTGAGGGGGAGTGTTGAGAGCTTTGATAGCCCAAGCTCATCTACATCTTCATCTATGGCAGTACATCATGAGCTTGAGAGGGGCTGTTGAGATTCAAGCTTGTGCGAGTTGCACTATGTGCTGGCATGTTAGGTAGTAACATGTGTGAGACATAAATGACCGCGTCCAGCTGGTCATAGTGTGTGGACAGTAGCTAGGGTTAGCTGTGTGTGGACACAACACATGTACTGTGTTGTAGCTCATGGATTATGGCTTTTGTGCATTGTGTGAGATGGGACATGGCTTCCCTCGATGGTTAGGGTTTGCTTAATACATTAGGGTTTGCTCCTGTGTGTGTGTCTCCTCTCCCTCTACCTGTTTTTCATCATTTCTTTGGAAGTTTTTCATCATCTATGGGTTTCTTTTCTTTGGGAATAGTAGGTTTAAGCAGGATATCGCTAGCTATCTTTGTAAGGGAGGCACCTTGGAGCTTGAATCCAAACCACTTTTGATGGTCATAATGTCAATCCCTTAACACAACTAATCTTGCATTGCATTCATGCATGCTTTTTGAGGTTTTCTTCTTTTGGACCTCTGGTTTTGGTTCATTGGTCTTTTTAGGGGCTACTATTGCAGCTTTTGGGACTTGCACCTCTGGCCATTTAGTTACTTACTTTGAAGTCAAAGCTTGGGCCTTTTCTTATTGGTAGCATTGGCACCCTTCCCTTTGCTTGGAGCCTTGTGATTGCATTAAGGAGGACTATGTGAATGAGTCATCCTTGTACACTTCATAGGTTAAAGCTCATTGACGTGAAGGCACCATAGGGGTGATTGTCACTCTGT